>NC_058381.1:36865017-37570017 GCF_018350175.1 Felis catus | reverse complement strand
GGACATTTGGGCTCTTTCCATACTTTAGCTATTGTTGATAGTGCTGCTATAAACATGGGGGTGCATGTGTCCCTTGGAAACAGCACACCTATATCCCGTGGATAAATGCCTAGTAGTGCAATTGCTGGGTCGTAGGGTAGTTCTATTTTTAGTTTTTTGAGGAACCTCCATACTGTTTTCCAGAGTGGCTGCACCAGCTTGCATTCCCATGGAGTTTATTCTTTTTTGTCACTACCCTGCATTCCATTATAGAAACATACCAAAATATATTTATCCTTTCTTCCATTGGTGGACATTGATGGACATCTGGATTGTTTTAGTTTGAGGCTATTGGGAACAATGTGGCTACATACTTTTTTTTTTTTTTTAAATGTTTATTTATTTTAGAGAGCAAGCTGGGGAGGGACAGAGAGAGAGACAGAGACAGAAGATCTGAAGCAGGCTCCACGCTGTCAGTGCAGAAATGGATGTGGGGTTCGAACTCACAAATTGATCACGACCTGAGCGGAAGTCGGACATTTAACCGACTGAGCCACCCAGATGCCCTGCTATGTATTTTCTTAATGTTCAGCCTGGTGCACATAGGCATACTTTGCCATAAAGTATATGCCTTGGAGTGGAGTTTCTGTGCTATAGGGTGTAATTATTAATTATTTTCAAGGTATGTCAGTTACATTACCTCCAAGAGTGAGTTCCAGCTGCTCCACGGTCTTCGGTCTTTTTTTTTTTTTTTTTTTTTTTTCAAGTTTATTTAGTTAAGTAATCTCTACACATAACGTGGAGCTAGAACTCATGACCCTCACGAATTCACTGCTGCATGCTCTTCTATTCGGCCAGCCAGGCACCCCAGCTGCCTCACATTCTTATTAACACTTGGTGTTTTTAGACTTCTTGCTGTTAGCTAATCTGGTAGGTATGTAATGGTATCTGACTGAGGATTTAATTTTCATTTCCTGATTTTAATGAAGTTGGTTACCTTATTGTATATATATTGGGCATACGTATTTCCTTTATTGTGTCAAAGTATTTTGCCTATTTTTATTCTGAGTTCTATGTCTTTTTCTTGGAATTTAAAGGAGTTATTTTTATGTTCTGGATGTAAGTTCTTTGCCACTTATGTGTCACAAATATCTTCTGCATCTTAAGTTTAATTTTTTTAATTTTTTTAATTTTTTTTTTTTTGAGAGAGAGAGAGAGAGAGCGAGCGAGCAGGGGAGGGGCAGAGAGAGAGGGAGAGAGTGAATCCCAAACAAGCTCCATGCTGTCAGTGCAGAGCCCAATGCGGGGTTTGAACTCATGAACCGTGTAATCATAACCTGAGCCAAAATCAAGAGTCAGGTACTTAACTGACTGAGCCACCCAGATGCTCCTCCCTGCATCTTAACTTTCCTAATGGTGCCTCTTAATGTACAGAAATTCTTATTTCATGAGAAATACAATTTATCATTTTTTTCTTTTTAAAAACTTTTTTCAAGATTTTATTTTTAAATAATCTCTATACCCAGTGTGGGACTCGAATTCACAATCCTGAGATCAAGAGTCGCATGCTCTACTGACTGAGCCAGTCAGGCACCACCCCCCTCCCCTTTTCTTTTTCTTTGTTGACTATTGCTTTTTGTCTTAAAAAAAAACAAAACTTTTTCGATTCTAATATCATGAAGATATCATCCATATTACCTTTTTATTTTTTATTTAAAAAAATTTTTTTTAACGTTTATTTACTTTTGAGACAGAGAGAGACAGAGCATGAACGGGGGAGGGTCAAAGAGAGAGAGGGAGACACAGAATCTGAAACAGGCTCCAGGCTCTGAGCTGTCAGCACAGAGCCCGACGCGGGGCTCGAACTCACGAGCCGTGAGATCATGACCTGAGCCGAAGTCGGACGCTTAACCGACTGAGCCACCCAGGCGCCCCCATATTACCTTTTTAAAAATATATTTATTTATTTTGAGAGAGAGCACGCAAGCGAGCAGGGGAGGTGCAGAGAGAGGGAGAGAGAGCAAATCCCAAGCAGGCTTTGCGCTGACAGTGCAGAGCTGGATGCAGGTCTTGAACCCACAAACTGAGATCATGACCTGATCCAAAACCGAGAGTCGGATACTTAACCAACTGAGCCACCTAGGTGCCCCTATTATCTTTTTTTTTTTAAGTTTACTTATTTATTTTTAGAGAGAGTGAGAGCATGAGCATGAGCAGGGGAGGGGCAGAGAGATGAGGAGACAGAATCGCAAGCTCTGTGCTGTCAGCTCAGAGCCCCATGGGGCTCAATCACACAAACTGAGATCATGACCTGAGCCAAAACCAAGAGTCGGATGGTCAGTGGACTGAGCCACCCAAGTGGCCCCATCCATATTACCTTTGAAAAGCTTTGTTTTGATTTATATAATGTACTTCTTAAGGTATGGTATAAGTCCAGGTCCAGCTTGGTTTCTAACCCTCAAAGGGAATTGTGCCTTAGTACTTACTAGACTACTCAGTACTTACTAGACTTACTTACTAGAACATTATCCTTTCCCCACTGCTTTGTAGTGCTCCATTTGGTAGTTCATATAATTGATACTTCTAGTATCTGTTGATTAAGATTTTGGTCAACCTTTTGTGAGGTTAGTGCTATGTTAAAATAGACTTGATTTTTTTATTTTTTAATTTAATTTTGTTTAATTCCGGTATAGTTAACATACAGTATTATGTTAATTTTAGGTGTACAGTATAGTGATTCAACAATTCTGTACATTACTCGGTGTTCATCCTGATAAGTGTACTCTTTAATCTCCCATCACCTGTTTCACCCATCCCCCTCACCCACCTCCCCTCTGGTTTGTTCAGTTTGTTCTCTGTCGTTAAGAGTCAGTTTCTTGGTTTCTCTCTGTCTCTTTTTTTTTTCTTTGTTCATTTGTTTTGTTTCTTAAATTCCACATATGAGTGAAATCATATTTGTCTTTCTGTGACTGCCTTATTTCCCTTAGTATTATACCCTCTAGCACCATCCATACTGTTGCAAATGACAAGATTTCATTCCTTTTTATGGCTGAATAATAATCCATTGTATGTATATATTCCACATCTCTATCCATTTATCTGTCAGTGGACACGTAGGTTACTTCCATAATTTGGCTATTGTAAATAATGCGATAAACATAGGGGTGTGCGTATGTATCCCTTTGAGTTAGTGTTTTTGTACTTTTTGGGTAAATATCCAGTAGTGCGATTCCTGGATCATATGGTATATTTTCAACTTTTTGAGGAACTTCCTTACTGTCTTCAACAGTGGCTGAACCAGTTTGCATTCCCACCAGCAGTACACAAGGGTCCCTTTTTCTCCAGATCCTTGCCAATACTTACTTGTGTTTTTGATTTTAGCCATTCTGACCAGTGTGAGGTGATAGCTCGTGGTAGTTTGGATTTACATTTCCCCAATGACAAGTGATGTTAAACATCTTTTCATCTGACTGTTGGCCATCTGTATGTCTTTGGAGAAATGTCTATTCATGTCTTCTGCCCATTTTTTTTCAATATATGAAATTTATTGTCAAATTGGTTTCCATACAACACCCAGTGCTCATCCCAAAAGATGCCCTCTTCAATACCCATCACCCACCCTCCCCCCCCCCCCCCCCCATCAACCCTCAGTTCTCAGTTTTTAAGAGTCTCTTATGCTTTGGTTCTCTCCCACTCTAACCTCTTTTTCTTCTGCCCATTTTTATATTAGATTATTTGCTTTTGGGGTGTTGAGTAAAAATAGATTTGATTTTTATGACTACTAATATTTTTTAAAGTCAAGAAAAATATGAGATACTTCAGCATGTAAATAATGTTTTATGTTCACATCGTGAATGCAAGAGATCAGAGAATTAGTGAGACCTACAGGAAGCCTGTGGTTCACAAAGGAAGGAAGCTATTTTATATATTCTTTATTTTTTATATCTATTATTTATGTAGCATAGTACTGGTTGAATAAAAGGTTAAATTGAGATATAGGATTGTTAGCATATATGAACATATTTAACAAATTTTCAATTAAGAAAAACTCATCTAGATTTTATTAAGTAAAGCAGGAGTTACCTTATAATTACCGATTGTGTTATCCACTGATAATACAGATTGGCTTTAATGATAACGGTAGGCTCCCTCATAGTGGTATGTGCTTATTTAAAAAAGGTATTAGGGGTGCCTGGGTGGCCCAGTCAGTAAAGCATCTGACTCTTGATCTCAGCTCAGGTCTTAATCTCAGGGTCGTGAGTTCAAGCCCTGCACTGGGCTCTGCACTGGGCCTGAAGCCTACTTAAAATGGAAAAGAAAAAAGAATTCGTATTAGTGACATAAGATTGCAGCCATTATGGCCTTGGACAATTTATGAAAATCAAATATGCAGTCTTAAAATTAAATGTGAATATAAATACCCAGGAGTACCCCCATCTGTAAGATTTGTAATAAAAATTAATATGAATGGAGTTAAGAGTTCTAATGGAGTGGTGGACCCAAGAGACATATCAGTGTTAGCAAAATGGCAGAATTCATATAGCATCAAAGTTGTCCTGTGAGAGCTTCAGCGCCTAATGATGTCTAAAGAAAACGAAACTGCCTCAGCCACTGGAAGGACACTGTTACAACAAGTATTCAAAAAGAAAAACCACAGCCCCCTTCCCCCAGTTCGACCGACTGACTGGAAGAGTGTCCCATAATACAAGAGACTTTTTAAGAATTCAAATATATGGGGCGCCTGGGTGGCGCAGTCGGTTAAGCGTCCGACTTCAGCCAGGTCACGATCTCGCGGTCCGTGAGTTCGAGCCCCGCGTCAGGCTCTGGGCTGATGGCTCAGAGCCTGGAGCCTGTTTCCGATTCTGTGTCTCCCTCTCTCTCTGCCCCTCCCCCGTTCATGCTCTGTCTCTCTCTGTCCCCAAAATAAATAAACGTTGAAAAAAAAATTTTTTTTTAAAGAATTCAAATATATGATTACTACTCTTTTTTCTAACCTTTATTTTTTTTTGAGAGACAGAGCATGAGCTGGGGAGAGGCAGAGAGAGAGAGACACAGAATCTGAAGGAGGCTTCAGGCTCTGAGCTGTTAGCTCAGAGCCCAACATGGGGCTCCAACCCATGAACTGAGAGATCATGACCTGAGCAGAAGCCCAGTGCTCAACGGACTAAGCCACCCCATACAGGCACCCCATACTACCCTTTTTTTTCTAAGAGAATTTTAGAGGAGGGTTTATTTTTTTTTTTTTACACATGTAATATAGTTGCTATGTACACTTGAAAGACCGTATTAGAATGGAATACAGCAATACAAAACTTGATTTTTGTTTTAATTTTTTTAATGTTTATTAATTTTTTGAGAGAGAAAGAGTGAGGGGCAGAGAGAGAGAGAGGGAAGCATAGAATCCGAAGCAGGCTCCTGGCTCTGAGCTGTCAGCACAGAGCCTGACACGGGGCGTGAACCTATGAACTGCGAGATCATGACCTCAGTCAAAGTAGGACACTTAACCAACTGAGCCACCCAGGTGCCCCACAAAACTTGTTTCAATTTAAAAACTGCTATTCTTGGGGCACCTAGCTCGTTCAGTTGGTGGATCATGTGACTCTTTTTTTTTTTTTTTAAGTTCATTTATTTTGAGAGAGAAAGAAAGAGTGAGCAGGAGAGAGTCTGAGAGGTAAGGAGAGAAAGAATCCCAAGTAGGCTCTGCACGGTCAACACGAAGCCCACTGTGGGGCTTGATCCCATGAACCATGAGATCATGACCTGAGCTGAAATCAAGAATCCGATGCTCAACGACTGAGCCATCCATGCACCCCCAGAGGGGTACATTCTTAAGCATTAAGGTGATTCTTGGTTTTCCTCTAGGCTAAGTATGATTCTATATATAGGAATCAAGTTAGAGCAAATCTCGAGTTTTTGCCAGCAAGTCATTTCGGTGAAGATTTCATCAGTATTGTATATATGCCAAGTCATGAATTCTTTTCAAATTTAGGAGCCAGTTTATGACGGTAGAAACAATTTTGGCAGTAGGAAGGGAACTGAGTTCTAGTCCAACTATGTGACCTTAGGTAAATCATTAACTTTTATGTATCTCATTTTCTTCATCTTTAAAACAAATATTTGATTAAAGTTCTTTTAAAATCTGAAATTGTAGGGCATCTGTGTGGCTCAGTTGGTTGAGCCTTGACTCTTGATTTCATCTCAGGTCATGATCTCACAGTTCACGGGATTGAGCCACATGGGGCTCAGCGCTGACAGCATGGAGCCTGTTGGGATTCTATCTCTCCTTCTCTCTCTCTGCCCCACCCCTGCGCTCCCTTCCTCTCTGAAAATAAATAAACTTAAAAAAAATCTGAAATGATGGTTTAATGGTTTTGTGAAGATTTAGCTTTATAAAGACATGTTTGAACCATAATAGTATTAGAAACATTGAAAATTCAATCAGGGTGATTCATAAAAAGGAGTAAATTGTGGGCATCTTGCCTGGCTTACAGAATGTTATTAAATCTGAATCATTGTTACCCATATCAAACTTAAGTCCATGACTGATAAGCCTACCTCTCTTTTTACCCTCTCTTTTAATAACAGTTTTATTGAGGTAGGATTCACATACCATACAATTCACTCATTTAAAGTGTACAATTCAGTAATTTTTAGTATACTCACAGAATTGCACAGCCATCACCAGAATCAATTTTAAACATTTTCATCACCCCATTAAGAACGTACCTGTAAGCAGTCACTTTCCCTTTCTCCTCAAACTCCCAGCCCTAGGCAACCCCTAATCTACTTTCTGTCTCTATATAGATTTGCCTATTCTGAACACTTCTTATAAATACGTGGCCTTTTGTGTCTGGTTTCTTTCACTTAATACAATATTTTTCAAGGTTTATCCTTACTGTAGTATATAGCAACACTTCTTTTTGTTGTCAAACAGTATTCCATTGTATACCACATTTTTATCTGTTCATCATTTGATGGACATTAGGGTTGTTTCCACTTTTTGGCTATTGTGAATAATGCTACTACAAACATTTGCGTATAAGTTTTTGTGTGGACATATGTTTTTATTTCTCTTGGATATATACCTAGAAGTGGGAGCTGGGTCTTATGGTTATTCTATTTAATAATTGTTTGAGGAACTGCTGGGCTGTTTTCCAAAGCGGCCGCGCCGGTTTACATTCCCACCAGTAATGTACCAGGATTCTAATTTCTCTACATCCTCCCTTACACTTAGTATTTTCTCTCTTTTTGATTTTAGGCATCCTAGTGGGTGTGAAGTGGTGTTTCATTGTGGTTTGATTTGCATTTCCCTGATGTTGAAGGATGTTGAGCATCTATTCATGTGCTCATTAAGGCTACCTCTTTGGCTGACTTCTGATGTTGGGAATGTGATGCGGTTGAAGTTGATCTACGTTTTCCCTCTTTTCCCTCAAGTGTCAATTGAGCATTCTGAAGTATCAAATAAGCAATCTTTTGTTACTACTGGTAGAGAGTAAATCAAAGCTGTAATTTAATCCACGCATCTGTTTTCACCTGTATTTCTGTAAAATGCAACAACAAAGAATTTTATTGGAAGTATGACCTGTATTTTACATTTGATTTTTTTAAATTTTTTATTTATTTTTGAGAGAGCAAGAACCAGCAGGGGAGGA
Organism: Felis catus; assembly: GCF_018350175.1. Lineage (NCBI taxonomy): Eukaryota > Metazoa > Chordata > Mammalia > Carnivora > Felidae > Felis > Felis catus. The sequence continues at coordinate 37,562,386 of NC_058381.1, read as the reverse complement.
ACAGAGAGAGAGGGAGACAGAGAATCCCAAGCAGGCTCTGCACTGTCAGCATGGAGCACAATGTGGGGCTGGACCCCACAAACCATGAGATGATGACCTGAGCCGAAATCAAGAGCTGGATGTTTAACCGACTGAACCACCCAGGCACCCCAGTGTGACCTGTATTTTGGTTGGAATTGTTACCTATCTTTGGTTAGGGGACAGAACTTTCATTGATATATTTTAACACCGAAATCTTGGCAATTTGCTGTATCTTTCGAACGTTCGTGAGTAAAACTACAACACAGAAAGCAGTATCTTGTCTGGGACAGGGATGCCTGGGTGGCTCAGTTGGTTGTACATCCAACTCTTGATTTCGGCTCGGGTCATGATCTCATGGTTCATGGGTTCGGGCCCTGCATCAGGCTCTGTGCTGACAGCTCAGAGCCTGCTTGAGATTCTGTCTCCCTCTCTCTCTGCCTCTCCCCCGCTCATTCAGTCTCTCTCAAAATAAATAAAAGCAAACTTAAATATCTTAGTCACACAAAGATGTGAATGAAGCATGTCTGGGAATCTGGTAGAAAACCTTTTCATATTTATATTAGCCGTATTTCCTTTATGTTATGAAAGTTTTGTGTATTAATACAGATGTATAATTGTTTTTCATGAGCCTTTTTAACTTAGGATGTGGCCTAAAATAGGTTAGTTTGAAATGATACTTTTGTTACTACAAACTTAATTTATTAAATTAAGAATATTTAGTTTTAGGGACACCTAGCTGGCTCAGTCGATAGAGCATGTGACTCTTGATTTCAAGGTTGTGAGTTCAAACCCCACGCTGAGTGTGAAGCCTACTTAAAGAAAAAAAAAGAATATTTAGTTTTAGTAGAGATTTTGCTCTTAAAAAAGTTAATTGTTGCAGTCTAGATTTGTTTAGTTCAGTCAGATATGTGAAGTAATGTTTTTTATTTCCATTCCAGAAATACATGCTACAGGATTTAATTATCAGAATGAAGATGAAAAAGTCACCTTGTCTTTTCCTAGCACTCTCCAAACAGGTAAGAGTCATGGCTTTTGTAAGATCCCATGTGACATCTTATTTCTTCCAAAGTAGTGACATCTTACTTCTTCCAAAGAAATTTGTTGTGTGCCTTTTTTTTCCCCTCACCGTTTTTTTTTTCCTCAATATATGAAGTTTATTGTCAAATTGGTTTCCATACAACACCCAGTGCTCATCCCAAAAGGTGCCCTCCTCAATCCCCTCACCGTTTTAAGCAGATTAAATATTAAGACAAAGCTTTTGAAAGAGGTTCATTAAAGCTTTTGGGCCACCAGGAAAAAAGATGACCAAAACTAATGATCATCCTATCCTAGAACATAATGCATTGTTTTTCACCTTTTTAGTTTCAGCTTTTAAAAAAAATACAGTTACCCAGCTCTGTCTTTCCATACTTGAATCCACATGTCTGAGGTGAATTTCCCACAGATGATTTTGATGTATATTATGCAAGTGAGGGCACGAAAGGAAATATTTGTTGATACGATACTATTATTAGGTATAAAAGCACAGAGAAAGGGGTGCCTGGATGGCTCAGTGGTTAAGCGTCCAACTTCGGCTCAGGTCATGATCTCATGGTTTGTGAGTTCGAGCCCTGTGTCGGGCTCTGTGCTGACAGCTCGGAGCCTGGAGCCTGCTTCAGATTCTGTGTCTCCCTCTCTCTCTCTGTCCCTTCCCCGCTACCACTCTGTCTCTTTGTGTCTCTCTCAAAAATAAATAAACATTAAAAAAAACACACACAAAGAAAAAAGAAGACTGAGCTTAATGTAGTATAAGAAATTGCATATAAGTCAGTTGGTAAAGCACTATATGACTTTGATTTATGATCAATTTGAAAAGCAGCAGGTGAAGTACACTTGTGATGAGCACCGAGAGTTGTATGGAAGTATTGAATCGCTGTATTGAAAATCTGAAACTAATATAACACTGTGCATTAACTAACTGGAATTAAAAGTTAAAAAAAAAAAAAAGCAACAGGTAATTTGTATAAAAGAAAATGCAAATGACTAAAACATGTGAAAAGACATTTGACTTCCTAGTAATGAGAAATATGAAAACAGCATTTACTGATACACCAGTTTTTGTCTGTTATGTAAGCTAAAGTTAAAAAAAAGATTCTTAATGATTGGACTACTTTGATATTACTGGTGGGAGTGCAAATCCATGCAGTGTATTTGGAAGGCAGTCTGGAAATATGTATCAAAAGCCTGGGGGGCCTGAGGGGCTCGGTTGGTTAAACTTCTGACTCTTTAATCTTGCCTCAGGTCATGATTTCACAAACTGTGAGATCAAGCCCCCTGTCAGGCACTGTGCTGACAGCATGGAGCCTACTTGGGATTCTCTCTCTCTCCTTCTCTCTCTGCTCTTTTCCTGGTCGTGCTCTCTCTTGCACTCTCAGAAAGAAATAAACTTAAAAAAACATGTCTAAACATGTTCATGTCTTTTGACTCAGCAGTTCTGAATATAAAGAAAAATCCTAAATGCAAGAAATGCTTTATGCTTAAAAATGTCTGTTGAGACATTACTTAAGGCAGTAAAAAATAAGAGTGAATATATTTACCCAACAGTAAGGGAATAATTAAGCTAATTATGACATATCAGTATGGTGGAATATATATAGCAATTAAAAGTGAGGTTATGAATTCTTAATGCTGTGAAGTGCTTGTTATAGTGTAAAATCGAAAAGCAGAATACAAAATTACATATACAAGGTGATGAATCATATCCCTAAAATTGTACAAATAAAATGGTATGTCTGGTTGTTGACATATTGATTATTTTTATTCTTATTTATACCTTTTTTTAGTTTCCGTAATTTTTAAAAATGTTTATTTACTTTGAGAGACAGACTGTGAGCAGGTTAGGGGCAGAGAGAGAGAGTGAGAGGGAGAGAGAGAGAATTCCAAGCAGGCTCTGCACTGTTAGCACAGAGCCCGACGTGGGGCTTGAACTCGTGAACTATGAGATCATGACCTGAGCTGAAGTCAGGAGTCGGATGCTAAATCGACTGAGCCACCCAGGTGCCCCAGTTTCCATAGTTTTTATACTGACAATATATTGCCTAGTATTTTTAGAAAAAATAAAAAAACCGTTTTTTACATTTATTTATTTTTGAGAGAGATAGAGCACAAGTGGGGGAGGGGCAAAGAGAGAGGGAGACACAGCCTCCGAAGCAGGCTCCAGGCTCTGAGCTGTCAGCACAGAGCCTGACGTGGGGCTCGAACCCACAAACCATGAGATCATGTGAGCCGAAGTCAGACACTTAACCAACTGAACCATCCAGGCACCCCTAGAAAAATTTTAAATCGGAGAAGTTTTATTTTTTATTTCAGTCCTCTTTTCATTTTGCCTTTTTCTAACTAGGATTTCTTGTATGAAATGATCATAAAAATAAATGTTTTGCCATGAACATGTATTAAAAGATACTGAATAATATAACATAAAAATTGAGATTTCTCTTCCTCTGATCCCTTCCACTTCCATCATCTGGTGAATCCTTCAAGAAATATTTCATCTAGGGGCGCCTGGGTGGCTCAGTCAGTTAAGTGTCTGACTTCGGCTCAGGTCACGATCTCACAGTTTGTGGGTTCGAGCCCTGCGTCGGGCTCTGTGCTGACAGCTCAGAGCCTGGAGCCTGTTTCAGATTCTGTGTCTCCCTCTCTCTCTGCCCCTCCCCTGTTCACGCTCTGTCTCTGTCTCAAGAATAAACATTTTTTAAAAATTAAAAAAAAAAAGAAAGAAATATTTCATCTATGTAGAAGTATATACATACATTTTCATCTACAAATGGGATGACAAATCTCAGTGGCTTACAGCAGAGAATTCTTGCTTACACACAGCCCTGAGGACTGCTGCAGCCTTCTTTCCACCTTTACCTAAGAGCTTCACTCAACTCACAACTCTTCTCTTTCTAGGACCTGTAGTAAGCAGCTTCTGCAACTCAGGGATGGGGACAGAAACAAACCATAAAGATACATTTAACGCTTCTGCACGAATGGTGGTATACTTGATGTCCATTCTCATTTCACTGGTTGAAGCAAATAGCATGGCCAAGCCCAAAGTCACTGGGGCAACAATTACCAGATATTTGACTAAACTTCTAGGAAAGAGTCAAAAACCAGACAATAATAGAAATATAGAAACTAGCTACAAGACAAAAATAAAGTCACAAAAAACCCCACAAAACAAATGAATATCCTTAGAGATATTGTTAATAGCACATTCATCAAATAAGAACAGGACAGAATGTTATCAAACAGAATTAGAGCAAGAAAACTTTGGAAATTATAATACAGTAGAAATAAAAAAACTTAGGGAGCCTGGATGGCTCATTCGGTTAAGCGTCTGACTCTTGATTTCGGCTCAGGTCATGATCTCATGGTTCATGAGTTCAAGTCCTGTGTGGGGCTGGGCACTGACAGTGCAGAGCCTGCTTGGGATTCTCTCTCTCCCCCTCTCTCTCTGCCCCCTCTCGCGCACATGTTTGTGCCCTCTCTCTCAAAATAAATAAATAAAAACGTAAAACAAAAAAAGAAAGAAAAAACTCAATAGAAGTTTTGGAAAATGAAATAGAGGAATCTTACAAACGGGAAGAAGATTTGAGGACCAATCTATCAGAACCAACATCCATCTAGTAGAAGAGGGGACAGAGAAAATGAGAAGAGAAAATTATTAAAGACACAAACAAGAAAATTCCTTTGAACTGAGTTGATTGGAATCTTCATTTTGAAAAGGTACACCACCGAGAGGGACTAACTTAATAAATGTAAAAAATGCCGTATCATTGCAAATCTTAGAACTTCCAGGGATAAAAGTGAGGCTCTCAAAGAGTTTCTCCCCAAAGTCAGGGGGTTGGGAGGAAGGAGGGAATGCTAGCAGGTTACCTTCCAAGTTCAGGAATCAAAGTAACAGTAGACTGGGGAGTGGGTAAAATGGGTGAAAAGGAGTGGGAGATACAGGCTTCCCTTTATAGAATAAGTTGGGGGGGATTAGAAGTACAGCATAAAAAACATAGTCAGTGGGATTGTAATAGCTTGTATGGTCATAGGTGGTAGCCACACTTGGATGAGCACTGCAAAGCTTATAGACTTGCCAAATCACTATGTCTTATACCTGAAACTAATGTAACATTGTGTGTCAACTATACTTGAATGAATGATATTTTGTTTTTAAAAAAGGGATAGTAGTAGACCATCAGGAACAATGGAAACTAGACCCTAATGAAGCCATTCCTTCAAAATTATGAATGAATATGATTCTCAACCTAGAATTAATTCTGTGCTTAGCCAAATTGTGAATTTAAAGAGGGTAAAATAAAGATATTTTCAGATTTGCATGGTCATAAAAAAAAATTAACTCTTTGTAAAAAATAAAGGAGTGGGAGATGTAATTTAGCTAAAACTTTACTTTCTATAGTAAAAAGAAAATAATATGTAAAATTGAAAAATGAAGAAATAGCTGTATAAGCAAGGTATTTAGAAATCACAGAGTTGGGGTGCCTGGCTGGCTCAGTCGGTTAAGCTTCTTTCTGACTCTTGATTTTGGCTCAGGTCATAATCTCCCATTTATGAGATAGAGTCCCGCATAGGGCTCTGCACTGACAGCTCTGAGCCTGCTTGGGATTGTCTCTCTCCCTGTCGCTCTCTCTCTCTGTCTCTCTCTCTCTCTTTCTCTCTCTCTCTCTCAAAATAAATAAACATTAAAAAATAATAATAAAGGGGCACCTGAATGGCTCAGTCGGTTGAGTGTCTGACTTCTGCTCAGTTTCATGATCTTGAGTCCTGCACTGGGCTTGCCGCGGTCAGCCTGTCAGCACAGAGCGTGCTTCAGATTCTCTGAAAAATCCCCTCCCACCCCTCCCCCATGCAAGCTCGCTTGTCCTCTCTCTCTCTCTCTCTCTCTCTCTCTCTCTCTCTCAAATAATAAATAAAACATAAAAGTTTAAAAAATAATAAAAATAAAATTCATAGGATATATAGTGGAAATGTGTTTGCCATTCTAGTCCTTTCTAACTCAGCTCTACTCAAAAGCAACCAGTTTCCTATGTATCCTTTCAAAACTATTCCATAGTTTTGTAAACATGTCTGTATATACTGTTTAAGAACACAGACGTTAGGGGCACCTGGGTGGCTCAGTTGGTCGAATGTCCGACTTTTGGTTCCGGCTTGGGTCATGATTTCATGGTTTGTGGGTTTGAGCCCTGCATCCGGCTCTGTGCTGACAGGGTGAAGTCCTCTTGGGATTCTCCCTCTTTGCCCCTCCCTTGTTGGCTTTCTCTCTCTAAACAAACAAACAAACAAACAAACAAACAAACAAACCTAAAAAAAAAACCCATAAAAGTTAGCATGCCACACATCATATTCTGTACCCTTCTTTTCCCCTTAATTGTGTGTGTATTTGGAGAAATACCGGGTGATACTGACATTTCGAAGAGTGAAAAACAGGTTCACAGGAAATGGTGGCATGAAGGCAGAGACCCTTACTCTCTTTTTATACAAATTAATCTGTCTTTAATTTTTAAGCATTTAGTAGGCTCATTAAATTTTTATTGAAGTAGTTCAAGGTCTACATGAGGTTTTAATAGCAGTTCTATCCTAAGCAGGATAGCAAATAGAGTTTTTGATAGAAGTTGCAATTTTTCTGTTGTTTAATTTATAAGTGAATTTATTGTGTATTTTAAAAGGTTTACCATTCCAAGCAGATAAGTATTGCATACACTGGATATTGAAATAAGGTGTCTAATGTGAGGAACAATGTAAATTTTGTACACAAACAGGTATAAAATCAGACAGTCTGGCAATCAGTTCTTCAGTATGCTGTAAATTTGATAAGTTGACGTTTATTAAGAAGTCTTTTCTCTCCTGTTTTTGCCCTAAAATTCTATATTAGTGTAAGCATTTTGTAATTAGTATTGTATGTGACACTACTTAAATTTATTAATGATTTTTTAAAACTTTAACTTGTGTTTTGTTTGAATTTCAGGTAATAACCTTTTCCAATACTTTGTATTTTGTTTAGTATGCCACTTTTTTGGAAGTGGTCACTATCAGTATCTTGTTATGGTTTGATGGCCTTGGAGATTTAAAACCGAGTAAAAGTGTAAGCAGCCTTTCTTATTTAGTTACGAGTTTTGAATCCATTTGTATTCCAAATAGGAAAAGGCAAAAGTAGATTTTCCATGGAGTATGAATTACATAAAAGAAATTTTAACAGTTGACTTAGTGAAAACAGACTGGCAGTTTCCATTTATGGGAATTGCAACATAACATTGCATCATACAACTTCCCTTTAAAGGTAGTGGGTTTTTAGAATCTATTAGATATTCCTTATAAACTTTATTAATGTGACTATATCTGCTTTTTTAAAGATTAGTGAATTCCTAAAGAAAACACATTTTATACTATAATTCTTTAGTATATAATACTATATATACATATCATTTGGTATCACTCATTTAGAATTCTTTCGCATTCTTTTATTGTATTCTTATTTACTGTCCCAGTAATCTGTCATTCTCTTTAAGAAAGTATTCATTGTCCCCTTCAGACAGAATGTCTGATTTTTAAAAAATCAGAGTCACAAACATTTATTTAAATAAACTCGGTTTTTTTCCCAGCATGATTATTTTAAGAATATGGCACTTTTGGGTGCCTGGCTGGCTCATCAGGAGAGCGTGCGACTCTTGATCTTGGGGTCATGAGTTCGGGCCCTGCGTTGCGTGTAGAGCTTACTTAAAAAAATTTTAAAAAAATAGAACATGGCACTTTGTTGAGTGATGACTTTGCCACAAAGGTCTGAAATTTTCACTTGAAATTACTTTCAGAATGAGTTTAAGGTACATAAGGAAATCAGTTTAATTACTTAATTGACATACTTAATAGACCACAGTGTTTTGTCCAGAAACAGTTTGCAGTTTGTCATTCACTTATTCTGTAGACTTGGACTCTTCGTGACTTTTGGACCTTTTTAAAAAAGTTGAATTTTGCAAGGTGAAGATTTGACTTTGAGAACATCCGAAAGGATATGTCAGAAAGATAAAGAGTCAAGAACATTTTAAACAATGTCAGTGGCATTGCTCTGTGGCATTCCAAAATGACAGTTTAAAACATTAGGGTATAAAATGTTTTAGAATGATTGCCTAATTACTTTATAATCATACTATGTCTTTGATTTGTTAGATTCCCATGCTCTACCTCTTGTTATAAATAGGCACTTTTAAAAGGATCAAGTAAAAGTCAACATTTTTCTGGTTGGTTTTTTGGGGGGGTTTAATTTGTAAAATGTAGAATGGGATTATTGTTTTGTCATGCATCTGAATTTCATAGATGACTGTAGATAATAATTTTTCTGTTGTGAAAGAAAGTATATATACTCACAAAAACTCCCATTTTGTCTAATTTGGTTTGCCCTTATACAATAATAGAATATATATTCAAGTTGCATTTTTATTTGCATTTAGTAATTATTGATTAAATGTATTTCTTTTATCATTTCAAATGATTGAGGTGACTATAAGAGTTTTTATGCCCCTTTGCTAGCCAAATCATTGATCTTCCATATATAGTTCCTTACAAAAGTAGGGAATCAGTGTTCCATTTGGATTGAACAGATAAGGTCTTATCTTACTGATAGAGTAATTGGCATGAATTCATCTAAATGGACCAATTTATATGGCATAATTGGCAAAGGACATGAATTTTGGATTAAGCAGGCCTAAATTTTTATCTCATTCTTGCTGCTTACTAATCGTGTGACCTCAAGCAAGTTACTGAAGTCAGTTTCCTCATCTGAAAAAAATGGAGACTATACCAACTTTCAAGTTTCTAAATATTTTTATTTTTATTTTTTTAATGTTTTTTTTATTTTTATTTTTGGGACAGAGAGAGACAGAGCATGAACGGGGGAGGGGCAGAGAGAGAGGGAGACACAGAATCGGAAACAGGCTCCAGGCTCCGAGCCATCAGCCCAGAGCCTGACGCGGGGCTCGAACTCACGGACCGCGAGATCGTGACCTGGCTGAAGTCGGACGCTTAACCGACTACGCCACCCAGGCGCCCCTATACCAACTTTCAAGTTTCTAAATATTTTTAAAGCACCATGCACAGTAATATGTCATACATTTATTAACAAATGTTCATTTCCTCTTCTGTTTTTATCTTTATGTATTGGTGATTTGAGATGAAGTTAATACAGTTAAAGAACTTAAAAAAATTTTTTTTAACATTTATTATTGAGAGACAGAGAGAGACAGAACATGATCATGGGAGGGGCAGAGAGAGGAGGAGACACAGAATCCAAAGCAAGTTCCAGGCTCTGAGCTGTCAGCACAGACCCGACGCAGGGCTCGAACTCAGAAACCGTGAGATCATGACCTGGGCCGAAGTCGGGCAGTCAACTGACTGAGCCACCCAGGCGCCCCAATACAGTTAAAGAACTTTATAAGCAGTCACCCTAAACATGATGTTAAGATTTACTTTAGGATTAGTCTGCCATTTCCTTTAGTAAATACTGTATTCTCTCCTTTGCTGGGAGAAGTGTTCCAGAAAGGAAAGAATGAATTGAACATTGTAACAGGTCAACTAAGTTAGTGTCTTAAGGACATATTTTTAATAACTTGAACTAATATCTGCATTAAAGTGGTTTTCATTCATTTTCAATCACAGGTACAGGAACCTTAAAGATAGATTTTGTTGGAGAGCTGAATGACAAAATGAAAGGCTTCTACAGAAGTAAATATACCACCCCTTCTGGAGAGGTGCGTTATGCTGCTGTCACACAGTTTGAGGTATGGTATTCTTCTCTAAAATATTACGATCTTGATGTATAAACATTCTGACAAAGTTCTGTTCTATTATTTGCATGATTATTCTGTTCCCTTCATATTGGTTTATGTCTAATGTCTGTCCCTCAAATGAATTTTTGAGAGCTTTCATCACTTTGTCTTTTAGATATTTGAGAAACTGTTTTTTTTTTTTTAGAAACTTTTAAATCTTATCCATGTTAATTCATTTAATTTCTTCTAGTATCAATTCATTTACCTACTGCTGCTGCTCCTAATCGAAAAGTTTTCTGTGCTACCATTTCTTTCCTTATACCCTGTTTACTTTTCAAATAAGTAAGTAGAATGAATTCATCATTTACTTAACTTCTTTTAGAGTGCAGCCAGCCATCTAACATTTTCCTTGGAGAAACTTTTTTCCAAAAGTATGTGCTTCCTCTACTTCTGCATATTTTGTTCCTTCTTTTCAAGATACAGCATCTTGTCATCGGTTCTTTTTTTTTTTTTTTTACTTCATTCTGTTTTGTTCAAGTTTCTTTCAAAACTGAACCACTAAACGTTATTTTGCTTAACATGTTTGCTCCCTTTTTTTTTTTTTTTTTTGAGAGAGAGAGAGAGATAGCGCAAGCAAGGGAGAGGGGCAGAGGGAGAGAGAGAAAGAATCTTAAGCAGGCTACATGCTCAGTGTGGAACCCAACGTGGGGCTCATTCTCACAACCGTGAGATCATGACCTGAGCTGAAATCAAGAGTCACATGCTCAACTGACTGAGCCACCCAGATGCCTTTCTTAAAAAACAAATTAATTTGTTCTTTGTTTATTTTTAAAGGAAAAAATGAGGTCTCTTTAAGTAGGTCAAGTGGTGGCAGTTTTATGTGTAGTATATGGAAATGCCATTAAACGAATGACCTGTTTAGAACCGATGAGGGCATCTGTCTTTATTCCTGTTGCTGTCATTTCGGATGAAGAACAAAGCACATCGAAGATTTGGGGGGGGGGGGGGGGGGGTTAATAAATCCAGAGAGGCAACCTGTGTTCCCAGCTCTGAATCCTTACTGTGTACTTGTTGACTCTCCTATGCTCTGTGTTTTGTAACATTACTGCTGAAGCCATTTACATTGAATTTTTGAAATGTTGAAATGTTTTGTTAAAAATATTCTAAAATAGTCTAATACTATAGACTGTTAAGACCTGTAGCAGACCTAATTCCTGGATTATTGTTTATTGTTTGTTTCTGTTTGTTTGGGGTTGCTGATGGGGCAGTGATAGTAAGCCTTATGTTCTCCTTGTAGTCACTGCCTAGCTTGTTGCCTGACACTGAGTAGAAAGTAAACATTTAAACAAGTGAAGGAATGGATGATAGAAATAAGACAATGGCAGTTACTTCATGAAATAGTTGGTTAGGTTAATTCAGTAATATTTAGATTTCATATTCTTTTCTTAAGGCTACGGATGCTCGGAGGGCTTTCCCTTGCTGGGATGAGCCTGCCATCAAAGCAACTTTTGATATCTCGTTGGTTGTTCCTAAAGACAGAGTAGCTTTATCAAATATGGTATGTATGTGTTTGTAAGTATATTTAAATTTTGAATAAGCGTTTAGAATATTTAGTTTGCTGGTTAGATGGAATAGCGTGAAACCACCTAGCACACAATGCTTGATACAGAATGGGAACATAAACGTTAGTTTTCTTATTTCCAGTAAGCCCTCTTTTTTAAAACTGCCTTATTTGGAATTTCCCTCCTCATGGAAGAAATTCCTTATAAACTTTAATTTGGAAAACTAAATAAGTGATGAGTTTAATAAATATTACCTGAAAAAAAAATCTGGCTTTCTTGTTAATAATGCCAAAAGATATAGCCATATAATGAAGTGTTTATTTAGGTTTTTGGTTGATTGTACTCTTGGAATATGCTCTTTTCACTGATGTCATTGATCTCTTTCATAAATAGAGTAGGCATTTACCACATGAAGTATATTGATTAAGACAGAGAGTACCCTATAGCCTATAATATGAATCTGGGGAACTTGGAAAAGCCTACTGTACCTGAAAATAACTGGCTTTTGCCTCCTTTATCGGTAGAGAGAATTCCATAGATAGAATGCCATTCTCTTCTCGAATATTCCTAAAAGGAGAATAATACATTAAACTGAGATATTCTTTTACCGTTTAGTATGAATGAAATTATCAGGTCTGTTCTTGAGTAAGTCTTCCTTGGAAGAAAGAATAGAGAGATCTTGAGGAAATGGAGAGCCTGAATAGGAAAAAGAGGGGTAACAAAAAAGAGAAATGAGGAACTCTGTAGGTAAAAGTGGAGATTCTTCCACAAATTTGCTTAGAACCAGCCTTGGTATAGAGAATGCGCTAAATTTAGAAATCTGTACCCTTTGAAATGTAGATTTCACAATTACACTTCATTAATAGTTATTTGCCTTCTATCCTTCTTTCACTTGAAAAGCATTGAGGTCTTACATCCCAGTGCCGGCATATAATAGGTATCCAGGAAAAGTTGCTGCTTTTCTCTCACAGATCCTTGGTAGTTTTAACACTTTAGCCCCCAACCTCTTAATGTATCCTTTAAAAAAAATTTTTTTTAATGTTTATTTACCTTTGAGAGAGAGAGCGTGCGCGCTCCTGCGCAAGCAGGTGAGGGTCAGAGAGAGAGGGAGACACAGAATCTGAAGCAGGCTGCAGGCTCCAGGCTCTGAGCTGTCAGCCAGAGTCCAGCGTGGGGCTCAGACTCATGGACTGCGAGATCATGACCTGAGCCGAAGTCTGACACGCAACCGACTGAGCCCCCCAGGTGCTCCTATCCTTCTTAATGGGAGAGATTTTGACAGCATGAAAGCAATGGTTGAATTGGGATAGATAAGTATGCAGTACTGGAAAGGAGGAAGGAGAGGCAGCACAGTTTATGGCTAGTATTTCCTCTAAGGTATTTAATGTAAACCTGTTTAAATGTTCTACTTCTTTCTTTGTTTCTTTTTCTCTTTCTTTCTTTCTTTCTTTTTTTTTTTTTTTTAAAGAATGTAATTGATCGGAAACCGTACCCTGATGATGAAAATGTAGTGGAAGTGAAGTTTGCCCGCACACCTGTCATGTCTACATATCTGGTGGCATTTGTTGTGGGTGAATATGACTTTGTAGAAACAAGGTCAAAAGATGGTGTGTGTGTCCGTGTTTACACCCCTGTTGGCAAAGCAGAGCAAGGAAAATTTGCGTTAGAGGTAAATGTACTTGAAGAGGATTGTTCCAACAGTCCATAACTCCAGGTTGGGGAATTTACATTTCTGATCAATTATTAGTACAATTATTTATAATTTAGTCTGAAATTTGTTGTGCTATGTTGATTTTATTTTTAATAGAATTTTGGAACTACCAACCTTGGTGTTATATTAATATTTTACAAGATAATGATTAAGAGAATATTAGAGTGGCATTTATTTATCCAGACAGTGGGTGGGAAAATAAGTAATATATTTTTCATACCAAGTTTTAAATGGCCAACCTTAACAAAGCTTGGGGCTAAGGTAGTCTTCGGAGGTAGGGCTCCCCAGGGTTGGTTTCTAGTAACTTGAGGTGCTTTGGCTTGCAACAGGATTCCTGTGTGGATTTCTATATGAACTACAATGAAATATTTATCAGGTGGTTCTTTTGTTTATACTTTTGTAGGTTGCTGCTAAAACCCTGCCTTTTTATAAGGACTACTTCAATGTTCCTTATCCTCTACCTAAAATTGATCTCATTGCTATTGCAGACTTTGCAGCTGGTAAAGTAAATTTCATTTTATTGCTGAATTGTAATAACTTTTTTGAATTTTGTGATTTTGAGGAAGAGTTATGTACATATATCAATAAATGTTTGTATTTATTTTATGAAGGTGCCATGGAGAACTGGGGCCTTGTTACTTATAGGTATGTTAATGATACATTCCCCTGCCTTGTCTTTTCAATCACTGATTTCGTAAGAGGTTCACACCTACTTGCAGTTGAGTAGCTTCTGCCTTATGATCTGCGGTAAATTCTCCTGCCTCCCCCACTTCTGTGCACATTTCAGGAATGCACATGAACACCCTCTGGTGCTACTATCTGAGATTGTAAGATTTTAAAGTGAGCATCTGGCATTAGTAACATTTTTAGATCTATTTTTGGCTGAGTTTCTCATTTCGGTGCCTTCTCTTCCTCCCAGAAGTTTCATAGTTATTTTTCCAGCTTGAAGAACCTTCTCTGCTTTAATATTTTCTGGCCAGGTTTTTACATGTCTGTCACCACAATACAAACATGTGGGTTGTATAATTTTTAAAGCAGGGTCTGTAAACAAGTTTTTGCCCTGCCTGCTTCAATGAGTTAAGTTTTGGACAGCCTGTTCAGTGTTCTTTTCCGGACTGTGGAATGCATCTTCTCCCAATTTGCCAGTCCCCTTCTTTTAATGGAAGGACTGTCTTCTGTCTCTGTCTAGCACAATAGTCTAATCCCTCAGACTAAATTCTTTAAAAATTTCAGGCAGCTGTCCTATTTACAAACTGATGATTTAACTTTTGTCACACCTTTGATCTTCTGTTGTGTGAATTCTGTTGGAATAGCTTTTAATCTTCCCAGAACTTTTTCTCCTTTGTATACTCAGAGGAAATGTTTTCTTGATATCTCTAAAGCCTAACTTGACCATCTTATTTAGTGGGGGGAGCTCCCCCACTTGTGCATGCCTGCTTTTATTGCAATACTTTTATTGTTTAAAAAAAAATTTTTTTTAAACACAGGGAGACTGCATTGCTTATCGATCCAAAAAACTCCTGTTCTTCATCACGCCAGTGGGTTGCTCTGGTTGTGGGACATGAACTCGCCCATCAATGGTTTGGAAATCTTGTTACTATGGTATTTAATATTTTTAAGTGCTCAAATATATTTGTCTTCATCCTGCTGTACATTATTTTGGCTACATAGTATTTCAGGTTTGACTGGAACACTGTGCTAAAAAATAAATGAATCACAGAAAATCTTTATTTTAGAAGGTCCACTTTGAAAAGTGTTTATCAGAATCTCAGTATTAACCAGGAGCACGTGGACAGTCTTTATTCAACACAAAGTGCTTCCTAAACTGTGTTGTAGGGTTTGCCTACAAATGGGAAGTCATACTAATTTGGGTGACAGGGGTTCCTTTTGGGTACAGAGATTCCGTGCAGTGAGATGCCAGCCTGACACTAGTTTCTTGGGAATATTTATTATGTAGTCCAGTAGCTGAAAAATAACCTGATAAATAACAACGTGATCTTTGATTAGGCTGAAATGCTTTTAGGGGTCAGTTGTCTCATTGACTAAAATATTACATTGAAATTTAATAGAAACGGAAACAAAGAAAGTAGGGAATAACTATAAAGTATATTAAAATTTCCAACTGTTCCATTGAGATTATTGTTTATTATAATGTTTACAGTGAATGATCTCTGTCCTTAAGTCTTGACCTTTACCCTCTTACTCTAAGTAAGTGCTATCTATGGCAGCCAACTATGTTAGAGCTTGGGAGCACAGGGTTTAATGAGTGAACTAGAAGTACCTCCGCAAAGAAAGAACTGGAGATTCTGGAGCCAGCCAAATTCCCTGATAGCATTTTAGGTTGCCAAAGAGCAGAACCTGACTTGGATGTTAGTTGAGTCCATATGTCACAGGAATAAGCAAGAAAGTACGGCATTCAACAACTATTACATGTCTGAGAGAGTTTTTAAAGAAAGCCAGCCCTTGAGATTAAACCATTTCCTTTTGCTTTGGATGTTTACAATTTTACGTAGGAGTAAAAAAGAATTTTTGACATATAATTTCATGTGGAATTAAGTGTGCTAGTAAACTACCAGCAATACATTTTAGTGGGGGGATATGTGCACATTCTCATATTGCTTTTAAAACAACTTTTTACTGGATTTGAGTAACTGTTCTAGTTGTTAGATGTCAGTTGTTTCATTAAGTGAAATTTAAGGGCTTAATGATAGGTTGGTGAATAGCTAGCTCTGTACCAGCTTATCTTCGTGGGAGCTACTAGTTAAATAAGTGCACAGAGCACTTAGACAAATAGCCTTTCATCACCTAGTATTGAAAACATCTGATCTTTCCAGAATTTTAATGCCTTTTTGTTTTTCACCATTGCATTAGTCCTTTAGCATCTCTATCATGGATTCTTATATTGATTTCTTTTTTTAAGAGATTTAATCAGCTTTAATGAAACTTAGATTAAGATCTCTTTCTAAAAAATTGTTTTTTTTTTAAGTTGGTTTTATCTGTGACTCACTTATATTCCTTGTCCACTCTACTATTAATTCTTATTAACAGGTGAGATTTTGTATTCCATAAATACTTAAAACAACATTCATTACTGAACTACTTACTGCCATATTTCTGTTCATTTTACCTAATATTTATATAAGCAGTACTGCTTTTCTGTTTATCTAGAAAGTTTAACTTGTCAGTTGACAGTAACTTTTCTCAGTCATTATAAAAATCCTTTCTAGTTTTCTGTGTTTGGTCCTGGTAGCTTTCTGGTTTATCAAACTAACTTTCACCTGACAATTTAGGCTCTTGCCTACATTTATCTGTTCTCTTCCCCTTTTCCGTATAAGCGCCCTCCCCCCCCCCCCCCCCCCCCCCCACCTTTCTCCTTACATCTTTTCTACCTTTGGTAATAAAAAGTGACTTAGCTATGTTTTGAAATGTCCCTCAGGCATAATGCCAATATCACCAGTAGGCCTTTCTTAGCATCTCTTTTAAACACTTTTTTTGTTGTTCAGACATGTGACTTACTAAATGTTTTTCACTAAATTTTGGTTTATTAAGTTGTAAGTTGTATAGTGGAAGAGACATGTGACTTTTTCAAGTTAGTGGAATGAAAAGCATTTTGTTTTCCTTACACATTTCTTTCTTTTGTTTTTAGGAATGGTGGACTCATCTTTGGCTAAATGAAGGCTTTGCATCATGGATTGAATATCTGTGTGTAGACCACTGCTTCCCAGAGTATGATATCTGGACTCAGTTTGTTTCTGCTGATTACACCCGTGCCCAGGAACTTGACGCTCTAGATAACAGCCATCCTATTGAAGTGAGCCATACTTTTCAACCATCGGCCTTTCTCTCATATTTAATGAAATAAGTAATTTGTTATAGAGATACTTAGGACTCTGAAAAGAAAATTACATGAGCAGTTCACTTGTTTTTATAGCTTATATTTTCAGTCTTGAAAAATCTCACAAGGTTAAGTTCTAATTATGTTTCTTTTTAAGGTAAGCAGTATAAAAATTTGATCTTTGTAGAAGTAAGTGCTATGTACCCATAAACATTCACTAAGTACATTTTTATTGCATAGAATGGGAGAACCATGCCTATTGGGCAGTATGCATAAGGGAACATTTTGATTCCATTGTTTGTTTCAAAGAAAATTCTGAATGTATTTTTGTTATTGTTGTCATGATCTGTTTTTATGTATATTTTATTTCTCTTGACTTATTTCAGCTTAGTTTATATGAATTAATTTTGCTTCCAAAGAACTAGACTTACAGTCTACTTTGATGTATTTAACGAGGATCCTATATAATTGTAAGCCATTACAATTAGCTGCAAGAAATAAAATGTTTTTCATCTCTCCTTTCTTCCTTCTCCAGTCTTCCAGTAAATAGATCCGTAGTGATTTACCTCCCAGCAAAGCGGAGCCAGGACCCTCAGAGATGATGGGGATCATGTCATATATTCCACTTTATTTAGTATTAGTTACTACATGCTTTTTAAGGATCATCATTATGCATTTATCAGTGAGCTAAAGGCAGAAAAGTATCTTATGAGTTAGGAGGGTTTTCCTAGAAAGCTTTTTATGTAATTCAGTATTACAGGCTGTCTGCTTCCTGTTATAACCCTGAATCACACTGTCTGCCAGGTCAGTGTGGGACATCCTTCTGAAGTCGATGAGATATTTGACGCTATATCATATAGCAAAGGTGCATCTGTCATCCGAATGCTCCATGACTACATTGGGGATAAGGTAAAAAAGCAGCTTAAAAAAATCTTCCATTCTTTTATGGTGAAATCATAGAGTTTTGCATGGAAAAAAAAAATGTCTGCTTTCATTTAAATTAAGTTCCTAAGTAATTTTTCTAGATTCTAGAAGAATATACTCTGATCTGGCTTATACCTCCATTTCTTTTTATATTGACTCTCATGGTCTCTTAGATGAATGATGTGTAAATGTGTTTGGGGGATGTGTGGGAGGCTGGTATAAAACTTAAAAGCAAAAGTAGAAGGCAAAGCATATGCATTCTTAAGTAAAAGGTAGTAGACATTCGAGGGATATGTGTTTTTCAGTAAATCTGACACTCAGGTAATTTGAGTACTAATATGCAGATACACTATAAATTCCAAGGTCTTAATCTCCTGGATTTTAAAAATTGTGTTTTCTCAGGACTTTAAGAAAGGAATGAACATGTATTTAACCAAGTTCCAACAAAAGAATGCTGCCACAGGTAATCTTTAATAGCTTGAGATAGGAGTGGAGAGAAGGTGTTGGCACTCAATCCAGAGTGGGACATTTAATTTTTCCTAAATGCTTAACATAGGAAATCAAGTTGACTTATCTGGTGCCATGTGTTAAGTCACGGATCAGCATGAATCAGGACCTTCCTTCCGGTGCCCTCTGGTAGTCTGCTCTCCATGGCTCGGTGTCCTGCCACTTCCAAGAGTCTGAAGAGTTCTGTTTGGCCATTAAAATTGCTGCAAATTAACCATTTTTAGGAGTAAACTTATGGAATAACAGAGTTTCAATGAAGTAAGGTTTAAGATTTATAGTGTATAGTGGTCTGTGACTTATTGTGAATGGGAGTCCAAAGAAAGAATAAAGGTGTAAGTGTTGATTGAAAATTACAAAGAACCGGAGTTGGAGTTTTGAGTTCTTAGTGAACAAAAAGTTTAGAAAACAAGATTTATATAATGTCATTAGTATCTAATAGAATGACAAAAGTTCAGAGAGGCCTGGCCATGGGCTGTTCCTGAGGTTTATGACCTGTGAATTAAAAATACATACACCTATCTGCCTCTCTGTTGAGGACACGATGTAATCCTGACACTCTGCCCTTCTACCCACCCACCGCCCATTCCCCTGGCCATAAATGTCCATCTCAGTTTATGAAATAGAGAGGCATTCTGTTCCTTAAAGCAGAGCCAAAGAAGAATGTGCTCTTGCAAATTTTCTGAGTCTTCAGCATGCATATATACATAATACATGAGGAAAGAGCTTTCTGGTTCTTAAACTGAAATGTACATGCAGTAACCCAGAGCTGAAAATGTTTCTAATTCAGTAGATCTGGGGTGAGACCGGAGGATCTGCATTTCTAACAAGCTCCCAGGTGAAGCCAGTGCCACTAGTCTTTAGGCCACACTTTGAAAAGCAACACCTACCATGTACCTTTTTTGGGTTTATGTTACTTCTAAAGACAGTTGGCAGTTCAAAGACACTGCAGTTACCATCCATGGTTTTTATCCTGTCTGTCCTCACTACCCTTTGCTTAATTCACGCCTTCACAATCTCTACTGAATTCCACAGCTGCCTACCAACTCACTACTTCTTGCCTGCCCCACTCTCTTCAGTTCTCCCTGTCACTCTGAGGCTAGCCAGGGTTATCTTTCTAAAGCAAATACTTGATTGCGTCACCTACTGATTAAAAACATTTGAGATACTTCAGTCCCTTCACAGTATAGTCTGTTCTTTTTAAGCCATACATAGTCTTTTTTTTTTTTTTAATTTTTATTTATTTTTGAGAGAGATACACACAGAATGTGAGCAGGGGAGGGGCAGAGAGAGAGGGAGACACAGAATCTGAAACAGGCTCCAGGCTCTGAGCTGTCAGCACAGAGCCCGATGTGGGGATTGGACCCACGAACCATGAGATCATAACCTGAGCCAAAGTCGGACGCTTAACTGACTGAGCCAACCAGGTGCCCCAAGCCACACATAGTCTTAGCTGGTCAGCCCTTGCCTGTTTCAGCCTCATTGCTGGATATGCCTTCTAGCTTCAGCGCATTGAACATTTGCTATTAGTAATGTTTTGTGTCTTTCTTACACTTTTTCTTTGTATATAAACCATTTATTTGTCCACCTGGAATGCCTTTTTCCCTTTGCCTAATGAACAACTCCTCTTCAAGATGCAGACCAGAAGCCAACTCTTGTGAAGCCTTTATTTTCCTTGAATTTTTTTTTAAAGTTTACATATGTATTTTGAGAGAGAGAGAGTGCGAGCAGGAGAGAGGGACAGAGAGAGAGGGGGAGAGAGAGAGAGAAACTCAAACAGGTGCCTCACTGTCAGCTCACAAACCTGTGAAATCATGCCCTGAGCCCAAATCAAAAGTCGGATGCTTAACCAACTGAGCCACCCAGGTGCCCCTTCCTTGGATTTTTCCTTAAGGACTTTTCCTCTGTTCATGCCCCCATTATAGCGTGTATCTCATTGTATTGCTGTTTTGCTTACCATGCCACCAGTGCCATTTGACCATATGAGTTTTACTTCAGCTTTAGAGCACTGAGTGTTTTTTAAACCTCTGTTAATTGAATGGATATCATGGTTTTAAGTTTGTAGGTGATGCTTAGTGGTGATCTTGAATATGTTTGTATGTTTCTGTTATCTTCTTGTTTGAACTTCCCTGTTTGTCTTTTCTTTACTATAATTTGTGATGGATTTTTTTTTTTTTTAAGTAAACTCTAGGCTTAACATGGGGCTTGAACTCAAAAAACTGAGATCAAGAGTTGCACCCTCTATTGACTGAGCCAGCCAGGCACTCCTATAATTTGTCTTTTTTTTTTTTGAATAATTTGTGATATTTTTTTATTAAACCGGAACAATTAGAGGCATCTTAAACTATAAGACCAGTTTTTGTAATAGAGTTTATTTAATGGAGAGGCAAGTGGACATTAACTTGACCCCCCGTTTATCTCCCGAACCTGAAAGAACCAAAGAATTGGTTAGCAAGATAGCGTCAGGAGCTATATAAAATTTCTGGTTTGTTTCAGAAAATAAAAATGTAAACATTTTAGATTTTCATTGTTCATGTTTATCTTCTAGAGGACCTCTGGGAAAGTTTAGAAAATGCTAGTGGTAAACCTATCGCAGCGGTGATGAATACCTGGACCAAACAAATGGGATTCCCCCTCATTTATGTGGAAGCAGAACAGGTAACCTTATAAAAAGTCCTCCAATTTGTCTGCTACTGTACTACATGGAATTCAGGCCGTGTTACCTCATTTGCTTTTTCTGTACTTTAAGTATTCTAGGTAACATTTAAACTAGCCCTTGCATTGTTTTCTTGGTGATCTGTTACCTGTATACTAAATGGTTTGCCTCCCCCTCCGCCATCATTAAAATCATGCATGCTTATAGTAGAAAACAAAATGTTGTCTACTCTTACTGTCCCCAAGGAAAACACTGTAAACTTGTTGATATAACTCATTTTTTTAAATTTATTTAAGTAATCTCTACACCCAACATGGGGCTTGAACTCATGATTTTGAGGTCACTAGTTGCATGCTCTTCCCACTGAGCCAACCAGGTGCCCCTTGATAGAATTCTAAAATGACCAAGTCAGGTTTATCCTAGGACTGCAAAGTTGATATAACATTAAAAAAAACTATCAGTATTTTGATTCATAAACACTACACTAACAGAATATAGGTAGGAGAACCACATAATCGCTTCAATAAGATGCAGGAAAAGCATTTGTGAAAATTCAACACCCATTTATAATATCATTCTTAAACATCAGTGCTTTTTAAAATATTTTATTCATTTATTTTTAAATGCTTATTTATTTATTTGGAAAGAGAGCATGAGCGGGGGAGGGACAGAGGGAGAGAGAATCCCAAGCAAGCTCCATGCTCAGCACAGAGCCCAACCCAGGGCTCAATCTCACAACCATGAAATCATAACCAGAGCTGATACCAAGAGTCAGACGCTCAAGCAACTGAGCCACCCCGGCACCACTTAAGATTTATTTTTTAAGTAATCTCTACACCCGGTGTGGCGCACGAACCCACAACCCCAAGACCAAGAGTCACATGCTGCACCATCTGAACCAGCCTGGTGCCCCTAAAATTAGTTTTAATGTTGGTTGGGTGGCAATGGGATTTTGATCAGAATTGCACTATTATTAGTTGAACTGTTACCTGAATTCAGAGAGTTGTACCTCAGAATGAGTTGTCTTCCCAGCAGGACTGAGCTACCCAGGCGCCCCCGGTCATTGCTTCTTTACTCAAATTTTTTAGCTTTTCAATTCTGTCTTGTGTAGTCAGTTTATCCATAAAGGTCATTGGCCTAATTTGACAATGAATTTGGGTGATACTAATCTGTTATATATTATGTTATTTAAAATGTTCTAGGACGTATTAACAAATGATAAGTAAAGCAAACGATTGCATATTTGCAAAGTTTTTTTTTTTTTTTTTAATATGCACTTCGGTTGTTTTAAATTGTTTTTGCAGTTTTCCTCCACCACTTTTTTTTGTGCTTCATTGTAAAGCTCATCCTTTGAAACAAAATGTGTGCCTCTTTCATGTTTAGCAGTCACTCTAAACCTTTGAATTCTGAACGTTGAGTCCATGTGCTAATGTAAGGTTGCCACTTTTTAGAAGCTTAAGAGTCTAAAGACATATAACCTCCCTCTATAAAGATTAAAACAACTGGCTGCAGTATTATTTATTGTTATGTATCCTTGTGAAAATGGTAACATTTTAAGGTTCTTGTCTGTATACATAACCCTTCTGAGGGGCCGTATTACATAGAACATGGCCTTTTATTTAGAGGCTTGTTATTTTGGGGCCTAAATGAGAAACAGCGCCTTTTCTCCCATTCTATACTATTGTCCTCTTCCTCACTGTTGCACTTTGTGTTCTCATGAGACATTTGGCTGTACTGGTTTCACCTTCTACTTTGTCACAGAAGTGTTGGCCCCTCCAAAAAGAAGGGGGAAAAAAAGTGTTGATACTACTATTAATAGCCTTTGTTTATGCTTTCTTAGGTAGAAGATGACAGATTATTGAGGTTGTCCCAAAGAAAGTTCTGTGCCAGTGGACCATATGCTGGTAAGCAAATGGCTGTAAGTGGGAGCTGATGAGTGAATGTGGACACCATTCCAGTAGTGTTCCGAGTAACAGGAAGTAATTACATATTTTTTAATATTTTTGATAGGATTAAATAAAAACAAGGAAATGGTAATAAAATACAAATGAAATCTAGGAAATCAAAAGAGGAGATTCATGAGGTATTTGTGGTGTTTTGATATTCTTCAGTTTTTTGAAATTCCATGTCTCTGTATGTTATTGGAGGCTACAAGGAATGAAGAAGGATAGGAACACCCAAGAAGCGATGTCTCTATCCTTACAAGAATCTTGCTGCACATTTGTGTGGGTGGCTAATTCTTTGTCTTCTTTTTAATTCTTGGGCATACTAAGTAAGTAAACAAGTAAATAAAGCACAAAGATTATTTAGAGTTATTATGTACCATTTACTGTGCTAAAGCAGTATCACTGACCCTTATTTTATAGTTTCAGCAACCCTACTGGGTAGGTAGTATTATTTCCTTTCTACAAATGAAGGAGCTGAGGCATAGCTGGGTTAGTTAAATTGCCCAAGGTCGCCTATCTGATGAGTTAAAGAGTAGGAATTCAAACGAAATAGTTGGATTCCATGAGTTTATACCACTCGACTCTGGCTTTTCAAATTATTTCTACAGGTCATTAGATTCTTTTGCTCAGGAAATTAAAAGTACCTTTCTCACCTCCTTTAAAACAATTCTTAGTAGGGGGAGGCGTATATCAGAATCACCTATCCTTTTCATGTTCCAAAATAGGGTACACTCTACTAGGGTTAAGAGGTATATACCCTTTCATCCTTAACCTTCCTTAGCATTTGGAATTACTTTTTAAGTAAAGCTGTCTGACAAGTCAGATGACAAGTTTATTATCCAAAATAAATCCCTAAGTGTCACATTTTCTGTTTTCTGCCTCATACCCACAATCTGCATCGTAGGACTGAGAGGTTTTGCAGTTTTTTTCAAATACTCTGTGACTGACCAGTATAGGCAGTATTAAAACCTGAAATGTCCCATTGTTAGGAAATTTTAATTTGTGGTTTAACCTGATAGCACAAAACTAGATAACTTAGTAAAATAGTTAAATGTGACTATAGTTAAATGTACTGGGCAATGGGCAAAGGACTCTCTTCTGTTTGGCATCTTAATGCAAAGTCTGTTTTTCTGTCGGATCCCTAAAAGACAGGTATGTTATCTGCCTTGCAAAAGCTTTGAGTTTTAGCTATGACTTTTTAGTGATGGAATCTGTCAGCTCTAGGGTGTATCCTATCTAAGAAATTAAGTCAACCCTTCACTACGTATACTTGTTAAGGACTGCACCTTAGAATGTTTTTAAATGCTATATGAAGACTTTGACCTACTTGAAATTTCTTTTACAGTAAAATCATTACTGTCTCTGTTACTCTGTAAAGGGAAATGATTAAATTAAAATCACTGTGTTTTAATTTAACATGAATTTTAATTAAGAAACACTAAATAAACTGTTCTCCTTTTCTCTTTTAGGCTATTGTGATTTTTGTTAATAAATTCTCTCTTCCTTTATACTAGTATTATTCAGGTTATGGAAGAGTTTATGTACCATTGAAAATGAGCTATTGGCTTAACAGACTCAAGCTCATATGTAAGATACCAGTCCTCTCTCTCCACCTTACCTTCTATTTCTTCCAATGACAAATTATTTTTCAAGTTTTCTATTTGTTCTTCTGTTGCTTAAGGAGAAGACTGTCCCCAGTGGATGGTTCCTATCACAATCTCTACTAGTGAAGACCCCAACCATGCCAAACTGAAAATTCTGATGGACAAGCCAGAGATGAATGTGGTTTTGAAAAATGTCAAACCAGACCAGTGGGTAAAGGTGAGTCCATAAATGGCCTAGCCATTTTTATCTTACCTAAATGAATTGATTTCTCTCACTTCCTTTATACATTTTATGGCCGGCTGTAAATTCTGCTTTAGTTTAGATGAGGACTTGCAAAGACAAAAACATTACTAAACTGTCCTGTGTGAAATTTAGGGCCAATTTTCAAATAATATTATCTGATATCTTCCCTTAGGTAAGGGAGTGGTACATAATCAGATAAAAGGGGATATGATCAAAGGGGAAAAAATAGTAGATTATGTGTAAAGTCACATTAATCAAAAGGTCTGTGGTCTTGCAACTTCCAGCTGCGCTGTCATTGTAACAAGATGTTAACCTCCATGATGTGCTGTCATTTTGTATGCACAGCTATCGTCAAGCGAGGCCACACGTATAATAATGAGTTTGTGTCACTGAAATGTGAAATTCCTGTAACTGGTGTTTTAAAATCATTTCATAAAAATAACAGTTGGTAAAGATTATTTCCCATTATTCTGTACTCTGTACTATTCATAATAAAAGTATCTACTATAAACTTTTCTCCCAATTATAGGTTCCTAATAGGAATTATACATTATCTCAGACTTTTGTATATGTATATGTGTGTGTGTGTGTGTGTGTGTGTGTGTGTGTGTGTGTGTACACATACACATATATGATTTTTTAAAAATATACTCAGTGGAGGGGTGCCTGGCTGGCTCCCGTCAGAAGAGTGTGAGACTCTTGATCTCAGGGTTAAGTTCACACCCGACATTGGGTATAGAGATTACATAAAAATAAAACCTTTAAGAGGTGCCTGGGTGGCTCAGTTGGTTAAGCGGCCGACTTCGGCTTAGGTCATGATCCTCACGGTTTGTGAGTTTGAGCCCCACATTGAGCTCTGTGCTGACAGCTTGGAGCCTGGAGCCTGCTCTGGATTCTATGTCTCCTTCTCTCTCTGACCCTCACCCGCTTACACTCTGTCTCTCCCTCTCTCAAAAAATAAACAAACATTTAAAAAATTATAAAAATAAATAAATAAATAATTATAAATTATAAATAAAAACTTTAAAAATACAGATAGATACACACATATACATACTCAGTAGAATACTATGTTACCATTTGAAATTACATCTGGAAGATTATGTAGCTATATGAAATTTTTCTTATAAATGAGAAAAACCTATGTATGGCTGTGATTGTAACTGGGTAAACAAAGGTATTATTCCTGCCGTAAAAGGTAGAGGGAATCAATAAAATAGCAGTTGTATTATCGTGAGGTGATTTAAAAAAAATACTTACAGGGGTACCTGGGTGACTCAGTCAGTTAAGCATCCAACTCTTGGTTTCAGCTTAGGTCATGATCTCATGGTTCTGGGATCGGTCCTGCATCAGGCTCTGTACTGAGTGTGGAGGCTGCTTGGGATGCTCTCTCCACCTCTCTCTCTGCCCCTCCTTCCCTGCTCGTGCTCTCTCTTTCTTTCAAAATAAATAAAATTTAAAAAATACTTACATGTAAGTAGTAAAATTAAAAACATAAATAGTGAAGTACTTGTATCTTCTACCTTACTTTACCTTTAAGGTATTTGGTATATAAATATTATCAAAAATATTTTTGCCTGTCAGTCATTAGCCTACAGAGAATGATAACAGTCCGTGATTATCTCACTCCACAAATTATATGAAATTACCTTTAAAGTCCATGCAATTCTTTAAAATCTAGGACCTGAGCATTGCTATTCTGGTGAGACTGTGGGCTGAGTAGATGAGTCTTTTTGTAAAGGTTTAGTCTTCCTCAGAGATTCCACTGTCCCCGTGTTCTTACATATAGTAAATATTTTCTGTGAACTTAAAACCATCCACCGAGAGTAGACATAGAAACCGATCCGTGTGATTCCCTCCCTCCCAACCATATCCTTCCTACCGTCTCTCACTCTGTCCCCCACTATGTCAAGTTTCTGTTTTCTTTCACCTGTTTTCATCTTTGACAACCGCTTTCTATCTTTATGTGTTGTTTCATTTTAATCCCTGACTGCATATGTGATCTTTGTTGTTTTCACTCAGATATACTGAAAGCAAAACTCCTTTCACACCTGCAAAAGACTGCTTTAAAAAACAAATGGAGGGGCGCCTGGGTGGCGCAGTCGGTTAAGCGTCCGACTTCAGCCAGGTCACGATCTCGCGGTCCGGGAGTTCGAGCCCCGCGTCAGGCTCTGGGCTGATGGCTCAGAGCCTGGAGCCTGTTTCCGATTCTGTGTCTCCCTCTCTCTCTGGCCCTCCCCCGTTCATGCTCTGTCTCTCTCCCAAAAATAAATAAATGTTGAAAAAAAAAAAATTAAAACAAAAAAAAACAAATGGATGCGGCGCCTGGGTGGCTCAGTCAGTTAAGTCTCCGACTTCGGCTCAGGTCATGATCTCATGGTTCATGAGTTCAAGCCCTGCGTTGGGCTCTGTGCTGACAGCTCAGAGCCTGGAGTCTGCTTCAGATTCTGTGTCTCTCTCTCTCTGTCTCTCTCTCTCTCTCTCTCTCTCTCTCTCTCTCTGTCTCTCTCTGTCTCTCTCTGTCTCTCTCTCTCTCTGTCTCTCTCTCTCTCTCTCTGCCCCTCCCCTGCTTGTGCTCTCGCTCTCAAATAAACAAACACTAAAATTAAAAATTAACAAACAAAACAAATGGAACTGTTTAATTAATAATGTCCATTGGGTATCTTTTCAGTTAAACCTGGGAACAGTTGGGTTTTATCGGACCCAGTACAGCTCAGCCATGCTGGAAAGTTTATTACCCGGCATTCGTGACCTTTCTCTGCCCCCTGTGGATCGACTTGGATTACAAAATGACCTCTTCTCCTTGGTGAGCCTCTCTCAAGTAGTATAATGGATTTTGTTGATTAAAGGATTTTGTTTTTCCTGGAGTATCTGACTGAAACGTAATTAGAAGAATATGGCTCTTCCTGAAGGTTGAACACCTTTTGGGACTAGAACAAATGACTAATTATTAATTAACGTGACAAGATTGAACCTATATAATTTACCGGAAACAAATCCCATGTCACTACTCCTAAGCCAGCTTTTTGCAATGAAAACTATCCTTCGTAAGGCAAAAATTCTTTTCGGTAGAAATAGGTATGGGCCTTGAAGAAATTTCCCTACTGATGTTTGTTTGTTTGTTTGTTTTTTTTAATAATTCAGAATAATTTATATTTTTCTAAAATGGTGATTGTACTTGGCTGGAAACATCTAGAATTTTTTAACATTCCGTTACTACTCAAATAATAGTCCATTAGCTTTAGAATTATATTTATGTGGGGCATCTGGGCGGCTGCGTCAGGAGAGCATCCGACTCTTGATCTCAGGGTCATGAGTTCAAGCCCCACATTGGGCGTGGAGCCTACTTTAAAAAAAAAAAAAGGATTATATTTCTTCTGGCTTTGTTCCAGAAAGGATTTAAATCAGCAATTAGTAGTATTATCTTTATGACTCCAACATAGGTTAGATAATTTCCAGATGTCTGTGATAAAATTGTCAGATTCCTCCTACTGTTCCTTTAAAGTGGACTTGAGTTTTCCCTCCCTTCTGCAGTAACTGGTTTTGGATTCCTCCTTTGTATAAACACAGATTAGCACTGATGCACAAAACCTCACATCTGCTGATCTCATTGCTGAGAGAGACCTGTCCCAGGAGAGTGGTGTATTTGTGCAGTTGGCTGCTGTAACACGAGTTCCTTTTCCTAGCTCTGTTAGTTAATTCTGAAAGGCCTTCCAGTTTGCCTTCTTTCACAAATGAGTAAAGGACAGACTGAAGTTGACACAGTTGGCAGGTCCAACTTTGAAAGAGCCTCTGTCAAAAACCAAAGCCCTAACTATTGTTGTGTCTTTTCTGAAAGTATGAGAATTTTAAAAATAAAAACAAAGCCAAGGCCCCAGACACTGGATAGAAATAGGAAGTTAACGGCTCTCCTTCTTGCTTTCTTTTTTTTCCCTTGCTTTCTTTCTCATTGAAGTATAGTTGATGCACAGTGTTACATCAGTTTCAGGTGGACAGCATAGTGATTCCACGAGTCTGCGCCTCATGCTGTGCTCACCACAAGTGTAGCTATACCACCTGTCACCAAACAAAGTGTACCTAAGTTGCTCTCTCACAAATAACAAAAAGTAAATAAGGGATATTGTCATGATAGGAGTTTTATTCTCATAATCCCCTGTGTTCTTTCAACCAAAGAAATGACTGACTAGCAGTAGATAATGCTGAAAATGCATGCTTGTGTTTCTTTGTTTTGTTTCTGTCTGAAGACTAATTTATGTTTTTTCCTATCCCAGGCTCGAGCTGGAATCATTAGCACTGTAGAGGTTCTAAAAGTCATGGAGGCTTTTGTGAATGAGCCCAATTATACTGTATGGAGCGACCTGAGCTGTAACCTGGGGATTCTCTCAACTCTCTTGTCCCACACAGACTTCTATGAGGAAATCCAGGAGTTTGTGAAAGATGTCTTTTCACCCATAGGGGAGAGACTAGGCTGGGACCCCAAACCTGGAGAAGGTAATGGATGCACGGAATGGGGAAAGAATTGATGAGAAATTGGACCCTTTTTACTCAGCTGTGGTTAACAGTATCAGTAGCATCTTGGTATCTGTTGGGTGTTACTATGTTTTCAGCTCCCCAGAAATTAAATCTTAGGTCTTTTAAGTTTATTGGTGAAGTTACATGGGTCACCAACATAAAAACAGTGGTGGTTATGTGTATTCACTGTTAAATACGATTCGTAAACAACACAAATGGTGGAAATAGAGGCCTTTTACAGCGTTCCAAAGGCTTATCTATAGTCAAGAAAAGCTAAAGGGAATTTTAGATGATTTTATTTATTATTGCCATAAATATCAGGCACCTTATATGTACAACTTGGAAAGATACCGAGAGACAGTAAGTGAATTCAGGAAGTTACTGACATTCTACATGTGTTCTCTCCTCTGATTATTTCCATAATTGTATATTTACTCTTTTGCCGTCATCATATGTTGGAAATGGTGATCTTGTGGTTTTATATATAATTGTTTTCTACCATCTGCAAATAACTAAAGGTGGTATTTCACCCTGGCAGTCTTGATCTCAGAGTCTTTTGCAATAAGAACAACAGTAACAATTACCTAGAGCTCTATGTTTTCCCCTTGTGGATTCAACAAATATTTATGCGCCTAGTAAATACCAGGTACTATTCTGGGAGCTGGTGGTACAGCAGTGAAGAAAGCTTTGCCCTGTGTGGCTTACACTCTAGTGGGAGACACAGCAAACCATTGAACATACGATAATTTAGGTGGCAACGAGTATCATGAAGAAAAATAAAGTTAGGTAAGGTAGATAAAGAGTGGTAGGCCGGTACGCCCTAGCCTGGTCAGGGCAACAGTCACTCATGATGAAGTGGTAATATGAGCATAAGCAGAGACCTGAGAGAGAGCTGTGAGGCCATCTAGAGGGAAATGGTCCAGACAGGGAACAGCCAGTGCAGGAGATCTGCAGCAGGAGCAAGCTTGGGTTGTTCAAGGAATAACAAGGAGGCTAGTTACATCAGGACGGAGTAAGTGAGGGGGACAGAGTGGGAAGCAGTGCAGCTCCTATAGGACCTGTGGGACCTAGTACATTTTCGACTTTCACAGTTAGTGATATGAGAAAGTGACTTGAGAGCTGATGGACAAGAACGTGACTTGACGTACTCAGCTGTGTGGGACCCAGACGAGTGGAGAGGCAAGAGACAGGAGCAGGGAGACATTACAGAGCTGTTCGAGTAATCCAGTTGAGGTGCCGGGTGCAGCTTACACTTGCAGGTGGCAGATTCTGGGCATGTTTTGAAGGTAGAACTGAACCTATTTGGTGGTGGACTGACTGCAAGGGGAAGGAGGAGGAGCCACCACATTCTGGCCTGGGGACCGGAGGGGTGACCTTGCCAGATACAGAACAGGACGGCCGTAGAAGCGGGCTGGGAACAGAGGGAATCAGGAGCTGGGTGTTGGACATGTCAACTTAGACATCCAGGTGGAGAGTCAAGCCTAGAGGTCTAGGCTGAATAAATGCATTTAGTGTGTAGATGGTGTTTACAGCCACGAGACTGGACGAGATCACGCAGGGCCTGAGTGTAGGCGGACAAAAGAGGTCTGAGGGCTAGGTCCGAGGCCAGGCCAAGATTTGGAGATCGAGTGGAAGACGAGGAGTCCGCAAGGGAGACTGACTGGCCACTGAGGTGGGAGAGCCAGGAGGGAGGAGATGTTCCAGACGTCTTAAGAAGCAGTGCAGAAGGAGCGTTACCCACTGTGACAGCTGGTGCTCTGAGTCCGGCGAGATGAAGGGAGTTGGTGAGGCCATCAGCAAGTTCTGTGGAGCGGCGGAGAGCACTAGTGGTTCTCCAGAGCGGGAGGGGGTAAGCAAAGGGCGCATTCAGACAACTTTTTTTTTTTTTTTAATTTTTAATGTTTATTTTTGGGAGAGAGAGACAGAGCATGAGCAAGGGAGGGGCAGAGAGAGAGAGGGAGACACGGAATCGGAAGCAGGCTCCAGGCTCTGAGCTGTCAGCACAGAGCTGGATGTGGGGCTTGAACTCAAGAACCGTGAGATATGACCCAAGCCGAAGTCAGACGCTTAACTGACTGAGCCACCCCCCAGGCGCCCCACATTCAGACGACTTCTTCAAGGAGTTTTTGCTGAAAAGGCAATCAGAGAAAAGGGGATAGTCTGGGGAGAGATGTAGAGTCAGTGGAGGCATATATATATATTTTTTTAATAAAGAGGGAGATTTTGTAACATGTTTTTGTGCTGATGACAATGCTAGAGTAGTAATTGAAAAATCCGTGATGTGAAAGAGACGGGGGGTAATTCCTGGAGCGATGGCCAAGCGATGGAGAGGAGTCGAGACCCAACGGAGGAGTGTGCTTTAGACAGGAGCACAGAGCCCTAGAAACAAAACATGAGAGGGTATGTGGGGTCAGATCCACGCAGACTGGTGGATGTTGTACTTCTCTTTCACGGCTCAGAAACACCTTAATGAAATAGGGAGAATATCTTTAGTTTTCTAGTTTTATAGATAGAAGAATCAAACAGCAAAATAATAAAACATTCCCTTGTGTCACACAGCAAGTGAGTACCAGAGTCAGAATTACAAATTGGTTCTTCTAAGAACCTCACTAGTGTCCTGTTGTGTTATGTATTGATCTCCTATTGTTTTCTTGGACTTATTTTTTTACTGAGTTATAATTTAAATGTAGCAAAATGCACAATTAAAGGTTACATTTCTTGGGGCGCCTGGGTAGCTCAGTCAGTTAGGCATCCAGCTTCAGCTCAGGTCATGATCTCGCAGTTCATGGGTTCGAGCACCGGGTCGGGATCTGTCCTGACAGCTCAGAGCCTGGAGCCTGCTCCGGATATTCATATTCTCTCTCTCTCTCTCTCTCTCTCTCTCTCTCTCTCTCTGCCCCTCCCCTGCTCTCTCCAAAATAAATAAACATTAAAAAAAAATTTTATGTTACAATTCAGCGACTTTTGACAAAAAATACACTGAAGAGGTTGCCTCAGGGCCTCTTCCCAGTCAGTCCTTGCCAGGCCGGTTCCCCTATCCATCCCCTCCAGGCAAACACTATTCTGCCTTTTTTCACCCTAGATTAATATTATCTCTTCTAGAACTTTATGTAAATGGAATCCTAATATATTTTTTCCTGCTCTTACATCTGGCTTCTTTCAATATAATGTGCTAGAGATACATCCAGGGTGTTCATTCCATTTTATTGCTTAGTGGTATTTCATTGTATGTACCACGACTTAGCTGTTTTGGTACTGCAATCCATCATTGCTAGTGTTAACTTTTTTTTTTTAAGACATAGTATATAATAAAATGTACCTTTTAAAGTATACAACTCAGTCTTTTTTAGTTTGTTCACAGCATTGCACAACCGTCACCACCATCTAATTCCAGAATTACTTCTTTAGCCTCAAAAGAAACTCCATACCCATGGCAGTCACTCCCCATCCCCTGGCAATCCCGATCCCTGGTAACCACTAATCTGCTGTCTGTCTCTATGGATTTGCCTACTCTGGGCACTTCCTGTAAATGGAATCATACCCCGTGTAGCCTTTTGTGTCTCACTTTTTTCACTTAGCACAATGTTGCTAAGGTTCATCCGAGTTGCAGTGTCTGTCAGTACCGCATCCTCTTATAGCTGAATAGTAGTCTACTGTATGGATGTACCACATTTTGTGTTTTCATCACTTGGCAGGTGTTTGGATGGTTTCTACTTTTTGACAGTTGTGAATACTGCTGTGAACATGTGTGTACAAATTTTTGTGGACGTAACACTTCCATTTCTATTGCGTGGACTTGCCGGATCATACCGTAACCCCATGTTTAACCTCTCTAGGAATTGCCAGACTGTTTTTCCAAGTGGTCACAACATTTTACGTTCCCGCCAGCAGCGTATGAGGGTTCTAACTTCTCCACGTCCTTGACAGTGCTTGTTATTGTCCGTCTTTTTTAGTCATCCTGGTGGGTGTGAAGCAGATCTCATAGTGGTTTTGATTTGCGTTTCCCTAATGACCAAAGTTGAACATCTCTTTATGTGCTTATTGGAGTAAACCGATCCATCAGATTTCGATTTTTAAAAATCTAAGATTTCAGTTGGTTATACACAGCGTACTAGTTCAGTATGTGGCCTTTTTTCTGAATCTTGGGTCAAAACTGCATGATCTAAGCCTGTTTCTTTCACATATAATCCTTAGCAATGTAATTACCTAGATGGAGTGAACATTTAGTAAATTCAGATCATTGGCATTTGTAGACAAAGTCAGCAAATTTATTTGCTTGTCTAGTGTGTTTATTAGCACTTCATTTCACTCTTATGATTTGAACAATATAAATCAGTGTTCTCTCAAGTACTAGGGTAATTGATTGTGTTTGTTCAAGATGGTAGACGTGGTATAAGATACCCAAGTAGCATATTTGTGAAAATGGGATTTTTAAGCAGTGTTGTGTCTCTTTTACTTCTTAATCAGGTCATCTAGATGCACTCCTGAGGGGCTTGGTTCTGGGCAAACTGGGAAAAGCAGGACATAAGGCAACATTAGAAGAAGCCCGCCGTCGGTTTAAGGACCACGTGGAAGGGAAACAGATTCTCTCCGCTGATCTGAGGAGTCCTGTAGGTTTTCATGATAAATAACCTTGATTTCTAGATGACTGCATCATTCTGCACACAGTGTGGGATGTATTTAATGGTAACCAGAAATGACCCAGACACTGACCCACACATTGTGTCTGACTCTGTGTTAATATGTGCCATTTAGGTGGTTGTAGCCAGCTTCTCGTTTGTTTAAAGTTTCTCAGACTACACTGTGCTTAAAGCTGATTATCTGCGCACATTCCCCTGAGAGAGCCGGTGCGCATGCCGTCTCCCTGCCTGGTTTTCAGTATGGGCTCCGAAGCTCTTTGTCGCACAGTTTGTACGTAACGTCCACACACAGCTGTTTACAATCGTGTTGACTTGCTTTCTGTCTTAACATTAGAATATTTGGAACAAGATGCATTTAATCAGATGCCTTCTTTGTCGTTCCTGTATTCTCTTGTAGGTTTATCTGACCGTTTTGAAGCATGGTGATGGCACTACCTTAGACATTATGCTAAAGGTGAGTACATTTGGAAAGGGTTTCCATCTTCTGCTGTAAAACTTGGATTGACACAGTACAAGCTTTAAGTGGTTAAAAAAAAAAAAGTCCTGGCGAAAGAAATATATGTAGATATGCATGTTGCAGACAGGCAAATATTAAGAAACTATGGGAGAGAGATATCATGTCTGTTCACGTGTACTACCAATACAATGCCAGAAGTCATCTAGTGTTCTCACTTTTTTTAATTTGTAAGTTTATGTATCTTAAACCAAAAAATGAAGTATTCATTTTGATTAACAAGTCAAGCTCTTAAAATTTTCCCTTCTGTGTAAACTTACATAGGATCCTTCCCATTTTGGAGAAGAGGTTTGTGCCCGTGCTTAGGGGAGAGAGAATCAGGTATCTCCAGGGTTTGAGTTATGTCAGTGCCTCTTATGAATGGACAGGAAATTAATTGACTTGCCTGCGTAGCCTCTGTAGTTTCCCCAGAGGGTTGGCATGTAATTAAACTCTAATACAGATACTGTACTTCTCCAGTCCCTGTCCATGCGGTTGTCAGTCTAAGAAATCACTTGACAGGTAGGGGGAGCTGAATGTACTTATTACCATCGAATAAAATGTGCAAAATGTGTCTAAATACCCAAATTACGTGTCAAATCTGCAAAGCCCATTCGTTTAAAGACCTGCTCTTAATGGGAACAAACAGAACAGGAATGGGATGTGCTTTGCTACTTCCATCTTTAATGGATTAAGAACACTTTTCTGACCTCAAGTAGATAAAATTGCAAATCCAATTTCTAGTATTTCATTTTAAACAAATCCTGTTTTTTTTTTTAATGTTTATTTATTTTTGAGAGAGAGAGAGAGCATGAGCATGAGCAGGAGAGGGGCAGAGAGAGAGGGAGACACAGAATCCGAAGCAGGCTCCAGGCTCTGAGCTGTCACACAGAGCCCGACACAGGGCTCGAACTCAGGGACCGCGAGATCATGACCTGAGCAGAAGTCAGATGCTCAACCGACTGAGCCACCCAGGCGCCCCCAAATCATATTTTTTAAATGATTAAAATATTTTGAAAAATGTAAACTTTAAGAAACTCAAAATGTGACACTTTACTGATCTTGGACAAGAGTTTCCTTTCTAATAATATCAAAATTATACTTTGGGTTTAACTTAACTTCCAATTAAATGACATTGAGGTCCCTTCTCAGTCTTAATATTCTGTGAAACTGTGCACTATGAATCCTGTATTTCTTTGCATATGAAATCAGATATTTGTGGGTTTTGTATTTTCCATAGCAGTATGGAACAAAATAGGGGTTCTGAAATTCTCATGACAGATACCTTGACATTTTCATGTCATAGCACACTTTTTTTTTTAATTTTTTTTTTCAACGTTTATTTATTTTTGGGACAGAGAGAGACAGAGCATGAACGGGGGAGGGCCAGAGAGAGAGGGAGACACAGAATCGGAAACAGGCTCCAGGCTCTGAGCCATCAGCCCAGAGCCTGACGCGGGGCTCGAACTCACGGACCGCGAGATCGTGACCTGGCTGAAGTCGGACGCTTAACCGACTGCGCCACCCAGGCGCCCCAACACACTTTTAAGAATTTATTCTAGTATGTATATTTAATAAGTGTTGGCATCTATTTAATGTAAGGGAGCTGACTATAATTCTGATTTACTATCAAAAGAGCTCTAATGAAGGCCAAATTAGGTTTCTTCAAGAAACCAGTTGATGGGAGATGAGGAGGATTGTCTTCTGTTGGTAATTTAGGAGTAATGAGGCCCGCTAAAAAAGAACTTTGATTTCAAAGTATATTTGGAATGTGGTGTTATGGTGCCATCTAGTGGACTAGTTTAACAGGTTCTCCTTGGGGGAAACCATGCTTCTTGAAAGCCAGAGTTCAGACCTTGAGTCCTGGAGCTGAAAAGGACCTTAGAAATTATCTCTCCACCCCATTCATTTTACACAAGAGGAAACTGAGATCCAAAGAGGTTAAGGACTTAGTCAAGGTCACACAGCTAGTTAGACACAAAACCAGGACTAGAACCCAGGTCTCCTGACTTCTATCTATTTTACTACACTGCTGCTCAAAAGAAATCAAAGGAAAAGAAGAGGAAATGGGGGCCTGTGATGGGGTGTGCGGACACTGGTCAGTGTAAAATCTTCAGTGAGAAAAAAAGTCAACAGAGTCTATCGATTAAGTTGTCTTGGAGAGATATCTCATATATGCTTGTAATTTTTGTATGCATAATGTTTTGTTTCTTATGGTGGAAAAAAGACTCGGTATAATCACTGTGGAAGATTTAGAGACTAGAAAAGTATAAAGAAAATACTCCTGTAATTTGAAATGTTTAAAAAGGTCACAAAATAGGTATAAGATGATCTGATGTCCAATTTGGTAATGTACATATTGTAATAATTTAATTTTTTCTTTATGCTTCTCATTTTCCTAATTTCCTGCATTCAGCATGCGATGCTTTTGCAGTTGAAAAATTTGATGATACAGAATCCCACTGATCAGAGACCATCGTTAATATTAACATGCATTTTTGACTATTAGAAATTAAATTGATGACCTTCAATGGTATTGGCAATCATCAGTTTGTTCATTTAACACAGAACATTAGTCAGACATCATACCCCTCAGATCTTGAATTTAAACTGCTCAGAACTGATGACCAGCCATTCACATAGTCCTCACTTACATTTAGTGACTTACTATAATGGCAAATCACAAATTTAGTGCCTGAACATCCTGTAAAGTTTTATCTTCTGTTAATTTCATGCCCTGCGCGCCTAGCCAATGAGAATATAGAACAGAAGTTTCACCTTACTGGGGGAGAAGCTCATATAAGCATGTGTCTGACTTCCAGGGGACAGTTAACTATCTCGATCTGTATTTTTTCACTATAGCTTCACAAACAAGCAGATATGCAGGAAGAGAAAAACCGAATTGAAAGGGTCCTTGGGGCTACTCTTTCACCTGAATTGATTCAAAAAGTCCTCACGTTTGCACTTTCAGTAAGTTACAATGAAAACTGCTTTTAGAGGGAATTGTAACCTATCAATCTGTGGCAGCTGTCTTTGATTCAGTATTCTCTTGATCTGCTTTAACCCCTTCCTCTTAGTCTGGGGGAAATGGAATGGGCTTTTGTTACTGACCTCTATCTATATCTGCCTCTAACGGTGGGAATCGGGATAGTTGGAAGCAGGAATAAACTGGCAAGCCTACTTATCTTACCCCTGTGCCTACTTTCTGTCTCTTCCTTTCTTTATCCTGTAGGAACCCAAGCAAACATCTATTCAGCAGCCTGTTTTTACCTGTCTCAGTGCCTCATTCTCAATTTGGCTGATCTTTAGGAAGCTTTCTGGTGCCAGTTATTCCTAAAATAAGGAATGAGGGTCTTCAGTGTGATTACTTGGGTACCTCAACAGCATTTGCCCTTTCTGGCACCAGAAGATGTTTTGAGTACAGTAGACTTTTCGTTCTCTTTCTATTTCTAGGAAGAGGTACGCCCACAGGACACTGTGTCAGTAATTGGTGGAGTGGCAGGAGGCAGCAAGCATGGAAGGAAGGCTGCTTGGAAGTTTATAAAAGACAACTGGGAAGAACTTTATAATCGATACCAGGGAGGATTCTTAATATCCAGACTAATAAAGGTGTGTGAAGATTTTTATTTTGAGTAGCTTGCTTATCATAGATGTTATTTAGAGACATCCCTGATTCACTAGGCCTATAGTCTTTGCTCTTTAAGGGTTTCTTCCAAAAAAAAAAAAAGTTCCTTAAATAATTATTAGCTTTATTAAAGGGCTTCTCCATCACCCATCCTGCACCTTCTAGAATATTCTGAAGTTGGGAGAATATAAAATGATTTGGTTTTTAGGTAAATGGAAGTTTGTTCCTAGCGTCTTTTAGTTACATTTACTATTTAAACCATTGTTTTTTTCAGCTATCAGTTGAGGGATTTGCAGTTGATAAAATGGCTGGAGAGGTTAAGGTAAGCAAAGTACTGTTTCCTTTTTACTTTTCAATCTAGTAAGTAAAAACACTAATGAGCCAAATTGTAATGATACGATGTTGGGGTAATGCTGTATTTATCCTTGTTTTTTGCTTGGAAAAAGACAGCTTGGGTTGTGTCTTTAATGCTTGAAGAATTTAGGGTTGGAATCATCTTTGAGTGCTTTGCAATATGGTTGAAGGAACGTGGTGGAACTTGGAATCAGTCGATCTGAGTATAAATCTGTGCTCTGCCCTATGTTAGCTATGGGACTTCAAGTGAGTTTTTTAATCCCTGTGAGCCTGTCTCCTCATCCATAAAATGGAATGATGATAAGATTGTTATTTAAGTAATGTAGTGGGACTGGAACAGAGTAGTAGGTCCTCGATAATGGTTCTTTTTTTCCTTTCTAAAAACAACCTTCATAGGTCTGTCCTGTGCACGAGGAGACAAGATGGCTATGCAAGGAATCTCCTCTTAGCCCTTACAAAGGAGAATCTTCAGTTTAGTGGTAAAGTTCAGCATTTGAGGAACAGATATACACTGATGAGGGAAATCTTAATGTTAAGCCTTCCATTGCATTTAATTGTGAAGTTATTTTTGAAGAGTCACTTTTACCTTTACTTCTTGAAGGCAGTGGGGTTACGAGGTGTGAATGTGGAGGCTCTGAGGGCTGTTGTGTTGTTTCACTCACTCTGTGAGCCATTGTTTGGAATTTTAAGATTTCAGGTCTTGAGAAAACAGTGAAAGACTTGATCTCTGCCTTCATTTAACTTACATTGTATGCTGTGGAAACAGTTACTTTACCGTAAAGGATAGAAGTACTCTGAAGGAGAAGTACATATACCTGGTTTGGAGGGGAAAGGCAGTGAGTGGCCAAGCTGAGGCCGGGAAGATAGGTAGAGGCCAGACTGGAGGGCCTTGGAGGCCATATGAATTTTCCTAAGAGTGCAAAGCCCTTGAACTGCTTGTCAACAGGGGAGTGAGTTGATGTGATTTGTACCATAAAAATTTCAGGCTGGCTGCAGTATGGGAAAGAGAAGCATTTTGGGATGCTGACTGCAAGCAAGAATGATAGAGTAGCTTTCAGGAGATGGAGTTATGAAATTCAAGGGCTTGGGTTTGTTAATCTTTAATTCAACAAATATTTACTGATTGGCTTCTCTGTGTTGTGAATGTACCTGGCAGAGGAAGAAGGAAGAATCAACGATAATTCCTGGGTTTCTTATATGTAAATAGTGGTGCTATTTGTGGAGATGGAATGAGGGGCAGTTCTGTATTGTACTTGGGCCCTAAGAACCCAGCCCCAAGAACGAGCCTCAGCGAAGGCGCCATTGTTGTTTGTGTGAACGAGGTTATTGATTTCCAAAAGTTCTAGACTTAATCTGATGAATTAGTCATTCTTTTCCTTTACACCTGTGACGACTGGTTCAAAGTAAAGACCCCTATCCTTTCGTTGGTTGGTATTTAAGAGTTGCTCTGTTTACTATGAATCTCGGTATACTTCATTGGAACGTAGTTTATTGAATCTTTAATCAATAAGCTTTGGATAAATTATAATAAACTCAGAAATGGTTTTGTTGTATGAAAGATGTGAGTCTGTGGAGCAGCAATTTAATCTTTGTGGTCTTATCGCCTTCACAAATTAATCTTTGTTTGAAGCAGCCGGAATGTGTGCGTCCTTAAGGACTCTGCCTGCCAAGTATTGTGCTAACAGTTTTTATGGATTTTCTCTTAAACTTCTGGACTAAATAGTTTCTTACCAATGAGAAAACAGAATGATTAATGTACTCAAACTCACAGGCTAATACATGACCGAACCGAGATTTGAGTCCCAACCTAATTCCAGAGCCCTACATTAACCACTAGATAATGAACCTAAAAGACAGGCCAGAGGTTCTGCCTCTTTGTTACCTTTTGATTAGATTTGAAGCATGTATTTGGAGAAGAATTCCTGTATGCAGGTCTAAGGGGCTGCTTTGTTTTCTTTTAGCCTGGGAGTAGCAGCGGTAAATTTTCATGATTAAAACTTTTGAATCCTTTACAGAACAGTGGGTAACTTCTCATGACCTGTGATACTTCTAACTTCTTACCATTGCTAGTACTGATCCTACCTTCTGGGTTGTGTTATACCAGGCTTTCTTCGAGAGCCACCCAGCTCCTTCAGCTGAGCGCACCATCCAGCAGTGTTGTGAAAATATCCTGCTGAATGCTGCTTGGCTAAAGCGAGATGCTGAGAGCATTCACCAGTACCTCCTTCAGCGAAAGGCCTCGCCACCTACGGCGTGAACCCTGAGCGCCGCCACCGCGGTTCTGCTGCTTGGCTGCAGGGATGAGGTGGGGCTACCGAACAGCTGATTCATATGCCGAGAATTTGGAGTCTTCTTTCAAACCAGTGGGGGTTGGACGATGAATGTAGTTAACTGGTTCCTGCTCACACTCCAGAATTAAATTCTATTGAAAAAGGAAAATCAGCAATTCAGCAAAAAAATAAGTAAATAAGTAAAAATAAAAAATAAAAAATGTAAATATGATAGTAATAAAATAGAGCATAACGAAACTGTGAAACTTCCTGAAGCCTTGTCAGTGGTTAAAAGTATTTAACACTCTCCTGTTAATGACAGATGTTCTGTTTTTATAACCTACCAAAAGGAAACTAGAGGCTTCTGGGTGAAGAAGATTTTTTGTGAAGTGGGTTCTGCAAGCAGCCTACAAGCCAAGGGTAGTGTCCATTGCTCTGGGAATGGTTAAACGTGAAAGGCTGATAGCTGGTATAACATAGAGTCTGTGCATAATTCCAAGTGTTTTTTGTTTTTGGGGTTTTGGTTTTTTTGTTTGGTTTTTTTTTTTTTTTTTTTTTTTTTTTTGGGCATGGGGACTGATCAGGAAGATATATTTTCCTGCATAACTCAATCTGAACCAAGGATTGTAGTTTTCCTCCTTGCCTTCCCTTCTGTGTGACCCCCTTGGCCAAAAAAAAAAAAAAAAAAAAAAAAAAAAAAAAAAAAAAAGTTAAAAAAACCAAACCTATCCTGGTCTGGGTTTTTCCTCCTCCTAGTTCCACCCCCAACCTCCTCCCCCACCCCCCCCACCCCCCCACCCCCGGTGTCCTTCTTAGAGATAAAGAAATAATAAGGAAACATCTTTTATAGCCACATTAAATAAGAGAAACTGATATACATTATTTTTCTTTCTTTTTTAAGATAACTTTTAAGAACCCTGAAATGCATATAGGTGAGACATAGAGATGAAAGGGTTTTCAGCCAGGCCATCCTGAAGGAGTTACTCTGCTAACAGCGGTCTTAGTTGTCTGACAGGCCAACTGTTAAGCCTCTTTCCAACAGTGTCAACACTGGCTTCTCCTGGTTCATTCTGGACACATAAGAAGTCCGTGGTAACTGCTGCAGGGGCCGCATATTAGTGGTAACTGGTTCAAACAAAAACTAAGCCTGTGTGCCACTCTTCGCTTTAACAGTGTATCCTACTAACAAGCCTCACCTAACTAATCCAGCGAGTTTTAACTCTAAACCTCTTTCCTTTTCTCTGGCCCTACCTTTTTTCTTTTCTTCCCTTTTTCCTTTTCTTTTTATTTTTCTTTTTAAAAATATTTTTTTGTGTTATTAACAGGAATTCATATTTGGTGTGGCTTAACTGTATTTCAGAAGGTCATCAGATTGTGAGACTGCTTCCTTGAAACATTTTTGTGCTATTGTTTTAAAAAAATAATAATTAAAAAACAGTTGGCGTTAATAAAAATGTCAATGTGAAATTGATGTCCTGATTTCTTTTATTCTCTTCAATAAGAAATTATAAACGTTTCCTATCATTCACTAGGATTATAAGAAGTTTTGCTATCATGGGATTTTTTTGAGTCTAAGAAAATCCAGTTTCTGAATTCCTTAATGACTAAGACCTAAACAGAAAAATCCGAAGAGTCCTTCTAAATTCATTCTGGATCAGTCAGCATTCAGGAGTTAACCTGACACTTGCCAGTTCCCGTTTCTTGAGGCTCTCTTGTCCAGGTGCCACACGCAGGGCGGCCATGAGGCCATCTAGGCATGTGCTTAAGGCACCAGCAAAGTAGGGACACCAAAAAGACTGAGAAGAAATCTGCTTAGTATTCTCATTTTACAATTAGAAATTCTAGAAAGAAGTAATTTCATTTTCAGCATATATACAAGTTTTGTGTATAATAGTTAATTGGCTTGAATTATGCTGCGGCACAGGTGGTGGAGGGTGTCTTCTGCGTCCCCTTCAGAGCCGCTCCCATCCTATTCTGTGCCCAGGAGGGCTTGGCCCACACGGACTGCTCTGACAGGGTCCTTTGCCCTCTGACTTCAGGTTGTGTTGATCCAATTTGTAATACCTTCAAGATCAAAAGGCATGAGGAGAGGATGGTCAGGGTATTTATTCACCAGGCTTCCTCATCCCCAGGTCACATGGGTCGGGTCGTCTGTGACCCTCTACCAAAGGCCACGACTCCTGTTCAGAAGCCCTCTCTAGCTTCTAGCTCCGTCACTTTGCCCCTTCAAATCTAGGGAAAGGATTATTCCCTTACTAGCTCTGGATCATTCCATTATTCCTTGTTGGTTCCCCTGAACTTTGCTCATGTCTTTGTAAATAGTCCCTTTATTAAACCTTCGTCAAGTTACCTAGTTCAAGTGTGTTCTCTGTTCTCTACTAATATCCTGACTGATTCTGGCACCAGAGTCCTGATGATAATGGGTCTCTAAAGGTCTTAATTCAGCCTTTTTGGTGTTAGATTTACTGCTTGTCTTCCAAGTAGCTCCCTATCGGGTAATATATTCATTTTACAGGTGAGAAAGCAGGCTCAGAAAAATTAGGTAAAGTTACACAACAAATAACTTAGGGGGCACCTGAGTGGCTCAGTTGGTTAAGCGTCCAACTCTTGGTTTTGGCTTAGGTCGTGATCTCATTCTCTCTCTCCCTCCCTC
This sequence comes from Felis catus, assembly GCF_018350175.1. Taxonomy (NCBI): domain Eukaryota; kingdom Metazoa; phylum Chordata; class Mammalia; order Carnivora; family Felidae; genus Felis; species Felis catus. The sequence continues at coordinate 37,519,044 of NC_058381.1, read as the reverse complement.
CCTCTTAAACTTGAAAAAAAAAGAAAAAAACAACTTAGAACCAGTGGTCAGCCCAAGATCACCAGCCTCTAAAACCTGTTTTCTTCTCACTAATTGTCATGTCTTCACATTTAAAAGGTAATACAGTCAGACTGGATCCAGGCAACAGCTTTAAAGATTTTTAATGATTTTTCCTTGGTTAAAGATTTTAGTGGAAATCAGAAGGTTGGAAAGAAAGATGAATGTGGGGTACCTGGCTGGCTCAGTAGAGCATGCAACTCTTGATCTTGGGGCCACGAGTTCAAGCCCCACATAGAGCTAATTAAAAATTTTTTTTCAGGGGCGCCTGGGTGGCTCAGTCGGTTAGGTGGCCGACTTCGGCTCAGGTCATGATCTCGGGGTCCGTGAGTTCGAGCCCCGCTTCGGGCTCTGTGCTGACAGCTCGGAGCCTGGAGCCTGTTCCGGATTCTGTGTCGCCCTCTCTCTGACCCTCCCCTGTTCATGCTCTGTCTCTCCCTGTCTCAAAAATAAATGAATAAAACGTTAAAAAAAAATGTTTTTTTTTTTTCAAAAAAAAAAAGATGAATGTATTACTTCCTATAGGGAATTTGATATTATCTTTTATTAATGGGAAGCAGTAAACCATTTTGGAATACTACATGGTGCTGCATGAATTCTTAAACTTACAGTTTCAGGGAGCAAGGAGCCCCTCGAAAGTATTGGTAAAGAATAGATCTCTGTGGTGTGCGATTTAGGGGGTATGAGTGGAGTTCTGGAGCTTTGAAAAGATTCTTTCAATTCTGTTACCCAAACAGGTCCTAGAATGTGATCAGAAAGACTTGGAGTCACATTTGTACGGTTAGTGATTATTTTTTTTAGCAGGGCAGAAAATAAACAAGCTTTTGGTAATCTACTTACGGCACTGAATCTACACTTAAGAGATAGCCTCATTTTTTACTGAATAAATTACTTGATGAGAAATTGATCTCTTCTTACTTACTACATACTGATTTTAGGCTCTCCAGGTTTTTGGTGTGTGTGTGTGCGTGTGGTTTTTTTTTTTTTTTAACGTTCATTCATTTTTGAGAGAAAGGGAGAGACAGAGCGCAAGTGGGGGCGGGGCAGAGAGAGGGAGACAACAGAATCCGAAACAGGCTCCAGCCTCTGAGCTGTTAGCGCAGAGCCTGAGGCGGGGCTCGAACTCACAGACCGCAAGATCATGACTTGAGCCAAAGTTGGAAGCTCAGCCAACTGAGCCATACGCGTGCGCGCACGCGCGTGTGTGTGTGTGTGTGTGTGTGTGTGTGTGTGTGTGTGTGTGGTTTTAAATTTTTTATAAGACTGGAGCGCCTGGGTGGCTCAGTCAGTTGAGCGGCCCAGGTCATGATCTTGCGGTCCCTGAGTTCGAGCCCCGCGTCGAGCTCTGTGCTGACAGCTCAGAGCCTGGAGCCTGCTTCGAATTCTGTGTCTCCCTCTCTCTCTCTGCCCCTCCCCGCTCATGGTCTCTCTGTCAAAAATAAACATTAAAAATTTTTTTTATTTTTATCTTTTTATAAGACTGTCTTCTCCTTTGAGATAATGCAGAAATTCACCCAAGGTGGACCGTGCCTTCTTGCACCGCCCCCAGCGGGCACAGACTGCTTAAGGTGCTTGGTTTCCAACACAAGCACAAGAGACAGGAGACCCTGATGATAATAAAATGTTAGGCCAAACAACTGCCTTCCCTGGGAAACCAAATCAGAGGATTGGTTGCTGTACCAGGACATTTGATGGCAAATGGGATAGACGGCAGGGTCAGAGGAGGGAAGGTTTATTGGGCTGTTCGTGCCACTTGTAAAAAAAAAAAAAAAGTCTGCTCGGTCCTGCAGTTCTGCTGCTGGTATCTGGCAGGTGTAGCTTTCAGCACTGAACTTCTGGTTCCAACACTGGGGTAGAGTTAACGACAGAAACATTGCTGACTATCGATCTACGCTTTCTCGGGGAAGTTGCCAGCAGCTGACAGGAGACATACTGTATACCAATTAAGATGACAACCGAAGAAAAATATAATTAAATCTTGCCATAGTTTGGCTGACCATGCCAGCATGGCCCTCTGAGCCATCTGCCCCTCCCCATACCCCCAGCCAACTTGAACCATTTTCATCAGTTGGAACAAGTGGTGCAGGTATGTAACATTGCACTTTAATTTCAGCCCACTTTATTAGGCGGCTGATTATCTACTTTGTATTGTATATGCTAATCTTATGGATATTCTCTTTTTTTTTAATTTTTGAAAATTTATCGTTGAGAGACAGAGTGCGAGGGGGGAAGGGGCAGAGAGAGAGAGAGGGAGATACAGAATCCGAAGCAGGCTCCAGGCTGTGACCTGTCAGCACAGAGCCTGATGCAGGGCTCGAACTCACCAACTGCGAGATCACGGCCTGAGCTGAGGTGGATGCCCACCAACTGAGTCACCCAGGCGCCCCACAGATACTCTCTTCTTAATGCTTACTATTTAGACTTCTACTAAGGCAGTTAAGATGAAGAAAGCCACATACTGAATGGCTAATGGTTTAATAGAAGTCTCAAGAAAACAATACAAGATAATGAAGGAGAGATGGAGAACCAGTTTATAAGAAAAAGTGCAAAATATTTAAAATGTTTGACATGAGTGAGGATGGATGACATGATTGTTGCTTTCTTGATAGGTCAGTTTCCGCTTCTAGGAATAGAGCACTTGAAAGTTGGACATGTGAAGGGGTGTGGCAGGATGAAGTTAATGCTGTGGCCTTTTAGAGTGTGAAGAAGTGCCTTCTCTCACTTGGTTCTTTTTCTCTGTCCCCTTCACCACCACTCTCGGGGGCCTCTGGCAACCACCAATCTGATCTCTGTATCTATGAGCTTGGTTTTTTGTTCTTGTTTTTTTTTAACATTTCACACTTGAGAGACATCACTTGGTATTTTGTCTTTCTCAGTCTGACTTACTTCACTTCGCATAATGCCCTTGAGGTCCATTCGTGTTGGCACAAATGACAAGGCTTCATTCTTTTTATGGCTGAATAATATTCTAGCGTGTGTGCACATGTGATGTGTGTGTGTACATGTGTACATGCTACAGTTTCTTTATTCATCCATCCGTTGGTGGACACGGGTTGTTTACATATCATGGCTATTGTAAGTAATGCTACAATGAATGTGGGGGTGCGTATCTTTTTTGAGTTAGTATTTCCATTTTCTTCAGATAAATGCCCAAAAGAGGACTTGCTAGGTCATATGGTATTTCTATTTCTGATTTTTTGAAGAACCTCCATACTGTTTTCCAGTATGCATCTGCACTAATTTACATTCTCACCCACAGCGCGTGAAGGTTCGCTTTTCTCCATATCCTCACCAACACTTGTTACTTCTCGTCTGTTTGATTCTGGCCATTCTGACAGGTGTAAAGTGATAGCTCGTTATACTTTTGATACGCGTTTCCCTGATGATTAATGATGCTGGGCATCATTCCATATGCCTGTTGGCCATCTGTCTTTGGGAAGAGGTCTGTTCAGGTCGTGTGCCCATTTTTAACTGAATTATTTGCGGGGTGCTTTTTGCTATGGAGTTGTAGGAGTTCTGTAGAGATCTTGGGTACTAGCCTCTTATATATGACTTGCAAATATTTTTTCCCATTCAGTAAAGTTTGCCTTTTTGTTTTTTGTTTTTTTTCTTCAATGTTTTTATTTATTTTTGGGACAGAGAGAGACAGAGCATGAACGGGGGAGGGGCAGAGAGAGAGGGAGACACAGAATCGGAAACAGGCTCCAGGCTCCGAGCCATCAGCCCAGAGCCTGACGCGGGGCTCGAACTCCCGGACCGCGAGATCGTGACCTGGCTGAAGTCGGACGCTTAACCGACTGCACCACCCAGGCGCCCCTGCCTTTTTGTTTTGTTAGTGGTTTCCTTTGGTGTGAGGAACCTTTTTAATATTATATAGTCGCACTTATTTTTGCTTTTGGTGTCAGGTTAAAAACAAACAAGACAAAACATTGCCAGGACTTATGTCAAGGAGCTTACCAACTATATTTTCTTCTAGGAGTTTTATGGTTTCAGGTGTTAATTCTTTAATCCACTTTGAGTTCATTTTTGTGTATGGTGAAAGATGGTAGTCAAGTCCCATTCTTTTGCATGTGGCTCGCCAGTTTTCCCAGCACCATTTATTGAACAGACTGTCCTTTCCCTGTTGTATATTCTAAGCTCCTTTGTCATACATTAATTGGCCATACATATATGGGTTTATTTCTGGGCTGTCTATTCTGTTCCATTGATCTACGTGTCTGTTTTTATGCCAATACCATATTGTTTTAATTATCATAGCTTTGTGATATAGTTTGAAACCAGGGACGGTGATGCGTCCAGTGTTGTTCTTTCTTGAGATTGCTGTGACCATTCAAGGGTTTCTCACTTCCCTCATCTACCGGTAATAGAGTACACAGATGATCTCTAACTGGAAAGATAACAAAACAGTACATGACTTATAAGGTCTTTTGCCTACCAAATCTGGTCTACTCTCCCTGCCCCGCTGACACTCTTCTTTCCAGCAGATGGAAGGTTCTAGAGCTGTGTCCAAATACAGTAGCCTCTAACCATATGCAGCTATTTAAGATTAAAGTAGGGGCACCTGGGTGGCTCAGGCGGTTAAGCATCGGACTTCACTCAGGTCATGATCTCGCAGTTCGTGGGTTCAAGCCCTGCATCGGGCTCTGTGCTGACAGCTCAGAGCCTAGAGCCTATTTCAGATTCTGTGTCTCCCTCTCTCTCTCTGCCTCTTTCCGACTCACGCTCTCTTTCTCAAAATAAATAGACATTTAAAACTTAAAAAAAAAATTAAAATAAATTAAAAATTAAGTTCCATGTTTCAAGTGTTCATTAGCCACATATGGCTAGTGGCTGCTGTATTGGGCAGCACAGGTGTCTAGATCATATTCCATCATTGCCAAGTTCTGCTGGACCCCCTGTTCTACATGGAGTATGTGCAAGTGTATTTTTTATTTAAGGTAGCAAATAGTTACATAATATGTTCTTCTTTACCAACCTCTTGTAACATTGCTACTCATCTAAGAACATTGTATCACCAACCCCTATCCACTTTAAATTTTATTTCTGTTTACGAATGTGATACATACTCATTTTCTAAAATTTGAAGAAGAAAAAAGAACGAGCACTGGGTGTTATATGGAAACCAATTTGATACTAAATTATATTTTAAGAAGAAAAAGAAGGGGCGCCTGGGTGGCTCAGTCGGTTAAGCGGCCGACTTTGGCTCAGGTCATGATCTCACAGTCTGTGAGTTCGGGCCCCGCATTGGGCTCTGTACTGACAGATCAGAGCCTGGAGCCTGTTTCGGATTCTGTCTCTCCCTCTCTCTGACCCTCCCCCGTTCATGCTCTATCTCTCTTCTGTCTCAAAAATAAATAAACGTTAAAAAAAAAATTAAGAAAAAGAAAAAAAAGTGACCATCTCTTCTTAAAAACCTGCCTCCCAGAGAACATCATGATTACAGATGGGAGGTTTGGGAGGTCTTCTTCCCAAGAAGACGTTTGGGAGGTCTTCTTCCAGCTATGTTTTTACACTCTAGTGTATGCATTTTTTTAATGTTTATTTATTGTTGGGAGAGAGAGGACATGAGTCGGAGAAGGGAGAGGATCCCAAGCAGGCTCAGCACTGTCAGCACAGAGCTTGCCACGGGGCTCGAACCCGTGAACCGCGAGATTGTGACCTGAGCTGAAATCCAGAGTCGGACGCTTAGCTGACTGAGCCACCCAGGCGTCCCCCTACCGTATGCATTTAATTATTTTTAGTAATGAAGACAGGCCGTGCCCCTTTTGTTGTTCCCCTTTGTAACCGGTGCCCAGCTTTTTCTGTCTTTGCCTTAGGGAAGCTAAGTGTGCTCGGCTCAGACCTGTGACCCCTGATGTCATGCTCTAAGTCATGAGGCTAATCACTAGAAGTCACTTGAGCACAAATTAACGGTTGGCAAGTGCATACCTTGAGCAGCATTTCTTCCTTGTTTAGATTCACTGGCTCAGGAGTGTCTTCCAGCCTGACTGCCTGATGTCAAATGCCAGTTTTGTAGAGTGCACACATTTGAAGAATGTGGCTTTAAGCTCCTGGCTCGATTAGTTTAAGTGGTTCGTGTAATGAATTCACTCGGCGTTCTTTCCTCACTGGAGATGTGAACTGGCACTATATTTGGAACTAACATTTGCAACCCTATGCACTGCTGCCTGGGTGTTTAGTGACAGATTTTGGTTGTTACCACTCTTAGGTGGATTTAGGAAGTTATATGGTGACGGATTTCACTTTGATGGGGAGAGATACAGCTGGCTTAGGGTGAGAAAAGAAGAAAAAACATGCCCTTCTAGACTGCAACCTGCAGGGACTTCAGCTTGTGGCAGTTGTTGAAGTGAGGCCGTGAGTGCCTCCCACTGGGCCCTGCTTACCTGTCGAGTGCCTGCCTCGTGAGCCCGCGCGGCGCTGTTAACCTCCTACTCTTCCACTCTCACCGTTAATTTGACCATACCTCACTGCTTCCAGTAAATAAACGTGCCGCCCATCTGCAGACGACCCGAGTGTGCGCCAAACGAAGGGGAGACCTGAGACAGGAAGAGTCTGGGCGCTTTTGAATATCCATATTATCTTCTGTGATCCCCGCTCGACCACCCCACCCAGGGTGGTGGACACAGGTTCTCGTTGGTGTTTGAGCATCACAGAAACAACACGACAGGTGACGACAGCACCAGCCTTTCCCGGCAACCATCAAATAATACAGTGACACTGTGTGCTAACCTCACGACCTGCCATGTGATGCGGGACATGTGTGTTTTGATCACGAATCAAAGGGTCAATGAAATACCCTGAAGTATGAGTGAAATTGTTTTTGGAAATATCAGAAGAAGCTTATCAGGAAAGCCTGACCGAACTGAACTTAAGGGCAGAATTCAAGGCAAGATTCTTCTTTTTTTTATTTACAGAATGAGAGAGAGGGGGTGGGGGAGGGGCAGAAAGAGAGACTCCCAAGCTGCACTGATAGCACAGAGCCTGACTCGAGTCTTGAACTCAGGAACCGTGAGATCATGACCTGAGCCCAAGTCGGCCGCTTAACCGAATGAGCCACCCAGGTGCCCCTCAAGGAAAGATTCTGATGCATTATTTCCTATGGAGTCCAGATATCGGGCAATGGTTACAGAAGTTTTCAGTATAAAAGGATATTGTACTGGGCACTGAGGCTACGGAATTAAATAAGGCAGATTTGGTCTCTGCCTCATAGAGCTTACAATCGAGCAAGAACAAGAAATAGTGAACGAGTTACTCCTAAGTGTCATGGATCTTTGGAATGGGAAGTGCAGGGCGGTAGAAGAGGACATTACTAGGGAATCCAATGTAGCTCGAAAATTCAGGAAAGGCTCCCATGAAGAAATGATGTTAAACAGGCCTGGAAGATGAGTAGTTGCTAGCCAGGCAAAGAGGAGAGGGAGAAGTGTTCTAAGCAGAAGGAATAGCATGTGCAATGGGCCTGTGGCTGAAAAGAACCTGACCTATCTAAGGAACCAAAGGTAATCCAGAAGAGCTGGAACAAAGAGGACTCTGGGGAAAGTATGAAAGAGGAACCTGGAGAGGCTGGCGAGGGCCAGACTAGGGAGAGACTTAGGCCATATTAAAGATACTATACTGGGGGCAGCTGAGTGGTTTGATCAGTTAAACGTCCGACTTCGGCTCAGGTCATGATCTCACGGCTCATGAGTTAGAGCCCCCCACCGGGCTCTGTGCTGACAGCTCAGAGCCTGGAACCTGCTTCAGATTCTGTGTCTCCCTCTCTCTGCCCCTCCCCCGCTCACGCTCTCTCAAATATAAATAAACATTAAAAAAAATTTTTTTTTTTTAAATATCCTATACTGGGGCACCCGGCCAGCTCAGTCAGTGGAGTGTGGGACTCTTCATCTTGGGATCATGAGTTCGAGCCCCACGCTGGGCGTAGAGAGTATTTAAAGGAAGAAAAAATATTTAGGTAAATACTTTAGGTAAAATACAATGGGAGACCATCCCTTTCCTCCTCTGTAAAATGGGAAAAATAATACCCCCTCATAGAGTCACCAGGGAACAAAATGAACAATGCATGAGAAAGGTCTCAGTCAGTTACAAAACATTCTAGGAATACTACTGATAGAATATTAGCAGTGGCACTAATGAGCTGCGCTGCCTTCTTAAGTAAAATAACTAATAGTTCAGCCCTCCTTCTGAGTGGGAATATGAAATAATCCATAAAACCCTGACTTACTCAAGGGAACTGATGGAAAGGTCAGAAGTTTATTTCGGTCGAAATTTCCAGCATGAGGTTCAGGAAGCCTAGGGATGAGTTCAGATGTTTGGAGCAGGATCACACCATTTATGGCCATGTGTATTTCCCCACTCCATACCAACTCCCCAACCCCACTTCCAGAAAAGATCAGTATTCTGCCTCCTCAAACCCACCAGAGCAGCACCACTAAGACGTCCTTTCTTCTTGATTTCTTCCGGTCAGCGCTGGGGCCCAGCATCTCCCAGGGTAGCTTTTGTAGAGACTGCCTTCGTTCCAAAACATTAAACTCCTCTGAGCTGTTCGTGGCAAACTAATTACCCCACTTAGCACCTGCATTACGGTGTAGGAAAATCTCAACACCTTTCCAAACCTGTGAGGTCTCATTCTTCCGGAGGGTCTGCGAAGGAGGTACAGTGAAACCTCAGAACGGATGCAAAACCGGGGGTTCACCTCTCCGGTGTGACCGGCATTGATATACTGCCATGGAGGACTCAATGGTTGATTTAGGGGGGGCCACTTCCTGTCCGTCTGCGACACATTATTACCCAAGTACAGAAGGGCAGAACTTCTGCAGGTGTAGGCATTTGATTTAGGCCCCATTCCTACAACCCGCTTCCCAGGTCTGCTGGAACAAATCAGACACAATTCTTCTCCAGAGGCAAATGGCTACCATAAGCGCTCCACACTATTACACACTAGGGGTTGCAAACTTGTATTTTCTCTTTGGCCTATAAAATGCTTTTTCAATCTTTGTGATAATTGATGGGGTGCCTGGGTGGCTCAGTTAGGCGTCCAACTTCAGATCTCACAGTTCGTGAGTTCAAGCCCCGCATCGGACTCTGTGCTGACAGCTCCGAGCCTGGAGCCTGCTTCCGATTCTGTGTCTCCCGTCTCTCTCTGCCCCTCCCCCACTCCCTCAAAAATAAATACACGTTAAATCTTTTTGGAAATGTAAACGCCAGTTTTTAAAAAATCAGCATTTTACATAAAAATCCAGATTTCCAGTTTATCTGAATAATCAGAAGATCTGTCTGCAAACTGTCGGGAGCTGAGTACTGACTTATATGACCAGCATTTTTTTAAAAAAATTTTTTTTTAAGTTTTTTTTTTTTTCAACGTTTATTTATTTTTGGGACAGAGAGAGACAGAGCATGAATGGGGGAGGGGCAGAGAGAGGGAGACACAGAATCGGAAACAGGCTCCAGTCTCTGAGCCATCAGCCCAGAGCCTGACACGGGGCTCGAACTCACGGACCGCGAGATCGTGACCTGGCTGAAGTCGGACACTTAACCGACTGCGCCACCCAGGCGCCCCTAAAGTTTTTTTTAATGTTTATTTTTGAGAGCGTGCACACGTACAAGTTGGGGAGGGGGCAGAGAGAGAGGGAACGAGAGAGGATCCCAAGCAGGCTCCGCACTGTCAGCTCAGAGCCTGACGTGATCTCACAAACGAGGAGATCATGATCTGGGCAGAAATCAAGAGTCTGACACTCAACTGGCTGAGCCACACGGATGCCCCAAGACGATAATTTTTTAAACCATAATTAAATTTTTTTTAAATGCATCACTGGGAGGATGGGCAAAACGGATGAAGGAGAGTGGGAGATACAGGCTTCCAGTTACGGAATAAGTCACGGGGATCAAAGGCACAGCACAGGGAATACAGTCGATGGTACTGTCATAGTGTTGTGGGGGGACAGGTGGTAGCTACCCTTGTGAGCGCAACCTCATGTATATAGACTTTTGAATCACGATGCTTTACACCTGAAACTAAAACGACATTGTATGTCAGCTAGCTACACTTCAACTTTTAAAAATTTACGTAAAATAATACATAAAAATCCATCGATTTTAATTAATGAGCATTTAAAGTGCACCACGAGGTGTCAGGGGACCCAGGTTCTCCTAGAGGCGTCAACACTGACTTAGAAGACCTCGGGGCAAGACACTCTCTGGAACTCACGTCCTGTTTTGCGAAATGGGACGGTGGAAGAGATAATGATAAGAACACCAATCTCGGTGCCGGGTGGACAGATGGGACAGTGCTGTGTGAGTAATGGGACACTCTGGATACAAATGGTCACCATCTCAAACTTAGGTTAGGTTATGGTAGGTAAATCTTAGGTTAAAAAAAAAAAGCCAAGGTCTGTGTTAGGTGCCAGAACCTTATGGAGGAAAGAACAAGAGCCTGCCTTCAAATTGCTCACAGTTTACGGACTTCAAGCTGTATTACCAAGCTGTAATCATCAAGACAGTATGGTACTGGCACAAGAACAGACACTCAGATCAATGGAACAGAATAGAGAACCCAGAAATGGACCCACAAACTTATGGCCAACTAATCTTTGAGAAAGCAGAAAGACTATCCAATGGAATAAAGACAGTCTCTTCAGCAAGTGGTGCTGGGAAAACTGGACAGCGACATGCAGAAAAATGAACCTGGACCACTTTCTTACACCATACACAAAAATAAAATGGATGAAAGACCTCAATGTAAGACAGGAAGCCATCAGAATCCTTGAGGAGAAAGCAGGCAAAAACCTCTTTGGCCTTGGCCGCAGCAACTTCTTACTCAACACGTCTCCAGAGGCAAGGGAAACAAAAGCAAAAATGAACTATTGGGACCTCATCAAGATAAAAAGCTTCTGCACAGCGAAGGAAACAATCAGCAAAACTAAAAGGCAACCGACAGAATGGGAGAAGATATTTGCAAACGACATATCAGATAAAGGGTTAGTATCCAAAATCTACAAAGAACTTACCAAACTCAACACCCAAAAAACAAATAATCCAATGAAGAAATGGGCAAAAGACATGAATAGACATTTCTCCAAAGAAGACATCCAGATGGCCAACCGACACATGAAAAAATGCTCAACATCACTCATCATCAGGGAAATACAAATCGAAACCACAATGAGATACCACCTCACACCTGTCAGAATGGCTAATACTAACAACTCAGGCAACAACACGTGTTGGCGAGGATGCAGAGAAAGAGGATCTCTTTTGCATTGTTGGTGGGAATGCAAGCTGGTGCAGCCACTCTGGAAAACAGTATGGAGGTTCCTCAAAAAATTAAAAATAGAACTACCCTTCGACCCAGCAATTGCACTACTAGGTATTTATCCAAGGCATACAGGCGTGCTGTTTCGAAGGGGCACATGCACCCCAATGTTTACAGCAGCACTATCAACGATAGCCAAAGTATGGGAAGAGCCCAAATGTCCATCGGTACATGAATGGATAAAGAAAATGTGGTATAAATATATACAATGGAGTATTACTCGGCAATCAAAAAGATGAAATGTTTTCATTCGCAACTACGTGGATGAAACTAGAGGGTATTATTAAGCTAAGCAAAATTAGTCAGAGAAAGACAAATATCATGTGATTTCACTCATATGAGGACTTTTAGACACAAAACAGATGAACATAAGGGAAGGGAAGCAAAAATAATATAAAAACAGGGAGGGGGACAAAAACATAAGAGACTCTTAAATATGGAAAACAGAGGGTTCCTGGAGGGGTTGTGGGAGGGGGCATGGGCTAAATGGGTAAGGGGCGCTAAGGAATCTACTCCTGAAATCATTGTTGCACTATATGCTAACTAACTTAGATGTAAATTTAAAAAAATAAATTAAACAAATAGTGAACAGCCAAAAAAAATTGCTCACAGTCTAGTGGAAAAATAAAAATGGAACTAGAAAAACATTTGCAATGTAACGTGTTAAGGGTCAGTCTAACATATGTGGAATTCAAATAAATATGACTTATCTTCCCTATAATGGGATGAAGGTTGGTTATACACAGTGATATGTTGTTTGGATAAATCAAAAGGTCTCAAATTAGGGGTGCCTGGCTGGCTCAGTAGTAGAGCATGAGACACTTGATCTCAGAGTGGTGAGTTCAAGCCCCAGTTTGGGCAGAGCTTACTTTAAAAAAAAAAAAAAGTTCTTGGGGTGCTGAGCCTAGGTGGCTCAGTCAGTTGAGCTTCCGACTTCAGCTCAGGTCATGATCTCACAGTGTGAGTTCGAGGGCGGCGTTGGGCTCTGTGCTGACAGCTCAGAGCCTGGAGCCTGCTTCGGATTCTGTGTCTCCCTCCCTCTCTCTCTCTGTCCCTCCCCAACTCGCATTCTGTCTCTCTCTCTCTCTCTCTCTCTCTCTCTCTCTCTCTCTCTCTCAAAAATAAATAAACGTTAAAAAAAAATTTAAAAAGGGGCTCCTGTGTGGCTCAGTCCATTAAACATCTGACTTCGGCTCAGGTCATGATCTCCCGGTTTGTGGGTTTGAGCCCCGCGTCTGGCTCTGTGCTGACAGTTCAGAGTCTCCCTCTCTCTCTGCCCCTCCCCCACTCATGCTCTGTCTGTCTGTCAGTCAATAAATAAATAAATAAATAAATAAATAAATAAATAAATAAACAAACATTTTTTAAAAAGTTCTCAAATGAGTTAGCAGAATATAAATTTAAAGCTTCAGACGATCTCTTCCAAGTGTTTAGCTTAAAAAAGAAAAAAAAATGTGTGTGTGTGTGTATACTTTCGTCCACAGCCTTTTGCTTAGACCCAATTTTCTTATAGCCCTTTTAATTCAACAATTTAATTTGTGAACGTATTAATTTACTAACTGAATTTAATGAACTCATTTCCTGTTTAACCAAAAGAAACCCCGGGATACCTGGAGCAAAGAGACTTCCTGCTGGCTGGAATGCAGTCTGCAAGGAAGAAAGGCCATGCATGCTGGGGTTGGTGGAGATCGATACTCTCTGTTTACACAATCATGCCTCCATAAATATTATTCACAGCCAAGCTATTTAGTCGACTATGATTAAGCTTTGTTTCTTTTTCAGGGCTTTTTTTTTTTTTCTTTTAACTTTCCTGGAGTTAATTATTAATGAAAACAAATACATTTCTATTTGTTTCATTTTCCATGTCCCTCTAATGAATTCATTCTTCACCATCACTAAAAGTGTAAATTTTCCTTCTATTCTTTTCATCTTATTTCTTGGAGGTATCCTTTCTGGGGCCTTCTGTCTTCCTGCCCCAATCTTTGATTACTCTGTACGCCTGTTGCCAAGCCACCTGTCACCCTGGGATTTCCCTTCATCATCATCATCTTGGGGATTCTCTTCACTTCTCACCTGTGTCGAATATTCTGTTTCCAGGATCACACGTTTCTTGGTTGATTCTCTCATATTGATGTACCACATCCTCCAAGAGGTTTCCTGAGAAAGCATCCACGGGCAGGAAGTAAGGGTTGTAAGATTTCACATGTCTGAAAAGGTGCTTACTTTACTGAATTTGGAATTTGGCTAATATGTAAAACCACAGGTCATAAATAACTGGGAAGTGTTCCTCCACTGCCTTCCAGCATGGCTGATGAACAGCGCCTGCCATTTGGATGATTGTTCCTTCGAACGTGACCTGTTGTTGTTGTTGTTTTAAATCTCTGGGAGGTTCTCGTAACCTTCCTCTATTTACTCAATGATCTGAAATGTCATAACTTCTTTCTCATCCATTATGTTGGGCTCTCAATGGGCCTCTTATTCTGGAGATCTAGGCCATTCAGTTCTGAGATAGATGATTTCTTAAATTATTCCTTCCATGATTGCTTTCCCTCCATTGTTCTCTATAACTCTTCTGAGCTGCATATTAGTCCTCCTGGGCTAATTTTAAAAATCATTTCACGTTGGGGCGCCTGGGTGGCTCAGTCGGTTAAGTGTCCGACTTCGACTCAGGTCGTGATCTCACAGGTTTGTGAGTTTGACCCCACATCTGGCTCTCTGCTGTCAGCACAGAGCCTGCTTTGGATCCTCTGTCTGCCTCTCTCTCTGCCCCTCCCCCGTGCACGCGCACTCTCGCTCTCAAAAATAAACAAACATTTGAAAAAATAAAAATCGTTTCATGCCTCTATTTTCTGGCTTTTTTAAAAAAAGCATATTTCCGGGGCGCCTGGGTGGCGCAGTCGGTTGAGCGTCCGACTTCAGCCAGGTCACGATCTCGCGGTCCGTGAGTTCGAGCCCCGCGTCGGGCTCTGGGCTGGTGGCTCAGAGCCTGGAGCCTGTTTCTGATTCTGTGTCTCCCTCTTTCTCTGCCCCTCCCCCATTCATGCTCTGTCTCTCTCTGTCCCAAAAAGAAATAAACGTTGGAAAAAAAAAATTTTTTTAAAAAAAAGCATATTTCCTCAATATCTCCCCAACACTTTGATTGAAGTTCTTGGTTTCGTATTTTGAAGATTCTTTTTAAGCTTATTTATTTTGAGAGAGAAAGCTTGAGTCAGGGAGGGGCAGAGAGAGAGAATCCCAAGCAGGCTCTGTGCTTTCAGCAGCGTCCAATGCGGGGCTTGAACTCAGGAGCCATGAGGTCATGACCTGAGCCAAAGTCGGACACCTATCCGCCTGAGCCGCCTGGGCCCCCCCCCCGTCATCTTTTTTTTTACGTTAAGATTTTGTTCTGTTCTGTTCTCTGTGCCATTTCTGTATACTCTGATTTCCCTTTATCTTGTTTATTTGTTTGGCTTTTATCTTTCACGTTAGAGTTTCTTCAATTACCTAGTGATCCTTGACAGTGCATTCATGATTAAGACAGAGGCACTAGGGGCACCTGGGGTGGCTCAGGCCATTAAGTGTCTGACTCTTGATTTTGGCTCACGTCACGATCCCAGGGTTGTGGGATTGAGCCCCGCATCAGGCTCTGTGCTCAGCGTGCTCAGCATGGAGCCTGCTTAAGATTCTCTCTCCCTCTCCCCCACTTACGTGCGCTCTCTTTCTCAAAAAAAAAAAAAAAAAAAAAAAAAAGACTGAGGCACTAAAATTGTCTGAAAGTCCCGTGTTCATGAAACAGTTCACGAAACAGGCTTCTCAGTTGGTGAGCATTACCATAGAGGGCTAATTTTCACTGGGGACTCTCAGCTCTTAGTACCTGTCACGCGCTGAACAGTGGGCCCCCAAAAAGATATGTCTACATCCTCATCCCCACAACCTGTGAATATGACCTTATTTGGAAAAACAATCTTGGCCGCTGTCAGTGACAGACTTTGAGATAAAACCATCCTGGATTATCTGGGTGGGCTCACAATAGCAAGTGTCTGCAAGAGACCGAGAGAGGAGAGGAGAAAGTTCTGTGAAGACGGTTGCATCCACAAGCCAGGGAACGCCTGGAACCCCGGAAGCCCGAAGACGCAAGGGAAGAAATGCTCCCTCGAGCCTCCAGAGGGAACATGGCTCTGCTGATCCCTCACTTTCAACCTTCTGACCTCCCAAACCGTGGAAGCATACATTTCTTTTGTTTGAAGCCACAACGTTTTTGGTAATTTGCTCACAGTAGCCCTAGGAAATGAATATAGTGTCCACAGGAATGTCCTCCTGGGCTGGTCAGTCTTCCCAAAGAAAGATCCTCCAACCTACTGGTGGTAGGGTATTAGCTTGGCTAGGAGGATGTTAGCGCCGAGGTGACCAGGGGGCCAGGTCTCACCATCCTCTATGTCGTCTTTACCTAATTCCCTGTTTTTCAGTACAGTACTTTGTCTAAGCTATGCTTAGCATCCCAGAGTTCAGAGTTTTTCTAGATTAACCCTTTAAGATGGTGTATTCATCATGTTTTGTTTTGTTTTAAGCATTTCCTGATGCTTTGACATCTCGGGGCCTTGCTGATTCTGGACAGACTGCCCCTCCCAGGCTAGCCAATTCTTAGACATAGTAAACTATCCTCCTGCCAGTGCACCTTTGATCTACAAGCCAACCAATCCAAAACCTTTACCTCAACTACCTACTTTACCTTGCTCCCACAGGGGCCACTATTCCTCTGCCCTAATCATCTGAGGCCATATAGCAGACAATTAGAGACAGTCCCTATGACCCAGGGCCCACTGAAATTGTTAAACTAACCAATCCTAAACCCGTTTGACCTATCTCCTCTGTTCCTTCCTGTGTCAGCCACAATAGAGGCTCTGGCCGTGCTGTATATCCATACAATGTAATGCAATGACAAGGAATGAACTTTTGGGGCGCCTGGGTGGCTCAGTCGGTTGAGCATCGGACTCTTGATTTCGGCTCAGGTCATGATCTCACGGTTCGTGAGTTCAAGCCCTGCACTGGGCTCTCTGCTGTCAGCACAGAGCCTGCTTCAGACCCTCTGTCCCCCTGTCTCTGCCCCTCTGCCGCTCACACACTCTCTCAAAAATAAACAAAAAGTTCTGTATTGTGACTGTATTGGTAGGAGCATAGGTTTATACACTTATCAGAACAGTTTGATAACTGTGCCCTTAGAATGGGTGCACTTTATTACATGTAAATTATACTGTAAAAAATTGATTATGTCTCAAATAAAATATAAACAACCACCAAAGTGCCCAATAAGAAGGGACTGGTTATGATGCAGCCATTCAAACAACTTAGATTTTAGCAACATGGCAAAAATGCTTTGCTGTATCATGTTTTGTGAAAAAGGCAGAACAGAAAATTTTATTTTTATCATGTGTTTGCCTATGCAAATTCTGTAGGCAGATGGATAATGTCCAGCTTTTTTTTTTTTTTAAGTGGGTTGATTTTTTTGTGTGTATATTTAAAAGCAGTAGATAGAGGGGCGCGTGGGTGGCTCAGTCGGTTAAGCGTCTGACTTCAGCTCAGGTCATGATCTCATGGTTCCTGAGTTCAAGCCCAGAATTGGCTCTCTGCTGTCAGCACAGAGCCTGCTTCAGATCTTCGGTCTCCCTTTCTCTCTGCCCCTCCCCCTCTTGTGTTCTCTCTCTCTCTCTCTCTCTCTCTCAAAAACACACATTAAAAAAAATTTTTTTTTAAAGCAGTGGAAAAATGGTTTAGAACCCAGAATCTCCACTGGATTGCCTGTTGCCTGAGTTAGGGTTCAAATCTGAGGTGTCACTTCCCTAGGTGACCTTGAGCTCTAATCTCTTGGAGCCTTAGTTTCTTGACTATAGAAAGGGCATAATAATAGTACTCATCTCCTAAGATTGTCATGAGGATTAAGTGAATACAGGTGAAGAGCTTAGAACAATAAAAATAGTAAGGACTTTATAAATGTTAGCTATTATTTTCATGAGACAATGATACTGTCTGGACAATAAAAATGTGCACTGGGACACCTGGGTGGCTCAGTCGGTTGAGTGTCCAATTCTTTTTTTTCTTTTTAATGCTTCTTTATTTTTGAGAGAGCTAGAGACAGCGCGTGAGCAGGGGAGGGGCAGAGAGAGAGAGGGAGACACAGCATCCGAAGCAGGCTCCAGGCTCCAAGCTGTCAGCACAGAGCCTGATGTGGGGCTTGAACTCATGAACCGTGAGATCATGTCCTGAGCTGAAGTCGGACGCTTAACCGACTGAGCCACCCAGGTGACCAGGAATACAGGAATTTATAAGACATACACTCTGACCTCAGGAAGCTATAGCACTGTTTCTCAGTTGCCAGGGCGGGGGGGGGGGGGGGGGGTGCGGATGGAGTAGGGCGGTGGAGCAAGGAGCAATTTTTGCCACCAGGGGCCATCAAGCAAAATATCTGGAGATATTTTTGATTGTCATGACTCAAGAAGGGTGTGCTACTGGCATCTAGTGGGTAAAAGCCAGGGATGTTGCTAAAAAATCCTGCGGTGCATAGGACGGTTCCCCCCCACCCAACAAATAATTATTAGGCTCAAAATATCAGTAGTAACTGAGCAACTCTGAGTTAGGGTCCAACAGGGGAAAAAGATAGATATGTGCACACAAAATGTGCAAATGTGAGACAATAGGGAAAAACATGTTGTTGGTATCTGCCCCTGGTTCCCCACACAGAGCCCCCAAAACCCTCGTAAATGCCTAAGTGATGGGAGCACTAGTACCTGTGGATGAGCTCACGGATGGAAGCTGGTGACCAGAAAGAGAAAGCCTTACATAAGCAGCAGCTTGGAATTTCCAGCCTTGGCCCCCTCCCCCTTCTCTAGCGGGAAGAGGGGCTGGAAATGGAGCTAATAATTGATCATGCCTACATGAGGAAACCTCTCTAGAAATCCCAATAGCAGGGGCTTTAGGGAGCTTCCACGTGGGTGAACACATCCATGACGCCCAGGGACAGAAGCTTCTGCATTCAGGACCCTCCCAGACCTTGCCCTATGCATTTCTTCATCTGGCTGTTCATCTGTATCCTTTGTCATAGCCTTTGATGAAGTGGCTAATGTATGCAATTCCCTGAGCTGTAATTGCTAAGTAATTGAACCGGAGGAGGGGACTGTGGGAACGAACCTTTGATTTGTAGCCAAACAGAAGTTGAGGGTAACCTGGGGACCTATCCTTACAATTGGCATCTAAGTAGGGTGGGGGCAGGCTCGTGGGACTGAGCCCTTAACCTGTGGGGTCTGACAGCGTCTCCAATTAGCTAGTGTCAGAATGGAGTTCAACTGTAGGACACCCAGCTGGTGTCAGAGAATTGCTTGGGGCGGGGGGGAGCCCACATCTGCTGTCAGAAGTTTGTGAGTGTGGCAGTCATGTGAGAATAAAGGACACACGCAGGCAGAAAAGAGCTGGGTTTTCCCCCCAAACAACAAAGCAGATAATCAAAATTGAAGTACGTACTCAAATAAAGACAAGAACAGGAAGATTACAAGAGTCTGGGCCCAGAATGCAGGATTCCCCGGAACACCTGGCCAGGAAGAGAAGCCTCAGTGAGCTTTCGGATTTGTGACCCAGTGGGCATACTTCAATGATCTTCAATTTTTAGCTTATTCTATTGGTATTTCAAAAGCTGAAGTCAAAAGCTTTTAAAAGTTGAAAGGCTTCATTAACTTCTGCATTACACGATCAGTGTGAAAACCCATTCAGAGCCAGTCCAAATACATGCAGTTGATACTATTTTAAGTTTATTTATTTTCGAGAGAGAGAAAGCACAAGTTGGGGAGGGGCAGAGAGAGAGAGAGAGGGAAAGAGAGAGAATCCCAAGCAGGCTCTGCATTGTCAGCGCGGAGCCCGATGTGGAGCCCAGGAACTGTGAGATCGTGACCTGAGCTGAAGCAGGATGCTTAACCGACCGAGCCACCCAGGTGTCCCCTACTATTTTTTAATGCAACCTGATAAAGAGTTGAGCCAATTTAGAAATCTTGAAAGTACAGTTTTTAGGTGGTGACAAAAAAAAAAAGTTACATGGTAATATTTTGGTTCTCGATTAAAACTGAACTACGTCGGGGAAAATATGCCAATGTTTTTCGCAGTGGGTAGAATGTGAGATTACAGGTGGTTTTTGCTTATCTTTTGATGCTTTTCAAAATTTCCCTAGTGAGGAGCATGTATTACTCTGGTAATCAGAGAAAGAACAAAGGGAAGGAACAAAGGAGGACTGACTAAATGAAAGGGGAAAGCGGCGGAGGCTGTCTGGTGCGGGTGTCCAGCGTGCCCACAGACACAGTAGGGGGCAGGGGTAAAACTGATTAAATAATTTACTCCTCCTCCACCCTTCTCTGAGGCCCTTCCAACTCAGGGTTCACAAAGCTTCTACCTCTACATTCATGATTTTCTCCTTCTTCCTTCCGTGTCTCCTGTACTGAGTCCCTTTCTGCTTTGGTGGATGCGGGGGGGGTGGGGGGCAGCGCAAAAAACCATCACCTATTTTCAGAAACTGTTTATAGAGGCTTGGTTGTGCCAGGTGCCGCAGGGGCCATGCCCATGGGCTTACACCTACTCCTTCAAACTTTCTCCCTACCCCTTATCCTCGATTTAAAAAAAAAAAAAAAAAAAAAAAAACTAATTTGAAAGATTTTTTTTCTTTCTGATCAAAAAAAAGTAACATCTGTTCACTGACGAAAAATTGGAATACACACAGAAGACTCAAAAAAGAACATAAAAATCATCTCTGGTACTACCATCCAGAGACATCCATTATTAACATCTGGTTTATACGTTCCCAGTCTTTTTCCTATTCATGGATACACAGATAGAACATGTGCTTCTCTTCTTTGAACAAAACCGGACATCTATATTCAATGTGCAAAAAAATATTCAATGTGTTTATTGACATATATCATGCCTGTAGTCAAGTGCATAAAATGCACGAGTCTTAAAAGTGTACAGCTTGATGAATTTTTAATATAAATACCTGTAATATAACTTATTTTCTGTACGTGGCAATCTATTGTGAACATTTTCTACACGATTAGATGGTCTTCTACGGCATAATTAAAATTTTTTTTTAACATTTATTTATTTTTTAGAGACAGAGAGAGACAGAGCATGAGCAGGGGAGGGTCAGAGAGAGAGGGAGACACAGAATCTGAAACAGGCTCCAGGCTCTGAGCTGTCGGCACAGAGCCCGACGCAGGGCTCCAACTGACAAACCGCGAGATCATGACCTGAGCCGAAGTTGGGCGCTTAACCGACTGAGCCACCCAGGCGCCCCCTACAGCATAGTTTTTAATGCCTAACTACCAGTATAGCGGTCATCATACCAACATATAGCAGCTTGCTTAATCCATCTATCATTCTTAGAGATGTAGGTTGTTTCTATTTGTTATTCTTGTATCTGTTTCCTATTGCTGCCGTAACAAATTACTACAAGCAGTGGCTTAAAGCAACACAAAGTATCTTCTTACCATTCTGGAAGTTAGAAATCTCAAACGGGTCAGCAGGGCTGTTTTCTTCTAGAAGCTCTAGGAGAGAAGCTGCTCCTTGCCTCCTGCAGCTTCTAGAAGCTGCCAACGTTCCTTGGCTCATGGCCCATCATGCCAGCTTCTACTTCTGTCATCACGTCACCTTGCCTGGCTCATCCTCCTGCCTCCCTCCTGTAAGGACCTTTGTGATTAAACTGGGTCCACCCAGATAATCCAGGAAAATCTCCCCATCTCAAAATCTTTCATTTAATCACATGGACGAGGTCCCTTTTGCCACATGAATTAACACATTCTCAGGTTCCAGGGATTAGCATGGGGACATCGCTGGGGGAACATTATTCAGACTCCTACAACGATCAACAGTCCACTCACCCATTTCTTTTCCTACCTCTGGTGTTCCTTTTCTTCTCCCTCTTACTTTAGTGACTACTAGTTTGCAACCCCATTTCCATTCCCCAAATGTTTTGCTTTTGTCTTTACACAACGTCCTTCAAGACATAACTTACTCTTAGGACCTCAATGATTGTTTCCGATCTACTGACTTCTAACCCCAAGCACCAGCTCTTCCCCAAAGTCCCAATCAAGAATGTCTAGTTTCCCTTGGATATCTCCTCATGTTAAAAACTAAATGTTTTTAAAACTGGACTCGGGGCGCCTGGGTGGCTCAGTTGGTTGAGCATGCGACTTCAGCTCAGGTCATGATCTCGCGGTCTGTGAGTTCAAGCCCCGCATCAGGCTCTGTGCTGATGGCTCAGAGCCTGGAGCCTGCTTCGGATTCTGTGTCTCCCTCTCTCTCTCTGCCCCTCCCCCGCTCATGCTGTCTATGTGTCTCTCTCTCGCTCTAAAATAAATAAACATTAAAAAAAATTTTAAAAACAAATGGTGTTTAAAAAACAAAACTGGACTCACGACCCCTGCTCCAACCTCTACCCCACCTTGCTACACCAACTCAGCTTCTACACCTGACCTTGGTTTGAAAATGACCCACTCTCACTCAAGCTGGAGACATAGGACTCAACCTCCATCTTTCCCCTCCTCTGTATCTAATAAGCCACTAAATCCCATCAATTACTTAGGGATTTAGCATTCTTCTAATAGGGCCACCTAATATCTTGACTGTTCTTGACTGTTGCTGGAGTGTGTAATCAGAAACCCTGTTCCCTGGGGCGCCTGGGTGGCGCAGTCGGTTAAGCGTCCGACTTCAGCCAGGTCAGGATCTCGCGGTCCGTGAGTTCAAGCCCCGCGTCGGGCTCTGGGCTGATGGCTCAGAGCCTGGAGCCTGTTTCCGATTCTGTGTCTCCCTCTCTCTCTGCCCCTCGCCTGTTCATGCTCTGTCTCTCTTTGTCCCAAAAATAAATAAACGTTGAAAAAAAAATTAAAAAAAAAAAAAAGAAACCCTGTTCCCATCCAAATACAATGCTTGCAGGGATGAACTATCTTCTTCAGCAAGCCTTCTAAGACTGCCCCTTCCTAGGATACCATCTTTCCCCTCCCCCTCTCAAGGAAGTAACCCATAATTAAATATCCAGTGTATATGTACACTCAGCTTTTTCAGGCATTTTAAAATTTAATCTTTTTTTTTTATTTTTTTTTCAACATTTATTTATTTTTTGGGGGACAGACAGAGACAGAGCATGAACGGGGGAGGGGCAGAGAGAGAGGGAGACACAGAATCGGAAACAGGCTCCAGGCTCTGAGCCATCAGCCCAGAGCCCGACGCGGGGCTCGAACTCACGGACCGCGAGATCGTGACCTGGCTGAAGTCGGACGCTTAACCGACTGCGCCACCCAGGCGCCCCAAAATTTAATCTTTAAAGTATGGTTTTAATGCTTACAGAGGAGGCAACTGAGAGGCTAAGGAACTTCTACAACGTGATAGAGCTGGTAGGTGGCAGGACTTGAACCCCTCCCCCGCCCCGGTCTGATAGATTCCATTGCCAGCCTCTCACTTCTGTTCCACAAGGCCTCCCTAGAGTTCATGCCAGTGCTTACAAAACTTGCCTGTTCATTAAAATCACCTAGGGAGGGGCGCCTGGGTCGCTCAGTCGGTTAAGCGACCGACTTCGGCTCAGGTCATGATCTCGCAGTTCGTGAGTTCGAGCCCCGCGTCAGGCTCTGTGCTGACAGCTCAGAGCCTGGGGCCTGTTTCAGACTCTGTGCCTCCCTCTCTCTCTCTGACCCTCCCCCGTTCATGCTCTGTCTCTGTCTCAAAAATAAACGTTAAACAAAATAATAAAATAAAATAAAATAAAATAAAATAAAATAAAATAAAATAAAATAAATAAAATAAAATCACCTGGGGAACAGAATCTAAGGCCCCACACCAGAGCTACTAATACTATCTGAAGGTAGGGCCCTCAAATTCAATTTTTAAAAATTCTTATAGTCTTCATTTGACACATATCATTTATTACTTATTACTAATTAGTATATTTATTTTTTTTAAGTTTATTTATTTTTGAGAAAGAGAGAGAGAGACAGAGCATGAGCAGTGGAGGGGCAGAGAGAGAGGGAGACACAGAACTGGAGGCAGGCTCCAGGCTCTGAGCTGTCAGCACAGAGCCCGACACGGGGCTCGAACCCACAAACTGTGAGATCATGACCTGAGATGAAGTCAGAGGACCAACCGACTGAGCCACCCAGGCACCCCTATTTTTTTTTTTTTAATATTTGTTTATTTAAGTAATCTCTACACCCAACATAAGGCTCAAACCCACGGCCCCGAGATCAAGAGTCACACGCTCTACTGGCCGAGCCAGCCAGGGACCCCACTAGTATGTTTAAAATACATGTTTTGTTCTTTGAACCAGGATAGGAAGTGCTGCACTATTTATCTTGGTGACCCATCTGGTACCTTAATAGAGCAGGCACTCAAAGTATTTGTTGGTTGCTTAAATGCTAACCTGAGGTGCGCTGTGAGCTATACTGTTACAAGAGTTCTGAGAATAAATATACCAATAATAACAGCTAGCACTTACTAAACCCTCTTTATATGCCAGGCCCTCACTGTTCTAAAAATGTACACGTATCCACTTCCTAGGACTTTTCAATAACTCTAGGAGGCAAGATCAGAACACAACCCGCGGGGCCCCTTGTTCAAAAATCATTAAGAATTTCACATGGTGACAACAGAGCATTAAACCAAGTGAGGGGCCAGACGTTCTAAGCGCCCGTGTGACTGTACAGGTCTCATGCCCACGGCTAAGACTCTTATGCCCATTTTACAGATGAGGAGACCGAGGCACAGAGGTCTCAAGTAAACATTCCCAAGATCACTAAGCAGAGAGAGCAACCTTAGCTAGGGAAGGCTTCCTTGCACCCTCTAATCCTCTCCAACCCTCCAAGGTTTGGCTCAAATCCTCCCTTGTCTACTAAGCGTTCTCATAACTAAGCCAGGAAACACATCTCTCTTCCTTCTCTGAGACTTTAGCTCCATACAGTTCTTATGGCCATTTTCATAGTCCTATGTTAAACTTGAAATGCCCAGGGGAGGGGAGCCCCAAAATTAATGTAGCCCAATGAACAAATTAACAAGAGTACCACCTCGAAGACAGAGAGGGACGAAGAGGGAATTCCAGGTGGGGGACAGGCCTGGGACAGTGATGAGCTACTTCTGCAGGATACAGTGACATGGTTGGCTTGATTGGACCAAAGGTAACGCATGTGGTCCAGTATGAGTAACACTGGAAAAGGGGGTGAGGTAAGTTATAAAGCACGTTATAACACAACTAGACCGTCACTTCTCACAGGCCAGAAGAACATGTTGCATGCCCAGTTATGCTTCATCCATTTCATAAATATTTGAGCACCTACCACGGTATGAGACACAATTTTAAGCGACAAACGAGACAGACATGATCCCTGCTCTTGGGGAACACGCATTCTGGCGGGGGTGGGGTCAGATAGCAGCAACAGATCATTCCGGGTATCGAGGAGTTCTGAAGATAATCAAGTAGGGTCCTGTCACAACGAGTATCTTGGAAACTACCTGAGATGCGGTGATCAAGGAACACCTCTCTGAAGAAGTGACATCTGAACTGAGAAGAAAGAGAAGGAATGACCGGGGGAGAGTGACCCAGGCAGAAGGGACAGCAAATGCCAAGGTCCTGAGACTCACAGATCAAGGTGTGTCCAAAGAACCACAAGAAGGCTAGCGCCTAGTGAGCAAAGGGCCCGGCCACAGGAAACAAGAGAGGTGTTTTATGATAACAGCATTTCTGCCCTGCTTTTCCGTGCAAATGATCTCTTTTCTAAATTACTTGGACGAAGTGTGATGTGGCAAGTCAGGAAGATGGCAATAATATTTTGCCCCATTACTAAGCAGGGGGCACTCAGTTCTCCAGGGGTTGTATTCACCTCCGTTCTTTCTCAGTGCTGAGGAAGCCACGGTTTGACCCCTCTGAGGTCAGTTAGCTTTGCGCAGGAGGAAAGGGCATCAGGCCACAGCCTGACTGCTTCTCCCCCTGCAGCCAGTCTTCTCACCCACAGGCATCGTGGGCTGCGTGACTGGGTGGGGACACGCCAGCAGGTCTGTCCCTTCACGAACACACTTGCTTCAAAGATGCCGGTGAGCGTCTCCTGGCACAAGACACTTGCAACGAGCACTTTGAGGAGAGGTTCCCATTTATGTTCAAAATCACACAGATTCCCCCCATTTCACGGATCCAAGAGGTTAAGTAACGTGTTCAAGAGCGCACGGCAGGAAGTGGCAGAGTAAGACGAAAACCCAGTTCTCTTTAATTTCAGAATTTGTCCATCGGACGTGAATATTCCTGACGTTCAAAAAGTTACACAGAATAACATTATTAAAACCTGCGGACACCAAGTGCAGCTCAAGAAATACAACTCGAATGGGGTGCTTGGGTGGCTCAGTCAGTTAAGCATCTGACTTTGGCTCAGGTCACGATCTTGCAATCTGTGAGTTCGAGCCCTGCGCTGGGCGCTGCGCTGACAGCTCAGAACACGGAGCCCGCTTCGGATTCTGTGTCTGCGTCTCCCTCTGCCCCTCCCCAACTCATGCTCTGTCTCGGTCTCTCTCAAAAATAAATAAACGTTAAAAAGGAAGGAAGAACGAAGGAAGGAACGAAGGAAGGAACGAAGGAAGGAACGAAGGAAGGAAGGAAGGAAGGAAGGAAGGAAGGAAGGAAGGAAGGAAGGAAATTTGAAGCCCCTGTGTACCTCTCCATTCTACCAGACCACATGGCCTCCAATTTCTCCTACTTGGGAAACACTGCAGATGCCATCACATCATCATCCATTCCCTAGTGTAAGCCAGAAGTCAAGTAGGCACCAGTGCTCCCTCCCTCTTCTTCCAATCAATTGCCAAGTTCAATTAATCTTAATATCTATTCCTATTTCCACTATAACCTCCCTTTCTCGCTTCTACATATATCATCTCTTATCTGGATTATGGCGATGGCCTCCTAACTGGTCTCCCTGCATCTCCTCTCCCCTCCTTCCAGTCTAATCTCCACATTATAACCACTGATTTTATGACCTTAAAACAGCTGCTTTTGCTCTTAGAATACAGACAAAAATCATACGCATGGCACACAATGTCTCATATGCTTTTTCCTTTACTCAACACTCCCAACTTTATCTCAATCCCTTGCTCTCTGTGCTCTGGGGGTATTGGCCTTCTTGCAGTTCCTTATAATGCCATGCTCCTTCCTTTCACAGGGCCTTTGCACATGCTGTTCCTCCCTTCTCTATCTGAATAACTCTTCCCTTTCTCAGGTAAGCTTTCCCTGAGCCTCTGACTGGATCACTCTTCCAACTTTACATTTGTTTATGAGATTCATTAATTAAAGTCTTTCTTTCCTAATAAGCCAAAGAACCGCTTGCTTAATACAAAATAATGCTTAATAGGTAATAGCCAATGCATATATAACATATATAGCAGGCCAAGCAGTGTTCCTAGCATTTCACATGTATTAACTCACTTAAGATCTCCCAAAAAACCTATATGAAGTAGGTACAATGATTAGCCCCATTTTACATATAAGCAAAGTAAGTCACATAGGTGAAAATGTGGCACTGCTGGGAATATGAACGCAGCAGGAAGTTTCTGGAGTCTGTGTGCTAAACTCTCATGTTATGGTGCCTCACTAGCATTTGCTGAATGCAGGATAGTGTGGAGTGCTTTTGATAGGGACTAGACAGCGCCATCAGTAACCTTAGTTCAATTAAAAAATTATTTCACTTGGGTTTTGGTAAGGATCTTACCAAACGACTGGAACTTTGAGGTGAAACGTATATCTTGCCAGCATTTTATTCCAGCTACTTTAAAAATGTGTTTGCCCTCACTGGTATTATCATATTGAGCAAACTGCCGGAGGGCAGGAGAAAGTTGGATTGGAGTGAGGCAAAACTGTGGATCATTTGCAGTATGGATAATCCACATAAGGACAACTCAAAGGATTTTCCTGCCCGTTGTCTTACTTAACCTCCACTGACTCCTAATAAAGTTACGCACACAGTACAGTTCTCCTTCAGTTAACAGATAAAGCAAAGGCTGGGGCTAGGTGGGCTGCTAAGCCATAGGAAACCAACCAGTCACAGGATGGGGTGACTGGTTGGTTTCACACTTTCAGCTTCTGAACTGCAAAGATAGCTCTAGCAGAGAAAGACCTCTTCTTCTTTTAGGGATTAAAGGTAGCTAACCAACCTTCCCTAATTCTAGAGTGGAACCTCTCAGGAAGGATAGAGTTCCTCCTAGGTTTTCCCAGTTTGGCTAGAGTAGGGTAATTATTCTGCAAGCTCAAGCTACATGGTAAAGGGCTCCATAAACTAGCTACATCCAATGAACCCTAACTCAATATGGTGAAAATGTAGTAATTCAGGAAATTCTTCACCAGGAGCCTATGTACCAATCTAAGAGGAAGTCAGTGTATGCACGTTTTCTTTATGTGCATTTTGCTACAGAAAGACTTTCATTAGTTTCTTGCAGGATTTGAACTAAAAAAGGCTAAGAACTACAATCCTTTATGCCTGCGAATACATTCTTTCTGGTTCAAGAGTGTGCGTTTATAGGGGTACCTTCCCAGGTTGAAACACCTGGTAGCTAAGGATAAGGGCATCCAAATGCCCACCCCACCTTAGTTAGGCCTCAAAACCTATAAATAAGGCTAAGGGAACTGGATTAGCATTCACCTCCTGGAAGGGGAGGCTGCGTGTAAGGCCAAGGGCAGTCAGGAGCGCTTATGGTCAGTCCCCAAGCAGGCCACTAACCGGCTGCGTAATCTTGGACACGTTGCATACCCTCTCTGGGCTTCAGTTTCCACATCTGCAAACTGGAAGTTGAGCTGCATGGTCTTCAAGGTCCTTCCCAGCTGAGAGCCTGGTACCAAGTAGGCCTGGCCAAGAAAGCAGCTTCCTGTGGGCGCGGTGCAGGGCTTTAACGGTCTCCCCCGCCTCCCCCGCTAGGGCCCGCGAAACCCTCCTCGACACGCCCCTTGGAGTGACGGCGCTTTCCCAACCGCAGCCCGAACATGGCTCCGCCCCTTCCCGGGGGCGTCCCATCGTGCCCCGCGCCGGGCTCCTAAAGCAGCGGGGCGCCTCCCGCCTTTCCGCGGCCCCGACCCCGAACTCCTCTCCCCAGTTCTCCTGGGCGCCCTATCCTATCAACGTCTCGTGTCCCAGCCAATCACGCAGGCCAAGAGTCTCGCCTTTGGTCCACCCTCCTCCCAGCGCTCAGCCGGTCTGAGCTCAGGGCCTTTACCAGGCCAACCCAATCAGCGGCTGGCTCTCGCCTGCCCCACCCCAATTTCCCTCTCTTCAGCCAACCCGCGCGCCTCGTTCCGCTGCCCGCCCAGCCAACCCGGGTCTTGAAACCAGCAGGCGAATGGGCGCAGGGCGGCCCTTCAACGCTGACCGCCTGGCCAATTGGGGATTCCGCGTGGCCAGGAGGGTAGCCAATCAACATGGAGCGCGGTGCCGCCGCGGAGAGGTCCGGCCCGAATATCCCTCCGCCTTCCTCCCCCCCCCCTCCCTCCCTGCGAGCCGCCGTTCACTTACTGCCTCCCTTCCTTCTTTCTCCCTCCGCCACCCGAGCACCAGCCGCGCTCTGAGCTACCCCCGGGGTCCCTCCCCCGCCGCCAGAGGAGCAGCTGCCGCCGCCGCCAGCAGCAAATTAGGAGGGAGGAAGGAAGGAAAGGAGGAAGGAAAGGGAGCCGGGGCGACTACCAAGAGGGAGCCGGTGAATGGGCTTGTGGTGACCCCCGCCCCCCACCCCACCCTCCCTTCCCACCCGACCCCCAACCCCCATCCCCAGTTAGAGCCGCCGCCCGAGAGGCCGGACCGTCATCTTAGGAGGAATCCCCGCCACCACCTCCGCCATGGAGCTGATCACCATCCTCGAGAAGACCGTGTCTCCCGGTAGGACGCGGGGGCCGGGGGTCGGGCTGAGGTGACCGGGTGGGGGGAGGGGAAACCCTGGCCCCTCTGACCCTGTCCCCTTCCCGCTTTCCTTCCCCCCCAGATCGGCTGGAACTGGAAGCGGCGCAGAAGTTCTTGGAGCGTGCGGCCGTGGAAAACCTGGTGCGTTCCACCCCGCCGTCCCCCATCCCGCCGTCCACCCATCCCCTGCGTGCGGGCCTTCCCGCCCTCCCGGAGGCCCAGGCCTCGGGAACCCACCCCGCCCCATTCCGTCCCCCTCCCCCCCCGTCCAACCTAACCCCGCCGTCGGGAAGCCGGTGGGTGTGTCCCGCCCCGGGCCCCGGCAGCTGGCCAATGGCGCGGCGCGCCGGGGTGACTGCCGCCCAATCGCCGCGCGGCCTGAGGGCGGCGGTGCAGCGGGAGGGAGAAAGAGGGAGGGAAGGGAAGTTAGGTTGCGCGGCGCTGCGTGTTCAGCAAGGGTGGGGGTGGGGGAGCCGGGCCTAGGGGCCATGTGGAAGATCGGAGCCCAGCTGCCCGCCCTGCTCTGACCCGGGCCGGCTTCTCTTTCCAGTCCCGTGCCCCCTATGATTCTCTCCACCTACTTCCCAGAGTCTACCCTTTCCTATGTCCCTTGGTTGTGTGCTCATGGCCAGGCCTGGTACCCGAATACCTCCTAACCCATTCCGGCAATGTTTCTCCCTTTTCTGCCTGGTTATTCCTCCATGGGTTATTTAGTTTTGGGTTCGGAGGGGGTTGGGGTTTTTGGTTTTTTTTGGTTTTACTTCGATGGGTAGAGACTGATCTGTATCCATACAGTGGGCTGAGGCTCATCCTTGATCGGGCCTGTTTCCAGATGAAATCACAGAGGAAAGTTCCTCATTTTAATATTTTCAAGTTTAAGGGGTATAGAAAAAATGAAGATGAGTCCACTAGACCGGATCTCTGCATAAAAAATGTGTGATGGATGGGGTTGAAACAGCCTCTGTGGCAGTAAACGATTCTCTTTGAGGTCCCTCTTACTGGGGGGGGATGGGGAGCAGGTGGAAAGGTAGTTGATACTTGACATCTTTTAAAGGTAATAGAAAATAAGCCTAAATAACGCCATAACCAAATGTGTTCCTTTGTTGTTCAGACAAAATATAAGCAAAAAAAGTGACAAGGCTTATTTTATACAAACTGCCTTAAATCCCCCCCCCTTATGTGCTAGTTTTTACTACTCTTTTTATCCTTAAATTTTTCATAGAAAGGGTTTTTTTCAGTAGTCAAGACCAGTAATAATACGTCCATTTGGGGTATGTTCCTGTTTCTGCCTCTGCTAATTGATAAGCGTTTCGTCTTATTCCTAACATTTTATTTCCGACATTCCTAATATTTTTTAGTGGTATATAATTAATAAAATCTTTAAGAATTATCTTCTGCTGTGACTGCAGAACTTGTTAGTGGTAAGAAATTGTCTGCTTTGGTTTTTCCTATTGGAAAACTTTTCCAATTGGACAGAGCTCTCTGTAGGGAAGAGGAGTGTGTCTTAAAATTTGTAAACAGGGAGTAGTTTAGGGGTCCTGTGCGTTACAGAAGATTGAGTACGCTTTTCAGAAATGCACTATGTTTGGTGGACAGCTCAAGTCCAAAATATATAGGAGCCTTTCGTGTGTTAACTGTTGACTCTTAAACATAAAATCATTTTTCTTGGCAAATTTGCCTTGACATTTTTATCTTTCAGTTTTCTCCTGTTTCCAAATATTATGAGATTTTCCACGTTGCCTTTTTTCATTGTTCCCCTCTTGCTGAGCACTTCAAGCTAAAACAGAGGACTAGCCTTCTAAATCTGTGTTTTAGGTTTTTAAGTATTTACCTGTGTTATACAAGATTACCTGCCTATGTGAGATCAAAAGCCACCCTGAATATCATCTTGGACTAAGATTTTTTTTTTTTTTTTTTTTTTTAGAGAGACAATTTTACTTTCTACCCTGTCCTAACATATTGGTTCATTTAATAAGTGTTTATTGAGTATCAGGCATTATTACCTAGAGAATCCTTTGACTACTAGACTGTCAAACTTATTTTTTCTGAGAGACCTAATAGGAAGATTTGGGCACTAAGAATTATGTTGGTAAGAAAATCTGTACTCTTACTTGTTAAGTGCTGAGTCTGCAAGGGAAGATGGATGACTTCTTTGTGTACCATATAACATGTTTATAGAAATCTTGAAGTAGTACTGTAGCATTTTCTGAGACGTGATATGTCCTGAAAAACTTAAGTTTCCCCCAGCATTGTGGTGCTCTGGAAGCTATCCTCAATCGGTGAAATTCCCGAAAGAGATTTTCATTCACAAATGCATCTTCTCTTAATAGCCCACTTTCCTTGTGGAACTGTCCAGAGTGCTGGCAAATCCAGGAAACAGTCAGGTTGCCAGAGTTGCAGCTGGTCTACAAATCAAGAACTCTTTGACATCTAAAGATCCAGATATCAAGGCACAATATCAGCAGAGGTGGCTTGCAATTGATGCTAATGCCCGACGGGAAGTCAAGAATTACGTAAGTAACTTCATTTCCTTTTGGTCGTGTTAGTCCTCGGGAACAAGAAACATCCCTTCACCCCCACCCCATCCTTTCCTCCTGGACCCCCTGCAAGAAACATCTTGATCAGTTCTGTCGTTTACATAGGATGGAGCTGACAGTGTAATAGGTTTCTGAGATCTAAGCCTCACTTAAAGATAAAAATTGTATGTGATTAAAATTTCCTTTCTCAGTTCAGCTTGTCTGTACTGTGCCATGATTTCCCATTAATGAATGCATTGGAATTTTTTTCAGAACTAAAGAAAACGGTAGCGGTTTGGGGAACTTGCATTAGATGCCACAACTTGTAGAATCTGTGAATTGACATAGTATATGAATTGGTGGTTCCTAAACTTGAACTGTCCGAATCACTTAGGAATGTATAACAGTAGTATATTTCCAAGCTCCCTCCAGAGATTCTGTTTTGGAGTTAGGCTTGAGTATTTTGTAAATATTCCCGTCTTCCAACATGATTTTTTTTTCACAGCCAGCCCCTGCTCTTGTTGAAGTTCTGCTGTAGATAATTCTCATTGTTTGGTGATATAAGGCATGGCACAGTGTGGGGTTCAAAGGGGAACTAAATGGTGTCCTGGGCCTTTCAAGCCCAAAGAATTGGCAAAATAGAGTATGATGTTAATGATGCTTTTATCTACTTAGCAAATTAGGAAAACTTCCTTAAGAAACATCTGGCCTTTAATCAGGGCGTTCAAAGAGTGGACTGATGAGGTTTGAGGAAAGTAGGATGTCCCTTGCATCATGGAGTTCTTGTGACTTTGTTGTTGAATTAAAATCCATAATTCTAGCTCCAGCGAAACATTCAAAATATACGGCCAGATGTCCTCCCCACCCACCCTACTTAATGAGGTTCTTAGTGGTCTGTCTTAATGTGGATAAGGCCCCAAAAACGGTAAGTCAAGCAGTTGGTCCTTGGTATTTAGGGGGAAACCAGTGGGGGGCGGGGGGGGCGGGATTCCTAAATGTGTACTTGTACATGTCATGGTTCTACACATCATATTTACTGTTTCCTGGTTTTAGGTGTCAGCATTAGGTAAATATGTGCCCCTTGAGGCAATAAGCTCTCTTTCAAGTTATATATCCCTTCCCTCTCCAGTCTTACACGAAGGTACTTATGACTGGGAACTAGATTATGAAAGCCAATTTATTTTGAATCTTTTTTGGAATATGTAGAGCTATTTCTATCCACATTGGGTCTGCTTATGTAATAACATTATAATCTTCCCTTCAGTAATTTGATACAAATGAAGCTCATTCATCAGTCACTGGAAATCTTGGTGCGTGTAGTGCCCATTCAGTTTCTCTTCTTCCTTGAATTACGCAGTAGTAAATGAGAGGAGACCTGATTAAAACTGTAATTGACTCTTTTTGGCACATCACTCTTTTAACACTTTTTAAAATTTGGGTGAATTGTGTATATGCGTTGTTGAACCCTTCTGCATGGAAAAAAAAGACCAGCTGATATGGCCTTTTTTCCCTTTCGTAGCACCTCTGGTAATTAGTACTTTCTCAGTGTTGATGGTTATTTCTTTTTTGAAATGTGGGTCTTGGACACAGTTGAGAGCTACTTCATTATTCTTCTTATTTCTGATCATGAATATAATCATTAGGATTACCCCAGGTCAAAAAAAGAAAAAAATTTCTGTACTTAGGAGTTGGACATTTGTGACCCCTAAATCACCTCAAGTAATATTAATGAAGAGTTTTCCAGAAGCAATTTAAAGGAGAAAAGATAAAGTTACAATGGGATTCGGTGCTCTCTGCATCTGTACTAGGAGACGGTGTGGCATAGTGGAAAGGCACCTTGAACTGGAACTCTTAGTCGGACTTGGGTTGATACCTGTTCGGCCCCTGCTGTTTTGGACCGGTCATCTCATCCCCACTTGCCCACTCCATGTCTTCGGTGTGCAGTTTGTCGGTGTACCATTCTAGCTCTGGTAACCCTAGAGAGCAAAGCCTTCCTTTAGAATCAATCAGAACAGTTTGTTACTGGGCAGAGCTGTTGGCAGTGGGGATAGGGGATGATATAGTGTATAGGGGAAGGATGGGGAGTTCATTATTATTAGCTACAAAGCAGGATACTAAGTGACCTGACCCAGTCAGCAGAGCTGGCCTGAATATCTGGCAGCTAGTCTTTGTCCTGTGTTCATGCCAGGAACAGTTAACTGTTTGCCTTTTGAGTGCACTGGTGATTCTTAGTGAGTTCATTGACTGAATTAGCTGATTGTGGTAATGATTAACTCTGGGTCAGTTGTGGCTTCATCCTTTATCTGTACCTGTGCCTTTACCCTTTACATAAATCCTTGTATGATTATCATTTCCAAGAAGACCAGTTTAATGATAAGCAGATCTCCTTCTAATTGGCGTTTCTAACTAGTTCTTGGTATCTGTTGAAAGCGGAGAGAAGAGTTCTCTGATTCTTGGGCAAACAAAACAAATCCTTCTAGATTGGAAGTTAAAGAAGGATGCATTCTTAGGTGTTGGTAACATCATTAACTTTGTGTCTGCGCTTAGTGATGTTCCCTGACCAAGGCCTTTCTACGAAAGTCATCCGGGTGCTAAATTGTCAATGACCAGAGGGAAGAGGCTATGTTCCATGTTTCATCAGTGGGAAGATCTCTTCCCTGAATCAGGCTAGACCATGAATCAGACCCATTTGAATGCCCCAGAGTTAGCCTCATTCTAAACCCCCCCCATTTTCTGTCCACAAAATAAGGCCGTGAGCATCCTCCCATTGTACCACCAACAAGGAGCCTGGAAGGTGAATTTTGTCATCCCTTGCCTTCTAACGTTGTCTCCCTTCTGACTGTTGTTTTCTTACGTTGCATTGAACGTTGACGTGAGGTGTCTGGCTTTGGAGAATTCCATTTAGAAGCAGGGGGCGGTCAGTTTTGTTTCTAGGCTCTAGGATAATGTTGATTATGCAGGTACTGAGGCTGGTTTTGTTTTTGTTTTTTGACAGCTGACTATACCATTTAGGCCTTTTCTACTTTCGCATGTTGCAGAAAATTGAGACTGATATAAGAGGTTTGGCGGTAGGCAAAATGTGTTCAAATATTACTAGAAATTGATATCTTTCATCTTGTTTTGTGTGTGTGCAGGTTTTGCAGACTTTGGGCACAGAAACTTACCGGCCTAGTTCTGCCTCACAATGTGTGGCTGGTATTGCTTGTGCGGAGATCCCAGTGAACCAGTGGCCAGAGCTCATTCCTCAGCTGGTGGCCAATGTCACAAACCCCAACAGCACAGAGCACATGAAAGAGTCGACATTGGAAGCTATTGGTTACATTTGCCAAGATATAGTAAGTACTGCCTTCTGTATCTAACATACATAGCTCTGATTCCCCCTGGTTGTCCCATGCATGGTACTACGATTGTTCTTTATCATACGATGGAGGAAACCAAGCTACTACAGAGTGTTTTTGCAAGTAGGACTGCTTTTTTGTAATCTAGACTTTTATATTTGGATAGCTGGCTTATCCTCATACTGCTAATCATGCCCTAACGTAAAGAGACTTGAGGGTTGCAAACTCAAAAGTAGAAATCTGTATGCTTGGAGAGGCATAGATTCTAGACTCTTAAAGGAGGATATTCTCTGCCTTAGAACATCCCTGACCTGGATCCCTTTCTCAAGATCCTCAGTGTACCAAGGATGCTGTGTTATTTTTCTTCATTTATTTTTTTTTTACAGAAACAGTTTGCCAACCCTTGCTGTAGTTGGCTTAGCCACCGTAGGCACAGCATAGTTTGTGAAATGCAGCCCTCCTGGGACTCTGGCTGCTGCTGAGGTTACCACCCTTGGTGTCTGTTTTCATATACAGACTTGATGAAGCAAAGACGTCCACAGCACTTTACCTGGACTTAGACTGCCTAGATGGTGTGCCTAGGTATTGATCCTTGGTCCTCAGAAGCTTTACTTCAGTGGGTACAGATAGACTAGAAAAAACACCAGCCTGCCATTTCCCTTTCACAAGAGGGGGAAGAAAAAGTCAGGATTACCTCATGTCCAGAGTCACCGTGCTAAGAAATCAGATGAAGTTGATGAGTTTAACTTGCTTCAGATTGATTTTGGACGACTAGACCTTGGGATGTTTTGCAGGTGATTTGTCCCTAAATGGAAATGTGTGGAAAGAGATCAGAGAAAGTCCTGATACTCACTCGAGTGATTTCACAGTTAAAAGGACTGCTGATTAGTCATGAGCTCATGATTTTACTCACTGCGCTTCTCTGCCCGTTTCAGGACCCAGAGCAGCTACAGGATAAATCCAATGAGATTCTGACTGCCATAATCCAGGGGATGAGGAAAGAGGAGCCCAGTAATAATGTGAAGCTGGCGGCTACTAATGCACTCCTGAACTCATTGGAGTTCACCAAAGCAAACTTTGACAAAGAGGTGAGTCTCTTTCGACAAAAAGGTTTAGAAGGTGTGGTTTAGAAGGTGCGGGGTAACAATTAAATGAAAGGGCTTTTTGTTTTGTTTTGTTTTGTTTTATTTTGTTTTAAGTTTTGTGATTTAGTGCACTACTAGGTGCACTCATTTCCATTCAAGATTTGTGTTATGTAAGAAATGGTCTTGGAGTAGGTGTTTGCCTTTTCTCATGAGGCTTTGGGGAAAATGTGATCTGAAGTGTTTCTAAGCTTAGGTTTTTCCTTCTGCAGATCAAAATGTGGATGTGCTCTGAGATTTTAAAAATACGACAGAAGTTGTAGAGCTTACTTCAGAAGGGTGGGGGGCACCTGGGTGGCTCAGTGGGTTGAGCATCTGACTTAATTTCAGCTCTGGTCATGCTCCCAGGTCGTAGGATAGAGTCCTGTGGCGTCTCTGTGCTGAGCGTGGAGCCTGTTTAAAATTCTCTCGCTCTCTTTCTCTGTAAAGAAAGCAGGGGGTTGGGGGGTAACTGGCTGGCTCAGCTGGTAGAGCATGTAACTCTTGATCTTGAGGTCACATGCTTGAGCCCCATGTTGGCCATAGAATGTACTTGAAAAAAAAATTATAGAAGTTGAACTATTTCACACCTCCTTAGAAGGGTGCTTTTGAAAATTAATGTATAAAGAAAGTTTATCTTGCCTGAAAGTATTTCCCCCTATTACTTAAGTTCTGTTAAAATCTATAGTAACCTAACATTTACATCTTAACCATTGTAAGTGTACAATTCAGTAGTGTTAAACATATTCCCGTTGTTTTGCAACCAGTCTCCAGAACTTTTTCATCTTGCAAAACTGCAACTGTATGCATTAAACAACTCTCTGTTTTCCCCTTCCCAGGCCCTGGCAACCACTCTTTCACTTTCTGTTTCTATGAATTTGATTACACTAGATACCTTATTTAAGTGTAATCAGTCATACAGCATTTGATTTGCCTTTTGGTGACCGGCTTATTTCATTTAACATGATGTCTTGGGGGGCGCCTGGGTGGCGCAGTCGGTTAAGCGTCTGACTTCAGCCAGGTCACCATCTCGCGCTCCGTGAGTTCGAGCCCCGCGTCAGGCTCTGGGCTGATGGCTCAGAGCCTGGAGCCTGTTTCCGATTCTGTGTCTCCCTCTCTCTCTGCGCCTCCCCGTTCATGCTCTGTCTCTCTCTGTCCCAAAAATAAATAAACGTTAAAAAAAAAAAATATTTAAAAAAAAAAAACATGATGTCTTGGGTTCATACATGTTGCAGCATGTGTCGGAATTTCCTTTCTCAGGCTGAATAATATTCTGTTGTGGGTATACATCATGTTTTGTTTATTCATCTGTCGGTGGACATTTGCGTTGCTTCCTTTCATCTTCTGGCTGTTGTGAATACTGCTGCTATGGGCATGGGTATACAGCTAGGTCTTTGAGGCCCTGCTTTCAGTTCTCTGGGACATATATACTCAAGTGGAATTGCTGGATTATATGATCTGAAAGTTTTTTTGTATCTATGTGTGTTGACACTTCAGCTGTGCTTTTTGCCATTTCTTGGTCTTGTGGACAAAGTAGGGAGGTCCAAGAAGACAAAGCAAATTGTAATTCTAATTGTTTAGAAAATAGGCTTTTTCCTTTCACATTTCAGAAGACTTAGCATAGTAGCAAATAAGTTCATTGCTCTGTTCTCCGGTATCTTACCACATTTGATGGGGATTCGCCACCTCCCGGAAAACAAATTTGTGCCCTAAGTAAAGCAGATGTTTTGAATTCTCAAATTTTAAATATGAAGAAATGGATTTTCCTAATGTAGGGATTTTTGTTTGTAACCATTTTTATTTAAACTCTGTGACCTACATTTTCCTTTCTACTTCCTCCTTGGAGTCTTGTTAGTGAAGGTCA
Source organism: Felis catus (assembly GCF_018350175.1). Classification (NCBI taxonomy): domain Eukaryota; kingdom Metazoa; phylum Chordata; class Mammalia; order Carnivora; family Felidae; genus Felis; species Felis catus. The sequence goes on along the minus strand of NC_058381.1, from coordinate 37,480,931 downwards.
TTTTGGGGATTAAAAGATTAGGGACCTCTTTAGAGGGCAGGTCATATAATAGACACTGGGGGCAAACTCTTATAGCTTTCACAGGGCCATTACTATGTCAGAGCAAAGCTGCTCAATTGGTCCAGGGTTATGGGAGTGCTAGGTTTTCCCTGAAGAGGTAGTCTAGGATCTTCATATATGTGAAGAATCTTATTCTCTTCTTTTTATTCTTCCTACAGTCCGAGAGGCACTTTATTATGCAGGTGGTCTGTGAAGCCACACAGTGTCCAGATACAAGGGTAAGTATGAGGTCAGATAATACCTGTCTTCCATCTTTCCTAGGAAACGCCATCTCTAGCATAGTAGTTTGAAATGTTGGGAATCAGGGGCACCTGGGTGACTCAGTTGGTTAAGCGTCTGACTCTTGGTTTCAGCTCAGGTCATGATCTCATGGATCGTGAGTTTGAGCCCCACGTCAGGCTCTGTGCTGACAGCACGGAACCTGCTTGGGATTCTCTCTCTGCCCCTCCCCTGCTTGTACTCTCTCTCTCCCTCTCAAAATAAATGAATAAACATTAAAAAATAAATAGATGTTGGGAATCAGGTGATTTCAGAAGTAAGGTTTGGCTAACATCTAACATTGTTTTTAGTAAAAGAGGGAAAAACAGTACTTGGAAAGTTAACATAATGTAAGTTGCTATGGTCTTATAAAAGGTTTAAGGAAGAAATGGTTTTTCGTCCCCCTTGCTGCTTAATTGCTGTAATTACACAAGTGATTGTTTTTCATTGTAGCCATTGGAACAGCTTTTGCTGTTGCTGTAACCTAAACCTTGACCCTCGAGACAGGTGGGAGTAACATCCAGTCTCAGTGGCATTTGTGACTTTAGTCCCACCATAGGTTCCACAGGCACCTTTAAAGTTGAAAGAAAGAGGAAAAATAAATAGGGCTAGTGAAAAAAACTAAGGGAAGAGATTGATTTTTGGGAAATGATGACATTACCCAAACATACCTCAACTGACCCTTTAGGTTACTGTCCCATTTGTGTGAAGTAGTTCTATATCTTTGTCAGACTACATTGTTAAGCTAAATAGCAAAGTAATCTTTTCTTCTTAAAAGGTACGAGTGGCTGCCTTACAAAATCTGGTAAAGATAATGTCCTTATATTATCAGTACATGGAGACGTATATGGGTCCTGCTCTTTTTGCTGTAAGTATTTCTGTTCTATGTATTTCAGCATGTAGCTAGTTGCAAAGCCCATCGTTTTTGCTGTCTTGTTATTTCTGTAATTTTTTTACTTAATGTTATGAAATCAAGAAAACCCCTGGAGTCCTGAGTGTTAATGTTGACGCTCATCACTAATGTACTAAGCAGACTTGTACTATCTTTGTGCTGGTAAAGAGTGTATTTTTAAATCAGTTTCCTGTTTCTACCTTTCCTTCCAGACGTAGCATTCATAAATCTACGTTTTTGACACTTGAGTGTCTGTGGTTAGAAGCAGGGGTCTAACTTGAACTAGCACTCATCGGGGTCTACGGTGTCATTTTTTTTTTTCCTCTTAAGATCACGATTGAAGCAATGAAAAGTGACATTGATGAGGTGGCCCTACAAGGGATAGAATTCTGGTCCAATGTGTGTGATGAGGAAATGGACTTGGCCATTGAGGCTTCTGAGGTGAGCCTGGGAGAAAGTCGGTGCCGGGGGGAGAGGGCTGTTTCCCTTTGGGCTTTGGGACATAGCTCCTTTATGGGCATTAGTCTCCTCTGGGAAGGCCTTGTTTTGACTCGGCTTAGAGGGCGTCTCCATTTGTAGAGATTTTGCTTTCTCTGCTAGCCAAAGCTTCTCAGGAGGGAGACAGACCCTTAGTGAGGCATGTCATGCTTTTACCGATCAGCCAGACAGGATTTATTATAAATGTTGGTATTAGTACCGTGAACACAAGGGGGCAGCTGGCAGTCACCATTTAATGAGGTGATGTCTGACGCCGAATTATTTCCTTTTGGAAGCCCTTATGCAAGCACGGGATGCATAATTGCTAGTTTACTAACTCTGGTGAAGGAATTTGATCTAGACAGAGGGGTTAGTTCTGCACTTTGCAGTCTTTGAACTCAAGCTTTGTTTCCAGCCTTCACTGTCTTGCACACTAAGAAACAGTTTTATTTTTGGCATCATTACGTAAACTTAGTACATCTCTTGATCCAAAGGTTAGTTAGATGACATCTTGTTAATATGAATTGAGCTTGTGAAAAAGGAATGTAGTTCTTACGATTGCCTTGGCCCTTTAAGGTGGATTTATATGTATGGCCTAAAAGAATCCCATTGAAGTAGACCCAAAAGTGAGCGCCTCCAGAGATCACAGCAAATGTTACATTTGCTAGGTGTATTTCTGTACAGACCCCTGGGCACCTCTTATTGTATGCCTCTAGTATCCGCCTGTTTGCCGCCGTCCAGAATTTGCTTTTATGTTTTTCCTCAGGCAGCCGAACAAGGACGACCTCCTGAGCACACCAGCAAGTTTTATGCCAAGGGAGCACTCCAGTACCTGGTTCCCATCCTCACACAGACACTAACCAAACAGGTGAGTTACCTCACAGATCTAGCCGGGGAAGCCGTGAAACCTTGTTGAGGATTGATTTGCTGCGGAACAGTTTCCGTGAGGGAACTCGGCAACTCTTCAGCCGGTTGGTGTTCTGTTCCGCTTGACTCGGGAACAGCCAAACAGATCTCTAAGATCCTCTGGACTCTGAGTTGTTTGTGAGGGAGGACTGGGTCTGACCGTTTCGGTCTTGATGGCAGATGAGCTACATCCGCTGCCCCTCTGATTTGAGCCTTGTCCAAAGGCGTGCGGGGGGGACCTATGCTACGAAAGTTGCAGTGAAGGTTAGCGAGAGAGATGTACTAGTTTGGGCCACTTAATTTATCTGCTAACATCTGGATTGTTTTCATGAGTTCACAGTACGTGTGTACGCTTTTCAAATGTTGGTGAGGTCGGCTAAGAATTATTCACATCCCAGTGAAGGACGTCAACCCGTGGAAGAAATTTCTGATCCTTCGTGATTATTAACATCTGTAAGATTCAGGACAAAGGAAAAATAATGACTTCATAAAGATGGGGGTATAATGGATATATATAGAAGTTTATTTTATAAGAAGTGTATCTTGGCATCGTTCCCTTTTGATTCGGGGCATGACAGTTTTTCTTGGTGTGGTGTTTGGAAAGATTGTGTATCTCCTCCCTCCTGATACATGTAAAATATTACCAGAGGGCTGGGAGTGCTCTGAGGAAACCTTGTTGTCACTTTGAGCACTGTAGAATTTCCTTGGAAACAGGGAGGTTACTTGGTTTTAGGAAAGTACATGACTTCCAGTACAACAATCTCAAAAGATAAGTAGAGACGTATTTGGTTTGAAGTGGACTGGGTTCTCTCTCAAATTTTGTCTCATCTTTGAGTTTCACAGCCACTTTTTATCTTTTGACCTTAGTGTCTTCGCTTTTGTATATTTTTGTTGTGTTTTTCGCATTTGGGAACAAATCATTCTTTAGGTGTGTAATATCCCGAAGGTGCCTAAGGCAGCCTACCTCAAATTGATTGTGTGGTGTGAGTAGCCACAGTAAGGAAGCTAGACCTTGAATTCTAGTTTCCGGAGAAATGCGAATGGAATCTTGGTTTTGACGTTGGTTTTGGTTTAACTTTTCATTGAACTGTAATAATTATTAGCACACCAGAAGCCGCCTCACGCCTTCTTCCGAGTCATTCACTCCCTCACCTTTACTACCGTAAATTAGTTTTGACTGATTTTGGCCTTTACATAACTAGAATCATACGGCATATACTCTTGCTCTGCCTTTCACTTGCTGTGTGTCCCAGTTTCATCCTTCTTGTTGCATGTAGCGGGAGTCGTCTGTGTCCTTGTGTAGTATGAAGTGGGACTTCCCTCTGTCTGCATCACAGGCTATGCTGCGATGAGTCTTTATGGAAGAGATTCAAACATAAAGGTTTTCATGTGGTGGCTCAGTCGGTTGAGTGTCCAACTCTTGATTTTGGCTCCGGTCACGATCTCCTGGCTCATGAGATCGAGTTCTGCGTTGGGCTCCACGCCGACAGCATGGAGCCTGTGGGGGATTCTCGCTCTGTTCCTCCCCTGCTCACATGCCTGTGTGCTCTCTCAGAATAAATAAGCAAACTTTAATATTGTATATACGTATATATACATTCATACGTGTAAAGGTTTTATATTTTATTTACATCCGCAAAACTTAAGTTCTAGTGACATCTGGGAGTAGTCAGAAGACCTTTGGAGGTAGTGATTTTTTTTTTTTTTTTTTTTTTTTTTTTTTTTTTGAGTTGAAGTGATTCTTTGAACAAAAACTGAACTAGTGCCACATTCTCTTCATCAGGACGAAAATGACGACGACGACGACTGGAACCCCTGCAAAGCAGCAGGCGTGTGCCTCATGCTTCTGGCCACCTGCTGTGAAGATGACATCGTCCCACATGTCCTCCCCTTCATTAAAGAACACATCAAGAACCCGGATTGGCGGTACCGGGATGCAGCAGTAATGGCTTTTGGCTGTATCTTGGAAGGACCAGAGCCCAATCAGCTCAAACCACTAGTTATACAGGTGAGGCTGGGGGCTTTTAAATGGGATATTTATTACTTGAGCTTTTTACTTGAGAGTGTGCCTTTATTTTAAAAACAAAACTGTCGGGGCGCCTGGGTGGCTCAGTCGGTTAAGCGTCCGACTTCAGCTCAGGTCACGATCTCGCGGTCCGTGAGTTCGAGCCCCGCGTCAGGCTCTGGGCTGATGGCTCAAGAGCCTGGAGCCTGCTTCCGATTCTGTGTCTCCCCCTCTCTCTGCCCTTCCCCCATTCATGCTCTGTCTCAAAAATAAATAAACGTTAAAAAAAAAACAAACTGTACGTAGTCCTCCACAAAGGTAATTTCTGGATTGTTAACAAAACTCAGGACTTGACAGAAAGGCAGAAAAAGTCCCCTTTAATCACGTGCTGAAGGATAACATTCTTAACTCTTAGCGTTGATCTGTGTCGCTGTCTTCTGTGTGCACGTATGTGTGTGTGACAGGATGGGCATCTTCCTGTGCAGCAGTCTCAGGACTTGTGTTTTCACTTACCTGCTGTGTCATAAACCTTCCCCGTAATTTTTATGTGATGATTCTGTCCTTGGGACACAATGATAGCTGTGTAACGAAAAGTCTTGTGGAAACAGGGTGTTTATTTTACTATTACAAAGCTCTGCGAGAGCCCATTGGAACGGAGTGCAGTGCGGTGGAACTCGGCCTCTCCCAGTGGAGCCACACGCCATCGCCACTGCACAGAGGTGCACCACCTGAGAGATTCGGCGGAAGTCTGCTGGAAGCTTTTTCTTGCTAGACTTCTAATAAAACTCTCTGCTGGGATTTGGTGAAGAGAGGACTGTTTCACTTTTCCTTCTGTTTTTATCATACTGTTGGATACAGGACAGACGTATCTTCTAAAATGACACACTGTCTTGATGCTTTGGGTTAAAACCCAACCATCAGGGGGCACTGGGTAGCTCAGTCAGAAGACCGTGTGACTCTTGGTCTTGGAGTCGTGAGTTGGAGCCCCATGTTGGGTGTAGAGAGTACTGAAAAAAATTTTTAAGGAAAAATCCCAACCATCGGCATTTCCTCCTCTGAGGTGTCAGTCGACATGAATCTTAATCTTTGCTTCACTTTGCTAATTGCTATATTTGCAGGCTATGCCCACCCTAATAGAATTAATGAAAGACCCCAGTGTAGTTGTTCGAGATACAACCGCGTGGACTGTGGGCCGAATTTGTGAACTGCTCCCTGAAGCTGCCATCAATGATGTCTACTTAACTCCCCTGCTGCAGTGTCTGATTGAGGGCCTCAGTGCTGAACCCAGAGTGGCTTCAAATGTGTGCTGGGTAAGGGCTCTTCTTTCCACAGAGATATGGAGCTGGGCTGAGCCATGGGCAAGGAGGTAGGAGGTGTGGGAGAGAAATGGGTCTACCTCACTGGAAGGCCTTTTCTGAATAGCATCTCCTTTCTCATTTCTTCAATTAAAATGTGGGGGATGCCAATTGCATGAGCCAGTGGGAGCTGTTGACTCATGGTGAACTGGTTCCCAAACCATTTAGAACAGTCATGCTAACCCGGTGGGAAAACTATCTGGACCTGGTTTTCTTTCTTCAGTTGCTTGGGGAACAAGAAATTTTGATTAAGGTAGAGAGTTGCTAGCTACAAAAAGTACCATTGCTGAGAAGGGGGCAAAAGAGAAGGAAGGTAGGCGGCCCAAATGCTGAGTCAGTGCAGGCTGAAGGTAGTTCATTAGGGACCTTTGGGGGTGTGGGGGAGGAAGTTCAGACAAGGAAGGAGTGGGGCTAAAAAGCCTTTCTGTAAGTGGAAAAAGAAATGACGTAGTGGCAGGTATTTGTGGTAGATGAAAGAACTCTGCTGCTGAGAGAGTTTGGGGTGGGACAAACAATATAAATAAACAAATACATAAATATTTAATTTTAAGGATACCTCTTGTTAAGTGATTGTCTTAGGACTTTGACAGGAAAAGTTGAGGATTCACTAGCATTGATTTATTCTTAGGTCAGTTGGAAACGAACACTGCCCATAGTATGTTAAGGAGAAATGAGGTTGTCCTGGGGAGGGGTTCTTTTCAGGACTAATGTTGACTCTGTCTCTGTTTAAGGCTTTCTCCAGTCTGGCTGAAGCTGCTTATGAAGCTGCAGATGTGGCTGATGATCAGGAAGAACCAGCTACCTATTGCTTATCTTCTTCTTTTGAACTCATAGTTCAGAAGCTTCTAGAAACTACAGACAGGTGACTGATATATACAGAAGTGGGTGGTATCTTTGCATCCAAATCCTTTTGCCTTGTGTGTGGCGGGGGGCGCCTCTGTATAACCTAATCATGGGAACATAGTAACAGGAAGCATTAAAAGAGTCTTCTGGTACACTATTTGTTTAAATAAGAGAAAGGGACACTTGGCTGGCTCCGTCGTGAGAGCATGCAACTCTTGATTTCAGGGTCATGAATTTGAGCCCCATGTTGGGGCTAAAAAATAAGAGAAGAAAATACACGGGCGCCCTGGTGGCTCAGTCGGTTAAACGTCTGACTTCGACTCAGGTCACGATCTCACAGTTTGTGGGTTTGAGCCCCGCATTGGGCTCTGTGCCCCTCCCCCACTCACACTCTGTTTCCCTCTCTCTCTCAAAAATAAACATTTAAAAAAAGAAGAAAATACAGACTATGTACTACCTTAGAATGTTGAGGTTACAAGTGAAGTCAGAAAATAGTCTCATATAAAGAGGAATTGGTCTAGAGAGGTCCCTTCGTTTTTCAGTGTCTACTCGTAACAGGAGCCTTTGATTATGGTATAAAGGAAATCGTAGCTCTTATTATGGATTTAATTGCCACACCAGATCATTAATTACTACTTTTGAAAATAGGTGAAGAACTTGGCATTAAAATGCAGTTGTTTTAGAAATGAGCTTTTGAAAAAATTTTTTTAAAGATTTATTTTTAGGGGCGTCTGGGTGGCTTAGTCGGTTAAGTGTCCGACTTCAGCTCAGGTCATGATCTTGTGGTTCATGGGTTCGAGCCCCATGTCAGGCTCTGTGCTGACAGTTCAGAGCCCAGAGCCTGCTTCAGATTCTGTGTCTCCTCTCTCTGCCCCTCCCCCACTTGTGCTCTGTCTCTCTCAAGAGTAAACGAACATTAAAAATTAAAATATTTTAAAAAATAAAGATTTGTTTTTAAGTAATCTCTACCCCCAATATGCAGCTCGAACTTAACAACCCCAAGAACAAGAGTGACATGCTCCACCACCTAAGCCAGCCATGCGCCCATGAAATGTAGTTCTAAGGGGTTGTAAGTTGGAACGACCTTTAATTTTGGTTGTATGTGAGCTATACCTAAAGCCATGCTCAAAAGAAACCATTAGGAAGAAGGCTGTGTTAAAACTCTTCCATGTTTCCTTAGTTTATCTTTACTTCTCTGATCAAGAGTATATATAATACCATCTTTCACAGATGAATGAAGAAAATTGTCTTTTTCTTAGCTATTCAGGCAACGTTTTCATTTGTCCACATGCTTTCGTCTGCATTTTATTTTTATCCCCTCCCCCCATAAACCTAAATTCTTTTTTTTTTTTTCTTTTAATGTTTATTTTTGAGAGAGAGAGGGGGAGACACAGAATCTAAACCAGGCTCTAAGCTGTCAGCACAGGCAGCACAGCTCACGGGGCTCAAACCCACAAACGGCGAGATCATGACCTGAGCCAAAGTTGGATGCTTAACTGGCTGAGCCACCCAGGCACCCTTGAGCATTTTAAACTAATTTGTTTCCCTATAATGTCAGCCCATTTCCAAAGAGTTATTCTAAAGTTTAACCAGCTCTGGAGACCCATAATGAAGATAGCCGTTGGCTTCGCAGTTGAAAATTTATTTCCTGGTTGTAAAGTGGGGGAGGGGCAGAGAGGGAAACAGAATCTGAAGCAGGCTCCAGGCTCTGTGCTGACAGCTCTGGGCTCAGACTCACGAACCATGAGATCATGACCTGAGCTGAAGTCAGATGCTTAACTGACTGAGCCACCCCCCAGGCGCCCCATAGGATCCTTATTTTCTTTGCAACAAGGTCTGTGTCATAACAACTCTGTTCTTTTTCTCAGGTGAGACTTTAAGATTGTTGTTGTGTCTTCCTTATAGACCTGATGGACACCAGAACAACCTGAGGAGTTCTGCATATGAATCTCTGATGGAAATTGTGAAAAACAGTGCCAAGGATTGTTACCCTGCGGTTCAGAAGACTACTCTGGTTATCATGGAGCGACTGCAGCAGGTGCTCCAGATGGAGGTGAGACTGGGCTTTCCTGGCTTGGTCGGAGGTGGGAGGCCCGTCCTCTCTTCTTGGTGTTTATATTTACATGTAAATATATATTTTCTCAGAACGATGTAAGGCTTATACAAAAAACGTTGCTTTTTTAAATCTGCATTGCTCATCCCAGTTACTTAGACACATCACATCGCATACATCTGTGAGTTTTTTATTTCCTACGTTAGAATCAGTAAAGATTATTTAATGGTCTTGCTAAACCCAGCAAAAATGGAAGCATTGAGGAAGTTCAGCGCTCTTTTAGAAGGTGTTTATTCAGAATATGATGATCTTCTTTTCTTTGTAGTCACATATCCAGAGCACATCGGATAGGATCCAGTTCAATGACCTTCAGTCTTTGCTCTGCGCAACTCTTCAGGTACAGTGGTGCTTTATCGCTTACCAGTTCTGAGGCCGATCAGAAAGTGTTCTCTTTTCTTCTCTGTCCGTAAAGACAGAATTTGTCTTTTGCCCAGTTTAGGGGAGGAAACTGCTCGTTTTATGATGTTGTACAGCTATGTTGTGTTGGCAGCTTCCAGTCTTGGGTTTTTTATTGGGTTGTCCAAATGTAGCCCAGCCAGATTTGGCTCCCAGCTGTGGTTCACTCAGCTAAAAAAATGAAGCCTTGAGTTTTTCTGCCATCGTCTTTTGAAACAACAGTTCCTGTTGGAAGCTTTATTATAATTTATGTCATTTATAGTACCTGTTATTCAGAGTAGTCTTTTGAGGGGAGACCGGGAATCTTTAAATCAAACGTCACCCATTCATGACTGGACTCATGGAGTGGCTGAGGTGCTATTCCCTTTTTTAACCAAAGGTAGGAAAACCCTGGAAATTGTCTAATGCTTACATAGGCACTAGGTTTTAGTATTGAGTGATGCTAACTAGGTCATCTTCCTTATGAACTCTCTTTTCTTTCTTAGCCAAACTTAATTTTTTTTTTTTTAAGCTTGACTGTCAAGGTCTTTGTTTAGTTATCCGACAAATGCAGGAATGATCTGGTAACATTAGTTGAAACAAATTAAAGGCTAAGGAGGGAGGTTTGAGGAATATTGAATTAGGATAATTCAGTTGGCTTTATTTTATCAAAGCTATTTCTTTCCTATCATCTGTAAATAGGTTAGGATATAGGAAGGATTGTTTTTTTGTTTGATGAGTAGGAACTATAATATAACCTGTTCTTCTTTAAAGCTGAAGTAAATTCAAGTGCCATTCCAGGAAGATTGGAATATGGAGGCTACTGATGGGTTTATCAGACATAAATGAAATGCAGAAGAAATGAGTTTATGTACCATGGAAGATTACCTTGTGTTCATTCTGAATTGGGGAATAGAAGGGATCTTAAAATGCATGTTTTGTTGCAGGTGATTTACACTGTGAAAGCTTTTGATTACAAAAAGTGTATTTGGCATTTCCAAAAAAACAAAAAAAAACTAGAAAGTCAAGGAATTTAATTGATTTTTTTTTTTTTTTTTTTTTTTTTTTTTTTTTTTTTTAAGGAAGGTATGTTTAGTGTTCTGATTGGAAGGTTTAGAATCAACAGATCCTGAACTCTTTCTTGTTCATTTCATAGAATGTTCTCCGGAAAGTACAGCATCAAGATGCTTTGCAGATCTCTGATGTGGTCATGGCCTCCCTGTTAAGGATGTTCCAAAGCACAGCTGGGTCTGGGGGAGTGCAAGAGGATGCCCTAATGGCAGTTAGCACACTGGTGGAAGGTCAGTGAGCCAAAATTGGGCAGGGAGTTTCAATGGCCATGGGAAATTTTTGACCAGAGAAAGCATAGTCCTGTCTTCTCATTTACTGGGGCATGACTGGAGTGCGAAGTTGGGTTGAATATAAGCATAACTTTGTGTATAACTGCTTTGCCACTCTCACTGAAATAAATGGGTGGCCAGTTTGCATCTCAGATTGGCAACTGTTCTGGGGAAGAAACTATTATCATCTACCCCGTGTTCGTCAGGTTCCTTTTAACCCTGAAAGTCTACTTGCTTTATTGAAGTTTGGTTCCTTTCAAGGATGGAGGAAGGAAAGGTTTCTGTTTTCTTTGCTGGAACTTGCTACCTTCTGGTTCCAGTTGTAATGCTTCAGACTCCAGGTTGACACATCATGCATGGTCCCTCGTATGGGATGGAGTAAAACATTGAGAGTTCTAGGAATTAATTGGTTTTCTGGTTGTTATATGTCTGACTATACAAAATTGCTTTGGGGGAGCCACGTCTGCTTAAGACTCTTCGAAGGGCCATTTAAAAGCACATTAAAGAGCACTTCAGAAACCTGGAATGCTTCTTCAGGGATGGCCTGTAAAGTGTATTACCAAGGCCATTACCAGAGGACTACTTCTCCGAGGAGCAGACCTATTTCTAGCATAAGCAGCATATGTTCAACTGATCTGGCCACATGTAACCACCCTGACAGGACCCGGCAGTTCATTATGGCTCCCGGAGTGGTGAATTCGGAAAGAAGCCTAGTCTGCTTTCCCTGACTGGCTTGTTAAATAAGTCCTTGATGGGATTGCCCAGGGATGGACCCTGTTTTAAACCTGGCTGCCAGAGAAGACATGTTATAACCAGGTGAAGAGGTGGCCAAGAGGCAGCCTTGTTAGCTCATCCAGTTCAAAATTAACCCTGACGTTCCGTGAAAAAAACCACTTGGGTTTTTTTCGGCCAAAGTGAAATCCTGCTCCATGGAGATTTGGCATTATCTTTGGGGCATAAGAGTTAGGTCCTTCCAGCACTTAGGAATTTGACTTGTCTGAGACAGCCTTAACATCTTCATTGGAGAATTGGTAATTAATGCACGCTCCACCCAACCTGTTGTGTGGAGCGAATACATTTTGGGAGAGCCAGGATGGTTATTTTTGCTCACTTCTGTGATATCCTGTGGTGCTAACAGTTTGCTTCTTTGCAGTGTTGGGTGGTGAGTTCCTAAAGTACATGGAGGCCTTTAAACCCTTCCTGGGCATTGGATTGAAAAACTATGCTGAGTACCAGGTAGTCCATGCTTTTCAATAGAACACGTTTATATTCTCGCTTATACTGGACAGTCATTGTGGTACAAAGTCCAGACAATCTCGGTGCATTGGCCCTGGGTGTGAACTACTTACTCTGTTGCCCTGAGTGTCTGAACTCAGGGCAACTCCCCAGAAGTAGTCCGTGAAAAAAAAACCAAGATATTAGCTGCACCAGCACGGCGCCCTAAGAGCCGGGTTTTTTCCTTCCCTTTTTTTTTTTTAACCACCTGGCTCTTGCCGCCATCGTTCCTGGGGAATATTGTCATTTCTGTCCTTTCTTAATGATAACCTTGGACGGCCTTAGTTTTTTTCCTGAGGTACTGGTTGTTAAAATGAACTGATCTCAGAGAGGGGAGGATGTTTTCTTCTTGCACTCTAGGCTCAGGTGATAAAAGGAGCAGCAGCTAAGTAAAAATAATGCCTTACCCCGCAGTTGGCCTTTTCTGCTCGGAAGATCATTTCCTGGATTCTTTGCAGGTTTGTTTGGCAGCTGTGGGCTTAGTGGGAGACTTATGCCGTGCCCTGCAGTCCAACATCTTACCTTTCTGTGACGAGGTGATGCAGCTCCTCCTGGAGAACCTGGGGGTGAGTGTCTGCACGCACAAGCCAGTCTACTAGGATCTGAAGAAATCGTCAGTTGGAAACATGGTTAAAAACTCAGTGAGAGGGAACTCTTTAAGTTGCTGGAATGTTGGCTGTAGGCTTATGAAGAAAGGAATTGTTCGTTTTCACAAAGTCATTCTATAAAGTAAGGTTGTAAAGTTAAAGGAATGCGTGTGCTCGCTGCATGGAATGGGGGGAGGGGTGGGGGTGGTGCAGGGAAGCCAGTAAAGTGCATACATAATCCCTCTTTTCAGAGATTATGTGGTCTGTACACAGCATATTAGTAGTTGTTTGTTACAGCCTTTGGACGGGACACGTGACTTTTATTCATTTGCTTTTCTCTCTCTATCAGAATGAAAATGTCCACAGGTCTGTGAAGCCACAGATTCTGTCAGTGTTTGGTGATATTGCCCTTGCTATTGGTGGAGAGTTTAAAAAATATCTAGAGGTCGTCTTGAATACTCTTCAGCAAGCCTCCCAAGCCCAGGTGGACAAGGTAGGCTTAAAGCTATCTTTAAGTCCAGCCCTGATTGGACGAGGGGGATTTTTGACAGTCGTACAACTAAAGGGTCTTGGAATGATGGACGTTCTGTCTTGTCTCTTACAGTCAGACTATGACATGGTGGATTACCTGAATGAGCTAAGGGAAGGCTGCTTGGAAGCCTATACCGGCATTGTCCAGGGACTGAAGGGAGACCAGGAGAACGTGCACCGTTGAGTATACAACCCAATTGACTCAGTCCAGAGTTCACTTAGCCAGAGGGGCTGTGCCTCTAGTTCTGTCACTTGTGAATGGAAAGGAAGGGGAGAAGGAAGCGCCCTGATGAAGAGAGTTGCTTTGGGAGAGAATATGGCCTTTCGTATTTCTGTTCCCTCTTCCTCTGCTGCTTTGTCTCCCCTTTCTTGGGCATTGTAAGGGATGGGATCCAGCAAGGCTGTGGTGCTGGTTGGCATCTACACCAACCCCAGGTGGCAGCTGTGAGCACATACACACCCCTAGTGCAATTGAATTAAAGGACTGGGAGATCAGATTTCCTCTGTCACCTGATATTTCTGTTACTGACTAGGGAAGTGTTTGTCCTCTACCTCTTTTGATACCATGGGCTTAGAGGAAAGGTCCCATTAGTTTCTTCTATATTATTTCTGCTTGTAATAAAAGGACTGTCTGCCTCTTGTGTGGATGTGAAGAATGACATCTTAATCTGAGAAAGGACAGTTCGGTATAACTATATGCAGCTAATTCTCCCACCTGAAGCCAGCCTTGTGAGGGGGATAGTGTATTTGGAAACTTTGAAATGGGGGGTACAGTCCTGCCACGGTGGGACAGTTTCATCAGACTTTCTCTTTCTTTTATAGCGGACGTGATGCTGGTACAACCCAGAGTAGAATTTATTCTGTCTTTCATTGACCACATTGCTGGAGATGAGGATCATACAGATGGAGTAGTAGCTTGTGCTGCTGGACTGATAGGGTAGGTTATATCCTATTTCCAGTAGCTAAATAGAACTTTTGGAAAATCCGAAGACATGTGGTAAAGAATTTTGAGGGTAGTAGCCTGGATGGTGATTGTGTACTTCTTTGACATGGATACTTCTTTTTTTAATGTCTGTTTATTTTGAGAGGGAGGGAGAAGGGGCAGAAAGAAACAGTCCTGAGCAGGCGCTGCCCTGTCAGCATAGAGCCCAACATGGGGCTCAATCCCATGAACCATGAGATCGTGATCAGAGCTGAAATCAAGAGTGGGACGCTTAACCTACTGAGCCACCCAGGCGTCCTGGTATTTCTTTAATAGAACCCATGGTGTCCTGTTAGGAGTTCTCACAGGTGTGAATTTACTACAGACCTTAGCTTGGGTCTTATTCCAGACTCCAGGTTTCTAATTTCTTTTCGCTAAACTATGAAGTGAGTTCTCAGAGGTATAGGAGCAGCATCAGATCTGTGTCCATCCCATATTCTGAGGCTGGTCAACAGATTGCCTATGTGTAGCCTCCTCTGTTGAGAGTTTCTGAGGCATCATTAGAAGAGAGAACCATGAGTTAGTTGTGGAACCTGCAGTAGTCATCCTCTCTCTTTAGAGTTCATTTTGTGCATCTGTTGAGGGTAGGTGCTCAACTTATCCCTAAAATTTCTTCCAGCTTTAAAAAGTAAGTGAATACAGGGGCACCTGGGAGGCTCAGTTGGTTGAGTGTCCGACTCTTGATTTCGGCTCAGGTCGTGACCTCACGGTTCGGGAGTTTGACCCCTGCGTCAGGCTCTCTGCTGGCAGCTTGGAGCCTGTTTGGGATTCTGTCTCCCTCTCTCTGCCTCGTCACTGCTCGCGTTCACTCTCTCTCTCTCAAAATAAATAAACATTAAAAAGCAGGTAAATATGAAGAAACCCACAACTAGCTTAGCACTGGTTTGGAAGGCTCAAAATGATATGATAGCAGTGTCGGGCCAAGGAGCTCATTGTCAGGTGTGTTTGTTCTGCACAGGGACTTGTGTACAGCCTTTGGGAAGGACGTACTGAAATTAGTAGAAGCTAGGCCAATGATCCATGAACTGTTAACTGAAGGACGGAGATCGAAGACTAACAAAGCAAAAACCCTTGCTACATGGGCAACAAAAGAACTGAGAAAACTGAAGAACCAAGCTTGGTAAGAGCTTCATCTCCATTGCCCTCTTCCTTCTACTCTCTTGGGGAGGAGGCACAGTTTCTTCAGACTGTTCCGACAAGGGCTGCCTGTCTCATGGCATTTTGTTTTGTATCCCTTCCCATATAAGTGCTTTTGAGCCAAGCCTTTGTTCCTCAGGCTTGTACTAGTGGAAGGGTCGGGCATCCTCAATCTTTCCTTGAGCCAAATACTTGATTCCTTGTGGTGATGAAGAGCAGAACTTATGTAACTAGAATTCAGTGAAGGCCCCACATGATTTTGGGTCCTAATAAAGTCATCGGTAATGGCATTTTCCCAGAATTTTCTTTTCTACTCGCTATTCCCTTCCTCCTGCTCTTTATACTTTTTTTTTACTGCAGCGCTTTTAGACATTGCATAGCTCTGCAGAAGATATCCAAAGTCAAGAGTTGTGTGACGCTTGCTTTTTTTTTTTTTTTTTTTTTTTTTATTTATTTTTGAGAGAGGGGAGGGGAGAGGCAGGGAGAGAGAATCCCAAGCAGGCTCTGCATTGTCAGCATAGAAGGGGCTCGCTAACTGTGATACCGTGACCTGAGCTGAAATCAAGAGTCAGACACCCAGGCACCCCTGACCCTTGCTTTCAGATGTAGTCTTTATTTTTTCAACTCTCAACATACTCATTGTCTTACTCCAAAGATCTCGATAAAATTGGCTATTTTGAGTTTTATCTTGTTAGCTTCCCTCCTACCCTCTTAATATAGGTGCTAATGAGAGCAGGTAGCTGGCACATAGGAAGACAAGAAAAACAATTAGTCCTTTTATTAGGACAAACTAGACCAATTCATTTCAGGCTGGTGAGCACTTAATTGTGGGAATCAGAAGCGTTTGACTCTTCCAACTGTAGGTGATCTCAAAGTTGACTTGTTTTCCGTCTGTTTTTAGATCTGTTACCATTGGGATGATAACCTGAGACCCCCACTGGAAATCTCCAATCTTTTGAAAAACCCGGAAGTGAGGAGTGTGCACGGATGCTGAATGTTTGGGAATGAGAGGATGAGTGAGTGAGGCTTGAAAACACACCACATTGAAAATCCTGCCACAGCAGCAGCCGCAGCCGCCAACAGCAGCGCTGTTAGTGAGCTAAGTAAGCACTGACTTCGTAGAAAACCATAACGTCGGCCATCTTGGAAAAGAGAAAAACGATGGATGTAATTGCTTAGGAAAAAAAAAAAAAAGGAAGTTCTCTCTTCCCAGGACAGGCTAGGACTAGCTTTTCTGTCTTTTGGCCGGTGCCGAGTGGAGTGACTGGTTTGGGAGAGGAGGAGGGACTGGGTTCAGCTGTGGTGCTTTGTTGTAAAAGGCAGTCTGGCCTTTGCTACTGACAAGAAAGATGGAGCCTGGGTCTCAAGCCCACCTTTGGTGTACCATTGCCACACGGTACTGTACGCGTGCCGGCTAAAAGGAGGGTGAGGGATTCTTTACGGTCTGAGAATGAGTGTGTGTGAGTGAGGCGGTATCCACATTCTCAACTTCAAGTCATTGCAGTTTCTTTTTCCCAGAAAAAAAGGGGTTAGATGTTGCATTTCATAAAACTAACCGAAGTCCTGTCTACTGATGCAGCACAAGAGATGTGTTTAAAAAAAAAAAAAAAAAAAAAAAAAAGGAAAAAAAAAAAGGAAAGACGCTCTTTAGGTTTTGTTTTTTGTTTTGTTTTTTTAATTACCTTCTAGGGAAAACACTGACGAATGGTCAGAGCTCCCGTATCCTGATCTTTTCATCAAGGCGCCTTTCCTAATAATATGGTTCAACTGTGAATGTAGAAGTGGGGGGGAGGGGGGAGAAAAAGAAAACTCTGGAGTTAGAGGATCTAGAAAAAATTAAAATACAATTGTTACAAATAAAGAATGCAGACTTCAAAACAAAAGAAAGCCACAACCCAAACAAACCAAAATTTAGATGCTCAGAAGTAGCAGCACAAAAGAAAAGGTCTCTCCTGACATGTATGGTGGCAGTCTGAACACCCCCAGAAAATTGTGCCAAAGAGTTTAAAAACAAATACACGATAAAAGTAAACACACGCGCACACACACACACACGCACACACAGAGCAAACTTCAGGTAACTATTTTGGATTGCAAACGAGGATAAATTTAATGTTCAAACAATCTGATAAAATAACCATTTGGAAACTGCTTGGCCTTCTGTTCTCTTTTATTTGATTGACTACAATGCGGTATTGGTCTCTGCTGCACTTCAAAACCAACTAATCGACAAAATAAAACTTAAACAAAAGTATATATATACATACATATATATATACTAGGACTCTTGTGATGAAAATGGCACTTGAAAAAGGTTTTATTTTTCCACTGAAGTTGAAGATTAATAAAATGGTGTCAGACATTCCCCTGGTCACACACTTTAATATTTTTTTAAAAGTGTGATGTGCTATGAGAACCATAAAGCAGACTTTGCTATTTTCCCTTTTACAAGGGAACAGGGCACCCGGAATTTTGGGTTTAGAATCTTTCAGCAATAAGGAGGGATGTCGGTGAGCTTTGACCCCCTTTTGGTTTTTGCAGTTACTAGTAGTTTTTTGCTGGCATTTTGAATATGCTGCTTTCAAAAACACCAAGGAAGATCTTTAATTGCTTCCTGGTGTTTGGAGGATTAAAAAACAAGACCTTAAATTCCCACTTTCATTTCCATTCTAGCAAAAGAAATGTGGGCTTACATTTTTCTCTTTGCCATTTTCCCCTCCCCATCCAAGCCTTCCATTCATAAGTGGGATTGGCTCGGTTTTGCTCATCCATATGGCAGCATCTCTAATCGCTCTTGTACAGGGTATCAGATATTGTGCCTTTTGGTGCCAGGTTCAAAGTCAAGTGCCGATCTATGAACCAGTGTACAAAAAAAAAAAAAAAAAAAAAACCACAAAACACAAAAAACAGGTGTTTGAAGGAAAGACTCCGTTGTGAATAAAGAGTTTGTACCACCTGCTAAGCCCTACTAAGAAGAGACCTGACCCTCTAATCCCGTTTAAATGTTAGTTGTTCCTTGAGGAGAGGGTGATACACTAACCATTCCTGATAGATAGGGGTTGGTCAGGGCTTAGGGAGGGGGCAGGAATGTTGGGGAGAAAAAAAAATCTGATCATTCCTCAGTGCTACCCATTTCTGTCCTGTGTGGGCTGCTTAGCTAGACAGCAGGAGAATAAAGTACACCGAGAACCATAATGGAAACAAAACCTTCCGTGTGTTTTGTCATGTTTTGTTCCAGGGAAGCAGTTGACAAGTGCTGTTATTAACGCTTTCTCCCAGATCCATTCAGTGATGGAGAGGAGGAAAATGGGCTGGTTGGACTGTGGTCTTGGTGCCTTGCAGGCGTTCTACACTGGTTATGCATTTAATCCTCTTTCCTAGTTACTTTTGGCTAGTGGGTTTTCCAGAGTCTGGGCTCTTACCCTGAATCGATTGTACCACCTAAGGTAACTGGGTGCAAGATGCATTCAGTCCACTCACTGTCCGGGCCTTCCCCACCCTAGTCTTGGCACATTCCTCCAAGAATGTAGTTACCGTCTGCTTGGGAAGATGTCAGTGCAAATGTGAAGCAAATGGGCATCGGACTAGGCTTTGGTTTGCCGTAAGTGGCAGCTGCCTGTATCAATTACGATTACACTTATTAATTTTGCTTTTCATTTTCCTGGTTCCCCTCAGCTCCCCTCTGTTGAAATGTTGAACTTCGGACTGTCAGAGGCAACTGTAATCTTGCCTTAGGGACTTGTGGAGAAAGGGAGGGGAAATGCTCAGTGCAGTGTTTTCACTTTCAGAACCAAGTAATCTAGTCCCTCTGATATTTAAGAAGTGTGTTAGTCCGACTTCTATGAGAAATCTCAACTCCATCAGCTTTTGATAGCATCTCGGTTTTGAAACAACTTCAGTCTGTAATTGGCATTCAGAATGCCCTTGGCATGCCAGTCTGTGATGGCATTAAAGACCTGTTAAAACACTTGAGCCCAACTTTATTAACCAAAACTGATACCACCATCTTTATCTTCTAAATAAAGTCCGCTTTATTTTTATTTTCAACATTTTGCTGCTTCATTTTTGGTTCCACATGGTGTCACCTTGGAGGCGAAATGAATGGTTTGAAAGAAGCTGGGACGTGTGGTGGTGATGTGCGTGTGAGTTGGGGAAAGGAAGGACACATCGGTCTTAAAAACAGACACTGCGTAGTGTGATGGGAAATGAGTGAAAATAACTGGCCTACAAAGCGGTGGGGAGGAGGTTTTTGTTCCGAGTGCTTCTGAACCCGCAGGAGATGGTCTCTGTCTTGTGCATATTTTTCAGGCGAATCCGGTTGGTTTAATGGCTCCTCCAAAATTGGCTTTTTACATGGCTTGCAGTGTGTATTTAATTTCTACTTCCACATCCCGCCCCCCCCCCCCCGAAATTTGTAGAGGGAAGAACACTAACTTGGGATTTAAGAGATTAGGTACGTTCTTCACTGTTGCTTATTAGCGTAGTGATGCCTGCAGGCTACTTTCTGGGTTTATGTTGGGCAAGTGAACTGAGGGCTGACCATAATTTTCCTCCCTTAGCCTCCACGTGGCCTTCCACTTTTGATTGCACCCCCGTCAGAAAGTTTTGATCATGCATACCCCCCTGTGTTTATAAATTATATACCTGTACTACTGTACCCCTATATTGTGTAACATAAGACACAAAAACAGATATTAAAAAGCGATTATATGAAAAATACATAAATAGAAGTGCTAATATTTTATTTCTATGCCCAATTTTGGAGATTACTGGGTTATAAAGGGTAACTTCTAATTCTTCTAAGACATTAAATCCTGGGCAGTGGCAGTCAACCAAGGACATTTCTCCAGGGAACACGCACCGAGAGAAAAAGAATGATACCGGTTCGTGGCGCAGGGAGGGGCTGCTTCTCCCAGGAATTTTTTTCTTCCTTTTCAGGAGTTCTCCAGGTAATTCCCCGGTCCCACACACCCCTCCCCGACAAACACTCAAGAAGCGCACACAGGACGAGGCTACGGTTCCACCTGGCCTCACTAAGGGTTCCAGCTCCGACCTGCCGGAGGTGAAAAACACTAAACACTGAGAAAATGTTATGTGTCCCGTTGTATCAATTTTCACACCAACTTTAGAAATCACTGTTCTCATTTTCCTAATGAGAAAAGAGGCGCAGGAAGACATTCATCAGACCACGTGGAGCTCGAATTCAAAGCCAGGCGTCTCAGATACCAACACCCAAGCTTGTCTCACATTTGCCCTAGACAGATGCCGTCAGTGCCTTAGCGATACAAAACGAGGGTCTGTGCTGTCCATATTTGTAATGTGCCGTGCATTTCCTTCGCAGCACTATCTAAAAGTCTATTTTAAATGTTTTATTGCCGGTTTTCCCGATTATAATGTAAGCTCCCTGATGCAGTGACCTTGGCTATCTTCCTTACCACTGTATCCCCAGCCTAGAGCAGTGCCTGACATATAGCGGACCTTCAATAAATACTTGTTGTCAGTATAGTTCGGGGAGTTGCCGGAAATGGCATCACCTAGCAGTATCCAGAAACCTGAGAAAGGGGGGCCTCGGGATACCTGGGCTCCCAGCTCTTCCCCCTCCTCATTTGCTGGATGACTTCAGGCTAGCCTCTTAGCCTTGAATTAGCTGGAGGAATGGGAACAAGATTAGTCAGTAGTCGTTATATGGTGTCTGTTTCATGCACTTACCCAGTGCCAGGCTTATAATAAGCATCTTATGTAGGGTGGTAGAAGTAATCCTCATCAACGCTGTAACCAAGGTACCAACTTAGTCCCATTTTATAGATGAAGAAACAAGCACAGGGGAGGGGCTAAGAACCTTGCCGCAAGTCACGTGGGCTAAGGCGGTGCTTGTCCCACTGGGCGGCTGCAAACCACGTGGGATGCAGTGGAGCCTCTGCTCCCAGCGAGCTTACACCGTGCGAGCAGGGAGATCCCTGGATGAAGCGTTCTTGGAATTAAACAGCAAAGCCGCGTTGCCTTGATTCAGTAATGAGGTGTGCTGTTGACCTTTTGACGGTGGTCAAAGTCTTAATTTAGGGGTCAGGGGTGGCATTTTCTCCTAAAATCAACTTTCCTCCCAATTAGGAGTTTCAACCGTCTCCTCGTACTTACCCGTCTTCCCACTGAGCCAGAGAGAGGATTTTTGGGAACCAGGGTTGGGGGAAGGGTGTTAGAGGTGCCTGGTGGCCAGAAAGGCCACAGGGCTGCTGAGTAAGCTCTACATCTGAATTACCCGGGCGCTGTCAGCTGATCCTGGGCAGCACAGCCAGAGCTGTTCCCTCTCCCAGGAGCCCCTAGGCCGTAAGTTCCTGAGCTGAGCTCTCCTCCACGTGAAA
This sequence comes from Felis catus, assembly GCF_018350175.1. Lineage (NCBI taxonomy): Eukaryota > Metazoa > Chordata > Mammalia > Carnivora > Felidae > Felis > Felis catus. The sequence continues at coordinate 37,459,436 of NC_058381.1, read as the reverse complement.
AGGACCTCAGCTGAAAGTACATCTCAGCTCTGGCACCCGGACTGAGCTCGGGATGCAGGGGGGCAGCCTGTCACCATCCTGAGGGAAAGAGAATGAAGAAATGACTCTGTATGAATAATCTCTCCCTGTTATTTTCTGAGCTTTGCCCTTCAAAATATTGTACAGTCTTTTGAGTATGACCGTGGGCAAATTCTTCAACTTCCCTGAGCCTCAGTTTTGTCATTTTTCTTTTTCTTTTTTTTCTTGAGAGAGTGTGAGCAGGGGAGGGACAGAAAGGGGGACAGAAGATCCAAAGCAGACTATACGTTAAGAGCAGCAAGCCGATCGTAGGGCTGGGACCCACGAACTGCAAGATCATGACCTGAGTCAAAGTTGGACGCTCAAGCCACGCAGGCATCCCTCAGTTTGGTCATTTGTAAGATAGAGATCCCAGTGAAAGGTAGCTCATATGAAGTTCTTAGCACAGTGACTTACCATGCACTAATTAATTGATCAACAGCTATTATTATGTGCCAGGCACTGTTCAAGGCACTGGGGATGCAACAGTGAAGGAAGCAAATAAGGAGCCCCATCTCCTTCTGATGGGGCTCACGGTCTAATGAATAGTGACAAATATTAAGTATTCAAAAATTCAATATAATAATTTTAAAAATTCTAAAAAAAAGTTCTGTTTGGGAAAGAGCAGACATGAACATGGTCTTGGAGAATATGAAGCCATTAAACACACACACAACTATTTCCACTCAAGTCTTGCTTAATTTGATTACAGGACGTGTGTTACTGCCACAGGAATTTGGGAATTTGTTGAAGGAATGAGTCTTTTTTTTTTTTTTTTAATTTAAAGTAATCTCCACCCACAGCATGGGGCTTGAACCCACAACCCCCCAGAGATCGAGAGTCACATGCTCCAACCGAGCCAGGCAGGTGCCCCAGAGGAATGAGTCTTTCCATCACTGCCCAAACCTCTGATTTGATGGCAGACCAGTCCCTGGATGGTTCTGCAGCAAACCCTAATTTTCTGAGGTTTAGAACCTGAGGGCTAAGGTGGCACCCAGACCCTGCACTGTCTGTCACGTGTGTCTAATCAATTTTCCTGCCTGCCTGCTTCTATTTGAGTCATCTGGGTTTTATTTTGATTCACTCTCTTTGCCGGCTGTTAATGCCACCTCCTCCTACTCTTTTCAGGCAAGGTTGGGACAGGAATGACAAAGTTTTTCTCCAGAGCAAGAGTCCTGGGAATGGGAGACAGGCTCTCCCTGATGGTTTCCATGGAGGAAACATGCAAGGGCGACTCGGCCCTGCTTTTGTGGTCCTTTCCTGCTGGGCCTGTGAATGCCCTGTAGAAATGTTTTACCACTCCCGCCTGACCACCACACCCTCTTCTCTCCTTCTCCCACCTCACTTCCCCTTTCACCAAAGGTTTTTACCTTTTCCTGTCTCTGTTATGATGAGCCCTGATCATTCAGACCAATCTCTAGCTTTCTCAGATGAAGAAACTGGCCTGGAGAGGTGAGCTAATTAATCCAAAGTCACTGCCTCATTCATTTATTCATTCAACCAAGCACACGTCTTCTTACCCTTAAAGATGTAGCTTAACAGTCCAGGTGTCCATTGACAGACGAATGGATAAAGAAAATGTGATATATATATATACATATACATGCATATACATACACACACACACATATATATGGATATATATACATATACATACACATACATACATATATATGGATATATATGTGTATATATAGATAAGCATACACACACACGCACAATGGAATATTATTCAGCCATTAAAAAAGAATGGAATTTTGCCACTTGTTAACAACATGGATGGATCTAAGGAGTATAATGCTAAGTGAAATAAACCAGAAAAACACAAATACCATACGATTGCACTCATATTGGAATTTAAGAAACAAACAAACAAACAAAAAAACCAAATGAACAAAGGGGGGAAAAAGGGAGAGAGACAAACCAAAAAAACAAGACTCGGGGTGCCCGGCTGGCTCAGTCCAGTGGAGCATGTGACTCTGGAGCTCGGAGTTGTAAGTTGGAAAAAAAAAAAACAAAAAACCCTCTGCCCCATTAGGTGTAGAGATTACTTAAAAGTAAAATCTTCAAACAAACAAACAGACTCTGAACTATAGAGAACAGATGGTTCCCAGTGGGGAGGTGGGTGGGGGGGATGGATGAAACAGGTGAAGGGGTTAGGAGTGCACTTGTCATGATGAGCATGGAGTGATGTATGGAACGGTTGGATCACTATAGTGTACCCCTGAAACTAACATAGCACTGTATGTGAACTACACTGGAATTAATTTTTAATTTTTTTTTTTTTTTTAGCGTTTATTTATTTTTGAGACAGAGAGAGACAGAGCATGAATGGGGGAGGGGCAGAGAGAGAGGGAGACACAGAATCGGAAGCAGGCTCCAGGCTCTGAGCCATCAGCACAGAGCCTGATGCGGGGCTCGAACTCACGGACCGCGAGATCGTGACCTGAGCTAAAGTCGGACGCTCAACCGACTGAGCCACCCAGGCGCCCCGACACTGGAATTTAAAAAAATAAAAATAAAAATAGAAACTGTGCATCGTAAAGAAAAGATAGGCCATTATGAGGTTTATATGCAGGGTGGAGCTTCAAAAAGAAAAAACAAGATTTAGCTTAAACGTCGCCTCACCGGAGACCTCTATTTTACCTAAAGCAGATCCGACTCCCGTTTTTCTCCGTTGCTCCCCCCTTGTGCCTTTTTACCCTTTATCATGATTCATAATTTTTAAGTTATTTTTTTGGTCTGATTCTCCCACTAGAATATAAGTTCCGTGAAGGCAAGAAAGACATGTTTATCACTCAGAGCCTTGCTCATCACTAGTCTCAGTACCCAGCACTTGACAGGTGTCCAAGAAGTCTTTGATGAATAAATGTATGGTGGGCAAGTACCATCACCATCGGGGCATTTGTGATATGAAGATGGATGGGATACAGTCCTTGCTCTCAGAACTGTTTGGAATAACAGAACCGGAAACAGGGAGAATGCAATGAGATCAGGTCCTGATTGGTGGGGGTGGGCGGGTGGGAGGGTGTATTTTAGGGTCACCTAAACCAGGCCTAATCTCTGCTGGGCTTTTGCCACCAGCCATCTAGAGCCCAGGATAAACCTTTTGGCTGTCACTTAGGCCTGTACCCTGAGCGGCCCAGAAGCAGCAAGGGCGGAAAACTTACTCTGTAGAGTGAGTGCTCAGATGGGTACCTGGAACCATTACCCTTTCCAGTGAGGGAGGCTGTGCCCATTTCACAGTCAAGCTCATGCCCATCCAGTCCCCAGAGACAACCCCACACCTTGCAGCCTAGCCTCTGATCTTTTGCCTGGCCTTCTGCTTTAGAAGAGAACTTGTGCAGCAGTAAGGAAGGCGAAACCTGTCTACCCCCGGGGATTAGTGGGGTGATGGATGTCCTAGCCCGGTAGCCTTCACATCTAGAGGACAGGTGGGTTGTCCCACATGGCTCTGAGAAAGCTTGTGACTCAGAGAGCAAGTGGCTGACCTGCCTTCCTGTTCTGGACTAGGAAGGAACCCATCAGGAAGAGGAGGAAGGAAGCCAGTTGAGGATCCCCTTCTTTGAAGAGAGTTCACAGTCCCTGCAGGCTCTCCTGGGAGGGGAAGCTCACCCCCATCTTCGCTACAGCGGGGCAAGATGGCTGCTGTTGCTGCTTCTCAAAGCTCACAACAAGGAAAACGCCTTTTCTTTCCTCCTCTCCCCCTTCCAGAATCAACCCCAGGGGCCAGAAAAGTGGGCTCCAGTTCCCAGAAGCCTGAACCTTCCCTCCAGATGGGAGGCTTCACAGCTAAATGCTGAGCCTACCCTAAGCCTATAAAACCTGCTTCCCTGGTTGGCCTGTCAGAAGTTAGCCAGAGTCCTTCAGAGTTTCCTCTCATCATTCAATACCTGCAGCCAAGGCTGACCATGCCTCTGCCCACGGTGTTTAATCCACCAAGGAATAATCAAAATGACTCATGAACACCTCCTGAGGATCCACCCAGCACCTTTAGTTCTGATTCCCCATTCTTCCCCCAGGGGTGCCTGGGTTGGGAAAGATCTCCAACTTTATTTAGAGAGGTTAAGTAATTTGCCCAAGGTCACACGGTGGGAAAGTGGCAAAACAAAACGAAAGGAAACACACACAAAAACTTGTGCCTCCTGCCCAGCAGTTTGGCAAGTGCTCAAATCATCTTTGTGGAAAGGGTGAAATGTGTTGTTATTCCTTCATTTCACTGGCCTGTGGGTGAGGGGATTGTGTCAGGGGGAGGAAAGCCGCTTCCCTTCTTAAACGAACCTCTGACCTCCGTAGTTCACTCTCACTTCCGAAGAAGTTACCAAATTTAACGCTAATCTCTCCGACTAGACCCTATGGTCCGTGTCTCTATTATCAGAGCAATGCCCCCATCCCCAAGAGCAAGGAAGAGTAACTCGAGTATTTTCCTTCTCGAGAGCAAAGACCAAAACCAAAACCCAAATCCAAATCCAAATAAATAGCTTCACTTTCCCCCCAAAGACACAGCCCCCAAGCAAACCCCAAAGCGCCACCTGAGCCCTTGCGCGGCCCGCAGGCGCCCCGACACGCGCCACGCCACGCCACACTGCGTTAGGGAGGCGTCGGGGAGGGGGCGCGGAGCGCGGGCCGGGCGCGGCGGGGAGCCGGGGGGCGCCGGGCGCGCTGCCAGGCCGCGCCGCACCGCGGGGGCTGGCCGCCCCTCGCCACGTGGTGGTGGCAGCGGCGGGGTCCCGGGCGCCTTCCCAGCTGGAGAAACCCGGAGCAGCCGGGGAGGAGGAGGAGGCGGCGGCGGCGGCGGCGGAGGAGGAGCGGGGCGGGCGGGAGGGAGGGGGGCTGGGGGGAGGGGTGGGGGGTGGGGAGAGACCCGGCGGCGGCGACAGGGCGAGAGCGGAGCGCGGTGCCAGGGGGGTGGGGGCACCGGTGCCCGTCTGGGGAGGGAGCAGGCGGAGGGGGTAAGCTGCGATTACAAGCAGGAACCGGCAGCAGCTGTGAGTCCCCGGCGGGGCTGGGGCGGGGGGGGGGGGGGGGGGGGGGGAGCGGCGCCCGGGGCCGGCCGGGGTCGCAGGGTGGGCCGGAGGAGGCGACGGGAGGTTGGCGGGCAGTTGGCCCTGGCGGGCCGGGAGGGGAAGGGTCCGGCGCCGGCCTCCCGCGTTCCCCCTTTTCCCCCTCCGCCGCCGCTGCTCAGGCCGCACCGCCTCGGGAGCCCCTTCCCCGGCCCGGGGACCGCCGACTGGGGGCCCGGGGCTTGGCCAGCGGTGGGGGAGGGGGCTGCGTGGTCTCGGCCCCCGAGAGGGGAGGGGCGACAATTTCTGTCCGCCGAGCTAAAGGGGTTTAAAGGGCGGCTCTTAAAGGGGCCGCAGTAGGGGCCCGGGGCGGAGGAGGCACCCCCTCCCCATCCGCCCTCCGCGGGTCTCACCCGGGGCCGCCGGGCCGGGCGGGGAATGCGGAGGAAGGGAGCGTCTGTCCGGGCGGCCCAGGGGACAGAGCCCCCGCCAGTGGGGCTGGGCCCGAGGTGGCGGGCTGGGGGTCTGGGGGGGGTGTGGTGAGCGCTGGCGGGCGGAGTTGGGGGGAGGGGATGCGCCTGGAGAGGAAGGGGTTAAAGGTGGGGCCAGCCCTACAAACACGCGCACACACTCCTTACTCAGACCCGGTCACACGCGTCTCCCTGGCACTTAATGGGGGAGGTTTGGGGGGGGTGCTGGGGCCCGGGCTTGAGACCCCTTCACTCCAGGCTCCTGCTGCCCGGCTTTGGGAGGTCGCGGACCCCGCTGTCTCAACTCAGACCTCACGGCCGAGCCCCCTCTTCTACGCGCACACACGCTCCGGCGCGCGCGCACACACACCTCGGACATTCCCATAGTGCCTCACGTGACACACGGCCCCGAACGTGCCCACCCTTCACACACGCTCACGCACGCGTGCACACACGCGCACACACAAACACACACGGCTTCCTGGCCACTTTCCAACTCCATTCCCGACCCCCAGCCACCCCCAGCGCAGCCCTGCAAAGGCACTCATTGACTGTGACACACCTACACTCATTCACAGACACACACACTCCCCCCCACACATGCCAACCACAGACACACATTCATAAACAGGGCCAGAAGTACACACGCACCCTCTCGCGCGTACTCTTTCGGAGCCCTGAGTCATTCCTGCCCCCTCTCAGGGCTCCTCACTTCCCTGTGTGCAGGCACATTGGCGGGCTGGGGAATTCTTCGGTGGACCCTTTCCAGGGCCCCCCACCCTCTGTGTGTTCCCTCTGACGCTCTGTGAGGACTTCCTGTGGGTCCCAGATCAGGGGCCGGGAGGGCCTGGAGGGTTGCCACAACCCTGGTCTGAGTGGGGGAGGCACTTCCTTTTCCTGAACTCTGGGATCCTGCAGGAAGAAGCTGGGAAGTTGGGCGGGGGCCCCACAGAGGACGTGCTGACAGTGGTGGGGCTGACTCTCCCAGAAGCACTGGGCCTTAGTGAGGAGCCAGGGGTGCCAGAGGCCGGGGATGAGGAGCGTGGCAGAGAGGTATTTGGGGAAGCAAGGCCTGGGGTGGAGAGGGGCTGAGGAGTGAATCAAGGCAGCCCCGTCTGGGCCCTAGCCCGGGAAGGCAGTCCTTTCCTGTCCACAGGTCTCCCTGGGCTCTGGAAGGAACTCTTCTCTGCTGCTGGCCTGGTTTACTTGTCCCTACTTGTCAGGCCCTCCCTGCCAGAAGTCTTCATCTAGTTACAGCCCCTTCCCCCAAAGGCAGCAGAGAAGAGAAAACAGGGCTGAGTAGTCTGCGGGTAGGCAGGGGTGGGAGCTTCCAAGCTTCCTCTCAGCTGGTCATAGCATTCCTTGGGCCAGGTTGAGGGGTATGGGGGACAGCCTCCAGGCTGCCCTCTCCACTGTTGCTCCTGCTCTCCCAGGAGGCCCAGTGGGGGCCGAGGCCCAGGCCCTTGCCATGGAGTCCATGTTTGAAGATGACATCAGCATCCTGACCCAGGAGGCACTGGGGCCCAGTGAGGTGTGGCTGGATGCCCCAGGAGACCCCTCACTGGGAGGGGACATGTGCTCTGCCTCCCACTTTGCCCTCATCACAGCCTATGGGGACATCAAGGAGCGGCTGGGGGGCCTGGAGAGGGAGAATGCCACCCTCCGCCGCCGTCTCAAAGTCTACGAGATCAAGGTCAGAACTTGGAGAAGATGGGGGTCTGGCTGTGTGTGTGTTGTGGGGGTTGGGGATCCCAGGAATCGCAAAGAGGGATCAGGACGCACACTCTTGGGAACCTGAGGGTCCCCCGTGAGGGATGTGGCTGCTTTGGATGGGAAGGGTCAGGAAAGGATCCTGAGCCAAAGGGTGGGACCTTGCATCTAAAAAAGATCTGGTTGGCGGGAGATGCCTCCAGGCCGTGTGGATCCCACTTGAGCAAGGGGAGGGAGAGGCGAGGACTTCAAGGCAGGTTGTGAGGTGGGAGCCCAATCGAGGCTGAAGCCTGGGCAGGGAGCCGGGCACCAGCTCTCCTGAGGACCTGCCTGCCCACAGTACCCGCTGATCAATGACTTTGGAGAGGAGCATGGCTTCTCTCTGTATGAAATCAAGGATGGCTCCCTGCTGGAGATGGAGAAGGTCAGCCTGCAGCAACGGCTCAACCAGTTCCAGCATGAGGTGAGTCCCTCGCTGGCCTCCCAGCCCAGACTGGGCTCCCTGGACCCCTTGCTCCAGTGTATTTCTGACAGTCCCCTCTCTCTACCCCCCCCTCCCCCCCGCCAGCCTCTGTCTCCTTGGTCAGCGATGGCCCTAGTCTTCCCTAGAATGGGTTGCAGCCTCTCCCACCCCTCTTCCATTGGGCGCTGGATGTGTGGGTGGGAGGTATGGGGAGCTGCTTGGCCCCCAAGTCAAGGATGGGCCTGACCACGGTGTGCTTTCCATCCCCTCTGGGCCCCATTCAGTTGCAGAAGAATAAGGAGCAGGAAGAACAGCTTGGGGAGATGATCCAGGCTTATGAGAAACTTTGCGTGGAGAAGAGCGACCTGGAGACAGAGCTGGGGGAGATGGTGAGGCCCAGGGAGCCGGGGGTGCTTGAGGCTGGGACCTTTGTTGTGTGATGGTGTGTGACCCCATGTGTGTGTGTTTGTGGTGTGGACCCCAGTGGGCTTGAGTGCCCGTTTGCCCTTGTGAGGGGGGCTGAGTGTGTCATACAAGTTGTGAGTGACCCTCAGGACACCCTGGCCACGCGGTGACAGTAGGTGACTATGTGAGTGACCCTGTCGACAGCGTGTCTCCGGGCGAATGTTTGTGTCTCGTGCTGGGTCGAGTCTGTGCCTATATGCTGCGTCTGGAAGGCTGTGTGGGTGAGGGTAGAAGTAATCAGGTCTCTGTGGCTTCTGGGACTGGTCCTGGCATATGTGTGATTCTGAGTAGGGGTATGGCCACGCGCGTGAGCAGGTGTCAGAATCAGGACACGTGGTCTCTGCCAGCTCCTACCTGTGAGTTGGGTCGAGTCTCTTAGCCTCTGTCCCTCCTCTGAAAAGGGCAAATGATAACAATACTGCTGAGTTGTTGTTTGTGACGTCTGAGTTGGGACGTTTGTGTAAAAATGCTTCGCCTTAATAATCATAAACACTTAACATAGCACTTAACTATGTGCCAGGCACTGTTGTTATCTCTTTAGATATATTTACTCATTTTAATCCTTGCAACAAACCTAAGAGGTAAGTGTGGTTATCCCCGTGTTATAGATGAGGTAGGTGAAGCCCAGAGTGGTTGTCACATGTGCAAATAGAACTTATTATGCTTCTGAGGGCGTGGCTATGTCTGGACTGAGGGGCTGTGTGTTCTTAGAAGTGTCCCGCAAGGAAGAGGCGTTAACTCTGACCTTGCAAGGGGCAATAGCCAGAAACATCTGCATTGCAGTTGCTGGGAGAGGAGACCTCACACTCATAGCCACTTGAGAGTGCAGTTGGGATGTGTGACCTGGGGCCTCTGCTCCGTTTAGGGGTGATGGCTTCCCAGACATGGGGAAGTCCTGGCTTTGGGGGGCCCACAGGGGTACCCTGGTCCTGTGCAGACCCTACCCCTTTGTCTCACCCTGCAGCGGGCCCTGGTGGAGACCCACTTGCGGCAAATCTGTGGTTTGGAACAGCAGCTACGGCAGCAGCAAGGCCTCCGGGACGCAGCCTTCCCCAGCCCGAGCCCCCCACCTGCCCCTGCCCCACCTTGTACTGATCTGGACCTGCACTACTTGGCACTGAGAGGGGGATCTGGCTTGAGTCACGGTGAGATCTCCGCGACCCCTGATATCCCTACCCCAGAGTCCCCTAGACTAACCCCCATTTCAGTACTACTCTGGAACTGATGGTGAGCACCCCATTATAATGTCTTATTAAATTTCTCCCATAATTACCCTATGCCTCTTTGCCACCCGTTCCCTCATTTCATCGACTCTTACGCAGTTTCTCCCACTGACACCCCCCTCTACCACCTGCTTTCTCTGGCTACCCCCCATGCAATTCCTATGTGTGTCAGCAGAGGGCACCTCCACTCAGAGTCCCCCAGCCGGTCTTACAGTGGTGATTAGCGGAGGCCAGAGGATGCTTGGAGATTTGAATGTGGCCAGGGAATCCTTGCAGGAGGCCATCTTATTGTGTCCTTGGTCTCCTAGAAGATGAGAAAAAAGCAGCTCAGGCCATCCTCCCACACTGCCCTCAGTAGAGGCCTCCCCGGGGTATTTGTCCTCTGGCTATCTTCTGGATCTCTGATGGGGCGGTCCTCACCGGTTTCAGCCTTTGCTGACCTGGGAGTCGGTGGGGGGCGCCAGCAGCTGGACCCAACCTGACATTATCCTCTCTCCTGCCAGCAGGCTGGCCGGGCCCCACACCCAGTGTGAGTGAGCTGGAGCGACGGCGTTTGGAAGAGGCTCTGGAGGCTGCCCAGGGTGAGGCCCGGGGGGCTCAGCTTCGGGAAGAGCAGCTCCAGGCCGAGTGCGAGCGGCTGCAGGGAGAGCTGAAGCAGCTGCAGGAGAGCCGGGCCCAGGTAAAGGACCCCGCCCAGCGCTCCCCGAAGGTCTGAGAGCTGCTGGAAATAGCCGTTAGAGTCCCCGGACGTCCTTCCTGGGTTTCGACTGGCTGTGGGAATGGTAAAGAGGGGGGTCTGGGCAAGGTGACATCGGCGTCTGACCTCCCGGTCTTCCTCCCTAGGATCTCGCCTCCAACCAGTCGGAGCGGGACATGGCGTGGGTGAAGAGAGTCGGGGATGATCAGTAAGTCGCATCTGAAATCCTCTCCATCTTAACCTCTGTGCCCTGAGGGTGGCATTTCCCAGGTCCCCGCTTTGGGTCAGTTCTCCCCTCTGTTGTTTGGAGGGCCCCTCTTCCAGCATCAGGCCTGTGGGGTTTGGCTTGCTTGTGTGGCTCTTCATCCTTCACAGGAAGGAGGCGAGGTTCTGGGATGTGCCCCCCGCTTTCTTCTGACACCCAAGCTCGTGTCTCCTTGAGGTGTCAGGGGTTGAGGCATTTCCTCAGCTGCTTTGCTGCTATGTTCTGGGTCCCCTGGTGAGTTTCTGGGCCTCTCTGAAGCCCCATTTTTTCTGTGCCAGTAACAAGGCCAGTTAGTTGGGTTAACTGCCCCCTCACTGATGAGGAGGAAGGAGGTGGCGTCTTTCAGGGTCTGTGCTTTGTTTCCCACCTCAGGAGAAAGCTGAGGCCGAGAAGAGGGGCTTACCTGAGTTCTACAGCAGCCGAGGGGGGAGTTAGGACAGGCTCCACTGGGTGGCCCCTGTAGAATCTTGCTGAGAAAGAAGGGCAGCAGGAAGGAGGGAGGGAGCTATGTCAGTGGGGAGTCTAATGGCAGTGGCCTCTGGGGCAGCACTGGGCAGCAAGGGAGAGGGTGAGCGGCAGCCTGACATCAGTGAGCCTGATGCTTTTCACATCCGCACCCTGAACTCCTCCTCTCCCACTTTCTGAGAAATAGAGAGCAAACCTCCTTCCGCCTAAGCCCTCTCCCCTGAGACCAGTTGTGTGGCACAGACTCCCTACTTTCGTTGGAGGGGAAGCATGAGGCCCAGAGAGGGACAGGAACTAACCCTGTATCACACAGTATGCCCAGCTATGGGACCCCAGGGTCCTCCTTCCAGCAGGCTTCCTTCTCACCTTCCTCCCAGCTTCTGGCTACTTGGGGATACCCCTCACCTCCCTCTGCACCCTGGGGCGAGGGCCTGGGTGGAGCTGTGATAGTTGGGGTGGGGGGCGGTGAGAACCAGTTTGTGGGAGTGGTGGGTGGGATCCCTCAGCTAGGCTGCTGGGGAGTGTTGAGGGCTCCTGTGGAGAGGGTCTGCCTTAGCTCGTGGCTGAGGCTCGGAGCCCATCCTAGCCCATGTGCCCAGACCCAGAACACACACACACACACACACACACACACACACACACACACACACACACACACATTCTAGAACCCTAGTTTGCCTCAGAAGTTATACTGTAGGGCTCTTTATGGGTCACTGAGTCCAGCCCCCTCTTAGCAGACCGGCAGTGAAGGCTCCCTCCAACCGGTTGAACCCAGAGAGAGGACTTTTTTGGCAGGGCTGGAATCTGAACAGCCAGACTTTGAATCCTTCCAGGGATGCAGACTGGCTTTGCTTTAATGACTTCACCTCTGTGGCCCCAGGTATCCTTCACGGGCTCAGAGGTCAGTCATTAATGAGAGGTGTGAGAGGAAGGCGTAGGGGGTGGGGGGCCAGAGAAGGAGTGGAGGACCCCAAGGGACCAAAGCTGTATGTGAGTGAGTGAAGGAGAACTCCCATAAGGTGCCTTTGGAGGTTGGATCATCCACGCTGCCGTTGGGGCCAGAACAGCCTCTTTCCCTTCCCACCCCCAGGGCACCTGCTCCACCCAGTTCCTTTGGCCACAGTGGCTTTGCCCAGGGGCTGGCCAGACCACTCTTACCAAAGGTGACCTCCAGCTCCTCCCCTCCGTCCTCACCGTTGGGACTCTGCATGGGTGCCTCCTGGACCTCTCTCCCCGGTGCGAGTCAGGCTCTGCCTGCCCCGCCTCACACTTTTCAGGCGGAGCATCTCTGGACAGCCCCAGCTTGGCAAGAGTTAATTCTCAGAGGAAGTCCTCACTCCCCCGGCAGTTTTATTTTCTTATAAACTCAGCTCCTTTTGGTAATTGCTTCCCGAGTGTTCCCTCCCCTGTCCTCCCACCTGAGGCCTCAGTCACCTGCTCTCAGCTCACTTTCCCCCACCAGCCCCTCCTCTTTCTTCGACTTGGTCCATACCCTCCAGGCGAGTGAGAATTTTACCTGTGGGCTTTCCCAGGAGAGGAGTGCAGGGCTGGGTTATCCAGATCGGGGTAAGAAAGCTGAAGAGGGGGTCAGAGAAATTCCTGAATCCAGGCCACCCCTAATGTGGGAGTCGTGCGTGTTCCTGAAAGTGCTTACCTGTCTCAGTCTGGACACCTCCAGGGCAGCCAGTTTTATTGTGGCAGTCCTGGCTGTTCAAAGGCCCCCCCTCGTAGTGCCCTTGCCCCTGTGAATCCCCACCCCACCGCACAGTGGTCCTACTGGTACTAAGTGGACAGGCCTGGGAGGCAGCCCTGGCCCCAAGGATTCCAGTCCCTTCCATCCCAGCCCCCAGCCCACCAGCTCCAGTCATGCGTGTTCCTCCGAAAGTGGGCACCCCGACCAGGCCACTCTGCCACCTTCCATGGCTGACCTCTGGGCAAGATTGCCCTGCTGTTTGCTCAGCCCAGCACCTGGTGGCTGGTGCCCAGGGGACAGACTGTCCCAGAAGAAGAGCTGCCGGAGGCCAGTCAGGGGCCAAAAGCAAGGATGAGGGAGGAGAGGCAGTGGAGACCAGCCTGCTCCTTAGGATGTGCAGGGAAGTAAGGACCCTGGGGGGGGGGGTCTCAGCCGAGGCGGGGGGGTGCAGAACCCACGGCCCCCTCCCTCCTGAGCCCAGCTCAGAGTCACAGGTCCTGAGTGTGGCCTTTCTGAGGGTGTGGCTAGTGCTGACGGTGGAGGGGAAATTGTGGAGAGGGGGTTCCTTAAGGGGGCTGAGGGCTCAGGCGGGCTGACTCAGTGAAGGGGGTGAGGGCCCAGTGAAGGAGGGGAGCCCCCCTGTGAGAAGACTGGGGCTTAGTATGAGTGATGAGGGAGAGAACGATAGGGCTTGCTTTTTTTCCCCAACGTGGGGGGCTCAGTGTTGCAGCCCTGGCCCTTTTCCGCCCCCCCCCCCACCCCTCTCTCCGCCCACAAGCCTCTGCGTGGGCTGCGGTTAGTGGTGGGGGAGAAGTGTGAACTCGGAGAGAGAGGATGGAAACTCTGCACAGAGGTCAAGGGCAGTGTGGGGTGGGTCAGGACGGAAGTCGGAGACCCCCGTGTACCCTGAGCTTAACTTCATGCCCCAGAACCAGCAGCCCCAGGGCCTCCCCCTTCACGCTTCTCACCCTCCCTACTTCCTTTCTTTCAAATTTCCTTCAGCCAAGGCAGGGGTGCTCACAGGAATTAACCCCTGAGCACTTGCAGCCTTGGGACTCCCCGCGGGTGGGGAGGGGCTCGGAAGGTGAGGCCCACCACTCCCACCTGATTGTGGTCTGAGGGATTGGTGGGCTTTGAATCGGCCTCTGCCTCTTCCTTTGCTAGGAAGGCAGAGAGCAGCTCTTACCCACACTGTCTCCCTAGAAGGGAAACTGCACATCCTCTCCTCCTCGTTCTTAAACCAAAGCCATTGAGCTGGTTGGCGTCTCCAAAGAAGGATCAAGGCGGGTTTCTTTCTTTCTCTTGGGCATATTCCCAACTCTTCGTCCATATGCCAGACACCACGGAAGGCGGTTCACCTACACCATCTCATTTCCTTCTCACAGAAGATGTGGTGACAGTTCTGTCCCCTTTTAGTGCTGAGCAAACTGAGGTACAAAGAAGTGAAGTACTTGGAGAAGTTCAGCGTGAAGTTAAGTGCGAATACCCCGCAGGCCCTCAGCAGATGGGGCGATAGTACCTCTGTGGGGTTTCTCTGGTTTAGGTTCTTCCTCAGGTAGGAGGGCCCTTCTGGGAGGGGTGACCAGTGAATTACTGGCCCAACCTGATCAATTTTGAAAGTGGAAATTTCAGTATGTTAAAATGTCAGAATCTTAGTAATTCTGCCAGGGCCGCTAGTGGGAGCCAGGACGGTCCGGGGCAAGTTGGGATGCCTGCCTCCTCCACCCCCCCGGCCCCCCACCTTGGTTCCCAGTCCCACTGTGAGCTGCTCAGCTTGGCTGTGTCTGGGGAGGCTTTCTTGACACTGTGAACTTTTAGCTGTGCTGGGAGCATGGCAGGGGCTGCCATGAAGAGCCGGGCTCTGGGGACCGCAAGTCATAGCTGGTCGAGGAGAGTGGAGGGGCTCAAGGCGCCTAAAAGGAAGTGGTACAGCAGTGGGTTGTTGCAGAGTGACTTCCTCCTCCCCTGGCCCGCAACCTCAAGTCCGCTCCACGGCCCGGTGCCTGTGGTTCCCTCCCCGAGGGTCGGGCGGGAAGGCTGCTGCTGGGTGTGCCCGTGGGTGGTGGAAAGTTTGGTCCCTAAATTCCCCCACGAGAGTGAGGTGGCCGGGGACAGCTGGGGACGGCAGTGGGCAAAGAGGGAAGAGCCGGGAATGCTGGATTTCTGTTTTCCTCCTGATTCTGAGTCAGCTGGTGATTCTGACCACATGACCAGCTCGGATGCTGACCCCAATCCTAACCCTAATGCCGATCCCACCCCCGAGACTTGAACCCTGCCCCTCATCCTGTCCCAAGCAGTGTCCACAATCCTGACAGAAAATGAACTACCAACCCCAGCCCTCATCTGACCCTGGCCCCAGCCTCGATCCTGACCTCAAGGCCATCCCTAGTTCTAATCCCGCGGCCCAACCACTGGCCCTCACTGTGGCCCAGCCCAGCACAGGCACCCAGTGAACTTCCCTGGGGAAGATGCCACAGGGCCTGTGTGCCTCACCGCTGGCTCGGGGTAGAAAGAGCCCCTTTCCAGAGCAGGGTGCTTCGGCCTCTAACCTTCCTCAGCTCAGTTGCTTTATCAATCACAGTGAAGATTATTGTTTCTAGATGAAAATTTGAGATCCCCGAATTATTCATGGAAAGAATGAATGAAAGGATAAGTCAATGAAGGGTGGAAAGCCTTGCAGTGGAGGGAGCCTTCCTTCCTGCCAGCTCTGCCATTTGCACTCTGGCTCCTCCGAAGGTGCCAGCTCAGCAGGCTGAGGTGCCAAAAGCAGGTTTGAATCTCCGCTCTGTGACCTTGAGCCAGCTTCTTAACAGCTCCGATCCCCCACATATGTCTGGCACCTTCCTCTCCCCTCCCAGGGCAAGGGTGGTGATGCCCAGGCTACTGTAAAGCTCCCCAGCTCCCTCTCCTCCTGCCCCTCCTCCTCCCCCTCCTTCGCCTCCTCCCCTTCCTCCTCCTCCTCCTCCCCTTCCTCCTCCTCCTCCTCCTCCTCCTCCTCCTCCTCCTCCTCCTCGTCTTTCCCTTCTGCTACCTTCCTGTCTCTCCTTCCTCCCTTTCCTGATCATCTTGGAAGGCAGCATATAGCCTAATGGTCAGTAGCCTGGACTTTACCGTCCAGGAGGCCAGGGCCCAGTTTCAGCAACTCCACTGCTCCTAGGCTTTATGGCTTTGCAAGCCTCAGGTCTCTTATCTAGAAAATGGAGATCATGGTGGCAACACTGCAGGGTTGTTGAGAAGATTCAGTAAAGTTCTTTAGCATAATGCCTGGCCTATGGTAAGCGCTCGTAAAGGCTATCTACCGTTCTTTTCTCTCTAGGTCTCTCCCAGGTTCTGAGAGACTCAGAACTTTCTCTCATAATGTAAGCAATCGAGAAGTGCCCAAATTTAGCCGTCTGCTGCCGTTCACCTGACCCTTCCCAGACAGTCTCGATGGTGGAAAATAGCACTCAGGTGTGGGCCAGGAAGCCAGGAAATGGAATGTGTGTTCAGGTGCATGTGCGCAACCCTTGGTTGTGTAGTGCAGTTGAGATTTTTTTCCATTGAATTGGCAGTGTTTTCTAATGTGAGTCATTCAGGTCGTTAGTGTATTTAGCACCCTGGGCCTGAGCATCTTGAGGTGGGAAGAGGCGCCTGACGAAGGGGGGAGGTCCTGAGGGGCCCCACCACCTGGCCCAGGGTCCTAGGGGTCTTTGTGAGGCTGCCTGGGGCTCCAGGGGGACAACAGTCACTTGCCCTCCCCCATCCCGCTCCCCCTGCCCCACACCTGGTCAAAGCGGGGGGAAGGTCTGGGCGGTCTGGGCCAGGGGCTTCTTCCTTCCATTTCCTGCTGTCCTGTTTTTCCGTGAGGAGGGTGCCAGGGGCAGGGCGGTAGAAACTGGGGTAGCTCCTGACAAGGGGAGGAAGGCATGTAGGGGAGAGATAGGGGCCTGGGAACTGAGTGTGGCAGGTGAGATCTCTAAGGCTGGGTGTGAAGGCGACGACCTGTATCTGTCACCTGAGATACAGCAGTGAAGGCGGATGGGGAGAGAAACTTGCAGCTGCTTGGCCAGAGAGGGCGCTCCATCAGTGCCCTAAGAGCCCCTCCTGCTCCCACCTCTCAGGGGTCAGTATGATGCTCTCAAGCCCCCAGTCTGATAGGGGAGACATAGCTCCTGCACTCAGTCTGAAGCGGGGAGCCTGTCACTGGAGAGTCCCCAGTTTCATGTGGGACACACAGGCTAGATCCTCCTGTCTGATGGGGAAGATGCCGTTTCTCCCCACAGACACATGAGATCAAAGTCGGGGAACACAGGACATGCAACACGAGGGCTGAGATGTGATGGGATTGAGGGCTGCAGCGTCTTGGCCAGAGTTCGTCCCCCGAGGGACTCCTTCCTCTCTGCTCCTGTCCATCCCTGTGCACCCTCGGATGGGTAATGAGTGCTCCCTCTCCCTGGGAAGTGAGCTTGCCCCCCAGAATCCCAGACTCTTTTGCAGTAATTTGGCTTTGGCCCAAATGAGTTAAAAATAGTTTTGTTGTGGGAGGGGCTGTTGTCTCCCCCATCACCCAGCTCACCCCAGGATTAGCAAGAATCAGCCAGTGAGCAGAGAGCGCAGAGCAAGGGAGCTCGGTCATTATCTACCCTCTGCACCTCGGCTTTTCCTGCCCTCTGAAGCCCTAACCTCATGACTTCCCCTGCTCTCCTCCAGGGTCTCTCTCTCTCTCTCTCTCTCTCTCTCTCACACACACACACACACACACACACACACACACACACACACTCTCTCTCTCTCTCTCTCTCTCTCTCCCTCCCCCTCTGTGTCTCTCTCTGTCTCTCTCACCCTCTAGCACACTGTTCCTCATGCTCCTACTGGCCTCGCTCTTACCTGCACTCCCTCCTGTCCACATGCATCCTCTCTCCCATGACCATTACCTCAGGATGGGGACAGGGCGCACAGGGTCTGGACACCTGCCCCTCCATTCATGCCCAGCACCCTACAGCTCCAAGAGCAAGAGCGCCTCCCCTGGGAGGAGATCCATCTAGAGTGGCTGAGTCTCTGCCTGCCACTCCCCTCCAGCTCAGCTCCAACTTCCACGAAGCTCTGGAGTCCCTTCTGGACTTGGTAAGGCGGTGGAGACATCAGAGGAAACAAAAACCCCTGTCTCCCAGGCTCTGTCCAAGCCCTGAACAGAGATGAAAGCAGTGACCCAAGGCGACGCAGAGCTGCCTGTGAGGTCTGGAAGGGCTCCCTGGAGGTATGCAGCCCAGGCTGGGAGAGGGGAGGGGCAGTGCAGAGAGAGATTACCTTCGGTAGTTCTGGGTCAGAGTGACCCACAGAGAAAGGAAGAGAAAAGGAAGTGGGTTAAGTCTTGGCTAAGTTCAGAGTCTGTTCCAGCTCCATGCAGGTGGGTGCCCAGGAGGAAGTGGGAGGAAGAAAGGGAAGCAGAAAGGCGCATGGATTGGGAGGTTCAATTCATTCTTCACTTCCTGAACATCTACTGGGTACCAGGCCTGGGCAAGGCGCTGGGAATATAAATACAGCCACATAATGCACCCTTTCGAAGAACTCCCAGGGCAGTTCCAGAACAAGACAACTTCTGTAAGTGCTTATTGTGGGTGGCGCCCTCTGGAGGTGTGCAGTACACGGCACCTGTTCACAAAGATCTCCACCTAAAGGGCTCCCTGGAGGCCCTGGGAGGTGCAAGACTGAACACTCAGAGGCAGCTCTGAGGTGAAAGCAAGGGCAGTGGACCTGAAACTTGGCTGACTTGGGTTCAAGTTTACCAGTTGGTTCCTCTGCCAAACCAGAAGGCTGTGTCTTCACTTATGGAACGGGGGCTCCTCTTAGGCTGTAGGACACTGGTCCCCCGTCTTTCCAAGGTGAGGACTCCTCATGGATCCCCTGCCCCCAACAACACAGATTGCACTTAACTTTTACTGGTTGCTCTTTGAGAAAATTCACAGTAACTAAAGCTACTATAAATTCGGCGCAGTTTTTTTTTTTTTGATGAATCTGTGTTTTATTCGTCACCACAGCTTCTGGACAGATTAGAAAAACGTTCACACATCCCTGAATCAGATGTGCTCAGGCCATAGACTATGCTTGATGAACACATGGATTCAGGGACCCCCCTGGAATCACTGAGCTCCCCAGCCTCAGCCTTATAGTCTGGGAGCCACTGCCCTAGCCCCAGGTAAGGTTCACTGGGAAGAGAGGCGAGGATCCCTGGAAGAGGTAGTGTTGGAGGTAGAACTTAAGGCCAAAGGGAATTCTGCAGCTGGGGTAGGAGAGCCCTGGAGGGAAGGGAGAGCCAGCTGCTCGGGCACAGCCAGTTCTCCCTCCACGCGGTGACAGTAAGCCCCCTTCCTTTCTCCTCTTCTTCACCCGCTGCCTTCTGACCTCAGGGTCAGGGCAGGCTGGCGTCCAGCCTTGACTGGGCGGGGGCTGGGGTGTCCTTCAGGGTGAATTTGGCGCTGGCTTACACGGAGCTGACAGAGGAGCTGGGCCGGCTTCGGGAGTTGAGTTCCCTGCAGGGGAGGATCTTGAGGACTCTGCTGCAGGAGCAGGCCCGGAGTGGCGGTGAGAGGGGGCCTGGAAGGGGCGGCCCGGAGCTGAGTCCCAAGGTGGGGGGGTGGGTAGCTGTGGCTACCATCTCGCGTCCTGGGGCCACCCCTGCCTTCCTTTCCCTGCCGGGTCGTTTTTCACCCGCTCGCGTTCCGAGGAGAGAGGGTAGGGTGGACGTCGGGCGCCGGCACGCCCATGGCTCCCCAGTGCTGACGCCTTCTCTCCCCGCCACTGCCCTTCCCCTCGGCTTGCTTCTCTTCCAGGCCAGAGGCACTCGCCTCTGTCGCAGCGCCACTCCCCGGCCCCCCAGTGCCCCTCCCCGTCCCCGCCCGCCCGAGCGGCGCCCCCGTGCCCCCCGTGCCAGTCCCCCGCCCCCCAGCGCCGCTCCCCCGGGCCCCCGTGCCCCTCGCCCCAGCAGCGCCGCTCGCCGGCCTCGCCCTCCTGCCCGTCGCCCGTCCCGCAGCGCCGCTCGCCGGTGCCGCCGCCGTGCCAGTCTCCCAGCCCGCAGCGCCGCTCCCCGGGGCCCCCCACCTGCCCCGCCCCGCAGCCCCGGCCCCCGCCGCCCCCGCCGCCGGGCGAGAGGACGCCGGCCGAGCGCGCCTACGCCAAGCCGCCCAGCCACCACGTGAAGGCCGGCTTCCAGGGCCGGCGCAGCTACTCGGAGATGGCGGAGGGCGCGGGCTACGCGGGGGCCTCCCCGCCCTGGCTGCAGGCCGAGGCGGCCACGCTGCCCAAGCCGCGGGCCTACGGCGGCGAGCTCTACGGGCCCGGCCGGCCGCTCAGCCCGCGACGCGCCTTCGAGGGCATCCGGCTGCGCTTCGAGAAGCAGCCCTCCGAGGAGGAGGAGTGGGCCGTGCCCACCAGCCCGCCCAGCCCCGAGGCGGGCACCATCCGCTGCGCCTCGTTCTGCGCGGGCTTCCCCATCCCTGAGTCGCCGGCCGCCACCGCCTACGCCCACGCCGAGCACGCGCAGTCCTGGCCGTCCATCAACGTGAGTGGGGCGCCCGCTTGTCACCCGAGGGCCGGCCGAGGCCCCTCGCCTCTCAGGGGCAGCCTAGGCCCGTTACTTCTCTCTCCGGGCCTTTTGCTTGCGTAGGTGGGGCCCGCACCGTTACCTCTCTCTCAGGGCGGCGGTTAAGGGCACGGGCTTCAGAGTGACAGTCCCAGCTTTGATTCCGGAGTTCACCGCTTAGCAGCTGTGGGACCTCGGACAGGTCACTTATCCCACCTGATCCTCAGTTGTCCTATCTGCAAAATGAGGGCAGTGATTATATGATCTAATTCCATTGGAGGGTTCCTAACAGGGAGGCAGTGAGCCTGAAGCCCTCTCCTGTTAGACTGGTGATGGAGGCCGTGCTGACTGCCACAGGTCTGGGGCCCACACAGGGCCAGGCCTGCTCATCCAGTTCCCTCCATCTGGTCTCAGCGCCCCTGCTCTTTTCCGGCTGTCCTAGAAGACAGCCTATCTCAGGGCACTATCATTTCACTGAAATAATGAGTTTCCCGAATGTCAGAGCCAACCCTTGCCACCTGGAAGGACCAAAATATATTCTAAAGCCAGACAGAAAATTATTTTTGGGTTGTACATTGTTTGGGATTATCCATTGCTTTGAGTTATCTGGGAGCTGTGTCTTAGTCACTCTGGAGGCACGTCTGGGTCTTGGCCTCCCTCATTACCGTAGATGACCTGGCAGGCTGAGCACACGCACCTCCTGGGGCCGTAGGCCCTGGGTTGGGGGAGTGGATGCTGAGCTGGTGGGAGGTAGGCAGGGAATGGGGAGAAGGAGGAGTGGTGCTGGACACAGGGTGACCAGACCCTTTCTGCATGCTGCAGCCCTCCCTGCCCTGGGTCTCGGGAAAGGGCAGGCTGGGCTGTGGGGACCGTGAGGGAGGGCTGGGGACCATAGGTGACTCCCCTCTCTCTCCACAGCTGCTGATGGAGACAGTGGGCTCTGACATCCGCAGCTGCCCCCTCTGCCAGCTAGGTTTCCCTGTTGGGTACCCGGATGATGCCCTCATCAAACACATTGACTCCCACCTGGAGAACAGCAAGATCTAGGGTGCCTCCCCCACCCCCTGGCTGTTTCTCCATCTTCTCTCATCACCCCTACTCACTCACTCACTTTGAATGCTGCATGAATCTCGTGGGGGGCCCTTGCCCCTTGCGACCCCCAGATACCTCCACTAGCTACCGAGTCAACGTGTGTGCCGTCTTCCCTGGTCCAGGCACCACTCAGCCCTGGCTCTTCCTGGAAGGCCAGCCGAGGCTGTCCCCAGCTCCCTGGCTTCCACTGGGGAGGTGGGGATCTGGGCTGAGATGGGGAGGGGCGTACCCCACCCAGCCTCTCTCTCTGCCTTTCTGTTCTCAGACAGGGTTGGATCCGTCGCCACCGCCCGCCTGCCCGCCCGCTGCTTGGGCCTGGGGGAGGGGGAGGGTATCAGAGGACTCCAGGAGCTCCCCTAGCCACTCCCCGGATGTCCATCTTTCTCAGGCTGTGCTCTGTCCAGGGAGCGCCTCCCTGTGGGGTCCCAGAGCCTGCCTTGCACACTGATGCCAGTTCCTCCATCCCATGGCCAGCTCGGGGCTCTTGGCATGGGCCTCTCCCCCTTGGGGGAAGGAGGCATCTTGTTTCTTGCCATTCCCTGCAGGCCGGTCTTGTTCTCCTCTGCTCCCCTGGGGAATAAGGAGGGTGGGAGAGGAGAGGGAGGACCCTGGAGGACTGGAGGGATTCAGCCTAAAGAGGCTGCCCTGAGGGTGGGGATGAGAGGTGGGGGGCCATCCTGCAACTTGACCCTCAGGCCAGGGGAGTATCTGTGCTAGCCTCCCAGGCCCCTGCCTCCCCCTGGAGCCCCTAGCACCAAGACGCAGATTGTTAAGACAGATGCTCCCCTTCACCCTTACCCCTCTCGAGTCCCTGACACCACAGGTGCCCTGGAGCCCGTGTGTGACTCGGCCTCTGATAGCTGGGTGGGTGTCATCATCCCTGCCTCCCAGGCCAGAACCTGTGGATGGGCCCAGGGTGCTGTTGGAGATCAACTTCAAAAGAGCTAACCCCCTTCCCACACCCCAGCGACCCACATTCCCTCTGTGAAATCTACCTCAGAGTCGTACCCTCAGAAGGATGGGTAAGCAGGAGGCCAGGGGGTCCCCAGGGCTGAGGTGGGGAGCTTCCTATGGCAAGAGCCTGCTGCCCCACGATGAATCCAACCCCCCCACTGCGAGCCTCTCCCAGGTCTCAGCCCCGGGCTGGTGGCAGTGGGCGCTACCGTCAGTGCATGTACCATTCTGATCCAACACTTCCAGGCACCCCCGCCTCCTCACACCCCTCCCCTCCTCCTCAGTGCAGGGGAGTGAAGAGGTGTATCAGGCAGGAAGGGGCCAAGGACTCCAGAGACATGGCATTGTACCTTGAGTGTTCCCCCAGGGAGGGGAAATGAGAAGGGGGCCTGGAGAGGGGAGGTGGGGGCCCCTGAGCTCTCTGAACAAGTTTAAAGTCCAAATAAAACTTACCTGTTCCATCTGCTCTTGGTCTGTGCCCTCCGTGGCTGGGGTGGGAAGAAAACCCTTGGTAGCGGGAGGTCTGGCAAAACCCAAGGAACCACAACTATGGCAAGGTGGGCCATGTTTTCTTTATTTTGATGTTTATTTATTTTGAGAGAGAGTGAGAGCAAGGGAGGGGCAGAGAGAGAGAGAGAGGGAGAGAGAGAATTCAAACAGGCTCCATGTAGTGCCGAGCCCGCCCCGGGGCTCGAACTCACAGACCAGGAGATCATGACCTGAGCTGAAATCAGGAATCGGCCACTCAACTGGCTGAACCACCCAGGCACCCTGACATGGAGTGTATTTAAAAGAGATCCGGAGCAGTAGAGGGTGTCTTTGTGACAATGCAGCCAGCCAGCCAGCCCTGAGCAGCTGTCTGGGACTCGAATTTTCCCTCCCAGCAGGTCTGGCAGGTAGAGGTTCTGAAGCCTTGGGGCTTCAGCAGCAGCTGTTTCTTCATCAAATGATTTTTGCATGCCAGGAACCAAGCTGGGCCTCTAAGAGAAAGAACATCCGTGTTCCATGTCCTCGTGGTTCTGAGAGCAGGAGAGGGACTGGACCCCAGGCTCAGCAGCTGCCTTGAAAGCCCCACAGACTGGGAGGTCAACGCCAGGCCATGAACCTGTGACTTCTGCCCCAGACGGGGCGGTGCCCTCTGTGTGCAGGAAAGGCCTCAGCTGTATTCGCCGACTCTGGGTGCCTTTCATTTCCATGTGACCCTTTCAGGCCCAGGATTCACTTAAAAGGCTGCAACAGTTGCTCATCGAAGTCCCAAGGTTCAGCTCCAGATGCAGGATTCCTCCCCATTCAGCACCAAGGTCCAGACCCCAGTGGGGAGACGGCCCAGCTTCCCCTGCTCCTCTGTTGCAGTTAACGACTACAGCTGGCTTCTAAAAGTTCTTCCAGCCTTGATTCCATCTGCAGCCAAATCCTGAGTGCCAGCAAAGGTGAGAATAGCCATCCCTATGGGACATGGCTTCAGAAGCCATGGGAAAGAAGGTTCTGGAGCCTTGTGGAACATAGGCACTCAGTGCAACCTGGGTCTCCTCCATCTCGGTCAGCTCCTGTGGAAGAAGGCAGCACTCAGGTTTCTGGGTCTGGGTCCTCTTTGGATCTCTGGAAACATTTGCTAGAAGGGTATGAGTGAGTTAGGGGTGGTACAGGGACACGAGGCAAAGAGAAATCCCAGTCATTGAGGAAAGGGGGAAAGGATGACCCGGAATGAGCTACAGGTAGGGGCATGACCTAGGTAGCCACTTCCGGTCCTTGGCATGTCTAAAGGCGCGAGGGAACCCAGGTATCCCACACCTAGACATCTTCCGGGTCACTGGGGTGAAGGGTGCATGGGGACAGAGGGTGCATATTCTGGCAGTTTGTCTCCTTGATTTTTAGGGACTTGGGAAGGGGCTGGCTCAGTTACAGGGCAGAAGGTTGCTACGGGCTGGGTAGGGAAGGGGGGAAAGCTAGTGTCCCCAGCCCAGGTCCTTCAGAACTGCAGGCTTTCATTTAATGACCCCCCCCCAACAGGAGAGGACGTGAGAGGTGGGGAGGGGGGGCTGCTGAAGGAGGACTGAGGAGCCCTGCCCAGAACACTCATCGCTCTCCTCCCAAGTGGGATGGTGATCAGACAGGACCCTGGCTGCTCTGGCTATCTGTGGCTCTGTGGGAGTAATGCGGGGGGCATGAGGGGCTGAGAGAGTGTGGGGGCAAGGGATCCAGATCACCAGGCTTCTGGAAAAGTGAGGAGGATGACACAACTTTCATAGGGGTAAAGTGGAGGGAAGACCCCGCCGCGTCTGGAGAAGACGCCCAAGGGATCCACTCGCTCTCGCCAGCACAGACCCAGAGCCAGATGTGGTAGGGGTCAGGAGGACTTCTCAGAAACCAAGCTGCCGTGGGTCTGTCTCCAACTGCCCAGTGAAGGTCCAGTGCCCAACAACATTCTCTCCAGCTCCAGCTGCTCTGCCCTCAGTCCCTCCTTCACCCACGACCTGCCTCGTCTTTGGGGACCCTGCAGTCCTGCCCCTCCCCCACCAGGATTTCCTTAGCCAGACCTTCCAGGCCACGGAGACCCCTGTCCCTCTTCGGGGTCCCCGTGGAGGCTGTCAGGTGATCCCCTGAGGAACGAAACAGCTCCTTTCAGAAGCTGGTGGTGTGTGTGCGTGCACGCATGTGCATGTGCGGGAATGTGTGGGTGTGTGTGTGTGTGTGTGTGTGTGTGTGTGTGTGTGTGTGTGTGTGTGTCAGGGGAGAAGCTGATCGCTGACAAAGAGGAGGGGTGTGTGGGTGAGTCAGCCGTGTTAATGAGAGACGACTCACCCTGCTGATTAGGACTAATGCAGAACAGAGGGGGTGGGGGTCTCACTCAATGACATCTTTATAGGGTAGGGGTGAACAGGCCAGCTCCCGCAGTCCCGTTTCTCCCTCAGCAAGGACAGGAGCAGAGCAACCTTGGCTTCTGCAGGAAGAATTGAGGTCAGACACGAGGATGAACACAAGGAGGGCTCTCTCACTGGGACGGGGTGGGACAGGGTGTCGGGGAGCAGAGGCCAGCTCTTGGGAAAACTGAGGGATCTTCCAGCACCCTGCCCCTGTTCCTGCCCTTCCTCCAATTTCTCTGGGTGGATTCCAGAGAAATTCTCGGCTCTCGGGGCTGTGGCCCCTAGTTGCCCGCGTGCCTTTAAGGTCCAGCTGTGTCTGCAGGGCCTTGAGGAGGTTCCAGCCTGCAGCGCCCCCTCCCAAGGCAGCCTGGAGAGGAGGCTTTGGTCTGGGGCACTGACTGTCTATACAGATGTTAATGACCCAGGGAGGCCTGGCCAGGCGGAGGGCAAGAGGGGGCTGGGGCAGGGGGGAGGCCCCGGGCATCAGCTGGCTGCCCTGTCCCTGTGGCAGAGGCAGAAGCCCCTGAGAAGCCACAGCTTCACCCGCGCCCCCCCCCCCCGTCCATGCCAATTCTGCCAAAGGCAAGGGCACCAGGCGTGCCTCACAGATGTTCCAGTTGGCTGTGAGAGTGTGGGCATGGGGGGAGGGAGGGGAGAGGCTGGGAGTGGGGACAGGATGGGTGTTGGCCAACACCTCCTAATTTGCATTACCACTGACACCCTTCTTGACCAAGAAAATGGAGCTAGAAATAACAAGGGGGGGGGAGGTAGTTCCCTGGGGGGCTCTTTGAGGTTCCCTTTCCTTGCCTCCAACACTCCCACAGTGCAGGGAGGGAGGCAGGAGGTCAGGCCTTTTCCAGGCCCACAGCTGGCCCCTGTTGGGGGTGGGGGTAGTGCACCCCCTGTCGCTCCTTCCTCCTCAGAGTGGGCAGACGCCCCATCCTGACCTCCCACTTCCTTCGGCCCAGACACCCCAGATGCCCCAGACACCCAGCCCTGCCTCAGTCCTTCTTTGGAGCATAGTCCGCTCACCCTTCCCTCCTCCAGGAACCCTCTCCCTGGGGGCCCTTCTCCAAGACATCGTGAGCCGAGCTCTGCCCTCATTGTTCTCTTCAGTCTTGGTCCTGCTGCCCTGTCAGATTGGGCATTTCCCAGGGCAGGCCTATCCTGGGAACTGCTCAAGGGAACGTTCTGCATGACAAATAGTCCCCACAATAGCAGGGGGGCTCGTGAGTAGATTCTAGCAGTGGCCGGAGGTGGACCAGGGTTCCAGTGCCAGGGCTGTTGGGTGGGAGGGAGCGGGGACCCCCAGCTCTGTGAGAGGCCTGTGGTCCACTTTTACCTGGGGGGAGTTCCCGTGCCAGACCTCTCCTTTGTGAGTTCCTTGGAGAAGAGGACCAGGACTGTGGCATCTAGACATATTTCTCGCCCACCTCAGCGAGTACTGCGTAAACGCCCCCCCGCCCCCCCCCCCACACAAGCGCATTTGGTGCTCATTGATGTGCATTGAATTCACTTCTGTCCCCAACAGGATAGGGAATGCCGCGTGGCAGCCACAGCCTGAAGGTGGGAGACGGGGCCGAGCTAGGAAAGGAGGCTCCCTCTCGGCCAGAGGGGTCCCGGACCTGGAAGAGCCAAGTGGTGAGGGTGGCGGCAGAGCAGAAGGGCCTGGCAGGGAAACCAGGTCGCGAGAGACAGCCCAGAGAGCTGTGAACACGATGTGGGAAGGAGCGAACGGTGAACTGAGAACTCCCCCCGCTTCCCCCCCTCCAGAGATGCTATTTTGGAGGGAGAGAATATATATGCAGTGCAGGGGGCAAGGCAGGGGGAGTCTGCTGGCTTCCACGAGGGTCAGCCAGACCACCTGCTGCCTCCACTCTCCTGCCAGCTGTCTCCACTGGCCCTGGAACCCGTCCCCGCCTCCAAGCACTTCCCTCCCCATCGGAAAAGTCTTCTTGCTCTCTTGAACACAAGAGAAAGAAGCAGCAGCTAGGAGATTAGCAGCTGGCCCCTTGGTACCCCTTTGAGGGTCTCCTGAGGCCTCAGACCTAGGGAGAAGCTTCTATTTCCAGTCCTTCCTTGGAAAGAAAATGTGGAGGGTACTGTGAAGCAGGGGACCAGTATAGCTCGTGGGCCTCAGCACTTCTTTCCCCCGAGCCCCTACTTAGGCATTCTGCATGGATCCCCCCCCCACCCTTAACCTCACACTTAGGGAGCGAACTTGGTGTTAAAAGAGACCAGGGCAGAAGGCGCTTCCACGACCAGCAGCTGGCTTTGCCCACAAGAGAGCGGACCCCTCCAAGTGCGGGAGCCAGTCTTGCCCCTTCTGGGCCAAGAAGGCCGGACAGAGGTTGATGTCAAGTGGAGCCCTTGCTTGACATGAAGGGAAATTCCTGCGCCCCGGTTCAACCCCTCTGAGGGGCCTTGACTCATTTTGGGATGAAGGCTCCAATGCCCTGTGGGTTTCTGTGGTGGCTGGGGGCAGGGGGCGGACAGGGTGCACAGAGCAGGCGAGCCTGGCGAGCGGCGGAGACTTTTGTTTTCGTTTTTGGAGCCTGGCTCTTTCTCTGCCTGACAGTCCAGCCTCACCTGAAGGGGCAAGGCTGGCTGAGACGGGAGGAAGGCCCGACTTGTAGCCAGTGAGGTGCACAGTGAGGGCACAAGAGAGGGAACGTTAGGTCAGACTTCAGGAAGAACTCCGTGTGAAGACACTGAACCACGCTTCCCAGGTGAACCCAGGGATCTGGTCCCTTAGGTGTTTTCCACGGTAGATGCCGCCCTCCCTCTGAGCCTGGGAGCTGGGGCTGGCATTGGGCAGTGCAGGCCAGAGGCAGGAGATGAGCCATCAGCCACTGTAGGTGGTGGGGGTCTGAAGGCTCCAGGGATGAGGGTGAGTTCAGGGACAGAAGACATATGTCCTCAAGCCAGACTGCGGGTATGGGATTTGAGTTAGAGAGCCACAGGTGAGAAAACCTGTCTCTCCCCTCAGTCCTCCCCCACCCTGTCCTGTGTCGCTTTTCTCCTTCTGACCTCAGACCAGGGAGGGACGGGAGGACGGAGAGTGGCTGTGGTGAAGGGGCACTGGCCCCATCCCCCTGCGCCTGCGCCTCCGGAGGCCTGCAGGGGGAGGGGGTGGTGGAGCGAAACTCCCCCGGGGTAGAGGGACTGACTGGGTGGAGGTGTTCAGCAGAGGGGCAGGGGGAGGCAGAGAGCCCGTGTCGGCCCAGCCAGAGCCCCCTGCTCCAGAGGGACACCCAGCCCAGTCTTCCCGCCCGAAGGGAAGTAGGTGGATGGGGCTGATCGTGTGCCCATCGATCGTGTCCCTCCCCCTTCCTGGGACCCTGGGCCTTGTGGGTAGTGCAGGCGCTGAGCTCTCCTGCTCCCCAGACAGCAAAAGCAAACCGTGGCTGGGAGGTGACAGGGAGGACGGGGAGATGGTGTGAAGGGGATAGTTCACCCAGAAGCACGGGTGAGGGGCAGGGAAGAGGACAGTTTCCCCCTGGGGTCAAAGAGCCCCTTGCCTGCCTTGGCATCCCACTCCCTACAGGCGGGGACTGGAAGGGGCAGAGGGCCGAGTGGGACTTGGCAGAGGGGTTCTCAGCCACCACCCACCCTGAGCCCTCAGAACTCTGGGATTTATGTGTCTCTGGTCTTGGGCACTGTCCGAATCCCCTGCAGTGAGCACATGTGGGTCTCCTCCCCAGCAGCCAGCAGACTCAGCCTGTCACGCTTAGCTCCAGGTGCACAAAGGACATGACCGTCCCAGTTACACACACACACACACACACACACACACACACACCCTTCCTCACTTCCCAGGCCCCCAGTGACACCCACCTGCAGAGACGCACTTCTTCTCCCAACACACATGGCATACACACACAGAATCTCACACAACCGGGAACACAGTGCCACACGGGTATGTCCCAGGTGCCACAGGGACACAGTCACACACTGCCTCGCATTCACATATGACCTACGTGGCCCCTGGGAATGGTGCACACCAGCACACGTGTGAGGTCCAACACGCACGCTCCTGGTTTCCAAGCTGACCCCATTACCCCGTGGTGTGCTGGTCCGTGTTTAACAACCGGCTCTCCAGTCCAGGCTGCCGTTGTAGCCGGCCCTGAGCCCTGGGGAGGGGTGAACATGATCTGCTCTTTCAAGCTGGCTCGAGCCAGAGCCAGCGCAGGCCCACCACCCTGTTATCCTTCATAGAAATCACATGATAAAGCTTAACCACAAATGGGCAGCCCCCAGGAGGCCTGCACCTGAGCTGCACTGACTCACCCTGGGGCAGATGCTTTCCCCATGGGGGTGCCTCCTTTCCCTCCCTTCTCCCACCCCCTCCACTCCTGTCCACATTCCACTTCCTGTCCCCTCACTTGTCCTCTTTCTCTGTCACCCGGGGCTGTGGGCTGTGTTTGGCACTCAGGCACACAACTTTCGCCCTTGCTCCCCCCTCTCCCTCCCGTGGCAGTGGCCACCAGATGTGGAGGGGGACAGGCCCATAGCTAATTCAGGCAGGCTTCCAGGAGGAGGACAAGGAGATGCCCTGTGTTTCCAGAAAAACACAAACCTCTCTGCCTCCTTGCGCCTGGCCTGCCCCCCTTTGACTTATTCTTCTCCCTTGTCATCAGGACAAAGGGTCTGATCGACACACCCACACCTCCACCACCACCTGCCCAACTGCGGGCCTGTGAGGGGAGGTGGGGAGAGCCTCTCCTCCGAGAGTGTTCTGAGAGTGAGGACCTCGGCATCTAACTGTGCTCTGGGAACATTGAATCACTCCTCAGAGCTTCCGTTTCTCAATTTGAGAAGGAAAAAAAAAAAAAAAAAAAAAAAGGAAGGGTCTGGACCAGGTGGTTTTAATTTCCTTCTTGGCTCTGACATTTTGGCATTCTGTATTTCTGACAGTCTTCTAAAATCCGTTCTGTGGGAAGTGTCCCTTATTGCTAACCCCGATCTTTTCCCAGCTCATGAAGGAAGAGAAGAGGTGTGGTTCGGGACCGGGGGACAGTGGGTACCACAGCCGAAGGAGCTGGAGACTGGGCCTGGGTGTCTGTAGGTTTGGGTTTGGGGCCGGGCAAGCCATGTACATTTGGGGAAGCTTCCAGCAGGCTCTGCTGCCTTTGCTACAGCTCCTAAATTATTCCTGAGGAAGAGGAATACATAAGAGGAAATGGGGTGAGGAAACGGTGTGGGAGGGGGAAGGGAGGAGGAAGGGAGGGAGGGAGGGGAGAAAAAAAGGGAAGGGAAAGGAAGGGAAGGGAAGGGAAGGGAAGGGAAGGGAAGGGAAGGGAAGGGAAGGGAGAAAAAACATGAAATGAAACAAAATGAAAAGGGAAGAGGAAAAAAAAAAAAGTGTTCACCCTGGATCCAGGGAAGCAGCCAACCTAACCAGTAGAGTTGCCAGGTGGGCATGAAGGTGACAGGAGAGAGAGGTGTTCCTGGTGGTGGATAAAGGCTTCCATGTGCATCTGTGAAGTGGGGGCAGTGCTAGGCCCTCCTGAGCTGGGCTGTCAGTGCCCTGGGCAGGGGCAGGGGCAGGGGTCCAGGAGGCACCCCCTCCCTGTGCCCGGGGCCTCCTGCCCCTGCAGTGCTGCTCCTCTGAAAACAACTCAAACCACAAAATTGGCTTGTGGTTGGGTGAATATCAGTCACTGCTATTCAGCTTGGCTTCCTAGGATGACTAAAGGGGTTGGAAGCCCACCTTAAGAGCCCCCCAAATCTTCAGAGGAGTCAGAGGCAGAGATGGAAATGTGGTTTGTGTTGGAAACTTCTGCTGGGATCCGAGCTTCCGCATGGCAGGGCTGTAGGCGCTGTGTCCCAGCATGTCTGTGGGCCCTGGGGTTTGCGGGGGGGGGGGGGTCACCAAGGTAGGAGGTAACATTATTAATTCCTGGGCCGCTTCGTCCAACTGCTTGGAGCAGGGAGGGGCTGAGGATGAGGACACTCAGGGCCCCTAAGGGTGTCCTCTCAATCTGCGTCTTCCAGCTCCAATTCTCAAGGGAGCCAGGAGCCAAGCTGCTGCTGAGGGCGGGACAGAGCACAGTGGTCCTCTGGGCAGGGCCTGGGTATCAGCCTGGTGGCCCAGGTGGTGCCTGAGCCTGGGACCAGAGTGCTCAGTTGGAATTTCCCCTCCCTGCCCCCACCCCCAGGTGGCCATGTGACCTGGAAACAGTCCCCTCTGCTCTCTGGGCCAAGTTCTGCTGAGGGTCTTTCAGGCAGGGTGGTAGAGATGGGAGAGGCCAGGCTGAGAAGGGAAATGCCCAGCCCCGGGCCCGCAGTCAGTGTCATGTAGACAGATAGTTCTGGAGTTGGACAGGGTCTGACCTCTCCATCCTTCCCAGAGTCAGGGAGAGAGAACCCAGGTGATCCTGGGTTCCAGGTGGAGGTAGGGCAGGTAAGAGCTGGATATTAATTTTTGTAATTTTTTTTTATTTTTGAGAGAGAGAGAGCAAGCAGGGGAGGGGCAGAGGGGGAGGAAGACAGAAACTGAAGCAGGCTCCAGGCTCTGAGCTGTCAGCACAGAGGCTTGAACTCACAGCCTTGAGATCATGACCAGAGCCAAAGTCTGATGCTTAACCGACTGAGCCACCCAGGCGCTCCTGCTTTTGGATATTAAAACTCTTGGCCCCCTTTCCTCCCTCCTCCTTTCTGTGCATCCACAAGGGAGGAAGTGGCATCCCTTCATCTCAATGTTATGCAAAGTGGGGTTAAAGCATCCTTTAGAAAGTTTTGCTATTTTTATTGATCTGTAACATCCCAAAGGAAGAAGTGCACTTGCCATGCAAATGCAAGACAAGTATCCAGGCCCCTCCCCCCAACCCCATGCCACCCTCAGCCTCACCTATGGAGGAAGGGTGAGACGGAGTATCCCAGCTGCCTGGTCCTCCCGATTCCGGATTCCGGTTCCGGGCTTAGAAAAGGAGTCAAGTCAAGTAACCGGAGGCAGGCGGGTGGGTCCTACCCCGGCTCTTTTTTCTTTTTTTGGTGACTTTCTCATTAAGACTTGATTTCTTCTTCTTGAGATGAAAGGCTTGGATCCTTTCAGTGCTGACCCTTTGCACTTCTGTGATGCCAGTGAAGAAAGAGAAAGGGCAACTGTACCTGTACCCTTGACCCTTCTGCCTTCACCCCATCACCTGGGTCCTCGTAGCCCCCAGTGCCCAGCCCCGTCCCCGTCCTGGCCCTCACTCTCTTTCTGACTGGCCATTGTCTCAGTCTCTCTCTGTCTCCTGCTTTCACTCTGCCTCCCCATCTCTCTCTTTCTGTTTCGGTGCCTGCATTCCCCTCGCCTGCCCTAGGCTGGGGGTGGGCACACGTGAGTTCTAGATTGCTGACTCAGGCCATTCTAACCACACTCTCCCCAGGATTCGCTTTCCCCAAACTCCCCTGTCCTCACCTAGGGTCTGGGAACCGGGTCATCACGACCCCTGGTTCTTGTCCCTTTGAGACTTTATGCAGGTGGGAAGGTGGAGGGTCTGCACAACCTGTCTGGGAACCGACCCCCCCCCACACTGGCTGAGGGCTGGGGGTCTCCTGGTGGGCGGAAGACAAGTCAGTTTTCTGAAATGGGAAGTGCCTACCTCCTCACTGATTCCTGAATCCCCCAACCTCTGGGGAGGTCCAAGGTGGGGGGGCTTCTTCTCACTTTAGGAGGGGGAGGGGATTGGTTTCCTGACCTGTGATTCTGGGAGGGATGCAGAGTGCATGTGGACAAGAAACATAGGAAGGACATGCACGGAAAAAAATGTGTGTCACGCATAGACACGCCAGAAGCATGACATGTGTCCTCCTCCACCCCATCCTCACCCTTGGAGGTTAGCGGGGAGCCAACCCCCAGAAACAGCCACAGACGTGTGTTGAGTGTGTGAACACACACACACGCACGCGCGCACGCTCTGTGCTCTGGAGCACACATCCTGAGCTAGAGGAGCGGGACCGGGGAGCTGGGCTGAGTGGGGGAGGGGCAGGGCAGGGAGGGCAGGCTAGCTCCACCCCCCACCCCATGCCCCATGCCCACCGGCCGCCTCCCCGCCTCCCCATCTCCCCATAGCTGGCAAGGTCTCTGCCCCCTTGACTTTTCCCAGCTTCGAGGAAATACCTCCCTTTAGGGGAAAGCGAGATCGTGAGGGGAAGCAGGGGAAGCACTGACTCGGGCAGAGGCATGAGCCTGATTTTCCAGTCTGGGGCGGGGCGGAGGGATATGGCACTGGGGACGCCCAGGCGGTGGGTCCTGACTCAGAGCCAGAACCACAGAGCTCCTCTGCTATATTGTCGTCGGGGAACAAGAAGCCACCAGGTTTATAAGAAACTGCGATTCATCTCTGTCCCCTTCCACCCCTCTGCAAGGGACCAAGGTTAGACTCGAAGAAGAGTGTAGGCAAGGAAGAGACTCTGCCTCAGATTATCTTTTGGGAAATCTTCCCTGGGCTTGCTAAAGAAGGATAGTGGCAGGTTCAGGGCGGCTTAGCTCTTGAGAAGAGCTGGGGCCAGAGGATGGGACCCTTGATTTCCCCAAATAAGTTGTCAGAGAAAGCCCGCTCCTCACTCTCAGCCTAGAACAGGAGTTCTCTTTTTTTTTTTTTTTATGTTTTTATTTTAGAGAGAGAGGAACAGAGTGCAAGCAGGGGAGGGGCAGAGAGACAGGGAGACACAGAGTCCAAAGCAGGCTCCAGGCTCTGAGCTGTCAGCACAAAGCCGGAGGAGGGGCTCGAACCCAGGAACCGTGAGATCATGACCTGAGCCAAAGTCAGAGGCTCAACCGACTGAGCCACCCAGGCTCCCCAGACCAGGAGTTCTTAAGTCACACTCACTGTCTTCAGAGCTACTGCCGAGGCTGTGGCAGAGCTCTCTAGAACCGTAGACAGTCGGGGTGACATAGGAGGAGCGGGGCAGCTGGTAGCTCCAGCTGGCTCTGCTGCCCCCTCTCAGCCACTGGCTCACAGGTCCCAAGGTGAGAGCAGGAGGGAGAGTGAGTGCGGGTTCTGTTAGCAGAAGGGCAGAGCTGAAGGTGTGACGAACTTCGGAGCCGGCAGAGAGCGGGAGACAGCACTGCCTGGCAGGGAGCGTGCGCAGTGGTGTCCTCCCGTCATTTCTAAGAGCTGCCCAGGTCCCCTCCCAACTCAGACAGAAACACCTAACAGCTTGGATGTCTGGCAGTGGGCCCGGTTGCCAGGGGCAGGGAGTTCAGAGAAGTGAAGCATGCCCCTGCTCCCCAATCCTGCACCTGGAAACCAGGACTCCTGGATTCTTCCTGTCTGGACCCGTTTTCCGTTTTCCTCCACTGCTGCCAGGCCCAACCCGGCCTTGGCTGGGCATCTGAGGCGGTCCCTGCCCCTTTCAGTTCCTAAGTCTTGCTTCCCACCCCTTCTGAACCTAAGTGGGATGGGATTTGCTGAGGAATGGGGTTCATTTCTGCAGGGTCATCGGACAGAAAAGGACACAAGGACTGACTTCCCAAAGTACAGGGGAGCGCCCACCAGGTGACAGGGGAAGCCTTAGGGTCTCGCCCTTCTCCAGAGAAAGGGAAAGGACTCGGAGTCACAAGTGGGCTGGGTAGGATACCTTGGGAGAACAGAAGGATAAGGAATCAAAACAACGGAAAGCCTGGGGGAAATTAAGCATCGGTTTTCCTCATCTGTAAAATGGGCAGCACAACAGTATCCTCTTTGCAGAGGCGGTCGGGTCACTAGCTGTGTGACCTTGACAAGGTACTTAATTTCTCCCTACTTCAGTTTCCTTCTCTGCAGAACAAGGACAATGATCCCTGCCCAGCTGACCTCATAGCATGGTGACAGCTAAAGAAATCAAAGGCATGAATCGCTTGGGATGTTCCCTTGTCTCATCCTCCCCGCCCCAAGCAGCAGTGTGGAGCGTGGGATAATCAGGAAGGACTCAGGTTTTTCCACTTTCCAAACTCACTGGAGGTCCAGGGATGGGACAAGGTATAAGCTAGACTGAGCACAATGTCTTGGGTAGCGGGAGCCTGGGAACCCTGGTACACAGCTCATTCCTGGGGCCCTGAGCCTTGGGTGGTGGCCTTAGGTCAGTGTGTGTGTGTGTGTGTGTGTGTGTGTGAGAGAGAGAGAGAGAGAGAGAGACAGACAGACAGACAGACAGAGAGGGAGAGGTGAAAACAGTGGACCCAGTATCTCGATTCACAGCCTCTTGTCCAGTTACTGAGGACTTGCCTGACCATAGCCATCCCTCCCCAACCCACAGAACACGTCAGGCTCCGGTCCAGTGATTGGAAAGAAATGGAAGCAGGCATGGGAGGGGGGCAGTGATGGGCGGCCACACCAGCTTCGTGCCCCCTGTGGCTGGAGATGCGGGTCCAGGGGCTGTCTCAGGGCCCCACACAGAGTGCCAGCTGCCCATGGCCCTAGTGGAAGAAGGTTGGCAGGACGCCTTGTGACACTTTCTGGGTAACTGAGGGGGGTGGGCAGCAGACGACAGGCTCCCGGGGAAATCTCAGACTTGCGTGTCACAGCGGATCTTTGTCTGGGGTGGTAAGTGGGGTTAAACTCAAGGTCAGACCCAGCCAAATCCATTTTCATGCCAACATGGCCTCGGGTGTCCTCCGTTGCCGTGGGAGGGACCCAGGTGTCCACTGAGCTGAGGATGGCCCCGCTGATGCCTGATTTGTCCCTCCGCTCGGACACCGGTTCCTGGCCGGCTCCCGCCTGTGCCCGGGGTTTCCGAGGAACAGAGCAGGGCACGGGGAGCCACCGTTCCACTCCCACAGTGCAGGGCTACCGTCTCCATAGGTTGGAGGGATCTCAGAAAAGGAAATGGGACTGAGCTGCAATCCGAGGGGCTGTGGGAAGACAACTGAAAGAACTTCCCAACCGTAAGCAGATGGAGTGGGAGGTGGCTCTAAGCTGCTTCCGTGGAATGAACACACTTCAGTGGTGTTTCCGAGTTCTGTCTGATGCAGGCAGTCACCGATCTTCCATCTATTAAGTGCTTGGAGATCATCAACCTGTCCCGGGCTCCCGGGTCCCCTACCTCACTCCTCCTTGCCCTTCCTTTGTCCTGTGCCTTTCCTGGGACACTGTGACGCTTCATGGCAGGAGTTGGGAAAGAGGAAAAGGACGGAAAGAGGGAAACGGAAGCTCTGAGAACAGGCTGGAGGGCCAAGTGGACCCCAAGCAGGATGCAGGGGTAGGTGAATTTGTTCAGCCGGGCAAGAGACGTGGGATAAGTCAGCAGGCTGCCTTTGTAGCAGGAGAGCTTGAGGCCAGAAGGTAAGAACAGCTTCCCGAGGGGGTCACAGTCTCGGTTTCTAGAATAGAATGTGTATATGTGTCGCGGGCGGGGTGGGGTGGACAGAGGCTGCATCTTCCTGCCTTCGAGGAAGAAGATGGTGCAACAGGAAGGCCAGAAGGCAGACTGCGGGTAGGGTCCCAAAGCGTCCCCATGAAACAGCGCTGAGGGAGACAGAGGGCCAGCTGCTGGGCCCGAAGCCTTCTTGTCCTCACTCCTAGCTCACCCGCCCCTGCAAATGTTCCCCAGCTCCCCCACCCCATTTTGGCCCAAAGCCCCCCGGGGGAAGCTACATGGCGTTCTCACCGCGGACCCAGTGCCGGCTGCAGCTTCTTCCCTCTGACCTATTTTTTAATCATCTGATGGGATTTCACCCCACCACCCCCCCCCCCAACCCAAAGCCCTGGCCCCCTGGGCCCGTCAGCTCCACGGCGTGTCAAAACTGCCCCTGTCACTTTGCGTTGGTTTCTCAGTCCAGCCGGCCCCTCCCCCAGGGCTTGAGAGCGATGGCTAATTACCCAGCTGCTGAGCCCCTACCCCCCTGCCCCTCCAGTCCCAGCCCCAACACAGGGGCCCAGGACCGCTGGGAGGAGAATCTGGGCCTCCTCACCCTCCTGCTGCGCAACAGGAAGTCCTTCCGTCTGTCTAACCTCCATTCTTCCCTCTGACCTGCCCGTAGCCCAATCACAGGCACAGAGGGTGCTGGTAACGGATGGGACTTTGGGATACCCCTTGAGGGACCGAAAGGGCCGAGCAGTTTCCTGTGCCGGGTTTAGGGAAATCTTCCTCTGTGCTCCCCACCCCACCCCTGCTCCCGCCCCACAGAGAGGGTCACCGGGGACTAGTGGTGGAGCCCGGATCAGAACCCAGAGCTCCCCATCTGTCTTTCTATTTGCCTCTCCATTGATGCCTGTTTCAGTTTCTGTGCAACTCTGCCCCTACCCCTGACCAGGTGTGTCCCCTGCCATGTCCCCCGCCGTGGCCTGGCAGAGCTGCATCTGGTGTTTCAGGGCTATCCAGCTTGCTTTCGGCACCATTTAAGAATGGGACTTGTCCCCTCATCTCTGACCCCCATTTCCACCCACGTCCCCTTTTCCCTTTCTCTTTCGTCCATCCCTGGTCCAGCCCATCAGCGTGCCCCAGCTCGTCTCCACCCTACAATGTTAAGCAGAGGGACAAGCCAAAGGACTCAGGCCAGAGACGACAGGCCCAGAGCAGCCTCACAGATGGAGGCCCGGTCCCAGACAGACAGACAGATGTGTAGCAGGCGCACTGAGATCGAGGTAGATCTCAATACCCTGATAGATGTAGAGAAACAGAGACAGACAGACTCAGAGGCCCAAAGAGAGCAGATGAGGTAGATGTGGAGCCTGCACTCAGGACAAGCACACAGAGGTTTGACAGATCCTGGAGACAGAGGTGGATGTAAGGAAGACCCACCGCAACGCAGGCAGAGACACAGGGACCCCGAGGGGCCCAGAATCAGGCAAACATACCAGAGCAACAGAGACCAGAAGCCCTAAAGACCAAGAGAGTCGTGGGACAAACAAGGATGCCTAGGGCTCACAGGAAGCCAGTCTTAAGAGGGCCTTGGAGAGAGCCTGGCCCAGCAGGGAGTCTGCTGTCCTATGGTCAGAGGCCCTGGGGGTGGCCTTATATGAGAGGCACCCCACCCAGCAGAGCCCATGACCAGGAGCTGTCCCAAAGAGCGCAGGATGACAAGAGGGGAGTCTGGCTGTGAAGGGGTTAACTTGATTAGATCCCACTCACCCTTCTTTTTCTTCCCTCTCCTCCCTGTGGCAGTGCCCACCCCCCCCCCCAAGCTCCCTTTACCCTTAGCCCAGGGTATTCCCCTCCCCTCCTGGTAACCGGACCCTGCTTCCTGCCTGAGATTAAGGGCCTGTCTGCTGAGATTCCCCCGGGAAGGGGGGGGGGGACACAGCCTCTCCCCCGGGGCCTCCCTGAAGCTTGGGCTTGCCCATCCATAACCTGGCCTGCCCCCCCCCCCCATGATTACAGAGTTGCTCAAGTACCCAACATCTTAGCGTCCCTTCAGAAAGACACAGGAGCCCAGGCCTTGGAACACAGTGGGGGCGGGGGTGCTGTATGGAGGCACAGCAGTGGGGGTGGGGTGTGTGGGGTGTGGGTATTGTGTGAAGAGCTGGGGCGGGGGTGAGAACAGTTAGCGACCAAAAGAGATGGTCCCTGATAGGTGCCCATAGAGGGTGAAGGACTGAAATGGAGAAAGACCCAGGCATGGCCTGGAGCCAAAGGGTAAGGGCTATCCAGCCTTGAGGGGGTGTGGGGCAGGGAAGGGTGAGCCAGCCTGGGGGTAAGAACCCAGAGCCTTTGACCTTGAGATGAGCCCACACTGACCCCCCCGGGTGCTGGGTGCTGGGGACGCAGAACTCCTGCAGCTGTCATGGGGGGAGGGGTTCTACAGGTGCTCCCCTTCTGCCCTCCCTGGGTGTTAATCCGATGGTTCCGGCTGTGCTCTCTGAAGGACTGGCAATCTGGGCCGAAGGGGGAGGGCATTCAGGGCGGGTGAGGGGTGAGCAGAGGCAGATACCCAAGGAGCCCAGAGAGGCTGGACGTGGGACAAGAGAAGAGGTGTCGCTGTGGGGACTGTCACAGGGTTTGCCCAGCATGGCCCTGTGTGCTGTGTGTGGGTGCACACATGGGTCATGTATGTGCACAGAGGCTGCTGGGCTGCGAGGGGCAAGTGGGATGAGGGGCTCGAGAACTCTGGCCCTGGGATCACGTTGCTAGGAGCTCTTCAGGGGCAGTGGCTGAGCCTAATTGATCTCTGGGACCCCAGGATCCCTGGGGTCTGGCCCATCTCAGAGACATGAGTCTCCAGGGAATGGTGACTGGGCATTTCAGGAGGGGAAACCTGTCATCTCGGAGCTGGAGTCTTACGGAGAGGTTCTCATTAGGCCCAGGCAGGGCCCTTAGTGGAAGGCTGGAGGCTGGATTTGAGGACCCTTTGTGAGGGACCCACGGATACCACAGCGGGGAGAGGACAGCTTGGAAGAGAGGAAGAGAGGTGCCTCAGATCTGTGCCTGCCTCGGGGCGGACAAACCCCTCCCCTTTACATTACCTCACAACTCCCTGGAGACGCAGTTCACCCAGCTTGTCCTTGGAGAAGGTCTACTGGCTCTTTTTGCTGACAAGGAAACCAGAGAGGTTAAGCTGCTCGAACAGGCCACACAGCCAGCAAGGGTTAGAATCGGGGTTTCCATTTCCCTCTGCCCCACCCCCAGCACCCACAGTCAGCTCTGCCTTTGTAGACCTCCCTCTCACTCGCCCCTTGCCCTCTCTTCTGTCTTGCACGGCCCCCCACCCCGACTTGAGATTTCCTCAGTGGGGCACGGGTGGACTTCATGGTCCCTGCCCCTCTCCATCTCTAAATGCCTTTCAGAACAGCCCAGGCCTGGCACTGGCTCTCTTTCCTTTCTTGCCTCATCCCCAACAGGCTGTCCCCTTCTCTGTCACCTAGCCACCTTCTCACGGTCTCTCAGGCTGGGCCTGGGAGGGTGGAAGGGAGGCATCCTGGGTCCTGATGCCTCTGAGTCTCCACGAACAGCCACCCTCTCCCAGCTTCCCCCAGCTGGCCACCCAGCCCTCCCTGCCCTGTGCCCCGTGCAGTGTGACCACATCCAGGAGCCTTCTGGATCCTGGGGGAGCTCAGCGATCCACACATTTTAAGGAGACAGCCCTGGGTGGCTGTTAGATTCTGGGGTGAGGGACGAATTATCCGGTCCTGAAGCTTCAGTCAGAACACCTTCTCCACGTCTGTGGCAGCCATAACTCAGTCCTTGAACCCTCTTCCATCCACTGCAGCCAGGCGCACACGCCCAGCAAGGTCAAGGCACACTGACGGTCCTTCTGTGGCCCTGGGCTTGGGGGTGGAAGAGTGGGGTGGGACGGGAGCCGAGAGTGGGATGCACAGACTTTCTGGAGCCCAGTGTCACTCGTAGTCCTTCTTGAACGCACGGATTCTGGGGACCGGCCACAGGTCTGGGAATCAGAATCTCTGGAGGCAGGTCCCGGGAACCCACACTGTAACAGCCTTCTGGCGGAGTTCCCGACCCACAGGTGTGGCGAGTCTTGAAACGGCCTGACAAGGACCCTTGAATACATGCAGGGAACAACAGGGTGAAGAAAACTAGTGTCCAAGCTGGCCGGTTAGGGGCAATTTTCTTTTCTGTTTTCCAGTGCGATTGCACGGACTTTTCATTTGTTGTTCTTGTTCTGTCTCAGAATGGGAAGGCAGACACTCTTGTGGGAAGGACACTGGATCAGGAGTCAAGACACCAGGGCTGCAGCCCTGGCTTGGCTGCCAACGGGATGTGTGAGTTTGGCGGGCCATTCAGTTTCCCACAGTCACCACCCAGCTTGTCTCCTAACATGGGATCTTTGTTGGAGACCATGACTCTCAAATCCTGGACACAGACCCTGTGTGTCTTTGCTCTGCCTCCCCCCCCCACCCCCCCGCCAGGGCCAGCCTTCTGGATGCTCAGCAGGTGCATGGGATGGGGGAGGAACTGGGAGGGGCAGTGATGGGGAAGTGAGGGGATCCCAGGGGACCTGGTGTCCTGAACCCCCTTTCCCACGCCTCCAGCCTCAGGGCCTGGGAAGAGGGTGAGGTGGCAACAGGAGGAGGAGGTGTCACTGCCAGGGTTCTCACCCAAGCTGGCAGAGGGGCGGGACTGGCGGTGGTGACGCCAGGGCCACTCGGCCCCCGCTTTTCACAAGCACTTTCTTTTTTGGAAGAAATTGGAGTGAGGGGGTGAGGAATCTGGGGTTGATGACCCCCTAACAGCCCATCAAGTTACAGAGAGACTGCCTCCAATCACCTTCTTCCTCCAGGGACTGTCCCCAGGTCCACCTGACTCTGAGATTCATAATCCCTTCTGCCCTGGAAACCGGGGCGGGAGCTCAGGTCATCCTGTTCAGAGGCAGGGGGATGGATCTCTTGACCTGAGGATTGGCGTGGAAGAGAGGAGGGAGAGAGAGAAGGAGGAACAAAACTCCATTTGGCCTTCCACAGTCAGGTACTTAGCAAAAAACGTCCCCCAAAAGAGATGTCAGCATTCAAGTCTCCTGGGGAAATTAGTCATTCAGGGAAGTGTTACTGAAATGTGTCGTGTTTCTCAAAAAGTAGCCAGGGGTCCCAAGGTCACCATCTCTTTCAGGCAATGCTGCCCCACTCGGAACAGCAGGCAGAAACTTCCCGCCTCCCTGAAGCATGGGGAAATGGTGGGTAAAAGGGTGGGAGGGGCCAGTCCCCAGTTCTGGTGCTGTCTTGTATCGGGTCTCCATTTTCAGGGGATGTGCTGATTCTCCCTCCCCCCACCCTCCCTGGGTCATGCCCGCCTCCTGGGGTCCCCAGCTTCTCCTTCACCTGCCAACCTGCCTCTCGGTTCAGCTCTAGTTGGGAGCAGAGAGTCCCCATGGAGCCCTAAGGGTGGAGCCCTGTTGGGCTGGGACAGCGATATAGAGATGGGGCCAGCCCCCAGGGGAGAAGTGAGGAGGGCTGGGAGGGTGCGGGGAGAGGAGAGGTTAACCTTTAACATGATGAAAATATGAAAGTATTTTTCAAAACCCTCTTTAAAATGTAAATCTTTATCTATATATTGACATGCAAAAAATTCCATGACACCTTATTGAGTGAAAAAAAAAAACACATTACAAAGCAGCACGTGTGGTGTTTATATAAAATGTGTGTGTGTGTGTGTGTGTCTGTGTGTGTGTGTGTGTGTGTGTGTGTGTTCGCGCATAAGACAGAAAGGCTGTGTGCAGGGAGTGACGTCTGGAAAGGTGCTCACCAAAATGCGAATCCTGTTTGCCTCTGCGGGATGGAGTTTGGGGTGGTTTATTGTAACAGTCCCATTTTTACTGCTTACATTTTCTAGGAGTGTGCTTTATCCGTATGTGCAAGAAAACTCCCAGTGATGCTGTTTTCAACTGGGGGGAAAGGATTGTTTTCATCCTAAGACGACTCTGTCACTCAACAGAAAAACAAACTAGAGAAAGAAAAGCCCTAGTAGTGGTCCTATCTCGCAGGCAGTCCTGCGGAACAAGTTGTGGGGTGGGGGGCGTCCTGCCCCGTCAGCGGGCTCTGAACCTGTTCCCAGCAGCCTTCCGAGCAGAGGGAAGAATAGACTGGAAAGTGCTGCACAGGTCCACCCTCTAGGGTGAGGCGCACAGCCCCTCTGAAAAAGAAATCAGTTTATTTCCCCCATTCTATGGTTGGGAGGCTGCCTTTCAGGCAAGGGAAGTGACTTGCCCAGGTCACACATACCTGAGTGACGGGCAGAGCCAGGGACGAGACTCTGAGCACGGGCAGCCCAGGGCTGCTTCCAGTGCCCTGGCCGCCCCCGCCGGCCCTGCAAACCTGAAGTTGCAGCGGGTGCAATCCCTTTCAGGGAGCTCTTCCCGCTGCCCCCAGCTTCCAGCTCCGCCTTGGGGCTGTTGGAACGAGATGCATGGGACACAGCCCAGCTGGGTCTCCGGCCCCCCCGAGGAAGAGCGCAAACACTTCAGGCACAGCCACCTAGCACAGAGCCTGGGCACACAGTGGGCATCAGTGATCTGCTGAATGTTCGCGGTCTAAGCAGTTCGGGCTGGGTGCAGACCCCGCTGCTGCGCCGAGCGGCGAGTGCGGCCGCAAGGCCCTGTGAGTCGCATCTGGGCCATCACCGGAAGGCTTCCTGTAGGAGGGGACCTTTGAGCTGAGCCTAGAAGGATGGGTGGAATTTCCACGAGGCCCCAGAGGAGAGAAAAAGGCTGGCGTTTCGGGTGGACGGGTGGACTTTTCCAGAAGGCAGTCTTTAAGCGCGAACTTGGCGGCGCGCGGGGACCCGCCACGCCGTGGGGGCCTCCGGTCCTCGGCGGCTGCTTCGAATTTGCCGAGTATTAGCCACGAGGGGGCGGGGTGAGGCGGGGCGGGGCCGAGGTGGGGGGGTGGGGGGGGAGCCCAGAGAGCTTCATAAAGCCACAGCAAAGGCGCCGCGACGCTAGTGACAGCGGCCCGCTGGAGAGGGAGCCCGGGAGCAGCTGCGCGCCCGCCAAACGCGGGCGCAGGACCCAGGCGTCCGAGCCCGGGCTCCGGTGGGGCCCCCCCCCGCCCCCGCCCCCGCCCCCGCCCCCGGGGCCCCGCCCCTACTCTCGAGACCCCCACGCCTGCCCCCGCGCGGAGAGGGGCCGGTCCCCGACGGCTGCGGGAAGGTGCCAGCCCGCCCCGGATGGGCATCGTGGAGCCGGGCTGCGGAGACATGCTGACGGGCACCGAGCCGATGCCGGCGAGCGACGAGGGCCGGGCGCCCGGCGCCGACCCGCAGAACCGCTACTTCTACCCGGAGCCCGGCGCGCAGGACGCGGCCGACCGTCGCGGGGGCGCCAGCCTGGGGGCGCCGTACCCCGGGGGCGCCCTGGTGCCCGCTCCGCCGGGCCGCTTCCTCGGAGCCTACGCCTACCCGCCCCGGCCCCAGGCCGCCGGCTTCCCCGGGGTGAGCGAGCCCTTCCCGCCGACGGCGAGCGCCGAGGGCTACCAGCCTGGGGACGGCTATGGGGCCCCGGACCCGCGCTCGGTTCTCTACCCGGGGCCGCGCGAGGACTACGCGCTGCCGGCGGGGCTGGAGGTGTCCGGGAAGCTGAGAGTCGCGCTCAACAACCACCTGTTGTGGTCCAAGTTTAATCAGCACCAGACGGAGATGATCATCACCAAGCAGGGACGGTGAGTGAGACGCGCGCCCGGAACAAGTGTTCTGTTTTGTTTTGTTTTATCCTTCTCGTGTCGGAGCCCTTCACAGTTCGGCTTAGACTTTGGGGGTAGCAGGGAGGGAGTTGTAGTGGGGGCAGGAAAGGTCTGAGTGTTGTTTTCTCCTAGGACATAGAAGTCAGAAGGGAGATGGAGAGTGGGTGCAATGAGAAGTTGTGGTGGGTTAGGGGGGAGGGTACCTTTGGTTTCACCCAGAATTGGGGTGCGCCCTTGGATCACTCTCTGCCTCAGTGGGGGTCACGGTGGGCAGAGGGGGACATGTGTGTTGGGTTTGACAGGGCAGGACCCCTCTTAGCGCCTATGTGTGGGGAAATGGAAGAGAGGGCAGGGTCTTCCTGTACCCAACCCCTCCTATCCCCCCCTGCTCCCTACCCACTCCCAGCCCTTTTGCCAGTGTTGTGCACAGGTCAGTTTTGGGAGGTGGGTAAGACTGGGATTTGGTGACACGGGGAAGCAGTCGCCAAGTTTCCCTTCCGGTAGTACTTTGAGATCATATGTCTGGTGTGAGTGTGTTTGGGGGGGGGATGTGGTAAAGTGTGTGGGGGGCACAGATCCCTTCAGGCGCAGGCCCTGACAGAAAGCACACATACCCATGGGCCTGAGCAGGTGACGCTGAGTCCCCAGGTCCCAGTTGGCCACCAGTCCCACTCTGCTCCCCGTGAGG
Organism: Felis catus; assembly: GCF_018350175.1. Lineage (NCBI taxonomy): Eukaryota > Metazoa > Chordata > Mammalia > Carnivora > Felidae > Felis > Felis catus. The sequence continues at coordinate 37,414,732 of NC_058381.1, read as the reverse complement.
TCTGTCCCCTGAAAGTCTGCCTCATCCCTGTCCAGATACTTTCCAGTCAACCATCCAGCCTGGGGAACCCCTGGCTCCACGGCTTAGTGTCCTATGAGCCCAGAGCATGCAGGGTAGGGTTTGGGGCTGAGGGTGCTGCTTCCGGAGAGAGCCTCCTGCGTGAGGAAAGAAAGAGAAACTTGCTGTTAGTGCGTTATTTGTTTAGTAAGCAACACCGAGTGCGCCCGGCCTGTGTCTGGCATGTGAGAGTAGGCACCCACCCTTCCCAGTGGGGGCCTGTGTGGGCAGGGGACCAAGGAGGGCCTCTGTGTGGAGGGGCTGTGTCATCAGTGCGCCCGAGAGGTGTTGAAGGGCAGATACCCGGTGTGGGGGCTGGGGAGGGAGAAGGGAGAGGCCACCAGGCTGGGCCAGGGTTGGGGGGTTGGCATTCAATGTAGACATTGCTGGGATAGTCTTCCCTCCCAGTGATTTCTGTGGGGTGGCCTGGGATTGAGGGACCTGTCCACCAGTCACAAACAGCTTCAAGTTGCTGAGTTGTTTCTCTTTCTCTGGGATGAACCCAGGGAAGTTGGCATTGTCTTTTATTATGGCACTGGCCTTCATCCCCTAAACCTTCTGATGGTTCCTCTCTGTGCCCCCCCCCCAACTCCGGCCCGCTGGGAGTGCTCCCAGGCACAGCCCAGGCTTCTAGTCCCATCGAGTTTGAATTGGAGGGGACCCAGAAGATCCTGTCCAGTCCCCTCCCTGCACAGACAGGGAAGCGGGCTCAGAGACACTAAGAGACTCTTCTGAGGTTGCACAGCATGGCCGTCACTGGCAGAAGTGGCACCAGAATCCAGACGGTACCCGCCTGGCTTTCTGTCTCCAGCCCCTCACGGCCAGGAGTAAAAACAGCAGCCTATACTGTCCAAAGGCGTTGATGCGTTCAGAGTGCTTTCACTTCCATTATTTTACAGTATGCTACGTAGGTCAAGCCGTCTCCCCATTTATAGGTGGGGGTGCTGAAGCCTAGGGACCGAGTGGCTCGCACTGTGTCACCCAGCAGACCTGAACTCAGGCCTCCGCTCTCCTCAGATGGTCAGGAAGCCCTTCCCACCCTGGGGGAAGGCCCTGGCCTCCCTACAATGGGCCCTTCCAGCCTTGAGGGGTGGGGTGGACGGAGCATTGGCCAGCACGTCAGGGACCCAATGGGCGCCGGACGGGCGGCGGGCTGCCCGCGGCCTGGCGAGGGAGGTGTCTCACAGGGATGTGTCTCTGCGGGTCCCCATCGCTACCCTGTGGCCTCCTTCTTTCCTTCGTGTTCTTGCTGAATAATTCTCTCTTGATGAGTTTTGTTGTCTCCCTTTGAGATCCATACACCTACTTTCTTTTATTACGAAAAGTTCCAAAATATACAAAAGCAAAGAGAAAAACCTTACAGGCCTCCACCTACCCATCACCAGCTTCGGCAGTAGTCACCCCTGGTCCAATCTTGTTTCTTCTTTATTCTCACTCACCTCACTTCCGCCTCCCACTCCCCAGTCTGCAGCTTTATCGGTGATGATGTTAAGGATTTAGTAAGTAAATCCTAGACACTATGAAAGAGTTTTCATCCTTCAAATTTCTCGATGCGCGTCTAAAAATGGCTTTTGCAAAGTAAACACGGGGCGCCCGGGTGGCTCAGTCGGCTGAGTGTCAGACTTCGGCTCAGGTCATGATCTCACCGTTTGTGAGTTCAAGCCCTGCATCGGGCTCTGTGCTGACAGCTCAGAGCCTGGAGCCTGTTTCGGATTCTGTGTCTCTCTCTTTCTCTGTCCCTCCCCCACTCATGCTCTGTGTGTCTCTCTCTTTCAAAAATAAATAAACGTTAAAAAAAAATAAAAAATAAAATAAAAGCGAGCACGATACTATTAGCAAACCTGAGAAGAAATTCATAAATAGCATCAAATTTCCCAGATCATTTTGTAATTGTGTGTGACTGTATTTGTCACAATCCTCATGCTTTCGATCCATCCTGAGGGACAGCTTCGGACACTCTGAGGTCCCTGTTAGAAGGGGACCTCACCATTTCCTTTGATGCCTCCCTTGGAGCAGGCCTCAGGGGTCCCATGGTGGGGTGGAAGGGACAGAGAACATACCATCCCCAGTTCAGTCCCACTGGCCCCAACTCAGCCCCGTACCTGAACTTGGGCTCCAGCGATCTGGGAAGTCGGCGGCCATTTCCTTGTGCTACTGACTTCTGAAAAGTAAGCCTTGGGCTCAGAGAACGGCACCCTTCCTATCCTGCTTTGGAGAGCTGGCCTGTCCCCCCCGTGGGTTCCAGTGACCTGCCAGTCACCACCGCATCACCCACGGCCTTCTTCCTTTTTGAAAAATCCTTCCAGCCCAGGCCCACCCACAGCCCCACAGCCTTTTGCCTTGGGCTGACTCACTCCCTCCCAGATCCTTCCTCTCCCACCCACCCTAGACCCATCCCTCACTATGGACAAGCGACAGTCACTCTCTCCTCCATGGGCAGTAGCAGCAAGGTGGGGAGCGGCAGTGGGGGTGGGGATGGCAGTTCCCAGAGCCAGAGACTGACCCAGGCCTCTCGGGTGGGACTGGGAGGGGAAAGTGAGATAAAATGTTGGACCGACCAAGTGGAGACGTTGGAGTTGAAGTTTGTGTGTTTGTGAAGTTTCGGGGTGCCTACACTGGACTTGCGCTGTATTTCTGTGTGGCAGCGCGTGTGTGTGCTGTGAATGTGTTGGTGTGCAGAGAATAGTTGATGGTAGATATTCTCAGTAGAGGAAGAGAGAGGCGGGTGTCTGTGTGTGTGGGTGTGTGGGTGTGCATTCATTGCTGGCAATCCCCACTTTTCTGGGTGTGATTAGTTGATTATTATAATTAAGATAACTTTGGGTAGTTCTGTTGTTAAGGAGCTCAATTCGCATTTGTGTATGTATGTGTGAATTTAGGGGTTGATAAAACAATTTCAGTGCTAACCGATCCTGGATCACTGGCCTCCTAGCCATGGTGGTTTTCCCTTCTCCATGTTCCCGACTCAGAGAACTTAGATCTTTAAAACAACTAAAAAAAATTTTTTTAATGTTTTATTTATTTTTGAGAGAGAGAGAGAGAGAGAGAGAGAGAGAGAGCGTGAGCAGGGGAGGGGCAGAGCGAGAGGGAGACCCAGAATCCGAAGCAGGCTCCAGGCTCTGAGCTGTCGGCATAGAGCCAGACGCGGGGTTCGAACTCACAAACCGTGAGATCATGACCTGAGCTGAAACCAAGAGTCCAATGCTTAACCAACTGAGCCACTCAGGTGCCCCTAGGACAATTTTTTTTTTTTTTTTAGTTCTAAGCCTCTTTAATTTGGACTCACTGGCTTAATTTCTCTTGGGGCAGGTGAAAACAGCTTTGTTTTCCATCGGCTGTTTGCTAGTGACTATCTAATTTCCATGAAGTTGGATCTGAGGTTGATGGGGGCGGGGGTAGGGGAGATCCTTTGATGCCTGAGCACATTTTGCATTTCGATAGGTACAAGGTAGTGCTGGGATATCCTCCTAAAAGGTGATACTAATCTACACCTGCACCAGTAGTGTGTGAGAGGACCCCTTTCCCCACAGACTCAGCAGCGTTGGATATCAGTTGTGAACCACTTTGCCAACATGACTGACGAAAAATCACCTCCTTTTAATCCGTACGTAATGACGGTGAATTGGAACATATCAGAGGCGTTCAGGATGGGGTGGAGGGTGTGGTGACCCTGCGAATCATTTCAAGATGGGATAGTCCTGAGCCCTAGCTCAGGAATTTAGAGTCTCGGGCCCTGTCCTCTGAGGGCACGATGGTAAGTGGTCTTTTCGGTTTTTTATTTTTTTTTATTTTTTTTAACGTTTACTTTATTTTTGAGAGAGAGACAGAGCGCGAGCGGGGCAGGGGCAGAGAGAGAGGGAGACACAGAATGCAAAGCAGGCCCCAGGCTCTGAGTTGTCAGCACAGAGCCTGACGTGGGGCTCGAACCCACGAACCGTGAGATCTTGACCTGAGCCGAAGTGGGACGCTTAACCGACTGAGACCCCCCCCAGGCGCCCGTAAGTGGTCTTTTTGAAGGGCTTCCTTTGGCATCAGACCGTGTTGCTTCCCAGCAAAGTGTCATGTAAATCAGGGGCTATTTTGGGATTCCAGCTGGTGGTGATTCTAGACTTTTAGGGTGAAATGAGACCTCCCTTCTCTTCTCCCTTTCCCCCATTCTCTTCCTGTATCTCCTGCATTTCCGTCTACCAGAGCTAAGCAGGGTAGAGAGATGGCCCCCAGGGCATGTATGCTGCAGTCAGGAGCCCCCGACACTGTTCTCCCACCAAGGATCCGTCAACACGGCTCTCCAATCCTTGGCTGCTTCAAGTATAAACTTGGAAGTAACATTGTCCATTTCAGGGGCTCCTGGGTGGCCCAGTGGATTAAGCATCCAACTTTGGCTCAGGTCGTGATCTCACGGTTTGTGAGTTTGAGCCCTGCATCGGGCTCTTGGCTGTCTGTGTCGGGCTCGCTTCGGATCCTCTGTGTCCCTCTCTCTCTGCCCTTCCCCTGCTCACGCTCTCCCTCTCTCAAAAATAACTAATAAAAAAACAGAAATTTTTTAAGTTACCTTTCAAAGGGTGCTAAGTAGAGACACAATGAATACGTTCCTTCTCTTCCTTTATTCCTACAAGTTTGAAGGGGAGCTGGTTATGATACAAAAAATGTGTGCGACCCAACTGCGTCATAGAAGGAGTCAGAAGGAGTCGGTGGTAGAGACGAGTTGAAGATATCGCCCCAACCTTAATCGTTCAAGGCCTCATCCATCACCGCTGAGCCCCCGGGCTCCAGAACTCTGGACGCTTGCTTGGGGTCCTTCAGCCGGGCCTGAGGGCCTGAGGGCTTTGATAGCTCGGGGCCTGGGAGAGGGTGGGGTGGAGGAGGGACCGGATGAGCTGAGTTTCGCATCTTTCAAACTTCTTAACAGCTCTCAGAGGAAAAATGAACAGGAGTTACTGTCCCCACTTACAGGTGAAGAAACTGAGGTTTGCTTTGGGAATTAACTTATCTAAGGTCATAGGGCCAGTAAGCCTCTTTTTTTTTTTTTTCTCAGCATAGGAGAGTCCAGAGAAGACAGGAATGTCGGGAGACCTTCCCAAGGTTCTTAAGGGTGTCGTTCTGGGAATGCCTAAGGACTAGGATGCCCCCCAAAAGTGTTCCTAGGTCTCTAGCACTCTCCCTCCCCCAGGTCTCCTGACTCAGGGACTGGTGTCTTCCTTCCCACCCTGCATGACTTCTTGTAGGAGGAGGGGAGAGGTGTGTGGGAATGAAACGTAATTCTGATGAGGGTGAGATTCTGCCATCCTGCAAAATCTGCTCTTCCTGCTTGGGTTGGAAAAGAAAAGCCAAGCCATCAGGATCGGTGATGGTGGAAGTGGCGAGATGGGTGTGGTGTGAAAGTGCTTCCTTCTCCGGCTCTCTTGCTCTGGCTCCATAGAGGATAATACAGCATCCCAACCTCGACTCCCTCCACTTTTCCTGGGAGCCAGGCCTTTGAGAGTGGGGACTGTGCTCAACAGAGTCCTCTGCCAGGTGGCTGGGAAGTTCCACCTAGGATTTTAGCTACTTCTCTGAAGGCTGAGGCCTGGGGCAGGCCATCCACAGACATCTGGCCCTGGGAGGGGGCTGGGGGCAGGGGGAGCCTGGGGGCCACAGGGCTGGGAGCATCATGGCACCGCGAGGACCACAGTGGAGAGGATGGGGTGGGGACTGAGACCGGATGAGGGCTTGGGAGACTGAGGCATGAGGGCCTATGGGGAAGTGCCTCTGGGGGGCTGGCTTGTGGCTTTGCTCCCGGCTAGGAAGCAAACTAAGATTCGAGACCGTGTCCATCAACTGACCCTCTGAAAGAAGAACAGCGAAAAAGCCCTGATTCATAGTGTTTGCTGATTTCCGTGGTGTAACTATCCCTATGGTGGCTGATTTCAAGCTACGCTTGTGGTATCCCTGGATGCAGAGTTGGGAAGAGACGTGCCGTAGCACGGTTATCTAGTATTTTCCTCCAGGTGGGAACAAGAGATGTAAGTAACCTCAAGATGGGGCGCCTGGGTGGTTCAGTCAGCTAAGCGTCTGGCTTCAGCTCAGGTCAGGATCTCACGGCTGGTGAGTTCGAGCCCCTTGTCGGGCTCTGTGCGGACCGCTCGGAACCGGGAGTGTGCGTTGGGATTCTGTGTCGCAGGCTCTCTCTGCCCCTCCCCCGCCGGCTCTCTGTCTCTCAAAAATAAATAAACATTAAAAAATTGAAAAAAGAAAAAAAGTAACCTCAGGAGCAGAGATAACAGGAAAATGTAGTAAACGAACTGAGAAGCGATGAGTTTTGCGTATTTATCACCTCGGCTGGTAATGTATTTAATTGTAAGTTGATATAATTTCAGTTTTAGTTATGGCATTGTTTAGCGACTGGCTGGCATTTCCGCTTGGCTCTCTTGAGGGGTGGAAGCTGACTCCAGCACATCGCGGAAAGCCTTGGCACTGGGGTGGCTGTCTGCGACGTTGGGGGGCTGATGGATGTTGGTGGGTCTTTCTGTTCTCCCTAGGCGGATGTTCCCGTTCTTGTCATTTACTGTGGCGGGGCTGGAGCCCACCAGCCATTACCGGATGTTCGTGGACGTGGTCTTGGTGGACCAGCACCACTGGCGGTATCAGAGCGGCAAGTGGGTGCAGTGTGGCAAGGCTGAGGGCAACATGCCAGGTAGGAAGCCCCCTGGAGAACCCTGGATGCTCTTTTTCGCCGAGACTGAGCGCCCCCTGGTGGACCCAGGAGGAACCCGCGAGCCACTGCCCGCTACACCTAAGCCTGAACTCCCCATCCCACCCTTGTCCCCTCCCACTTCTCACCCCCGTTCTGTTTGTCCTCTCTTCTCTCTTCTGCCTTAGCCTGTCTTCTGCTCAGTCCTCTGTGCCCACCTCCCCTTGCCCTGACCCATCTAGTCCTGCCCCTGCAGCCTTTTCGACATCCCCCTCCGAACAGGCAAAGAAGCCCCATCTCACCAGGGCTCTGGTCCCCCGGGGGCTGCATGCCAAAGAGGTTAACTGTCCACAGGAAACCGCCTGTACGTCCACCCAGATTCCCCCAATACTGGAGCCCATTGGATGCGCCAGGAAGTTTCGTTCGGGAAACTAAAGCTCACGAACAACAAAGGGGCCTCTAACAATGTGACCCAGGTGGGATTCCTCGCCACCCCCCACCCCTCCTGGCTGATTCTGTTCTGTGAAAGTCCCTTTTCTTCCTCTCTGACTCTGGTTCTTTTCCATGCACCGTGCGGGGAAGATGAGGTGGGAGGAAGCTGAGTCTCAGGGGCAGACACGGGGTTGCATTCAGGATGACATGGGCCAAGCTGGCCCTGGGGCTTTCTTCATCAAACCCGAGGCCGCCATCACTTGTGTGCCATGCTGGGCATAGGGTTGGTGCCCGCCGCCTCAGGAAATGGACGCGGAGTCTAAGTTGAACAGAGCCTTGAGAAGCCTTGCTTGTGCTAATACCTTGGTCACAAAGGACATCTGTGGGTAGGAAACAGGGCAAGAGGGCAGAAGTGGTGCCCTGGAGAGGCTGGGCACCAGAGTTAGAAGGCCTGGGGGAAGCTACGTGGTAGCAGGGCAGGGGAATGGACGCTATGACCTCAGGGTCCCTTCTAGCCTGGCCACAGGACCAGCCGTGGGTGGGGGTAGAGGACCCGTAGACCCCCACAAGCATCTGGCTCTCTCTCAGATGATCGTGCTCCAGTCTCTCCATAAGTACCAGCCTCGGCTACACATCGTCGAGGTGAACGATGGGGAGCCGGAGGCGGCCTGCAACGCCTCCAACACGCATGTCTTCACCTTCCAAGAGACCCAGTTCATTGCCGTGACCGCCTACCAGAATGCAGAGGTGAGGGCTGCCGGGCGGGGCTGAGCCTCGAGGGACAGGAGGGGAGAGGGAGGCCCACAGGCTTCCCTGGTGGGGAATTCGGAAGTTCTCTGGCACCAGACTCAGGACTCAGGTGCCTCTATTTCCCCTCTCTCTAGATCACTCAGCTGAAAATTGATAATAACCCTTTTGCCAAAGGATTCCGGGAGAACTTTGAGTCGTAAGTGCCACTGGGTTCAGCTCACCTTTGCAGAGGGCCTCCTCTTGGTTCCTCCTGGGACTCGGCTCCAGACTGGTGTTGAGCACGTCTCCTTCCCTGGGGGTGGGCAGGGGTGGGGTGGATGCTGGAGGGCCGGCAGGGCAAGAGGGTCCAGGGAGGGACGTGCAGTAGGCAGGCTTACAGGTCAGTGGTTCTGTTTGTGACCGCTTTTCTTGCCTCCTTTTTTTTTTTTTTTAGCATGTATGCCTCTGTTGACAGCAGCGTCCCCTCCCCGCCTGGACCCAACTGTCAGTTGCTTGGGGGAGACCACTACTCTCCTCTCCTACCCAACCAGTATCCCGTTCCCAGTCGCTTCTACTCCGACCTTCCCGGGCAAGCCAAGGATGTGGTTTCCCAGCCTTACTGGCTGGGCCCCCCCGGGACCACAGCTATGAGGCCGAGTTTCGAGCGGTCAGCATGAAGCCTGCATTCCTGCCCTCCGCCCCTGGACCCACCGTGTCCTACTACCGAGGCCAAGAGGTCCTGACGCCTGGAGCTGGCTGGCCTGTGGCCCCCCAGTACCCTCCCAAGATGGGCCCAGGCAGCTGGTTCCGCCCCATGCGGACTCTGCCCATGGAACCCGGTCCTGGAGCTTCAGAGGGACGGGGCCCGGAGGACCAGGGCTCCCCCTCCGTGTGGACTGAGATCACCCCGCTGCGGCCGGAGTCCAGTGACTCAGGACTGGGTGAAGGAGACTCTAAGAGGAGGCGTGTGTCCCCCTATCCTTCCAGCGGCGATAGCTCCTCCCCTGCTGGGGCCCCTTCTCCTTTTGATAAGGAAACCGAAGGCCAGTTTTATAGCTATTTTCCCAACTGAGGGGATGACATGGGGAAAGGCAGAGAAACAGCGTTATCAGGTTGGAGGACGCCAACTAATGCAGACGACAGACTCAGGACTGAGAGGCCCCAGCTCCCTCTGTCTCTTCTCCTTTTGTAGTTGGTTGAGGAAGAGGGGGTCCTGGGGTTCACTTGCTGCTTCCGGCCCACGATGAAACCTGAGAGGAGTGTCCCCTGCCCCTTCCTCGGCCCTAACTACAATCATTTCCCTGGTGCTGCTTCTGGCTGTGGGTTCCCAGCTGGAGAACAGAGAACGGAGAACAAGACGGTCTTGGCCACAAAGGAGCTTTCTGCTCTTCTCTGGGACTGGGTAGGGGTCCGGTGGGGCTGGCTGGGAACTGGAGACCGTCTTCCTTTATAGAACTAACTTTGCGCGGTTGCGTTTGCGCCGATGACTTTGGGCGGCTGGCCCGGACCCCCCCTGCGCAGAGACAGTGGGGTCCCAAGGAAGGGCGGGGAAGGGGGGGGTTGGTGCACACCTCAAGAAGCGAAGTCTTTGGGGGTGGTGATTATGGGGGCACGCACGCTTTTTTCTTTTTCTTTTTTGGAATGGGGAGGCTATTTATTGTACAGAGAGTGGTGTCTGGATATATTTCTTTTGTCTTCATCACTTTCTGCAAATAAACATGAAACTGGAGAATGTGTCCTGCTTCAGGGCCCTGGAGGGGGACGTGGATGGGGACTCACCCCGCTGGGATTTGCAGGTGCACCAAAGCTCTCCAACAGCAGCTGCAGTTCCCAAGGACCTGTGCCGCCTTCTAGAAACCCAGAGTGGCTTCACTCAGGGGATCAACAGAGCAAGACCACATGTCCTGAAGGTTGATGGTTGATTCCACCTTGTAAGGCACCTTGGGACAGAGGACGGTTCCTCTGCCTGACCTGCGGAGGAGGGGTGGGAGGGCGAGACCCCAGGACAGGGCTGGGTGGGGGCTGGGAGCTCTGTGGGGAGAAGCCTTGATTTCTCTTTGCATTTTTTTAAAAATTAAATTTTTTAAAAAATGTTTATTTATTTCTGATAGAGTGTGAGCGAGGAAGAGGCAGAGAGAGAGAGGGAGACATAGAATCTGAAGCAGGCTCCAGGCTCTGAGCTGTCAGCACAGAGTCCGACTTGAGGCTCGAACTCACGAACGATGAGATCATGACCTGAGCCGAAGTCAGAGGCTTAACCAACTGAGCCACCCAGGCGTCCCCTAAAAAAAATTTTTTTTTAATGTTTATTTTTGAGAGAGACAGGTTAGGCATAAAACCCCGAAGCAGGCTCCAGGCTCCCAGCTGTCAGCACAGAGCCCGATGTGGGGCTCGAACTCACAGACTGCGAGATCATGACCTGAGCTTAACCTGAACACTCAACCAACTGAGCCACCCAGGGGCACCTCTGCAGTTTTAGCAGCTTTGGTTCTCCATCGTCCTCTTAGGGTTGGTTATTCAAAGGTTAAAGGAGTAAATATAAATTGAACCACACGAAATTGCTGTTTTTGTAGGTCAAGAACAGCTAAATATGGCAATTTCATACGATTTGAACTAGCACATGTAAAGGGTTTAGAACAGATCTGATAAACAGCACTCAATCTGTAAATTATTGTTATAATTCTCTAGCTCTGTTTCTCTCTTTCCCTCTCTCTTTATACACATACTGAACTGTATTTGTAAAATAACACCCGCTTCTTTTAAAGAATGTAAGCAATGCATAAAAGTAAAAAGCACTAAATTATCCCAAATCTTACCACCCATCAATAATTATCATTAAATGCTAACTGGGTTAGATAGATAGACAGAAGTATATTTTTATAACGTTGGAATCATACTGAAAATGCTTTTTTAAAAACAAAATTGGGGAGCCTGGGTGGCTCGGTCGGTTGAGCGTCCGACTTCGGTTCAGGTCATGATCTCACGGTCCGTGAGTTCGAGCCCCGCGTCGGGCTCTGTGCTGACAGCTCAGAGCCTGGAGCCTGTTTCAGATTCTGTGTCTCGCTCTCTCTGCCCCTTCCCCACTCACGCTCTCTCTCTCTTTCTGAAAATAAGTAAATAAACTTAAGAAAAAAGAAAAAAGAAAAAGAAAAAGAAAGGAGCTTATGCGAAATGTCCAGAAGTTAGAATTACTCCATTGGCCTAGTCCCAATCCAGGGTATCCTCCACTCCGATGGGGGAGGCGGGTGTCACCATGGGCCCTTGGGTGTTCTCTCACTTCTGTTGGAGCTTGGAAATCTCCATTTCTGTCACAGTTCACATCCCCTCCTTTCCTGGTCTCTATCCAGAGGCCATTTTCATCACCTCCTAGTTAGAAGAAGGAAAAGATAAATCCATCCTCCTTGGATTTGGAAGCTCATAATTTTGTAAATGACATGAGTGGTTCTGTCATCCTGCGCTGAGTGCAAATTATTCCTCCCACCCCTTAGGCTATCACTCCCTGGAGTTATTAAGTGTTGGTATAAAATTAGGCCTATTTCCTTTTCTGGGAACTGTTGTCAGTGATTACAGTACTCTTCTCCCCCACTGTTTTTATTTTTATTTAAGTTTATTTATTTATTTTTAGTAATCTCTACACCCAACCCGGGGCTCCAACTCACCACCCTGAGTCGCATGCTCTTCCCACTGAGCCAGCCAGGCGCCCCACCCCCCCACTGTTTTTAAATGGTTTTGTTCACTTCATTAGATATATTTACACCCTCTATTATCTTTTTCCAAAAGTGTGGGGGCATATGTTTTGATGCTTTTTTATTTGACTCATAAAGGTTCATTACTACTATTCCTTCTCTACTAAATGTACCTTTTACTGAAAAGCAAAAATACTGAAAATACTAAAATACATCTTTCTATGCATGAACACGGGATATTTCTTCATTTATTTAGGTCATTCTTTTTTTTTACTTTTTTAATGTTTATTTATTTTTGAGAGAGAGGGAGAGACAGAGCGTGAGCAGGGGAAGGGCAGAGAGAGGGAGACAGAGAATCCAAAGCAGGCTCCAGGCTCTGAGCTGTCAGCACAGAGCCCGACGCGGGGCTTGAACTCAAGAACTGTGAGATCATGACCTGAGCCAAAGTCAGACGCTCAGCCAACTGAGCCACCCAGATGCCCCTCTTTAGGTCATTCTTAAGGTCCTCAGTAAAATTTTATAGTTTACAGGTATAGCTTTTGTATATCTTATATTTATTCTTAAGTATTAAGGTTTTTTTCTCTATACAGGGCATTTTTAAAAAATACATATTTTCAGGGTGCCTGGGTGGCTCAGTCAGTAAGCATCCGACTTCAGCTCAGGTCATGATCTCAGGGCTCGTGAGTTTGAGCCCTGCATCAGGCTCTCTGCTGTCAGTGCAAAGGCCGCTTCAGGATCCCCTGTCTCCTTCTCTCTGCCCCTCCCCTGCTCATGCCCTCTCTCTCTCTAATAAATAAACATAAAAAAAAAAAATACGTATTTTCTAATTGTTAATTATAATTGATTTTTGTATGCCAATCGTAAGATCCAGCCATTTTACTAAACTCTCATTATTTTTTAGTGATTTGCTATAAATTCATTACTTTCTTTATGGCCAATTGGATTATTTCAAATAATGACAGTTTTATTTCGTCCTTTCTAATCATTATACTTCGAATTTCTTTTTCTTAGCTTATTGCACCTGCTAGAACTTCAAGTGCTAGTTTCTTGCCTTTTGGGGGATTCGTTCCCTCCTATTTATGCCACTTTTCCCCTCATATTGGTTTGACATTTCTATTATTTTAGTGGCTACTTCATACATCTTAATATGTACCTTTAGGGGCGCCTGGGTGACTCAGTCGGTTAAGCGGCCGACTTCAGCTCAGGTCACGGTCTCGCAGTCCGTGAGTTCGAGCCCCGCGGCGGGCTCTGTGCTGACCGCTCAGAGCCTGGAGCCTGTTTCGGATTCTGTGTCTCCCTCTCTCTCTGACCCTCCCCCATTCATGCTCTGTCTCTCTCTGTCTCAAAAATAAATAAACGTTAAAAAAAAAATTGAAAAAAAAATGTACCTTTAACCTACTAAAATCCTAATGTTGAATGATATTTTACCCTGTGTTCTGTTCAATAAAACAATTTTAGATTAGCTCTCATTCCCCCCCCTCTTGATTTACTATTGTTTTCTCTCCTAATTTACTGATTTTGAACACTTCCAAATACATATACACACATATCTATTTGGGGGGGGGGTTGGTTTGCTTGTTTTGTTTTTTTCACATACGTGTATTTTTAAGTAAACTCTACATCCAACGTGGGGCTCTAACTCACAACCCTGAGAACAACAGTCCCATTCTCTACTGACTGAGCCAGCCAGGTGCCCCTTCAGTTCTTTTTTCATCCACACAGATGATACTCCTGTATTACTTTGTTGAGATAATACTTGCTTGGGCTTAATTTTATGTCACCATTCTCTTGCTCACTTTTCCTCTTTGCTTTTCTGCCTCTTTTTTTCTTCAACTAAATCCTTTACAACTTCTTTTAAACAGGCATCTTTGTAAATTCCTTAAAAGCTTGTTTCTTACAAAGATTATTATTTTTCTCCTTGTTGTTGGATGGTTTTTTTGCTGAGTAAACAATTTTAAGTGGATAGTAATTTTTTCTTACTTTATAGAAGCTATTCCGTCATCTTTTGGCTTCTATTGTTGTGAAATCTGCTACTAGTGTAATTATCATTCTTTAAAAAAAATGTTTATTTTTGAGAGAGAGCAAGCAGGGGAGGGGCAGAGAGAGGGGGGACAGAGGATCAGAAGTGGGTTCTGCGCTGACAGTGGAGAGCCCTATGTGGGGCTTGAACCCACAAACCGTGAGATCAAGACCTGAGCCAAAGTCAGAGGCTCAACCAACTGAGCCACCCAGGTGCCCCAGCTAATTATCATTCTTTTGTAGGTCATCTGTCTTTCTCTTTCTGCTTTCCAGATCTTCTAGTTATATTTGGTGTGTAGCAGATTTATTATGATGTGACAAGGTATGAATTTATTTTTCTTGATCACATTTGGGATATATTGTACTTCCTGAAACTGTGTAGTCATGGTTTTCATCAATTCTGAAATTTCTTAATTATTATCTCTTTAAACATTAATTCTTTCCAATTTCGCCCTTTGGGACTCTAATCAGATAGATGTCAGAGATTTTCATTCTATTATTATTCACGTCTCTCAACTCTTTATTATGTTTTTTCTCTTTGTCTCACTTTGCTGCTTTCTGTATAAATTCTTGAGATATATCTTTTCGTTTAATTCTACTTTCAACAGAATCTAAAATGCTGATTAGCCTACTCACTGAAAAATTTTTTTTCACAGTTTACAAAGTACTTTTCATAGTTATTTTGTGCATCTCCGTTAAGTTTTTTTAATGTTATGCTTTGCATTTCTTTATTTTTATTTTTATTTTTAGTAATCTCTACACTCAATGTGGGGCTGAAATTCATGATCCTGAGATCAAGAGTCTCATGCTTTTCTGACTGGGTCAGCCAAGCACCTCATGCTTTGCATTTCTATAAATTCTATTTTTTTTCCAAATTGTACAATCCTGATAATTTCCTGTTGTATGTTTTCCCTTATAACTACATTCTTTATTTCTGTAAATATTCTACACACAACCATTCTGTATTTTGTATTTGACAATTCCAGATAATACTGGAGGTTGTTTGTGGGGGGTGTGGTGGTAGTGTTGTCTAAACATGTTGATTCTTCTGATTATCACTCGCAATGGATTTGCCTTCTTGCACACGTGGGTATCTTTGTAAGGTCATGTTTGATTTTTAACCCATGGATGTCCTGTAAGATTAACTTGGGGAAAATTTCTTCCACAGATGTTGCCTCTGATTCAACAGATGGGAACACCAAATTATGGCTGGACTTTTCCCTCTAGCAATGTAGTCAAATTTCTTGGCTCAGGGCTCCAAAAGAGTGAGACAGAAGCTTCCAGGCCTACCCTTTAGAGCATCACTCTACTACATTCTATTGGTCAAGGCCAGCCCATATATAATGAGAGGGGGAATAATTTTTCAGTTGGATGATAGGGGTAGCATGTACTGCCTAACCATCATTCTAGGATTTTTTCCCTTCACCGTCATGTTGGTAGATTGAAATTGTCCATGGGACATTTCAACGGATATGGCAAGTGCCACAAGTGAGGGCACACTTCTTCCCAGATTGCTATTTGTTAAACCTTCATTGCCACACCACTGGAAGCTGGTTTATTAAGTTGGGGCACTCACAATGAAATCTGAGAGGAGTTAGAGAGGTCTTCTCTCCTAGGATATTATTCAGTTCTCTTAAGTTCTCCTTTCAAATTTCTCCCTGGCTGACAGCATTCTAAGAATGGGATATGAAAAGAGAAATTGGGGGTCCAATTTTTTCTTTTACACGCTCTCTGCCTTTAATTTTGCCTCACCTTTCTTAGCCACTGTCTGTGACATACCCAAGTCCCATGTCTATTCTCATTTTCTTCGGAGAATAACATTGTTCTTTTTTTTTTTTAAGTTTTTTTTTTATTATTATTCATTGAAGTAATCTCTACATCCCACATGGGGCTCAAACTCATGACCCTGAGATCAAGAGTCATACACTCTTCTGAATGAGCCAGCCAGGCACCCCACAACAGTGTTCTTTCAGGACATATGTGACTGCTCAGGGTAGGAAGCGGTCAGGGGAAGCTCAATACCCATGATTTCAGATTTGTAGCCAATCCACCAATTTTCAACACCATGCCTCAATGCCACCTGCCATTGTGTTTGATACTCCTAACACCTGAGTCTATTTTAGGTTATTTGGTGGTAAATCAGCTCACCTATTGCTAATCCTGTTTGTAGGCATTTCAGGGTACAGCTGCATTTTAGGTTGTCATTCCATCTTGCTTAATCAGATACTCCTCCTCCTTCTTCCTATATCCCAAAAAATTGTTGAAATGTGTTGTCTGCCTTTTCCTCTGCTATTCTCTTTGCTTCTGTGGTTCTATGCATTAAGAGAACCTCTAATTTTTTTTTTTACATTTATTTATTTTTTGAGAGACATAGAGAGACAGAGCACAAGTGGGGGAGGGGCAGAGAGAGAAGGAGACAGAGAATCCGAAGCAGGCTCCAGGCTCCGAGCTGTCAGCACAGAGCCCGTCGCGGGGCTCGAACCCACAAACCGTGAGATCATGACCTGAGCCAAAGTCAGCCGCTCAACCGACTGAGCCACCCAGGCGCCCCAAGAAAATCTCTATATTATCATGTTAATAACTAATATACATATTTAAACTAAATACTCTTCATTGATTTTGAATGAAAACTTGTAAATCTTTTAGTCATCATAAGCTGGCCTCCCTCCCTCCCCATTTTATTTTATTTTTTAAAGTTTATTTATTTATTTTGAGAGACAGAGAGAGAGAGAGAGCGAGCAAGCAGGGGAGGGGCAGAGAGAGATGGGGAGAGAGAATCTCAATCAGGCTCCTTACTGTCAGCACAGAGTCGGATGCAGGGCTTGAACTCATGAACCGTGAGATCATGACTGAGCTGAAATCAAGAGTCAGACATTTAACCGACTGAGTCACCCAGGCACTACCCTTTCTCCTCATTTTAGGAAAATTTTTATTTAATTTTATCTCTGATTACCTTCAGTTAGTATTTATTTTTCTAGGATGTGTGTAATTCTTTGGCTTTGTCTCTATCCTTTGTTCTCTTCCTATTTTTATCTTTTAAAACATATATTATGTGCTCTGGGAAAAATTTTCAAATTTATCTTAGTAATGGAATATTAACCTGGGGATGATTGAAGACTAATTTTTAAGGAGACAGTGATCCAGAAGTTTAAATACTTGTACTTATGATTTACATGAATGCTTTGCGAGAGTCTATGGCTACAGCTATGTCTTATATGTTGTTTTATAAGAGCTAATAATGACAAGAGTTACAAATAGCTGGGTTTTAAAGTAACTGTTGGGGTTAAGATGTGAATTTTGATTAAGCACAAGTTTAATCTTTTCTCAGACTCAGTAAAACCCAGCTAATTTGTGTTACTCATACTTAAATTACCAATGGTTTCTCCAAGTAGGGAAGAGGAACACAGGAATTATTTCAGGAAATATCTAAACACACACACACACACACACAACTGCCTATGCTTATATCCTTATATGACAAGTACCCTTTTATTTAAAAAAAAAAAGTTTTATTTATTTAAATAATCTCTACACCCAGTATGGGGCTCAAACTCATGACCCTGAGATCAAGAGTTGCATGCTCTTCCAACGGAACCAGCCAGATGCACCCTATAAGTATCTTTATGTGATGAAGGAGAAATTGTGGCATAGATATGTGGCTGAATCATATCCTAACACACCAAATCAGATTGATCTTTCACAACACTAACTTGGTTTTCCTTCAATTCAATTGTGCTCTTTAGAACCTTCATTGAGAGTTTAAATTCTGCCATTGGATTTTAGTTTTCTTTTCAATTTCATGTTATCTCATCTATCTCCCCTTCATCTTGGCCTATATTATTGTATCTCAATTCTCTCTTAACAGATTTCTTATTTCTTTGAGGATGCTGAAAAGTTCCCTGGAGTTTTCTTTTGGATCTTGAAATGGCAAGGTAATTGTGTGAAGCAATTTACTAATTGGGATTATTAGCTATAAATCAGTTAAATGAATAGTTGAACTATAATACTTTGGGGGTAGAATAATAGATATTGTGTCTTTAGACCATACTCTTCTTTATGAAAACTCTACCCACACCCTCTTCTTTCCAGGGGTCAATCCCTGAAGACCATGTTTATACAATGTGGCCCTGCTCTGCTTCATACCTCATCATAGCTGATTGGAAGAAGGTTGATACATGAAGGAATTGGGTTGAAGAATCATTTGGGATTCTTAAGTTTGGGATATTGCTTAAGTTTGGGTTGTATAAACTGTGGTGCAGTGGGGCAGCCAAGTATATGAAGATTCAGAGAATGCAGTTTTGGGAGGACAGGAGCAGATGTGTGAAGAGATAAAGTAATAAAATATGAGGGAGTGAGTGATAGCAAGAGCCAAAGTGAGAGTGAGGAAGAACTTCCTAGTTCTAGTTCCTCTTAAGTTCCTACTAAACTTCCTTTCTCCTCTGAGCCACACCCATGTGTTAATGATAGTTTCCGTTTAGTTTGGAGTGGGAGTCTGGGACTACTAAGAGAGCTTTGATTAAGACATCCATTTCCAATTATAATAGGCAAATCACGTCATTGTGAGTAAGAGGATGAAGAAATGCAGCACATTCAGTTCCTACAGTAGGAGGATGTGTATCCAGCTCACCCCAAAGTAATATCAGATGATTAGGAAAAAAGGTGAAAAGGTGTAGGAGTGGGTTAGGGTTGGGGGAGAGAGACCACATCCTTATTTTGCCCCTGTGGAAATTGTTTTATGATCCATGAGAAAGTTGATCTTGTCATTCCTAAGCATTACTAAAGTGTTATTAAAATGCAGGTTTCATATGAGTATATGGTTGAGTCATATTTTTTCACCCACCGTGCCAATCTTTGCCATTTAATTGGTGTATTTATACCATTTATACTTAATGTAATTACTGATATGTTGTGAATTAAATCTGCCATTTTATTTTTTGCTGTAGGATTATTCTCTCTTTTTTCATTTCTCTGCTTTCTTTTTTCTAATTTCCTGAGTTACTTGAATATATTTTTAGAATTCCATTTTGATTGATCTATGCTGTCTATATTATATCTCTTTATAAATTTGATTTTAGTAGTTGCTCTAATTATTACCTTATATATTATGTATGCCTTGTAACAGTCTTCTGGTGTTATTTTACCAGTTAGAATGAAATCTAGAGGCTCCTGGGTGGCTCGGTTGGTTGAGCGGCCGACTTTGGCTCAGGTCATGATCTTATAGTTTGTGAGTTTGAGCCCCACATCAGGCTCTGTGCTGACAGCTCAGAGCCTGGAGCCTGCTTCAGATTCTGTGTCTCCCTCTCTCTCTGCCCCTTCCCCGTTCATGCTCTGTGTGTGTGTGTGTGTGTGTGTGTGCCTCTCTCTCAATAATAAAAAAACGTTAAAAAATTTTAAAAAAAAGAATGAAATCTAGAAAACTTACTTCCCTTTACTCTTCCCATTTTTAGTATAATTGTCTTAAAGATTTCCTCTATGTATATTTAGAACCACATCAGATCGTGTTATAATTTTTGCTTCAGCCATCAAACATAATTCAGAAAATTCATGCAGAGAAGGAAAGATTACTGAATTACTCATACTTTTGCTTATTGTGTTCTTCCTTCCTTCTTGATGTTCCAAAATTCCTTCTTTTTTAGTTTCCTTTCTGTTTAAAAAACTTTCTTTCTTTCTTTTTTTAGGGCAGATATGCTGGTAACAAATTCTCTTAGTTTTTCTTTATCTGAGAATGTTTTGATTTCTTCCTTATTCCTGAAGGATATTTTTGCTGACTAATAAGTTTCTAGGCTGACAGTTCTTTTCTTTCAGCACTTAGAAAATATACCGCCTCCTTCTGGACTTTATGGTTCCTGATGGGAAATCCACTGCTATTTGAGTTGTTTTCCCCCTGTAGTAAAGATGTTATTTCGTTCGCACTGCTTTCGAGATTTTCTTTGTCTAGTTTTCAGAAGATTGACTGTGATGTGTCTTGCTGTGCATTTGAGTTTTCCTATTCCGAGTTCACTCAGCTTCTTGAATTTGTAGGTTTAAGGCTTTTGACAAGTTTGGGACATTTTTGCTGTTATTTTTTTTTGTGTACTTTTTCATCCCTGTCCTTTTTCTCCTCTTTTGGTGAGACTGTGATGACAGGAGCTTTAGCTCTTTTGTTATAGCCCCACAGGTCCCTGAGGTTCTGTTTGTTTCTTTGTTTTCAGTCTATTTTATCTCTGTTGTACAGTTGGATAATTTTTATTTTTCTATCTTCCAGTTCACTGATTTTTCCTCTACTCCTTCCATTTTACTATTGAATGCATCCATTGAGTTTTTAGAATTTCTATTATATTTCTCAGTTCTAAAATTTCCATTTGGTTCTTTTTCATGTCTTCTATTTCTTGCTAAAACTTTCTATTTCTTTAATGAGGGTTTCTATTTTTTTCATGTATTTCAAGTGTACTTGTTGAACCATTTTTACTATGACCACTTTAAAATATTTGTCAGATGATGTTAACATGCCTGTCATCTGTGTTGCCATTATTGATTTTCCTTTTCTATTAAATTTGACAACTTCCTGGTTCTTGATATGACACGTGACTTTGTATTGTAATTTCTTTTTTTAATGTTTATTTATTTATTCTTGAGAGAGAGAGAGGAGAGAGAGAGAGAGAGAGAGAACATGTGCACAAGCAGGAGAGGAGCAGAGAGAGAGGGAGACAGAGAATTCCAAGCAGGCTCTGTACTCTCAGTGCAGAGCCCCATGGGACTCAAACTCATAAATCATGCAATTGTGACCTGAGCCAAAATCAAGAAGACACTTGACTGACTGAGCCACCCAGACATCCCTGAAATACCTACATTTGGGCATCATGTTGTGATACTCTGGATCTTATTTAAACTTTTTGTTCTATCTGGTTTCTTCTAACACTGCTCAGGCAAGGAAAGAGGTGGCATCCCTTTCTTATTTCCAGATGGAGGTGAAAGTCCAGGTTGTCATTTCCATTGACACTGTGTGTTGGGGTGGGTGGTGGGACTGCCCTCAGTGGGGATGAAATTTCTGCCTCTATATCTAGCCTTGCCTTGACACCAATCCAATGGGTTGGAGGAAGCGAGAGTCAGTCACCTCTTTACAGCCTGGCAAGGTTAGAAGTCTAGACTTCCTATTTGGTCTTTGCTGGCATGTGTGGGAATTAGGCCACACTTTTTACTGTACTGTTTGGCTCTAGCAAAGTGACTATTTGCCCACAACTATCTGCATTGCTAAATTATCCTTTTCCTGATAGCCTTTCACTGAAGAGAACAGGCCTCCACAGGGTTTGTTTGTGTCTCTTGGTGTTTCCATTTCAGGTTGCTGGCTTCTCCAGCACCTAGTCTGGGATATATGGAACAAAAAGAAAACCCAGAGACCTCACCCCTGTGTTGTTTTTCAGGTCACAATATCCCTATGCTAGTCTGCCTTCTTCTTTCCATCTTTCAGAGCCTTTTAATGTATGTTTTATATATAAGATCCAGCAGTTTTTTGCTATATTTAGTGGGAGGAATAAAGAAAAGTATGTCTCCTCCATCTACCTGGAAATGGAACCATCCCCAATAACATACTTTTAATTGCAGTATTTTATATTATGTTTTGACATATGGTAGCAACTCCTCCCTTTTTTCCTTCCCTTCCGTTCCCCTCCCTTCCATTCCCTTTCCTTTCCTTTTCTTTCCTTTCCTTTCCTTTTTAAATTATCTTCGTTATACTCATGCACATATTTGCCAGATTAACTTTAGTCTCAGCAGTTCACATTCCCTCTTAAAAATCCCATCGTGGTGTGCCTGGGTGGCTCAGTGGGTTAAGCGTCCAACTTCAGCTCAGGTCATGATCTCATGGTCTGTGAGTTCAAGCCCCTCATCAGGCTCTGTGCTGACAGATCAGAGCCTGGAGCTTGCTTCAGATTCTGTGTCTCCCTGTCTCTCTGCCCCTACCCTGCTTGCACTCTGTCTCTCTCTCTCTCGAAAAAAAAAAAAAAAAAAAAAAAAAAAACATTAAAAAAATTTTTTTAAATCCCATTGGGATTTTGATTGGGATTATGTTAATTTATAGATTATTGGAGGGAAGTATGTACTACATTAGAATATTGAGTCATTCCAACTAAGACCAAGATCTCTACTTTTATTCATGCTGTATTTCATGTCCCTCATTGAAAATTCAGAGTTTTCTTGTACAATTCTAGTTAGATTTATTCTTACATAGTTACATAGGTTTTTTTAAATTGTAAATGGCATATTAACTAGCACTTTGTTAAGTGTTAGTGTATATAGAGTCATCAGTTTCTGTACATTTATCTTATATCTGGCCACTGTACTCATCTTTTCTTTTAAGTATATTTTTAAATTTTTTTGACGTTTATTTATTTTTGAGTCAGAGAGAGACAGAGCATGACTGGGAGAGGGTCGGAGAGAGAGGGAGACACAGAATCTGAAACAGGCTCCAGACTCTGAGCTGTCAGCACAGAGCCTGACGTGGGGCTCGAACTCACGGACCGTGAGATCATGACCTGAGCTGAAGTTGGACGCTTAATCAACTGAGCCACCCAGACGCCCCTCATCTTTTCCTTTTTTCCTTTTATTTATTTATGTATTTATTTATACTCTTCTTTAATTCTTTCATTGACTATTGTCTTTTTCTTCTACCAAGCATCCCCTCTCCCACATTTCTTCAGGTAACTCCCCACCTCATTTCTTTGAGTGACTTCTAAAGTGCATATGTAATCTGATACAAGTCAATCACAACATGCTCATGTTCCTGGATGAAAGGCTTGTATAGCCAATCAAGACCCTTTCTGGGAGTTTTTGGCTCTAGTTGACAGGGAAGAGGTTTGTCAGATACAATTGTGGATGCCACTAGTAGCCGATGTTCTCTAATTGCATAAAAAAGCCATTCTAATTTGGAAGACAATGAAACTGAAACAGAGTATGAAACTAAGACAATTGAGTGAAAGAGAGAGAGAGAGAGAGAGAGAGAGAGAGCAGTGTTTGTGTTTGTTTCCAATATACCCTTGTCATTCCTATCCCATGAGCCAATAAGCCCCCTCTTTTTTAAATTACTTTGGTTTTGTTGTTGTTTTTAAAGTTTATTTATTTATTTTGAGAGAGAGAGAGAAGGGAAGGGGCAGAGAGAAGGAGAGACAGAATTCCAAGGAGATTCCAAGCTGCTAACAAAGAGCCTGACGTGGGGCTGAACTCACCAATCGCGAGATCATAACCTGAGCTGAAGTCGGATGCTTAACCGATTGAGCCACCCAGGCACCCCTAAGATTTTTTATTTTTAAGTAATCCCAATGTGGGGCTCAAACTCACAGCCCTGAGATCAAGAGTTACATGCTCTACTGACTGAGCCAGACACATCCTCCTGGATCAGCTAGTTTAATCTCCTGTTGTACTTTAGGGCTCAGACTATGTGCCAAATGGTATTGAAGTCATTGGGGATTTGATAGAAAAACATTAGATATTGAATGTGATATACTACTGGTGGTCTTCAGTATGGTGTTACAAGATAAAAATATTTCTTTTCTTTTCTTTCTTTCTTTATTTATTTTAATTTAAATCCGAGTTAGTTAATATATGGTGTAATAAGGGTTTACTGATTTACCACTTACTTATATCACCCAGTGCTCATCCCAGCAGGTGTCTTCCTTAATGCCCCTTGCCCATTTAGCCCATCCTTCCACCCAATACCCCTCCAGCAACCCTCAGTTTGTTCTCTGTATGTAATAGTCTCTTATAGTTTGTCTACCTCTGTTTTTATATTATTTTTGCTTCCCTTCTCTTATGTCCATCTGTTTTGTATCTTAAATTCCACATGAGTGAAATCATATGATATTTTTCTTTCTCTGACTGACTTATTTCGCTTAGCATAATACCCTCTAGTTCCATCCATGTAGTTGCAAATACCAAGATCATTCTTCTTGATTGCCAAGTAATATTCCATTGCACATATATATACTACATCTTCTTTATCCATTCATCAGTCAATGGACATTTGGGGTCTTTCCATAGTTTGGCTATTGTTGATAGGGCTGCTATAAACATTGGGGTGCATGTGCCCCTTTGAAACAACATTCCTATATCCTTTGAAAAATCTTTCTTTTAAACTGGCCCATCGGAGGAAGTTGGATAATTAGCTTTGTTAAGAAAGATCTAGGGGCGCTTGGGTGGCTTGGTCGGTTGAGCATCTGACTTCGGCTCAGGTCATGATCTCACGGTCCGTGAGTTTGAGCCCCGCGTCGGGCTCTGTGCTGACAGCTCAGAGCCTGGAGCCTGTTTCAGATTCTGTGTCGCCCTCTCTCTCTGCCCCTCCCCTGTTCATACTCTGTCTCTCTCTGTCTTAAAAATAAATAAACGTTAAAAATTTTTTTTTTAAAAAAAAGAAAGATCTAGTGTCTTTGTGACCAATGACCTAAGACCACTGAGAGTTCTGTGCTACATGTAATTGCAAAAGCTGAATTTTCTTTTCTTAAAAAAATTGTTTTTAATGTTTATATTTAAGAGAGAGAGAGAGAGAGAGAGACAGGCAGAGCATGATTAGGGGAGGGGCAGAGAGATAGGGAGACACAGAATCTGAAGTATGCTCTAGGCTGTCAGCACAGAGCCCAGTGCAGGGCTCAAACTCGTGAACTGTGAGATCATGACCTGAGTCGGTTGACGATGAACTGACTGAGCCACACAGGTGCCCCTGAATTTTATTTTCTATGCTAAAGTTAGGAGGAACCAGAGAAAACAATAGTTTATAACTGTAATCTGATTGGTTTTTTTCCTCCATCTTTCCCATCTTTCTCTTCTGCTACCTCAGTGTTGGGTAACTCCCCTCATAGTCCCGACAGCTCTCTTGGCTGATAGCCACTCCTGGTGCTACAAGCTTCCTTGTTCAATATCACCAAGAAAGAGCAAGACAATGTCCCAGCATTTTCAGCAAGAGTCCTGTGAGTCACTCTGATTGGGATGCTATAGATCATGTGCCCCTCCCTGAGCAATCATTTCCACTAGGTAAATTAGAACATACCGATTGGCACACCTAGCTATGAGAGTAGAAAGCAATCCAAGATTAAATCTCTTGGCAAAGAATGGTTGGGGGAGGAAGATGTCTCCCAAACGAAATTCAAGGTCTCAGTCCAGAATGGATGCTGGATAGTGAACCCCAGAAGTCCACACACCAAGGAAGAATCTTAAAAGGCCTAGATGGACGGTCAGAGCCCGTTGCTAAGAGACAAACCACAGGAGACAGGCTCAGAATCAAGTTTCATGACTGGGCAGGATTTCTGGCATTGGTGACTTGTGCACATGGCATCCCTAGGAATTGAAATGGCAGACAGCCAACTAGGATTTAAGGGAGTTGTATCACTAGAGAAATCCCAAGCCTGGCAAATGGGGGCCTCTGATTGCTCAGCCCTGAGATAATTCCAACTCTAACTATGCCAGCAGGAAGTGGGGCACTTGAGCAGGACACCTCCCGAGAGGGGAATTCTCTTTAAACTCCTCTCAGGTCTGGCCATGAAGGACAACGGTTGAGGTATCTCCAGGCAGCCGCCAAAATTAGGGGCAATCAGACGTGCTAAGAGACACCCGATTTCACTGCCAAGGAAGTGAGTCCTTGCAGGTCCTGTCCTTCTGCCTGTGGTATTTTCTAGACTGTAGACCTCTGTTATTTGCCTTTCCTCGTTGTCTTTAAAAAATATGTTAACATTTTTTCTTACAAAAATATTAAGTGCTCACTTTTATGACACCAAATAAAATAAACAGAAGATTAAGTGAGACCTTTGTCTGTTTCCCAGACCCACCCCCTTTGGGTCTACTCCTACTCTCAGAAGGTTAATCCATTAAAGAGGTATGTGGGGGCGCCTGGGTGGCGTGGTCGGTTAAGCGTCCGACTTCGGCCAGGTCACGATCTCGCGGTCCGTGAGTTCGAGCCCCGCGTCAGGCTCTGGGCTGATGGCTCAGAGCCTGGAGCCTGTTTCCGATTCTGTGTCTCCCTCTCTCTCTGCCCCTCCCCCGTTCATGCTCTGTCTCTGTCCCAAAAATAAATAAACGTTGAAAAAAAATTTTTTTAAAGAGTTAGGTATGTGTCCTCCAGAGGTTATCCTACATACATGCAAGTACAAACATACACCTAAACTGCACACGAGAGTAAAATTGAAAAAGTAAGGTCTCCCTCTATCAACCCTGAGGCCCATTCCTCAGAAGGAATCATTTTCAACCACTTCTCTCTTTAACCTTCTGATAGTATTTCCATAATGCCAGAACATATGTTAATATCTCTGTGCCTAATTCATCCAATTTAAACAGCATGTCCTGACTCACTGCAATGAAAGGTGATGAATTTAGCTTGCTTCCACTGTTTCCCTTCTTTCCCTAATCCTTACCAGCCACATATTTATTTACTTCTTCTACCATTTACTTCTAGGGCTTTTTTTTTTCTTTTTAATTTTTTATTTAAATTCTAGTTAGTTAACATGCAGTGCAACATTGGTTCCAGGAGTAGAATTCAGTGATTCATCATGTATGTATAACACCCCGTGCTCATCATAACAAATGCCCTCCTAATACCCATCACCCATCTAGCCCATCCACCACCCACCTCTCTCCAACAACCCTTAATTTGTTCTCCATCGTTATGAGTCTCTTGTGGTTTGTTTCTCTCTCTCTTTCTTCCCTCTCCCATACGTTCATCTGTTTTGCTTAAATTCCACATGAGTAAAATCATATGGTATTTGTCTTTCTCTGACTGACTTATTTGGCTTAGCATAATACACTCTAGCTCCATCCCTGTCATTGTAAATGGCAAGATTTCATTCTTTTTGATGGCTGGGTAATATTCCATTGTGTATATATATACCACATCTTTATCCATTCATCAGTCAATGGGCTGATGGGCTCTTTCCGTAGTTTGGTTATTGTTGATAATGCTGTTATAAACATTGGAGTGCATGTACCCCTACTTTTAGGAATTTAATAATATATTTAAACATTTATTTCCCAACTTCTTTGGATTGTTACATGTATAAAAATGACTTTATTTTATTCTCATACTTGATTGATATTTTAGCTGGGTATGATTTCTCCCTAATATCAGGATTAAGTTTAGCTATAAATAAGAGACCCAAGATAGTAGTGGCTCAAACAAATTGAAGTGGTTTTTTTTTTTTTCCCTCATGTAAAAGACTTCTGGGAACTAGGCTCCTCCCAGTTTTCTACTCTGCTACATGTAAGATATGGTCCTTGTCCTCACGTCCAAACTGATGGGCTCATATTGGCTTTCCAGCAGCAGGATGGATGGAGGAAGGTGCAAAGAAGGAAGCGACAGCCAGAAGTTAATCACACGGACACACTTAGCTTCAAGGGATGCTGGAAATGCAACATTGATTCTGGCTAGCTATGTGCCCAGCTAAAATCCCAAGGTTCTATTACTGAGGAAGAGTTACATGTATGTTGCAGTGGCTGTCTGCCCTCCTGTTCCCCATCCTCTGGGGGAACGGATGCTGGAGACAAGAGTAGTCTTGCCATTCCCTTCGCCGTCTGCAGGTTTTGCAACGGGGTTGCTGATGAGATATCTGATGACAATCTGATTTTCATTCCTTTGAAGGGAATCTGTTCTTTCCCCCTGGGTGGTTTCAAATGAGAGAGAATTACATATGCAGAGGACAAATCATTTGCTGCTAACCTGAACTTGTTCTTTTATCAGATGCCTTCCTTCCTGTGCCCTCTGTGTTCACCCACTCAGCCGATGTGGGTGTTTGCCAGCTTTGTGTCTGTAGTCTCCCTCTCATTCTCCCAGGGTGACGGTGCCCTCCTGTGGCTCTGGCTCCCACCAGTTGGGATGAATCCCAATTATCCCCATAGCTTAATCTTTTTCTTCAACCTCTGGATCCAAAACAATCTAATCATCTACGGATATGAGTGACCCACAGCCACCCCCACCCCTACGTGCCAATCTAAACTCACCACTTCCTCTCACTGCATGGAACGTCCTTCTGTGTCCCTCTTTCGAGGAACTGCACAACACTTTGCCCTTTCACCCGTGATAGAAACCTGCCACTTTTGTGTGGTCTATGCCTCTATATGTCCCTCCCTCTTCTTGAATTTCCTCTTTCCTTTCTTCCCTTGGCTAATTCCCATTCATCTTACATAACTAGGTTGAGGGACACGTTTTGGGTTCTTTCTTCCTCAGTCTCTGGGGGGGGGGGTGCCCCTTTCTTGGGTTCCCAGAGTATCTGGAGAGTCCTTGTGTCCCATCATCATTGTGATGCTTTCGAATTATCCAAACCTTCGTCTGGATTGTGAGTCATCTGACTACAAAGACGAGATCTTGTTTCTGAATCCCCAGCATTTAGTAGAGCATTTGGCACACAGAAGTGGTATCTTCCATTTTATGCTGTCTGGCTCGTTTCCCACATACTTCCTCATAACTGTACCCCTTTTCCTTTGGGGGAACTCCCTCCTTTACTCCACATGTTCCTGAGGAGCTATAAGCTGGGCTGCTCCACCCTGCTTCTGCCTCCTCACTACAGGTGGATGTGTGGCCCGGGCAGAGTCAATCACAGTCTCCCACATCCCTGGCAACAGGTATCATTGACCTGAGCAGGGCCAATCAGACCCTTCCTTGGGGTTAATGTACGGACAGGGGAAGGAGGTCCCCTTCATGCTGGGATTGCTAGTTGAGGTGAAACAGGCCCGGGGCTGTGGGTGGCCACCTTCCCTCTACATGAAGAGAGTCTCTGCGGAACAGAGCCAGGCAGAGATGAGTGGAGAAAAGACAAGGGCAGGGATGAAGTTCTGGTGGCCTTGAGTCCCGAGTTCCAGCTCTGTTGGCTTCTGTGCTTCTTCCCTCACTCCTTTAGGCTCTCACAGTACCTTAGTTCTGACTAATGGAGAACTCTGTAGCAGTTTAATGAAAACCCTAATAAACAAAGCGGGCCATCCCCAGTGCCCCTCTCCCTGACCTTCACTCCCTCTGAGCACGTCAAGACGCCTCCTCCTCTATGTTCTTTGGAGAGGGCCATACCACCCTTGGCCTGAACTTAGGGGTGTCAAGTTGGAACTCCTTAGCCTGGAAAGTGAGACCTTTGCAAGCTGACCCCAACTCCCAGCCAACGTCCTGCCCTCCTCCCCAGCAGCCTCTGTGCCAGAGAAATGCTGGCTCACCACTGTCTGCACATGCCCTGTCGTTTCAGACTGCTGCATCTACGTCTGAGCCCCAACGTGGATTGCACTCGTTACCCCCCGTGAATCCCAGTCCACCCTCCAAGACCAACCTTAAGGGGCACCTCCTTTCCAGCCTCCCTGGCCCACCGAGGCAGATTCCAGCCTCACTTGCTGTAGCAGTCACCACCTTATACATCAGCACACTGACTGTAATGATCATTTCCTCATCTCTCCTTCCCCTGCGAGACAGAGTTCCTTAAGGGCAGAGGGCTGCTCTTCACCCACTTCTGTAGCCCTGTCTCCCCCTACCCACGGTGGATTGTCAGCTAACATGTGGTGAGTGAGTGAAGGTCTTAGGACGGGGCTTCATTTCCTTATCTGTAAATGCTAGGAAGAGAGTTCTTCTGACCCCACACACCCCCACGTTTCAGGTTTCGGAAGAGAGGCAAGTCCTATGACCATTCAACAGGACCCACTCCACGCTAAGAGGGTGGAGAGTGGGAAGGCAGTGTGGATGCCACCTGACTGGCCTGCGTCTACACTGGCTTCTGGTTCAGTTAGTGATGGGGCTGTATTGTTTTAGAGAACTCTGATGCTCCGCGAGATTCTGAGTTTTGAGCAGCCCTGTCTCCTCCCTCACTTTCCACCTCCCAGTAGTGTTAGAAAGAACCAATAAGGTTAAAAAAAAAAGGGGGGGGGGTTCTTGGAAATCTCCCAACCCTCTATTCCCATGGTGGGGCAGACTCATCCCCAGGAAGTGCGCGGTGAGCTTTGGGGGAGTTGGAGAAGAAGCCTGGGGAGATTCTCCCTGTTGTACACACACATGTCCTCTGAGTGTGCCTTTGTGTTGCTGCATGAGGCTTCCCACACCAGTGAGGGGCAACATGACGAGGGTCTAGAATCCAGAGCAGCTGTGTGACCTTAGGTAAGTCACTTAACTTCTCTGGGCCACAACTTCCTCATCCGGAAAGTAGAGATGATATAGGGTAGCTGTGAGGAATAAATGAGATGATATTTGTTAAATAGATAATAAGTGCTGTGTCCAAGCGTATTTAGAATATAGCAGAATTTCATGCATTGCAATCCAACTTTGGGATCCCAGAACACTTTTTTTTTTCCCCCTTCATAAAGAGACCCGTGTGGGTGGAGTGAAGGCAGCGGTGGTGGAAATGGTCACGGAAGCAGCTGGGGGAGGGGGCGGGTGTGTGGAAAAGATACAGTGAAATTTCTCAAGTATCCACAAGAGGGCACCCAACGGTGCAAAAGAACCCACTTCGTGATGGAGAGCGTACGCATGGGTTTGAGGATCTGTACCAAAACAGGTCAGTCAGACCCAGACCACAAATGTGGTGATAATGGCTGACAGTGCTGGCCGGTAATGATGAATGACTCATATGGAAACATCTCCAAATTCAGGCTGTGTGTGCCCCAGTAAACACCACCTCTTACTCCTCAGAGACCCAGATATCCCCAGCCTTTTGCGCTGTCCCTGCACCTGCTATTCTGAGGACTGTCTGGATATTCAGGTAAAGGAGGGTCAGGTGTTTGCCTAGATACGCTCGTCCGCTCACCCCGACCTCCACCCCTGGGAGCCAGACCCCCTGCCCCCCCCCAACACACACTAGCATCACCCCCTGGGCCCTCAAATGGTACCAACACTCACACCATGGTGGATCCCTCTCCAACCGCTCCCCTAGCTACCCCAGCCTGACCAGAGTCTAGGTTGGTCGCTTGAGTCTAGCTCTGATCCTCACCTATGGCTTTTCAGAGGGAACTGTAAGGGAGCTGGGGAGGTAGTGGGATCAGAGACTTCCCTCTGCCAGCTGAGAGGGTGACCGCTGGGGTGGGGAGAACATGCCCAGCACCTGCTTCTGTAGAGCAGAGACATCACTGCCCCTGGGTCGCCCTAGTAACGGGTAAGAAAGGCGGAGGACAGGGAAGGGAAGTCGCACAAACTCTCTCTCCTCTCCCTTCCTCCCCACCATCCAGGCCCAAGGCCACCTTTCCCGCAGCGATGTGAGCACGCAGCCCTCTCGCGCAGAGAGGGCAGAATCACTCCCGCCCCCTGCCGGGCAGGACTCCCCCACACGGAGGGAACAAACCCCTGGGCTCTAGAAGAGACCCGGGTTCTATGCCTGGCATAGGCATCTCCCTGACCTGTTCCCTCATCTGTACGGTGGGGATCACGATGCCACCCAGCTCGGGCGGGCAACGCAGTGGCAGACTGGTTCCTGCAGGAGATGGAACCGCGCTTGGAAGGTTGAGAAGAACAGGGATCCTGCCAGCCATAGGTGGGAATGGAAAGAGTTCCTAAAACGACCTAACAGTGTAGTTGGGGCGGGAACAGAGCCGAGAGTGCAAACCTAAGTTCCCTCTCAAAAGACCGGGTCCCTCATCTCTGTGGTCCCCTTACCATCAGTCCCTGAGACAGAACCCAGCGTCCTTCTGTGAGTTGACGGATCCCCTCTCTAGTTAAGGAGCGTCGGGCCTCTGGGGCCCGGGGACCGGAGTCGCGCCGCCCAGCCCGGCGATCGGCTGCAGCGGGCCCGGTGGCCGCGGGGCGGAGCCCAAGGACCGGAGACGCGCGTGCGCGAGGCCTCGGCCGCGGGGTGGGAGCCAGCGCGCCGCGTCCTCGGTCGCCTCTGCCCCGAGCTGCGCTGACGGGCTCGGGACGCGTCCCCAGATCCCGTGGCCCCGCCGCGGGGGAGCCCGCCTGGGACGCGGGACGCGAGGGCGCGGGGAGCCCGGGCTCCGGGGCGGGACCGAGGGGGCCGGAGTCATCTGCGCACACCAAGGCGGGTCCCCTCCCCAGCACGGGCACCCGGGACCCTGCCCCCCAGCCTGCACCCCCCACACCCCCCTGCAGAGACGGCGGGCCCAGGGCACCCCTACCCACCGCCGGGAGTGACCGAGGCGGGTGGGGAGACCATAGGAGGACACGGAAAAGGCACCTCAGGCGCCACAAATAAAAGGACGACGGGGCAAGAGGCGGTTGGATTAGGGGAGCGGGGACTTTGGAAGAAAAGGGCGGTGGGGTCGGTGGGAGGCGTTGGAGGCGCGAGTCACTGCAAACATCATTTTATGGAGGGTCTGTGGACCCTTTCCGGGCTTCAATTCTCTTTGCGTGCACTTGATTAAATCGCTGCTGGTTGTTTCTTGCACATAAAAGTGATGCGAATCGATTGTAGAAAGTCTGAGAATTTGCAACACAATTCAGAAAATTAGAAATGGCTCCTAATGTTATCATCCAGGGACAGTCATCTGTAACCAAACTGTATGTAAATGTGTATCCTGCTTTTAAGCTGTAGCATTCTATCAAGGTCGCTTTCCCATACCCTCAAATAATTTGTGAAAGCATTTTTGAAGTTGTATCATCTTTCAGTGGAAGAGGACAGGCCCACTCGTTCAGCCAATTCTTTATTTGCTGGAAGGTTAGGCTGTCAATCTCTAAATAGTCTTCCCAGGCTGCAGCCAACATCCCGGCACAAGAGTCTGTGCCAACACATGCTTCGTCTTTAGGATCAGAACTAAGAGTAGAATCATTGAGTGAATATACAAATTCTTTTTCTCAAATTCATTCGAATTCTAAAAGAAGTACCAGGTCCTTGCAGAAGATTAAAGCAGTCCTCAGGATACAAGAGAGAACACTGAGCTCCTACCCCCACTCTGTCTGGCTGCCCTCAGGTGACACTCACTGTTCCAAGCTTTTTTTTTTTAATGTTTTATTTATTTTTGAGAGAGAGACAGAGACAGAGACAGAGCACAAGCGGGGGAAGGGCAGAGAGAGAGGGAGACACAAAATCCGAAGCAGGCTCCAGGCTCTGAGCTGTCAGCACAGAGGCCGATGTGGAGCTAGAACTTGTGCACCTGGAAATCATGACCTGAGCTGAAGTCGGAGCCACCCAGACACCCCCACGGCTCAAACTTTTGTACTGAAGGTTCGAGATTTTCCCATAGGCACTGAGAGAGAAACATACCCTAAGGGGAATATGTGTATATCATAGGGGAACAGCAAATCACACAACCAAAGCTCAGATTTGTTTGAAATCAAATAAATCACTGTAAGAAAAATACATATTCCCGGTAGACAAAACCAGCTAATCAAATAACATCAGGAACGAAAGCAGAGTCGGGACTGAGGGCCTGGTCTTGTCTCCCACTGTCCCCATGTCTGCTTTGGTGGTCACAGGGATAAAAACCTGGTGCACTCCCTGTGAGCGGAAAGCCCTCAGACCCTTGAGGTTGGGAGGCCCCAGAGTGTGTTGGTGCAGGTTGAATGGGAGCCCTGATGCCAGTGCCATTACAGCCCATGATTCTGGAGGACAGGGGCCCAAGGGCCCGAGGAAGGAGTGGCCTATTTGGTGGGACCTGGAACAAAGACTTGAGGTCTTCAGCTCACCTGGGAGCCTAGGCTTCCAAGCCAAGAGGTGTCTTCCCTGCCCAGATCTGGCCATCCCTGACTCCCACGGCCCTGTTGGATTGAAGAGCTCCCCTCCATATGGCTGGGGGATAACTGCCTCTCCTTTCACCCTCCCCCGGTAGTATGAGAGCCCGGAGGCTTCCTCCACTTCCCCCAGACAGAAAGACACTCTTGACGCCAGCCCTCAGAGCTGAGCTGAGAGAAACCACAGGGTTTGGTGCATGTGGGCAAAGAAAGGTTACAGATCATTTGAGATGAGCCAGAAGTCTGAGAGATCATGTAGCAGGGTCCTGGGGAAAGCCGAAGCATTGGGTCACCAATGAAGGGGACCCCCAGGCTCTCGCACCCTGAACTGACCTCAGGATCTGCATCAAGGAACCAGGATGGAAGCAGATGTCCAGTAGCTCATCCAGGGGCTACCCAGCACCCTGTGCTTTGAGTGTCGGTGCAGGTGGGCCCACGTTCAACAGGCAAGTCTGGGCTTCTAACATGGTGGGGGTGGCGACTGTCGGTGTCTGTGTCTGTGTCTATGCAAGGAGTGCCCATCTTCTCCCAGGCCTCACTGCATATAGGACAGCGCCCTCCCACAGGCCTTTCCAAGGGCCTGGCTCTGGACCAGTGGAGAGCTGAGTAGGGTGCCTCGGGTCTCATTCCCTCTGCCAGTACAGAAGGCAATGTCCTGCGAAGCCCTCTCAGCCCCGGCTCTGACTACACCCCAACCTATCCTTCAGGCCAGAAATCCTCGTAGAAGCCTACACTGAATCCCCTTCTCCGCTAGGTCCCCGGTGTCCCTGCCTGGCCCTGTTCCATCACAGATGGGACAACATCATCTCTGGTCTCAGGGATGGCAGGGCCCTGCCACCCAGGTCTTATATTCTGGTGAGGTGCCAAGATAGATAACAATACAGAAAGACGGATTAGTCCCGGGTGTGGGGAGAGAACCTTGGCCTGGGAGTCAGGTGCCTTGATTTTATACTTTTGTCTTTGTAAAAGGGGGCAATAGTGTTCACCATGTAGACTGTTACAAGGATTGGAAACAGCAAGTCATGTAAGGTACTTCAGCCCCTCCCCAGTGAGTTCCTTTTCTGGAATGTTTTTCCACCTCCTACTTAAGGGACTTTTAGATGATGCCTATGACAGTGCTTGCAGAGCTGTGTTTCTCACACTGCCTGTTGACGGTCGTGGGTCTGATGAGGTGGGCTCCCTCCCTTCTTAGATCTGAGGGCAGAGTTGACATCCCCCCAGTGAACCCCTAGGGTCCCCCCCCAAACCGAGGCACATGAAAGGGCATGTGATGAAAAGTCTCAGTCTGTGCCTAATTAAGTGCTCAGGTGTTCATCATTATCATAACAATTGTGTTTTTTCTTTCCTAATATTATTTGATTAGCTGGTTTTGTCTACCGGGAATATGTATTTTTCTTACAGTGATTTATTTGATTTCAAACAAATCTGAGCTTTGGTTGTGTGATTTGCTGTTCCCCTATGATATACACATATTCCCCTTAGGGTATGTTTCTCTCTCAGTGCCTATGGGAAAATCTCGAACCTTCAGTACAAAAGTTTGAGCCGTGGGGGTGTCTGGGTGGCTCCGACTTCAGCTCAGGTCATGATTTCCAGGTTCACGAGTTCTAGCTCCACATTGGGCTCTGTACTGACAGCTCAGAGCCTGGAGCCTGCTTCGGATTTTGTGTCTCCCTCTCTCTCTCTGCCCTTCCACTGCTCTTTCTCTCCCCCACCTCTCTCAGAAATAAATAAAACATTAAAAAAAAAAAAAAAAAAAAAAAGCTTGGAACAGTGAGTGTCACCTGAGGGCAGCCAGACAGAGTGGGGGTAGGAGCTCAGTGTTCTCTCTTGTATCCTGAGGACTGCTTTAATCTTCTGCAAGGACCTGGTACTTCTTTTAGAATTCGAATGAATTTGAGAAAAAGAATTTGTATATTCACTCAATGATTCTACTCTTAGTTCTGATCCTAAAGACGAAGCATGTGTTGGCACAGACTCTTGTGCCGGGATGTTGGCTGCAGCCTGGGAAGACTATTTAGAGATTGACAGCCTAACCTTCCAGCAAATAAAGAATTGGCTGAACGAGTGGGCCTGTCCTCTTCCACTGAAAGATGATACAACTTCAAAAATGCTTTCACAAATTATTTGAGGGTATGGGAAAGCGACCTTGATAGAATGCTACAGCTTAAAAGCAGGATACACATTTACATACAGTTTGGTTACAGATGACTGTCCCTGGATGATAACATTAGGAGCCATTTCTAATTTTCTGAATTGTGTTGCAAATTCTCAGACTTTCTACAATCGATTCGCATCACTTTTATGTGCAAGAAACAACCAGCAGCGATTTAATCAAGTGCACGCAAAGAGAATTGAAGCCCGGAAAGGGTCCACAGACCCTCCATAAAATGATGTTTGCAGTGACTCGCGCCTCCAACGCCTCCCACCGACCCCACCGCCCTTTTCTTCCAAAGTCCCCGCTCCCCTAATCCAACCGCCTCTTGCCCCGTCGTCCTTTTATTTGTGGCGCCTGAGGTGCCTTTTCCGTGTCCTCCTATGGTCTCCCCACCCGCCTCGGTCACTCCCGGCGGTGGGTAGGGGTGCCCTGGGCCCGCCGTCTCTGCAGGGGGGTGTGGGGGGTGCAGGCTGGGGGGCAGGGTCCCGGGTGCCCGTGCTGGGGAGGGGACCCGCCTTGGTGTGCGCAGATGACTCCGGCCCCCTCGGTCCCGCCCCGGAGCCCGGGCTCCCCGCGCCCTCGCGTCCCGCGTCCCAGGCGGGCTCCCCCGCGGCGGGGCCACGGGATCTGGGGACGCGTCCCGAGCCCGTCAGCGCAGCTCGGGGCAGAGGCGACCGAGGACGCGGCGCGCTGGCTCCCACCCCGCGGCCGAGGCCCCGCGCACGCGCGTCTCCGGTCCTCGGGCTCCGCCCCGCGGCCACCGGGCCCGCTGCAGCCGATCGCCGGGCTGGGCGGCGCGGCTCCGGTCCCCGGGGTTCCCGAGAAGCCGGTGGTCAGCTCGCTCCCCGGCCACCCGCCAGCCCGCCAGCCCGCCCCCGCTCCCGGGGTCGGTGCGGGAGCGCGCGCTGAAGGCGACGCCTGGGGGCGCGGGCCCCTTTCCGCCCTCCGGACCTTCAAGTTTGTCAGCCTGGACTTCCTGGCCTCGAGGACCTTCTGGCCCCTTTTTGCCAGGTTTCCCGGTGCGTGTGAGGTGGGTGGGGCCGGAGCTCCCGCGGCCCGAGGCTCCTTAACTAGGGAGAGGACAAACTAGGATACTGAGAGGAAGGATGTTGTGTTTTCTCCGTGGCGCGCACTGTGTTGAAGCCGGGGTTGGGTACCCCTGCCTGACCGCCAGCGGGAATGGGAGCCTGATGGGGAGGCGTGCTGGACAGCAGAACGGAGCACTGGCCAGGCTTCGAAGATCTTCAGTCTTGTGTCTCCTAAAGCGCACTTACTGCTTGTTGGGCACCCCCAGAGTTAAAAAAAAAAAAAATAAATTCTTTTTTAAATGCTTATTTATTTCTGAGAGAGAGAGACAGAGCACGAGCAGGAGTGGGACAGGGAGAGAGGGAGACACAGAATCCCAAGCAGGCTCCAGACTCTGACCTGTCAGCACAGAACCCGACGTGGGGCTCGAACTCCCAAACTGCAAGACCATGACCTGAGTCGAAGTCTTATGCCCTCCGATCTCATGCCCGACCGACTGAGCCACGCAGGCGCCCCTGGCACCCCAGAGTTTATATTCTGGTCAGTATCACCATCCTCTTAGACATCTCTGTCGGCTCCTGAGGGAGAGTGGGAGGAGGGATCAGGATTCAAGGCTGGGCCAGATGTGGCTGAGAAACGGACTGCCCCAGGGGTCCCTGTAGCCAGGGCTTTGTGGAGGAACCTGATCACACATGTTATGGCAAATCTGTGCGTTGGATTTGCACCGGCATGGTAGATTAAGCACGCTTCTGCTTCTTTCACACCAGACCCCACAGACCGACAGGAAAGGTGGGGTGCCGGCTTCATACTATGTCAAAATCAGAAATGCCGAAGAATTCCTATAATACGGAGATCAGTCAAGAACGGCCTTCCCGAGGAAGAAAATCACAACAATTTCTGCAGAAGACTGTTCTGGAGCATGAGTCAGGGTGGCTGCCTCTGGAGCAGGGAGCGGTGCCTGGCTTCCCCCTCAGTCACTGCTGCTGAGCAGCAGGCGTGAGTGACACTCGCAGAAACGTTTTCACGGAGGGTGGGCCCCATGACTGGGAAGGAAGGATCTAGATGTCCTCGCACGCAGAAGACGAACTCCCAGCTCATCCCTTCTGGTGGCGCACCGTCCTGCCAGTGGAAGCTCTAACGTCCTAAGAGTTAACTGAGCAAACATGAGACATGTGAAGAAGCACAATTAGTTCAATTAGGATGACCGGCAGTGAGACACGTGGGCAGGTCCCAACGACCCACGCCTCCTGATGTCCGTGTCCTTGGTGGTCCCCTCTCACGTTGGCCCTGGGCTGGCCTATGACCTGCTTCAGTTGGTGCATGGAGGCAGAAGTGTGCCAGTTCTGGGTTTAAATCTTATGTTCTCTGTGCTCTTGGCAGCTCTGAATCACCATTTAAGAAGTCCGGGTACCCTGCTGGCCAGATGAAGTAGAGAGACGGAACACACAGGCCCTTAGACTACATGGAGAGAGAGAAGCTTGACTGTCCCGGCTGACCCCACCTCAGCTGACCTGCCAGCTGAATGCAGCTATATGGGCCACCAGCAAGACCGACAGAACCACCCACTGAGCCTGCCAAGAATACAGACCATGAGCAGATAGTTGTTTCAAGCCACTTAGTTTCGGGTAGTTTGTTAAACCGCAGCGAAAGACTGAAACAGGGAGCAAGATAACATCACACGCAGAAGGCCTGGGAATTAAACATTTGTTGGGGGCAAAAAAACTATTTTTCAGGAGCACCTGGATGGCTCAGTTAACCACCCAACTCTTGATTTGGGCTCGGGTCATGATCTCACAGTATGTGAGTTCAAGCCCCACATCAGGCTCTGTGCTGACAGCTTAAAGACTGGAGCCTGCTTCGAATTCTGTGTCTCCCTCTCTCTCTGTTCCTCCCCTGCTCGCACTCTGTCTTTGTCTCTCTCTCAAAAATAAATAAACATTAAATATATTTTTTAAATAAATAAACTTAAAAAAAGTTTTTTAAAGTATTTTTCAGGGGCGCCTGGGTGACTCAGTCGGTTAAGCGTCCGACTTCCGCTCAGGTCATGATCTCACGGTTTGTGAGTTCGAGCCCCGGGTCGGGCTCTGTGCTGACAACCTAGAGCCTGCTTCGGATTCTGTGTCTCCCTCTCTCTCTTCCCTTCCCCTGCTCATGCTCTGTCTCTGTCTCTCAAAAATAAATAAACATTAACAAAAATAAAAAAATAAAAAGTATTTTTCAATTTTTTTTCTTATATGGTCTCGTGTGCTTATTCTTCTAGAATACCAGTAACATTTAGAATCACATTGTCAAGTTGCAAAGATGCCGTTAACATTTTTTGTTACAAAAGTAATATGCGTATCTGTTCATAATAACATGTCAAACAATGCAAAAGGCATCATAATAATTTCCCTCTCTTCCATCCCACTGACACAACCACTGTTTAGAGTTTAATGTGTACCCTTGCATACCATTCGTTATGCTTCTAGAAACATAAAAATATATACCCAGAGTCATGATTTTTTCTTTTCACTTTGTAATAATGAATATTGGATCATACAATTGACATTACTTATGAAATTTGCTTTTCTTACTCAAGAGTAAATCATAGAAATGCTTCCTGGTCAATAAACACAAATCTCCACCATTTAATTTTTAAAATTTAGCTCTCCTTTCTAACTTTTATCACACAGTAGTTTAAAGAGCTAAATTATTCCAGAAGGCTTGTTATGAAAAGTGTTAGCGTCCCACAGCCCCCTTTATTTGTTCTTCAGAGGCAACCCCCTTTGATCTTTTTTTGGCTCAAAATAACATGTTTATATAGCTGCTTATTCATTTTTCAGTTTGGAGACATTATCTACTTCCCAGCATGGATGATAAGGATTTATAACCTCCCATCCCTGCCTCATGAACATGCTCACTTCCCCACACATTTGCAATAGAATTAGATCTTAAGTATGGCTGGAAATATGATATGCTAGATCAATATTCCATGTTTACATTAGGGGGACCATGTAAAACCCTATTCACAACGGAAACTCATAGAACGCTACGAATACTCCTTTTCTGAACAATTTTTATTTTTTTTTAATTTTTTTT
This sequence comes from Felis catus, assembly GCF_018350175.1. NCBI lineage: Eukaryota > Metazoa > Chordata > Mammalia > Carnivora > Felidae > Felis > Felis catus. The sequence continues at coordinate 37,375,286 of NC_058381.1, read as the reverse complement.
AATTTTTTTTTTTCAACGTTTATTTATTTTTGGGACAGAGAGAGACAGAGCATGAACGGGGGAGGGGCAGAGAGAGGGAGACACAGAATCAGAAACAGGCTCCAGGCTCCGAGCCATCAGCCCAGAGCCCGACGCGGGGCTCGAACTCACGGACCGCGAGATCGTGACCTGGCTGAAGTCGGACGCTTAACCGACTGCGCCACCCAGGCGCCCCTGAACAATTTTTAAAAAGTAATCTCCACACCCAGTGTGGGGTTCGAACTCACAACCCCAACATCAAGAATCACATCCTCTGCGGGCTGAGCCAGCCAGGGGGTGGGGGAGCTATCCACACCTGCAGCCCACTCTCACCCTGGGGAGTCCTTTGGAGTCTCTCTTGAATTGGATTCCCGATTCCTGTGTCCTGTGTCTTTTCTTTCTTGGCTTCTGTCCTCATTTTGGTAGAGGATATGTTCCAGTAGCTTCCTGAGAAGGGCCGTGTGGCAGGTAAGTGTTTTCAGGATTTGCACATCTTGAATTTTTTCATTTGGTTCACACGAAACTACTAGTTTTCCTGGCTACAAAATTCTAAGAAATAACTTTCCCTCAGAGAAGTTATGGTTCGCGGTCTTCCAATGTCCAGTGTTGCTCCTGAGAGGTCTAAACCTTTCTGGTTTTTGATCTTTCATATGTGAACTTTTTTCTCTCTCTCTTGGGAAGCTTGTAGGGTCTTTTCTGGATCACTAGTATTTGCGTTTTGTGATGCTGTGCTTTGATATGAATCTATTTTATCTTCACTGAAGAGATCTCTTCTGAAAGTGTGTGGTCCGCTCCAACCTGAAATGCTCAAAATCCACATTTGGTGATGGGCTATCGCTTGGGAAAGCCTTGTTACCAGGGGGGCAGAGAACGAGTGACCCTTTCTGCTTATGTTTGAGAATGGGGCACTAAAAACGTATCGGAATAGCTGAGTTCATGAGTGGGCTTATCTCCAGTGGACTCGTGTAGAAGTCAGGCTGGATCTTTTGTGCATCTTTCCTCATGAGCTAGTTGGACTCTCTAAGAAGGACCCCTTGACCTCTCGCCCATGGGGCTGAAGCGTCATGGCTGGAGTCTGGGCACTAAGTGGAAGAAGAGGTTTGGGAAGGTGGTCTTAAAATTTAACTTATGTAGGGGCGCCTGGGTGGCGCAGTCGGTTAAGCGTCTGACTTCAGCTCAGGTCACGATCTCGCGGTCCGTGAGTTCGAGCCCCGTGTCAGGCTCTGGGCTGATGGCTCGGAGCCTGGAGCCTGTTTCCGATTCTGTGTCTCCCTCTCTCTCTGCCCCTCCCCCATTCATGCTCTGTCTCTCTCTGTCCCAAAAATAAATAAACGTTGAAAAAAAATTTAATTTATGTAAATATCCCTTATCCTCCTGGTTGTTGAACAGTGGTCCTGCCCTTAGCTACACCTGACATCTTGTGGCTCAGAGACCATGTATTCTAACCCCAGTTAAATCTCAGATCTCTAACCTCAGATAAAGCCCCAGTTTTCTCTGGGGAATTGGAAAGGAAGGTTGCTCAGCTGTGTTGAATGGGAAGCATCTGAGGACGAACCTGTTTCTTAAACAGGATCTTAAATAACCCTCCTTCCTCCCCCCCTTTTTTTCCAACCTTACCTTCTCCCCCATTTCCAGACGTATCTGGCACCTTCCATACCAGAGGGAACCATGTAAAACTCAGGGTTGCCCTAGGCTTTTTCCACTACTAGGTTCACAGGCAGCTTCTTCAGGTCAGTTACCACTCACCATTTTTGTTTCCAGCTTCCAACATTTTGTGGATCCTGTGTCCTATCTCAGTCACCATGCTTGTCTTTTAATGCCTTTTAATGTTCCTTTGGATGTGATAAACAGACAGAAACTTGGCTCCACCTAAAGAAATCAAGTGTGGTGGTGATGGTAAAAATGAAAGTGACAGTAAAATCTATTTTTTTCCTTATTTTTAATCTCTCTAAAGAGACTTACTATAAAGATTAGCTCAAAACGGATCATAGACCTAAGTGTAAAACTATAAAACTTCTAGAAAACACAGGAGACAATATTTTTGATTTTAGGTTAGGCAGAAATCTTCTTAACACTACACCAAAAGCATGATCCATAAGAGGAAAAAAAATTGATAAAACTGGATTTCACCAAAACTAAAAACCTACGCTGTTCAGATGACACTGTTAAGAGAAAAAAAGGATAAGCCATAGGCTGAGAGATAATATTTGCGAAACATGTATCTGATAAAGGCTTTGGACCTAGAATATGTAAATAAGTCTCCAAACTCAATAATAAGAAAACAAACAGCCTAATAATAAAAGGGCCAAGAACAGGTGCTTCCGTAAGGGAGATATATTCATGATAACAAACACATGAAAAAATTCGCAGATCATTACTCTTTAGAGAAATGCAAATTTAAAAAGCCACAATGAGATACCACTAACATGTCTATTAAAATAGCTGAAAACAGGGGCACCTGGGTGGCTTAGTTGGTTGAGCATCCCACTATGGATGGCTCAGGTCATGATCCCGTGGTTCATGGGTTCGAGCCCCATATCGGGCTGGCTGCTCTCAGCGCAAAAGCCCACTTTGGATCCTCTGTCCCCCTCTCTCTGCCCCTCCCCTGCTTGCACTCTCTCAAAAATAAACAAACAAAAACAAATAAATAAAATAGCTAAAAACCACAGTTTGGCAGTTTCTAGTAAGATTAAACATATACTTAACACTTTTTTGTAAAGCTAAGCACACACCCACCTAGTGTAAGGGTCAGCAATTCCACCCCTCAGTATTTATCCAAGTGAAGAGAAAGTTTAAGTCCACACAAATATCTGTACAAGGATGTCTATGGTGGCTTCATCCACAATTGCCAAGAACTGGAAATAACCCAAATGCTCTTCAGCTGGTGAATAAACAAATTATGACACACCCATACAAGGGAAAACTTCCCAGCAACAAAAAGAAATCGACTGTAGATATATGCAATCGCATGAATCTCAAACGCATTATGGTTAAATGCAAGAAGCCAGGCTCGAAAGGCTATATATTGTATGATTCCATTTGTATGACATTCGGGATAACTATTGGGCAAAACTATAGGGACATAAAACCTATTGGTTTTGTTGGGGGCTGGGGGGAAACTGACAACATAAACACACAGAATTCTGGGAGGTGACTGTGGTGGTGGTTTCACAACCGTATGCATTTGTCAAAAATAATAGAACTGTGGGGCACCTGGGTGGCTCAGTCGGTTAAGCGTCTGACTTGATTTCAGCTCAGGTCATGATCTTATGGTTTGCGAGTTTGAGCCTCGCATGGGGTTCTGTGCTGACAGCACAGAGCCTGCTTGGGATTCTTCCCTCTCTCTCTGCCCCTTCCCCCCTCACTCTCTCTCTCAAAATAAATTTAAAAATAAACTTAAAGAAAACAGAACTGTATCTAAAAAGAGTAAATTTGTATGATAATCAAATATTGCTAAAATAAATCCATTTCATTTCCTTTAGCAATGCTTTGGCAAGGAGAAAAATGTGTGCATATATTCGGTCTGTAGTCTTTACCTCAAAACCATTCCATACGCGTTAAATTTTTTTTTTCATTTTATTTATTTGAGAGAGTGAGAGCAAACAGGGGAAAAGGACAGGGGCAGAGGGAAAGAGAGAATCTCAAGCAGGCTTCAAGCCCAGTGCAGAGCCCAACTTTGGGCTCGATTCCACAACCCCGGGATCACGATCTGAGCTGCAATCAAGAGTCATACGCTCAACCAACCGAGCCACCCAGGCGCCCCTCCATATACATTTTTAAAGTAGCTTCATAATTTCTATTGCTAGGTTCACTACACTTTTTTATTGAAAGACACTACACAGAATAAGGCAAGGTATTACAGACATTTAGAAATACTGCTTTGTCGCTTTCCTGTTTTATGAAACTGATCCAAATTGTTCCTTTGGCTTCTTGTTTTCACCACTGAAACTAACCATTTGAGCATTTTCATCTGAGCTACTTGAAAATAAGCAATTTTTGGGGCGCCTGGGTGGCTCAGTCGGTTAAGCATCCGACTTCGGCTCAGGTCATGATCTCACGGTCCGTGGGTTCGAGCCCCGCGTCGGGCTCTGTGCTGACAGCACAGAGCCTGGAGCCTGCTTCAGATTCTGCGTCTCCCTCTCTCTCTGACCCTCCCCCATTCATGCTCTGTCTCTCTCTGTCTCAAAAATAAATAAAACATTTTTAAAAATTTAAAAAAAGAAAATAAGCAATTTTTGCATCATGTAGGATGGTGTTCCTGGAAATTTTATCCCAGGATACCCACCAGCTATTTGTGACCTGCACGATGTAACCACCTGTTGGACAAATTTTTAACGTATAGGGGCGCCCAGCTGGGTTAGTGGGTGGGGTGTGTGACTCTTGATCTCGGGTTGTGAGTTTGAGCCCCACATTAGGCATGGAGCCTACTTAAAAAAAAAAAAACCTTTAAAAATAATTTAAAATGTTTTCCTTATGAAAATTTAAAACAGACCATATAGGGGCACCTGGGTGGCTCGTTTGGTTGAGCGTCTGACTTCAGCTCAGGTCATGATCTTACAGTTCGTGGGTTCGAGCCCCGTGTCGGGCTCTGTGCTGACAGCGCAGAGCCTGGAGCCTGCTTCCTATTCTGTGTCTCCCTCTCTCTCTGCTCCTCCCCCGTTCGTGCTCTGTCTCTCTCTGTCTCACGGATGCGAGATCATGACCTGAGCCAAAGTCAGACACTTAATCGACTGAGCCACCCAGGTGCCCCCCTGTTATTATTGTTTTAAACTCTAGAACTTACATCTTTCAACCCTACATTTCTAACATATGGACTGTTTTTTGAAAACTGCAGTGCCATTATGATGTCTAAAATAATAATAATAATTTTTTGATATCACCTAACCATCTAACACCTAGTCCGTTTCTTTCCTGATTTTCCAAATTTTCCAAAAATGTCTTTTTTCAGTTGGCCCATTTGAATCTGGGTCTGGTCAAGTCCACACACTTTTATTTTATGTATTTATTTTTTAAATTAATTTTTTGGAGGTGATAAATAGTCTTTTTTTTTAAATTTATTTATTTAAGCCCTACACCCAATGTAGGGTTTGAACTCATGACCCTGAGATCAAGTCTCATGCTCCACCAACTGAGCCAGCCAGGCACCCTAAGTCCACACACTTTTAATCGAGAGTATTCCTTGCTGTCACACTTCTTCATACTATTATCTTGTTAAAGACATCAGGCTGGTTTTCCTATAAAATGTCCCATATTCTAGATTTGTCTGTGACTTTGTGATGGTACTGAACTTGTCCCTTATCTTCTGTATTTCCTGTGAACATGAAATTAGATCTAAAGGCTTGATGAGCAGGGTACCTGGGTGGCTCCATAGGTTAAGAGTGGGAATCTTGATTTCGGGTCAGGTCATGATCTCTCATTTCATGAGTTCGAGACCCACGTCTGGTTCTTTACCCCTCCCCTGCTTGCTCTCTCTCTCTCTTTCTCTCAAAATAAATAAACTTAAAGAAAAAAAGACGATTAATGTTTAACTTTTCTATTGGATAAGGATATTTCGGTGGTGCCGAGTGGTGGTGCTAAGTACTTCACATCACATGTCCCCACAAGGCACATTATGTCAGATTGTCCCATTCTTAGTGATGCCAACATTGACCTGTGGCTTCTGTTGGTAACAGCTCAAAGTCTCCATTATAAAGTTGCCTACAACTTTTCATTTATTCCATGGTTTAAAACATAACCTGATTCTCTTCGGGCGCCTGCGTGGCTCAGTCGGTTAAGCGTCCGACTTCAGCTCAGGTCACGATCTCACAGTCCGTGAGTTCGAGCCCCACATCGGGCTCTGGGCTGATGGCTCAGAGCCTGGAGCCTGCTTCTGATTCTGCGTCTCCCTCTCTCTCTGCCCCTCCCCCGTTCATGCTCTGTCTCTCTCTGTCTCAAAAATAAATAAAACGTTAAAAAAAAAAAAACAAAACATAACCTGATTCTCTTAATATATAGAAAAATGTGGAGATGCATAGAAGAGAAAATGACCATTCATGTTCCTGCCGCCAAAGACCATGATAAACGCTGCCTTTTAGGTAATTTCTTTCCATTTAGTGCATTCATTTTTCCTTGCTGGGGTCATAGTGATGTAAAATTTTATATTCTACAGAAGCGCTAAAACGTTATGAATGTTACTTTAATTGCAGCAAATGTACTAATTATCAGTGTTACTAAAACTTCGGGGTCTGACTAGGGTAAGACAGGCAATAGGGAAGAGGCTTGACTTTCTCCAAGGCGGGGGGTTGAGGAGTGGGGTGGGGGTTGAGGGGTGACAAAGGGGAGCTCTGCTGCTGTCCCCAGCAGCACTCATTCCCACTAGGTCCCTCAGGCTTTGAAGCTTCACCCCTGCCTTTCACTCACTCATGGAGAGAAGTACCCTTTGACTCTGACACCCCAATCTTGAAACTATCCATATAAAAGCACAAATGAGGAACAGATATTTATTGCAGCATTGTTTTTTTTTTAAGTTTATTTGATTATTTTGAGAGAGACAGAGAGAGTGCAAGTCATGGGAGTGGCAGAGAGAGAGGGAGAGAGAATCCCAAGCAGGCTCCACACTGTCAGCACAGAGCCCGACTTGGAGCTCGAACTTAGGAACCGTGAGATCATGACCTGAGCCAAAGTCAGACGCTTAACCAACTGAGCCACCCAAGCGGCCCTGAGGTTTCTTTTCTAAGGGCACGAATCCTATTTATGAGGACTCCACCCTTACCACCTAATTACCTCTCAAAGGCCCTTCTTCTTCTTCCTCTCTCTTCCTCTCCTTCTCCTCCTCCTCCTCCTCCTTCTTTTTTTTGAGTAATCTCTACACCCAAAGTGGAGCCCCATCTCAGTACTCTGAGATCAAGAATCACACGCTCTGCTGACTGAACCAGCCAGGGGCTAACCCCTCCCCACTTCCTAATACCATCACATTGGGGATTGGGTTTCAACATATGGATTTTGGTGAGAAGGAACATAAACATTCAGTTTATAGCACTAGCCAAGCGAGTGTTAGCTTTTGCCAGAAGTAGTACAGCTTGTTTCTTTTGTTTTTTTGGTGCTCTCCCCAAAACCTTTGTGGTCCACCTTCACTCCTTCTCACAAAACCCAGTGTTCAAAATGCAATTCTGATAATGGTTGAAATTGTGGTCTTGTTTCAACAGTAATGGGCTCAGTTTTCAGCTGCCTGAATCTATCGCTTTCGGGGTACACTGTATTATACTATACTATTATATTGCTTGTTATATTGTTTTGTATATACTATTGATTCGTTTTATAATGAGCATGTATTCTTTTATTTGTTTATTTGTATAAAGGGTGGGGGGCACTGTTGTTTGCCTGATGTGCCGTTTTCCCATCACGTACTTTTTTTTTTTAAGTTTATTTATTTTGAGAGAGAGACAATGCAAGCAGGGTAGGGGCAGAGAGAGAGAGGGAGACACAGAACCCAAAGCAGGCTTCAGGCTCTGAGCTGTCAGATGCAGGGCTCGGACTCAAGAACCCTGAGATCATGACCTGAGCCAAAGTCAGACGTTTAACCGACTGAGCTGCCCAGCGCCCTGAGGAACATTTTGGGAATAGCAAGGCCCAGGGGCACCTGGCTGGCTCAGTCAGTAGAACATGTGACAACTGGCCCCACTCTGGCCATGGTCTTTGTAAAAACCTGTTCTCAGAGCAACGGAATGTTCAGCCAGGCTTGCAACCCACTGCATTAGATCTTAATAATGCCGTTTTCAGTAATTTAGCCTAAACAATCAGATGACAAAGATTCAAGGACTTTCATTGCTATATTATGATATATTTTAAAGGTTATAAGTCTAAGCCTCTTAGTTTTCCAATGGAATATTCCACATACTTTAAAAATCATGTTTTTGAAGGATGTTTTGCATCCTGATGTAGGGTGCAAAACCACATACGGTGTGATCATGTAACATTTATGGAAGAAAATGTTAATCTTTGAAAGATAGTCCCTGGGGGCACCTGGGAGGCTCAGTCAGTGGAGTTTTTGACTCTTGATCCCCGGGTTGGGAGTTCTAGCCCTATGTTGGGCGTAAATTACTTAAAAATAAAATTAAAAAAGAAGAAAGAAAGAAAGTCAGTCCCTGGGATATGGATTGCAAGCCATTTGTATTTTTGCTTTACTCTTTTTTGTTACTTTCTAACTGTCCAACAATGAACATGCATTAATCTTAACAGGGGCGAGGAGGGGAAAAACAAACAAACAAAAAACTTGTGCTATGTTGTTTTAAAGAAATACAAGGAGAAACTGACAACCTAGGAGGAGAACTTAGTCACCACCTCTCCAGACACGCGGCCCTAAATTATTCTGCCTTCAGAGATCCCTGCCTCCAGCCTCTTGTTCTCACCCCTTGTGGCTCTTTCGTCCCGTGCTTCCCCTTCTCCATCCTCCGCTCAGCCAAGACACCTTTTTCTAGATACTTATCCCCTGACACATCGCAAACCCACTGAGATGGAGGCGGCTAGTGGCAGAGGATGCTGTGTTGGGGGAGGTCATCCAGGATAGGGGTGCCCGGGGCCTGCTGTCTCTGCAGGCTGGGGGCGGGGGGGACAGGGTCCCGGGTGCCCGTGCTGGGGAGGGGGACCCGCCTTGGTGTGCGCAGATGACTCCAGCCCCCTCGGTCCCGCCCCGGAGCCCGGGCTCCCCGCGCCCTCCCGTCCCGCGTCCCAGGCGGGCTCCCCGCGGCGGGCCACCGAGTCTGAGGACGCGTCCCGAGCCCGGCAGTGCAGGTCAGGGGGAAGCGGGTCGCCAGCGCAGCTCCGGGCGGAGACAACAGAGGACGCGGCGCGCTCGCTCCCACCCCGCGGCCGAGGCCCCGCGCACGCGTGTCTCCGGTCCTCGGGCTCCGCCCCGCGGCCACCGGGCCCGCTGCAGCCGATCGCCGGGCTGGGCGGCGCGGCTCCGCTTCTCGGGCTCCCGCGAAGTCGGTAGTCAGCTCGCTCCCCGGCCACCCGCCAGCCCGGCCTCCCCCTGCCTCCCCGCCGGGGTCGGTGCTGGAGCGCGCGCTGAAGGCGATGCCTGGGGGCGCGGGCCCCTTTCCGCCCCTTCCTCCGACCTTCAACTTTGTCAGCCCGGACTTCCTGGCCTCGAGGACCTTCTGGCCCCTTTTTGCCAGGTTTCCCGGTGCGTGTGAGGCGGGTGGGGCCGGAGCTCCCGCGCCCCGACGCTCCTTAACTAGGGAGGGGATGAGTCAGCTCACAGAAGGATGCTGGGCTCTGTCTCAGGGACTGATGGTGAGGGGACCACAGAGATGAAGGGTGCTGCCCCTTCCCCCCTGGACCGGTGTGTGAACCCCCTCACCATTTGGGGAGATACTTTGTGCTCCTTTCTTGGCAAAAAGTATTGGGAGACTTAGGGCACCCGCTGGTGTCTGCACACTCGCGCCCTCAATTCTGCTTCCCTCTCTCCAGGAGGACCTGCCTGCAAGGGGGGACCGGTGGGGGCAGCAGAGCCCGTGGTGACGCCAGCCCACATCCTCTAAAGCCACCTTTGTTGGTCGTTCCACTGCGCAGTGGATTATGCCCACCCCGCGGAGGGGAAACAGGCAGGGAAGAAACGGCAGAGCCGGGAGACCTGAGTTCCCGGCCTCAGCCAGATCTCCTGGCTCTTAGTCCAGTGCCCTTCCCAGACCACCCTGCCTGGCAGGTAGCAGAAGGGAAGTATGGCGGCCTCTGGTGGTCCAGGGAGGAGGGGAGAGGCTACCCTGGGCCTGGAGTGCCTTGCTAAATGACAGAGGAGGGAGAGAGGACAAATAGGACCTGCGTTTCCCACCTCCTGGGCCCCTCTGTGAGATGGCTTCCCACATCAGCCGAGACCTCTTTGCCAAACTGGTTGTGGCCTACTTCCTTCTCGTTCCCAATGTCATCCCTCCCGGGAGGCCACAGGTGGACCGCTCCCCCTGCCTCCATACCCTTCAGAAGCACACCGCAAAGAATCTTGTCCTCGCTCCCTGCCCCTAACATTTGGAGGGCCCAGGATAGGAGTACAAACACGAGCCCATACACCATATGTTAAATACTTAAAGATTACAAACCAAGCTAATAGCTTAAAATAGGTTCTGTCTTCCAGCCTTCGCAAAATATAACTTCATTAGGACCTGAAAAGCCTGGTTGGAATTTAGAATTCTCACACTCCTCTGAGCTCCTGGCCAGTGCAGGGAGACCTGGCTCCCGGCCAATGGCTGACCCCCGTGTCTGTCATGCATTGGGAGGGGGTAAAGGCAGTGGCCGGCACAATCTCCGGCAGGGTGTACCTGGGAAAGATACCTGCGCTGTGACCTGGAAGCCAGTTGGTCAGGAATTCCGGGTACCCACGGATCCTAGCCCCTTGAGGCACCATCATGGTTCCTGTCCCAGTGGGTGATAGCTCTGGGGGCTGCACAAGCAAGAGGGCTGTTAGAAACCCAGGGAAAAGTTCTCTTGTGAAGGCTTTGCGTGTGTGTGTGTGTGTGTGTGTGTGTGTGTAGGTGTGGGAGTGTGATCCTGGACCCGTTGTCCTTGACCGGCTGTTACCTGGCAAGAGAGGAGGCAAACGGAGCCTGACCACCCTCCCCCGGCCCTCCTGGGCAGTCTCTAGGAGTGGTTGGGGACACCTGGGTCTCCCAGAGAAGGAGTTTCCTGACCCAGTGTGTCGTCTGAAAAGTGTAGGTGGGCAGTGGTTGAGCACACTGACAATCCGCAGGAACGTGGGCTGATAGTGTCTCCACTGTTATCCCTGCCCAGCTGGGACCCAGACACTGCCAGATTCTTGGGGGCCTTTGAATCTGAGCCGACAGTGGGTGCAGGCATCTGCCAGGTGGGCTCAGGATGTGCCTGAATTCGTCCTTTCAAGAGACGCAGGCGCCCTCTTGAGGGTGCTGGAAGAATTTCACCACCTTGGTCCTAGATGCCCAGACTCTGAAGCCAACTCTCATCCCCATTCTCTCTCCTGCCTAATCCAATTTCTTCTTCTATTCACACCCTTCCCATAGCCCAGCCCACCCATCATTTTGAGAGGCCTGTCATATTAGGAACCAGCAAGATCCAGCATCCCCGGGGTCTGGGCATCATGGGGCAAAGTGACAATGGTTTGGACTTACCTGAGGTTGCTAAAGATGCTTCCAGTACCCTGATGTATATGGAGGGGGTCCCTTCTGCAAACTGAGGATTTTATACCATGGCGTGGGTCAAGGGCTGTGGGCACCCACCACTGCCCCCACTGATTGCCTTTTGTCTGCTGCAGAGTGGGTGGGGGAAAGCCCCCACCCCCTCCACCTCAGCAGGGAGGCAAGTGCTGGCCTGTTGGCCTCCTTCCGCGCCCTAAACAGGCACTCCAGCTTCAGGGGGATCAGGCCCTCACCCTGATCTCAAGGAGGGAACGTGAAGTGCCTCTGAGAATGGCAGAACCCAGCACATAACAAATCAATCCAATCCCCTCACCACGGCTCCAGAAGCACATCAATCCAAGCCCTCCAGCACGGCTTCCAGAAGCACAGGGCCGTGTCCCTAGAATGTCCCCAGGAGACCTCTTTAAGATGCCTGTCTGAGAGAGCTCAGTGCTGCCTGGAGAATGTAGTGTTTGTTCCTCGCAAACACCTGATGATGGGCTCCTGACTTTACCTTTCTTAGAGCATTTACCTGAAAGGGCTTATAATGATGACTCCTTCCTCTGTCCCTTTGAGGTATACATGTATCTCCTACACTCAGGAGTGTCTTCCTCAAGGACCTGGAAGCCATTCCTTTGAAATGTGATCATCAGGAAGGCTGGGGCCTGTCTCCCAGGCTCTGTGGGAGGACAGGATCCCACTTTGATCACTGCAAGCTAGCAGGCACCCCTGATGCCTCATTGCATTTCCACTGGCCAATCCTTTGTAATTTTTCACTTCTTTGACTACTGGAGCCCTTGCTCGCCCCCTCCCTCCTCCCTCATTCTCCCTTGAAATGCCCAGTCTCCTCTGCACAGACCGAATGAAACTTGCCCCACTGTCAGTGGTTCCTGAATAAAATCTGTCTTCGCCCCTTTAATCTCTGTTTATCTTTGACACCTAGCTCCTTGGCCGGCTCAGCAGTCTTTCCCTTCTCTGGTTTATTATCAACACGTACGCACAGGCACCCTAAACCACCCATTTATTCAGAAGATTCAGGGCATTGGGGGGTTAGAAGTTATTCTTGGCCTTTTTGCCCCTGACAACCCAAGCATCCCCATCAGTTATTCAACTGATAAGTTTTAAAAAGACCATTTCTGGGGCGCCTGGGTGGCTCAGTCAGTTGGGCGTCTGACTTCAGCTCAGGTCATGATCTCACGGTCCGTGACCTCGAGCCCCGCGTCGGGCTCTGTGCTGACAGCTCAGAGCCTGGAGCCTGTTTCAGATTCTGTGTCTCCCTCTCTCTCTGACCCTCCCCCGTTCATGCTCTGTCTCTCTGTGTCTCAAAAATAAATAAACTTAAAAAAAAAAAAAAGACCACTTCTCTGAGTGGAAAGGTTGGGGGTGGAGGGCCCAAAGTGTGTGAGGTGAGGACTGACTCTTCCTGCCTGGCTCCCCCTGCCTCTGCCGCCATTGTTGGGCCCAAGCATTTCCCTGCTCTTCAAGCTCTGACCTTCACTCATCCAGGGATGTAGGTCTCTGGCTTTACAAACTGGGTGCCTTCTACCTCACACTTCTCCCAAGCTCAGTTAAGATGTGGGGCCTCTAAGCCCATACTCCTCCCCTCTGTCCCAGCCCTGGATTTCTTCCATCCAAGGCTGGGGGTCCAGGTCTGGGTAGGGGGCGCTTCCCCAAGCCCAGTGGTGAGTAGTGCTCCTGTGTGTCACCAGACTAGACTGGGATAGGCTTGAGATGGGGCTCACCATTGCTTCCTTAGACTGGACTTGAGGACCCCCCACACGCGTCTTCTCGGTAGCTGAAAGGTGGCCGCCATCTTCTGTGCCCACAGCTGCTTTGGGCCCCGCACATACAGTCCACAGAGCACAGCCCAGGGCCGGAGCTCCAGACTCCCCTCAGTCTGCCCTGAGAGCCCTGTCCGTGATGACCCACCAAACCTTGGCCAGATGGGGAGGGTTTCTGAGAAAACGACAGTCCTCCAGCTGGAGAAGCCTCACCAATCTGACCATTCCCCGCCCCCCCGCCCCGCAGTGAGTTGGTACCCCGGGCTTGGGGAGGATGCTGGTCAGGCCACAGCGGGCCTGGTTCCCGTGGGCAGAGAAGTGGCTAGTCTCCTATCTCCGTTTGAAAAATAACTTCAGGGGCGCCTGGGTGGCGCAGTCGGTTAAGCGTCCGACTTCAGCCAGGTCACGATCTCGCGGTCCGGGAGTTCGAGCCCCGCGTCAGGCTCTGGGCTGAGAGCCTGGAGCCTGTTTCCGATTCTGTGTCTCCCTCTCTCTCTGCCCCTCCCCCGTTCATGCTCTGTCTCTCTCTGTTCCAAAAATAAATAAACGTTGAAAAAAAAATTTTTTTTTAATAAAAAAAAAAAAAAGAAAAATAACTTCAGAATTTGGCCCATCTGAAACTCTAGTTCTTAAAAATATGTGGAAGTGGAACACAAGCCGGTCAGTCAGGTGCTGCGTTGCTCTGAGTGGAGAGGGTTGGGGAGGAGGGCAGTGCACCTTGTATTAAAAAACAATCCCTGAAAGTGGGCAAGCTTTGGCTTTTTTTGGAGTGGGTTGAGGTTCTTTCTGGTGCGTAGTGTCAGGATGAGTGTATTCAATTTAACTTCACGCCCTCCGGATATAAACTGTGCAAATGCGGAGGGGGCTGGGGAGAGGAAAGGGACTAGGATTGGAGGGGCGGCCGTGGCGCCGGAGTCCCCTCTGTTCTTGACACACACACACACCCCCTGGAGAAAGTGTGACGTGCTCTTGGCACAGCCATCTAAACCAGAGCAGGGCTTGGGGGCCTGTTGTTGCCACAAGACAGGGTGAGGGGCTGAGGCAGCAAATGAGATCAGGAGCCTGGGCCCCTTCCCATACTTTCTCCTTGGACATATAAGAAATCAAATGAAGGAGGGGCGCCTGGGTGGCTCAGTCGGTTGAGCGTCCAACTTTGGCTCAGGTCATGATCTCGTGGTCTGTGGGTTCGAGCCCCGCGTCGGGCTCTGTGCTGACAGCTCGGAGCCTGGAGCCTGCTTCGGATTCTGCGTCTCCCTCTCTCTCTCCCCCTCCCCCGCTCATGCTCTGTCTCTCTCTCTCAAAAATAAATAAACATTAAAAAATTTTTTTTTAAATAAATCACCCTTTTAAAAAAAGAGAGAGAAATCAAATGAAGGAACAAAGTCTCCAAACAGAAAGAGAAGGCACTTGACCGAGACCACACAGCTTTGGTAACAGAGCTCGGATGTAAACTTAGCTTTGGCTGGGTAGGGGAGCAGGAGACGTGTAGCTGGCCTTGTTCCCTGGCCCCTTCCAACTCTCCCGCCCCCACCTCTGCTCCCATCTCTCCGTGGACACTCACTGATCTGGGGTGGGAGGAGACCTGACCACCGATGCTGGGTGTGGGGGTCAGCACTCTACGCCAGAGGGGGGACACGGACCACAGTTTCCAGCCTGGTTGAAGAGTGTGGGTTTTTCCTCTAGGTCCCCAGGAGCAACGGATATATTTGAAACAGGCATGAGGAAACCCCATCTCTTTTTTAAAATATCACCCTGAAAGCCAGCATCAGAACGGAGGTGCCTGGGCAGGGGAGAGGGGCAGTGAGGTGACAGTCCAGGCAAGGGTCGCTCAGGGCCCAGCCTAAGCCAGGAGCAATCCAGAGAAGGGGACCAGAGCTCAGGCCTCCGAGAGAGAATGGACAGGATGTGGGGATTAAGGGAGAGAGGACAGGGGATTTTCAGCTCAGGGGAGTGGGGAGCTGTGAGCCTTCACTGAGCTTGACCACACGTGTTTTTAAATGAATGGTCTCAGGCCCAAGTTCGGGGTTGTCTTTATTGGAGCTTGGAATGTCACTGCGATTCACCTTAATCAGAGGCAGACTGTGCGAAAATGAGCAACAGTGGCGGACCCCCAGCAGGGGCCATAGGGCTACATTGGGAACCCTGCTCGCCTGCAAGCAGTACACGGGCACACGCACACATGCACACACTCCTACACAAACTCACACTCTCACGCGTGCTCACTCACTCCCAGGGGGTCTGAGGCCAGGCACCCTGCCGGCTCAGTTCGCTCCCCGCCTCTTGGACGGGTCTTGTCCACACAGCGGGGACCTGCCGAGCTGTGACTGAAGTTCCCTTCCGCTTGAGGACCAGGGCCGAAGGAGCCAGAAGCTGCAGGCATTTTGCAGTTTGGGAGACGGGGATCCAGGAGGATGGGAGAGATTGCCAAGGACCGAGCAAAGGGAGCCCCGCTGAGCCGGGGCACGGGGGAGAAGATGCTGGAGAGGGATGGGACGGACAGGGGGTGGGAGAAAAGGCCATCTCTTCTCCTTCATTCACTCCAACCGCACAGCCGGGGCCAGAGCCCTGGGCATAGGAAGCCTGGGGAGCATCAAGGGGTCCCCTGTGTCCTAGGAAGGCACTAAATGGGGAACAGATCCTGGAGAGCCTGGAGTCTCCCCCAAGTACCCCAAAGGGGACAGAAGGGGAATGACAGAACAAGAAGGGTCTTACATGCTGGTTGTCTGGGAAAACAAGACTGGGGAAGCACAAATCCTGCTTCCCACCCCAAACAGGGGGTGGGCGGTGGGCCGGGATGGAGCCCCTCTGGCCGGCAGAGGGGACAAAGCCAGGGCTGCCCCCTTGGTCTCCAGGGCGGTGAGTGGGGAAGCCTGGCCTCACCCGTGTGTCCGTGGGAGGTAGAGGCAGGAGGGAGGAACCTGAGCCTCCTGCCCCCCGAGGGCCAGGGCTACCAGAGCACGGCCCCATCCAGGTTCCCGTATCCCGGCTCGGCCCGCAGCCTCCAGTACGTGTTGTTGGTCACCCACCACTCCTTCCCACTGCTGTCTGTCTGCCGCCTGGGGGAAGGAGAGGGGTGAACATCCCGAACTAAGGCCAGGGCCCCCGGACGCTGCCTCCCATAGCCGGCCCCACTCAGAGTGAGGAGGGGCTGTATGGGAGGTGGCAAGGAGCCTGGATGGCAGAGGCCTAGGGAGAGGGCAGAGGTACCTGAAGAAGCGAGCCTGGTGGACGATGTTGTTCTCCTCCATCACTCTGCGCCTGTCCCGCTGAAGCTGCTCGATCCTTCTCTTCTGGGCTTCAGCGGCCTGTATGTTCCCCTCCTCCAAGTACCTAAGCACCCACATGGCAGTCAGGGGAACTGCCCCCCCCCCCCCCCCCGCCAAACCCAGGGGACAGAGATCCCCTGCCCAGCTCGGCCCCCAGATGGGACCCATCTCCCTGGGGCCACGCCAAGAGGGAAGAACAGGCCGAGCAGGATGCGGAAGCTCATGTGGAAGAGGGAGGAGCCCAGAGGCTCCAGGGTGGGGCCCACCTGACACTGACCTCTGGTCTGGCCGGAGCCGCGTGTCCGTGGAAGGCAGGGACCGTTTCAGCTCTGCCGTCAGCTCATTCAGCTCCAAGGCAAACTGAGTGAAGCCGAAGTTTCGCTCGTGGTCTGGGGGCATGGAGTCTGGGGGGGGAAGGCAAGGGGCTGGGGCAGGTGGACTGTGCCAGAGGCACCCTCACCCCTGCCCGGCCCTCCCTGACCAGGCCACTTACTGGGTTTCCAGATGCACTGACCGCCAGGCAGGGATCCCCGGTATAGCCCCTCGTGCCACTTCCCGGAGAGTCGGTGGAGGACACGGCCGCTCCGGCTGAACACGGCCCCCTGCACCTCGTGGACGTTGGAGCTCCAGTACTTGGCCTGGGGTGGGGGTGGAGGCAGGGGACTTAGGGAGGTGTCCCTTCCCCTCCCCCAGGGTGAGCTGCTGGCGGCAGACAGGCAGGGTCAGGGTGGGGATGCCCACCTTGCAGAAGGTGATCTTGCAGTGACAGGAGCTGTCCTGCGTGTTCCGGATGAGCACCTCCCCATAGTGCTCGATCCAGCGCTGGCCGCTCAGAATGTTGTGAATGCAGGACGTCACCTTATTCCACTCAAAGTGGTCCCCAAATCTGAGAGAGACAGAGCAGGGGAGGGCAGCTGGCTGGCCCCGTGAGCAAGTGCCACCCTGAGCCAGGATGCCCGTCATGTGGGTCTGTGGAAGGAACACTGCGGTCCTGGTTCTGCCTCTGCGTGAAGGATGACATATTTATAGGGCACTTGGGTGGCGCAGTCGGTTAAAGATCTGACTCGATTTCAGCTCAGGTCACAATCTCACAGCTCATGAGGTCGAACTCCTCTTCAAGCCCCGAGTTGGGCTCTGCGCTGACAGCACAGAGCCTGCTTGGGATTCTCTCTCTCCCTTCTCTCTCTCTGCCCCTCCTCTGCTTGTGCATAGGCATGCGCTCTCTCTCAAAAATAAATATTAAAAAAAATATATAGGGGCGCCTGGGTGGCTGAGTTGGTTGAGCATCTGACTTTGGCTCAGGTCACGATCTCGCATCGCATTCCGTGAGTTCGAGCCCCATGTCGGGCTCTGGGCTGATGGCTCGGAGCTTGGAGCCTGCTTCCGATTCTGTGTCTCCCTCTCTCTCTGCCTCTCCCCCGTTCATGCTCTGTCTCTCTCTGTCTCAAGGATAAATAAACGTTAAAAAATTAAAAATATATATATATATATATGAACAAAACAAAAAGGATGACACATTTACAAAGCACAACAGCCCTCACAAAAAATATTGAGTCAACAGGTCTCCATTCATTGATAAAGCTCCTGAGTGCCTACGTCATGGGGATAAATACACAGAGTCCCTGCCCGTGGGTGCCAGGGACCAGGGTAGGCCCATTCACACGTTACCCTGTTTAATCCCCCCTCCCTCTGGGTTCTACTCATTACTCTTATTTCACGGAAGAGCGGACGGGAGGCTCTGAAGCATTAAGCCTCTTAATTATCAAAGCTGCCAGACAGAACTTCTAACTCTGAAGCCCAGGATCTTCCCGGCCCTGGACTGGCCTCTCGCTAACTCCTGGACCATGCCGGGTAAGCCCCCTTCTTCTCTGGCTGCTGTCCCCACTTGGAAAATGACATGAGCTAGAGGACAGTGTTTCCGATGTGGTTTGCGATCAGTCCTGAGGTCAACTTAGGTCTCTGTGGGTCTGTGTATGAGGGTGGGTGCGTCTGCGCGTTGGCCTGACGTCTCAAATGGATTTCTTACTGTGAGTCACGGTCAAGAGAGTGTGAAAGCCACTGCATCAGATGACCTCAGTGAGCCCTTCCAGCTCTATCGTTCTAGGATTTTTCCTGTTTCTGTATGCACAACGGCTGTAAAAATAGGTGTGAAATGTATAGACACTACCCCACCGCAACCAGCTTCAGGCCAGACCTTTCGATCCTGCCCCTATCACCTCACCACCCCAGCCTGGAAGACGGCCCGCAGGCTGGGCCTGGCTGCTGACCTTAGCAGCCCCATAGGCTGGGGCCTTAGGGACACCCACCTGGGCAGGCTGACATTGACGGTCCCCACAGGCACAATCTCCAGGGATTTGCCCCAAAACTTGTTCTTCCACTTCATGTCTGGAGTTGGGTCAGGAGAGGGAGAGGGAGGGCAGAAAAGAGACCAGAGAGTGTTCCAGCCCCTCCCCCATCTGCCCTTCACCCTCATGTCCGCCTCCCCACCCCTCACCCTCCCCCCATTCCTCACCTTGCCAGAAGATGAAGTTCTCAGACTCCGCATGGCATGCCGAGATGGGGGGGTGGTGGGAGACCTTGGTGAACAAAGAAGGTCTCTTGACGCTGCCCCTGAGGATTATGGGGTCTGCTCCTCACCCCAGGGCTCCCCAAAGTCCCTTATCCCCAATCCCAGTTCCTCTCCAAACCAGAAGACCAGTTGGTTCCAGGTCTCTTGTCTCTGTCATCCTCGGCCACCACCCAGATTCTGTTGCCCTCTCTGTTCCCATGAGGCCTCACATGCTTCCTTCTCACTCACTCCCTTCTGGAGCCCCAGGACCCCTGTTCAAGGCTACCAAGTCCTCTAGTAGTGACAGATGAGGCTTCCTCCTGTGCCCTGCCTGAAAGCCAGCCCTCCTGGGGGCCCTCTTCCCTCACTGCTTTCTCCTTCACCATCGTCACAGCCTCCAAAAAAAAAAAAAAAAACCCTGGCCTTGCCCTCCTTGGAACGGCTCCATATCTGGAACTTGAACTTGGGTATCCCAAAGCCTGCAGCCTTGCCTCTCTCATTCCCTGTGGTCCATGACTCCTCCCAAGACTTTCAGCCACTCTGCTCTGTTTGCCCTGTCCGCCCTGCTCCACCACCGTCCCCCCGCCTGACATTGCTGTCACCTCCACCTTCTCACAGCACCCTCCACAACCTTCTGCCACCACTTGTCACAACACCTGGCATCGGCCTCCTCTGTGCCGCCCCTGGTTCCCTGCTCTTCACTCACCCCCACGGAGCCGAGGAACACACGGAGCACACGCCTGGAAACTTCTAATGCTACACTCTGTCTACACCTGGGCCCAATCCTTCTCTGAGGACCCACACCCAACCCATTGCCTTCAAATCACATTGACACGCCCACCCTCAGAGGGAGACTAGAGGTGGCAACTCCTCCCACCAATGTATGGCTCCCCCCCTGACCCCGGCCCCCTGAATCCACTGCCAGGCCTGGACCTTCCTCCTGGTGCAGCTGCCTCACACCCCTTCCTGCAGGCTCCGCCCTCCTCCACCCCACTGTCCTGCAGCCTTTCCCTCTACTTTTCTCTTTCTCTCCAAATAGAAGTATCTCCTGGGGTGCCTGGGTGGCTCAGCCAAGCTGAGTGTCTGACTCTTGATTTAGGCTCAGGTCATGATCTCACAGTTCATGACATCAAGCCCTGAGTTGGGCTCTGTGCTGACACAGGGCGCCTTCTTGGAATTCTCTCTCTCTGCCTCTCCCCTGTTTGTCCTTGCTCTCTCTCAAAATAAATAAATAAACTTTTTAATGTTTTTTTTTTTTTTTTTTAAGGAAAGATCAGGGCGCGTGGGTGGCTCAGTCAGCTAAGCATTGGACTCTGGCTCAGGACGTGATCTCACGGTTCGTGAGCTTGAGCCCGGCATCTGGTGACCTTGAACGCTGCTTCTCTCTCTCCCTCTCTGCCTCTCACTCACTTGCGCCCTCCCTCTCTAAAAAAAACAAAACAAAACAAAAAACTAAAGAAACATTTCCTGTTTCTTCCATTTTAAAAAAAAGAGTAAACCTTTCTTTTCTGGATGCACACACTTTTGCTCACGTACGCACAAAACAAACACTGGCAGCAGCAATCTCCTCAGAAGGACCTGGGGCTCATTTCCTATTGTACACACCGCTGTACCGGGTGAGCTTTTCACTATGTTTTCAAAAACACTTAAAATCTAAACAAACGAAACACCTGCCTCAGCTCTATCCCCACCTCTGGCTGAACCCCTCTCTCTCTCTCCTCCTTCTCTCCCGGTCAACTGTTTTGAAAATAAGCTGCATTTTTTTCTCTATTTTAATTTTTTTTTTTTTTTAAGGAAGCTCTACGCCCAACGCAGGGCTCGAACTCATGACCCCGAGCTCAAGAGTGGTGCATGCCACTGACTGAGCCAGCCAGGTGCCCCATTTCATTTTAATTTTTTTTTAATGTTTTTTATTTCTTCCTGAGAGAGAGAGAGAGAGAGAGAGAGAGAGAGAGAGAATCTGAAGCAGGCTCCAGGCTCTGAGATGTTTACACAGAGCCCAATGCAGGGCTTGAACTCACAGGCCATGAGATCATGACCTGAGCTGAAGTCTTGTGCTTAACTGACCGAGCCACCCAGGAGCCCCTAATTTTAATTTTTTTAAAGTCTCATTTTTCCCTACGTTACTTCTTTTTCCTAGCCACCCGCTGTAACCCGGCCTCGGCCCACAGCCCTTCTCAGAAACCTCCCTCACTCAGTAAACCAACCAACCCCATCAAAGTCCTGTGGACCATCCACCCGCCCTTGGCCTCGGAGCTCCTCCGCCTTCCCTGCCCACCCTCCTCAGACCCTCTCCCGTGAGCAGCCCGTGACATCATCCGTCCTCTAAGCTGGTGACTCCCGGGTCTGTCAGCCCCCACCTGTTCCCAGAGGAGCTCCGTACCCACACGGCCCAGGGCCTCCCGGACATCTCCCCGTGGAAGTCAAGCCCACGTAGACAAGGAGTCTCACCAATGCAGTTACCTTCCTCACACACTTCCCATCTTGCTAACTGGCACTTCCATTCACCTGCTGAAGCCCCCCAACCAGAAATTCAAGGCCATCTCCAGCTTTTCCCTATCATCGACCACCTCCCCTATCTCTTACATGTAACAGCATTCTGTTGACAACTGTGTCCTGTCAAGGGCAACATGACACAGTTCCTGAATCCAATGTCCTCGCAATCCAGATGCCACAGTCTAAGTGCAGGTCTTTGTCAGCTCTTAACAGGGATGACTGAAATGGCCTCTTAATGGCCTTCTCTGACCCATCCGCACACCACGGTCTGAGCAATCTTTATAAAGTGCAATTTGGAGCATTGTCACTCTACTGCCTAAAACCCTCGATGACTCCCCATTGAAGGCAACCATTTGGCCTGCAGGGCTCCTCGGGGCTTGGGACTGTCTTGCCACCCAGCTGCGTCTCTCATACCCTGTCTGGAGCTTCCCATTCTCCCCACCCCCTGGATTCTTGGTGCACGTCAATCCTCCCTCAAGACCTAGGTGGAGATCAGCCCCTACAGCATGCCTTCCTGGCTGAAGGGCAGCCTCAGAGCCTCCAGGGTCCCAGCTCTAGAACATGGTCCAGTAACTCCCCATTTCAAGTCCACCCCCCACGCTCGGCAGGGAGCTCCCTGGAGCCGAGAGCCCTCTGCACCACCGCCATGTGGCACAGGGCTCGGCCCGGAGCCAGATGCCCTGAGCTCTCTCTCCCGCGCCCTGGCCCCTCTGAAGCCCCAGCCACCCGTGAGGGCCCCTCTTCTTCCGGGGCCCACACCTGCTCACTGATGAAGCGGAAGCCTCGGTCAGGCCGCTCACACTCGTAGGTCTCCCCCAGGACGGGGTTGAAGGGCTTACAGCCTGCTCGGTGGTACGTGGACGAGTAGGCAGAGACGGCAAAGGCCGCGATGTACACCTGCGGGTGGAAGGGCGAGGAGATGCCGCTGGGGGGGGGTGGGGTGGGTGAGAGGCCGCTGGGGTGGGGGGGTGGGGAGATGCCGCTGGGGGTGGGTGGAGATGCCCCTGGGGGGGGGGGGAAGAGATGTCGCTGGCGGGGGGGAGATGCCGCTACAGGGGAGGGGAGATGCCGCTGGGGGGGGGGATGCTGTTGGTGGGGGGGAAGATGCCGCTGGGGGCAGGGAGAGATGCCACTGGCAGGGGGGGGGTGGGAGATGCCGCTGGGGTGGGGGGGGCGGGGAGAGATGCCGCTGGGGGGGGTGGAGAGGCCACTGGGGGCGGGGAGATGCCGCTGGGGTGGGGGGGGATGCCACTACGGGGGGGGGGGGAGATGCCGCTGGGGGTGGGAGAGATGCCACGGGGGGGGGTGGGAGATGCCGCTGGGGTGGGGTGGGGGGGTGGGGAGGAGATGCTGCTGGGGCGGAGAGATGCCGCTGGGGGCGGTGGAGATGCCACTGGGGGCGGGGAGATGCAGCTGGGGTTGGGGGGGATGCCACTCGGGCGGGGGGGATGCCGCTGGGGCGGGAGGCCAGGAGATGCCGCTGGGTAGGGGAGATGCCGCGGGAGGGTGGGGGGAGATGCCGCTGGGGGTGGGGGAGAATGCTGTTGGTGGGGGGGGGAGATCCCGCTGGGGGGGGAGAGATGCCAATACAAGGGGGAGATGCCGCTGCTGGGGGGGGGGGCAGGGAGATGCGCCGAGGTAGAGCTTCAGTGGCGGGGAAGAGCCCCGCCAGGAGTGCCGGGGGTACCATGCGCTCGCAGGGGTCCGCCACGCGGCTGGCCTGGTCCAGGAGGCTGCTGTACTCCAGCTCCTCGCAGAGCCGCTGCAGAGTGTTGAGCGGCTCGTTGAGCTGCACAGGCATGGACACCTTGGACAGGTCCTTGCCGATGTTGTTCCGAAGTATGTTCCACAAGCTCACATCAGCCCCTGGCCCGCTGGCCGCTGGCAGGCAGCGGCGACGGGGCGGCCCCGCGGCTCTCCCTGGAACACACGCCCCTGGGCCCCACCCGGCCACGTCACTCTTCCTCCCGCAGGGTATCCAGACTTGGGGGGGCACACAGGCCAACCCCAGCACCTCCCCCAGTCCTGAGGTGCTCCTAGATACACTCATTCCCAAGCACCCCTCTGGACTCTGCAGCCGAGCCCCCGGGGGGGATTTAGGTGGGTAGCAGGGCCGAGAACCACTCAGAGAGGGCACCTCCCGCTGCTGGAAACCCTGAACCCCAGAAGCCCCTCCTGAGCCCCCACCCTGGCCTTCAGTTCCCCTCCATAAGCACAGAAACCAATGTTGGGACACAGATTATTCAGCCCATTTTACAGAGGAGGGAACAGGCTCCAAGAAGTAAAATGACATGTCCAAAGCCACACTGCTAAAGAGGGGCAAGATGGGACCATCTGCCTCTGTATCAGGCCCCATGCCAGTCTTCTCAGAAGACCGCACTGACGGCCAGCCCCCAGGCCTGAGCCCGACCCACCTCGGGATCCGCTCCTGGAACATTCTGTAGCTCACAGCTTAGCCTTCCTTATCTCCTGGGGTCACCCTAAGCTGTTAGCCCACCAGTCACCACAATAGACTGCCTCCCAAGGGGTCTGGGCTGTGGACAAACACGATTTGTACCTCCCTCCAAACCCCTCCATGCCTGCACACCCCGCTAGTACCTTTCTGGTAGCGCTCAGCTCCCCTGAGGTCCAGCACCTCCTCAGACAGGCTGGTGGTGATTTCACTGGTGCACGACTCCTCCTCCTCTGAGCCCTGGGCCAGGACAGATGACAGGCTGGGCAGACTGGGCCTCCCCGGGCAGCTGGGCGGTGCCCAGGGCCTGGCAAGACTCTGCCCAGCTAGTCCTTTGATGGGAAGGGGGAAGACACGTATTTGGGGGAGGGGAGGATCGGAGCCCTAAGACTGACATCATGGAGTGTGCCTTGCCACTTTGGGAGGGGACGCCTGGCCCTCTCCCTGCAGGGAGGGAGCACAGGGACTTGGCGAACACCAAGGAAAGGTAGCAGGGCATTGCTGAGATCCAGGGTTCAGGGCCAAGGGAAGTGCTGGGGCTGACCCGCTCACAGGAAGAGGGCTGGGGTGGGGCTGCGGCAGCAGTCTCGGGAAGACCCCACGGGGATAAAGCACATCAAACTAGAGGAAGGGTCCCCAGCAGATTTCTGAGCAGGGCCACACAAACCCAACAGGTCTGGACGTGTTACCCGAGAGAGCGGCTGAGACGTTAGAAAGGATTTGGGAATCTACAAATTCTAGTCTCTCTGGACCCCATCCCAATTTTCCCAGGGTTGTCCCCCACCTCACCTCATTCTCAGAAGAGCTGGCAGAGAGGAGAACCTCACAGGCATCAAAGAACTCTGTGTGGGAATCAGCAAGGGACAGGACGCTGCTCTGGGACAGCTGGGGGGTCAGCCCCCGCCCCTTCATGTACAGGGCTTCTTGCTGTGGGAAGGACAGGTATCAGGCAGGGCTCCCCGGCCCTGACAGTTCCCTTGAGAGGGAAGCATGCTGGGGACTTTTACTGCCTGAGTGTGGAGCCCACCAAGCAGAAGACGCAGAAGGGAGAGAGTGTGGTGGGATACGAAGGTGTGGCGGCTGAACTGGGGCCTGGGACAGGGGAACGTGGGTTCCCTAAGAGCCGCTCACGTGGCCTAGGCACTCACTCTGAGATGGGTTCCAAGCCTTCCGTGTGCATTAATGCAGTCAATCCTGACACTTACCCTAAGCGGTAGGTACTGTTATGACCCCCTACTTTGCAGACCAGGACACTGAGGCTCAGGGTCCCAAAGCCGCCAAGCACTGGAGCCAAATTCAAACCCACAGAGCCCGGCCCCAGAGTCTGTGCTCAGAACACGGAAGTCCCAGCTCAGCCAATCCTCAACTGGGGGATCCTGGGCCCATTGGTCAGATTCTCTGAGTCTTAGTTTCCTCCACCATGAACTTGAGGGTAAGGATCATGGCCGCATAGGACTGAATTAAGCAAAAGCATGGGGCACCTGGGTGGCTCAGTCACTTGAGTGTCTGACTCTTGGTTTCGGCTCAGGCCATTATCCCAGGGTCATGGGATTGAGCCCTACATCGGGCTCTGTGCTGAGTGTGGAGCCTGCTTAAGATTTTCTCTCTCTCTCTCTCTCTCTCTCTCTCTCTCTCTCTCTCTCTCCCCCTGTCCCCCACTTGTGCGCTCTCTCTCTCTCTCAAATTAAAAAATAAATAACTCTTAAAAAAAAATAGTAAAAGCACTCTGGGGTGCCCGGGTAACTCAGTCGGTTACGCCTCCAACTCTTGATCTCAGCTCAAGTCTTGATCTCAGAGCCCTGAGTTCAAGCCCTGAGTTGGGCTCCACTACTTAAAAAAAAAAAAAAAAAAAAAGTATAAGCAATCTGCACACCGGCAGGGCAGGAATGACCAAGGTGAGGCTGCTGCCAATGTTACATGAATTGGGTTGGAGCTAGGATTTCTGGGCCCTGTTTTGGGTCTGAAGACCAACCATGCCTTCACTTCTGCTAAGAAAGAAGGTGCAGGAGAAATAGTTCCCACAACCCAGCCTGGCTCCTACCTCCTCAGGGTTGAGGGAGCTGAAGGAGTCTGCAGTGGTGTCCGAGGAGACGGAGAGCGAGTGGAGGCGCCTCGGGCCAGCTGAGGCCTCAGAGACCTGCGAGGAGACAGTGAGGGGACAGGGAGCCAGGAGGACAAAGCCCTCCCCGCCCCGCGATACTGCCCTCTGCGCAGATCGCCTCCGCCAACCACTCTCCCCAGACCCAGCTCCGCTCTCCTCCCCAGGCCTGCGGTCCTCAGCTTCAAGCCCTCTCCTCCCACACGCTCCCCTGTCCTTGAGCCTCACCCCCATCCGCGACAGCTCTGAACCCTGGTGCAGGTCCCGCAGTCGGTCCCATTCAGCGGTGAGGGCAGCCAGGACACTGCTGAGGGAATTGTGCACTGCGGGGCAAGGGCAGGCATCAGACTCCTCTCCCTCTCCCTCTCCCCGCCTGCCCCCCACCGCCCTCCAGCATGCACTCACCCTTCTGGGCCAGGGCCCAGAAAGTACGCTGCAGGTGGGCATAGTCTGGAGGTGGCAGCCCACGGGGGCCTGAGGGGTCCCGGGACTCCAGGTAGCGAGACAGGTTGGGAACAGAGCCGTGGAGACGACCAACCTGGGGGTGAGGGAGAGGGGTCGAAGGTGACAGCCTCCTCCAGGACATCCCACCCCGGTGACTTGGGGTCCACACCCCACCTCACCCGTCCGATGGTGTCGTCCTTGGCGAAACTCTGTGTGCACCACATGCGGCTGGTCCGTTTCCCCTTCTTGGGTCTCTCAGTTGTCACTGAGGCCTGGCAAGTCGAAGGCGGGAGGTGAGGGGTGAGTTTCACTCAGGGTGGGGCAAAGGGCAGCAACCATGAAAGCCGGGAGAGGGGAAGATGGCCACGGAGGAGGGCACAGAGACATCTGACGTCCCAGAGGAAGAAGATGACACCCTAGTAGAGGCGTGGGTACAGCAGGCAGGGGTCACTCCAAAGGGGCAGAGAGACAACCCTGAGGCCGTCTGGACACGGGAGGTGGGTCAGCTAGGCAGATGTGCAGCTCTCCAGGAAACTGCAGCACACGAGGGGGCCTGGGGGCCTGTCCTAGGGAAGTGGTGAGAGTGAGGGCGGCAAGCAGGAGTCCCCTGGGCAGGGCCCTGTCTCCTCCCCTGGCCCTCACCTGGTGCGTGGGGATAACAGGGGCCGAGGGGATCCGGTGCAGGGACTCCAGGCTCTGGAGGAGTCTGTGTAGTTCCTGGAGCTTCCCCTGACACTCAGAGAGCTCTGCGGGAAGAATGAATGAGGATATCCTCTCCCAACACTGCCTGGGCGCCCCAGAGTCTGTCCCTCGGCTTCCCTTCCTCCTCCTAACATCTCACCCGGGCGGCCACAGAAACCCCGACACTGTGTCCCCCTCCTCGGCTCAGGACGCCAAAGCAGTTCCCAGTTCCCGCCACTGGTTTCCCAAGAGGGCTGGCATCCTCGGTCCCCATAACATACCTTAACTTTGCCGCCTCCACACAGGGCGCGGGGTGGGGGTGGCCCTGACTCTCTGTCCCCACTTGGTGGCACCTCCCCCTCTCCCTCTCCCAGGCCAACATCTCAGCTGCCTACTCCAGGAATGGGTTCTAGAGCACACCCCTTCTCTGACACTACTCCACGGGACCCCTCCCCGATTGGCTTTCTGTGTCTTCTTGTTCGTGAGCCCCGGCCCCGAGTCCTGTCTATGTGCCTGAGACACAAGCCCCCGCCATTCTCGGTGAGGCTGGTGCTCCCCAGGGCAGGCCCGAGGAGATCCTGTTGGCTTGGAGGCCCCAGGTTCCCGGAGGCAGGGCTGGAGGTAACGGTTCCACCTCCTCGTGACAGCCGACACCTCCAAGACCCAACGGCACCCGCCCTGCTCACAGAGGCACAGTGCCAGGGGCCCCTCACCATGAGAGCAGCGGTCTAGCCCATCACTGTCCCTCAGCCAGGAAGACACCTTCTCCCGAGGTCCGACCCCAGGGAGAGCCGAAGCACTGCCTGCTGCTGGAAGCTGGGCACCAGGAGCCTGTGGGTGAGTCAAGAGTGAGGCAAGGCAGCACCCCCTCCGTGGATCTCGCAGTTCCCTGAAGCTCCCACCCCTGAGTCCCCATGTTACTGCCCCCCCCCCGCCTCCCCAGGACCTCCCTTACCTTCCGGTGAGTGGTGCTGGGCAGCGAGCCTCGGGGCATGTCTAGGCGCTGGGCTAGGCGGTGGGCACGAAGCTGGGCCACCCAGCTCTGGAACAGGTCCTGGGATTTGATCTGCAGAAGTGACGGAGAGGGAGAGGGAAGCGTGAAAGGAAGGATTGCTTCACAGGGACAAGAAGTTGGGGCTCCGCTTCCCAGGCAAGGAGAGTGTCTCCCTGTCGTCCCCGGCTTGTGCAAAGGCTCCTTGCAGGGAGACAGAGCACAGCTTCCCCGGGGTGACCGAGCCCTTAGCTCTGCGCCTGTTCATGTAACAACCAAGAGGGACGTCTTGCCATTGGCTGTGGTATACGATGGGAACTCCCTTGCTGTCAACCTCAGGGACAGACCCTCAACCCGCCCCTCTCTCCTGCGTGCCTTAGTGTCTCTGCTGGGCTGGGGCCCAAGCCACTACTTGGCTCCCAGGGATGTCACCTTGAGGTGGTAGATGTTGTCTTCAGTGTCAAGGTCAATGCGCTGGGCCTTTTTGTTGATGGACATAACAGACAGTCGGACATCAATGGAGCCATGAAGCTTCCCCTTGGTGATCTAGGGTGGATGGTGGGCAGGGAAAAATGGGACCGTTTTTAGGCCCCCGGGACCCCAGAGCCATCATCTCCCTGAGGTGACCCTAGGCTCCAGGGCCAGGCAGCAGGTTCACAGCATCAGCAGGGACTCGTCAGTTGTCCTCTGGTGCACAGAGCACCCCACTATGTCAAGTCATACTCTGAACAAGGGAGTCAGAGAGCAAGGAAAACTAATCTCAGCAACGCGAAGGCCGAGAAGGGAAACACCCTCTCAGAAAGAGATCCTGAGGATGCCGGCCTCTAGTTCCTGTCCCCAGCACCAGAATGAAACAAGGGTAAAGATGATAAAGCTCCCTGGGGCGCCTGGGTGGCTCAGTCGGTTAAGCGTCCGACTTCAGCACAAGTCATGATCTTGCGGTTTGTGAGTTCGAGCCCCGCATCGGGCTCTGTGCTGACAGCTCAGAGCCTGGAGCCTCCTTCGGATTCTGTGTCTCCCTCTCTTTCCCTGCCCCTCCCCTGCTCATGCTCTGTCACTTTCTGCCTCAAAAATAAAACAAACATTAAAAAAAAAAAAAAAAAGATGATAAAGTCCCCTGTTCGTGCAGACCATTCTGGGCCCACACTCAGCCCACAACCCCCAACAGAGGCCCTGACTCACCTCCTGCCGCGTCGTTGCATAGTGAAGGACTCCATCCTCGAGCACAAAGTATCTCTGTGTTTGCCCAGAAGGAACGAGAACCCAGGAGGCCGACAGAAAAGGGTATGGGGAGAGAGCAACCACACACATGGACTTTTCTTCTCCTCCACACACACACCCAGTACTGCCTACACCCTTCCCCCCCCATCCCCCACTCGCCTCTGCATCTGGCCCCTCCCTTTGCCCAGCCCACCCTACCTTGTGCCAGCCCTTCAGAGGCCACTTCCTTTTCTTGAGCAGGTGGCCTTCCTGCCTCTCGGGCATGATACCCTCTGCTCCCAGCCTGCCCCGAGGCTCCTCCTCTACCTCCCACAGCTCAGAGGCCTGCAGTCCAGGACAGGGAAGTAGGAAAGCAGCTGGTGAGGTGACCAAATCTGCCCCCTGCCCCCACTTTGGGGCCCAGCTCTATTCACCCACTGCCTGCTTCCCCATCTCAGACCTGCAGGGCACTGCTGGGCTTTGCAGACTGAATGCTCTCGGCCAAGGAGTTAGGGACCCTCTCCTGGAAGTCCATGGAGATGGGAGCAGCCACTCCCTGCTGAGAAGGTAGAGCAGGGTGGAAGGAGAAGGATGTCACCTTGTCCTGAGGGGACCCTTGAAGCAAGAGAGAGACCCCATTAGCACAGACCCTGCTATCACCTTCCCCGCCTCCAACCCTTCCCGTACCCTCTGAGATAAGGGCTCACCAACAGCTTCTGCTCACCTGCCATGCCTCTCTGAATCTGTCCCTTCCCCACCCTGGGCGGGTTTCCCTGTCTACACCCTCCAGCTGTGGCCACTGCTCCCGGAGAGGTGGACTAGCACGCAGTCCGCAGGCCAGCGCCAAGAGACAACCACAAAAGTCCGCCCAGCCCCACCTTGGGCCCACATTCTCAGGCTCTAGGAAACACTTGGTGCTTTCTCTGGAAGATTCCCTAGGGCGGGGGGTGTGGTGTGGGGGGGGGGGAGCAGAGAGGAGGCATGGGAGTGAAAAAAAGAGACTCTAAAACAGGGCAGAGGAATTCCGAGACTGGACAAGCAAGATCTCAATCTGGCTTCTCTTCCTCCAGGGCCCCTGGACACTCCTCCACCTGCCATCGTGGGTTGGAGACTTCTCTGTCATCCCAACTCCCCGCTAATCAGTCTCCAGATCCTCTGTCTTCGGCATCGGGAAACTGAGGCCTGAGCCGGCCCCCACTGTTCTCTGTGCCTCCACCGTAGGATGCCCACCTGAGACCCTCGGTGCCCCTCAAAGCCTCCATTCTACCATCCCGGTCCTTGGGGTTCCTGAGAAGTAACACCCACCCGGAGAAAGCAGGGGACCCTGCTTCAGTGCCCATTGAGGCACTGTGGGCGGGAGAAGAGGCGGCCAAGAACATGCCAAGGTCCACACAGGTCCCGCAGCAGTGCCCACAGGCGCCCTTGGCACGAGCCCTGGCCATCCTGGCTCCTCGAGGAGATCAATAATGCATGAGGTTCTGTGTGTGTGAGACAGGGAGGGGACTGGAGGGGCGAGGCTGGCCCGAGGCTGGGGAAACAGCTCAGATCTTCCAGTGGAGCCAGCAAGCACCTGAGTAGCGAAGGCCGGGAAGGGACAGGGATGCGGTGGGGTAGTGGTGGCCAGGAGGTAGGGACGGAGGGGCCCAGAGTGCGAGAGGCTGACCCGGGGGGGTAAAACTCCTGCATTTGGCCATTGAAAGTTCCCAAACTCTTCTGGTGTTTGGGTATCTCTGTGTCCTTTTCCTGGCCCCCTAGAATCCTGGCCCCTCACTGCTGGCGGGTGGAGGGTGGGGGGGGCTCTGTCAGTAGAGGGTGCAGGGTCGAGGGGAGCCCGGTGGGTGCCCCATTTCCACTTCCATTCCCACCCCCGTCTCCAGAGGGGCAGACCCGCCAGCTTCAGGTGGGAGGAAGCCTGCCTGGGGAATGTCAGCCAAAGCCAGCGCGGGCCCCTTACCCCAGGGTCCATGGACGCCAGTGCTCCTTGGCCCGCGCGCGCCTCTCCGCCTCTGAGTCACCGTCTCCGAGTCGCCCGCTCCCTCCTCACGGAGCCTAGCAGTGGCAGCAGCTGCTGCAGGAACCAGGAAGGAAGGAGACGTCGGAGCCTCCCCTCCAGCCGGATCTCCCCACCTCCCCCTTCCCGGCCCCTCCTCCCGCCGAGCTCCGGGCGGCCGCTCAGCTCTGCCCCCCTGCTCCCGGGAGGACTCAGGGCTGAGCGGACTCCCCAGCACTGAGGTAGCTTGGGAGTGGGGGCAGAGTCCCCACTGGGCGCAGCTCCAGATAGACCGCGGAGGACTGGGGAGCTGCTGGCCTCAAGCCAGTGGTGGTAAAGGGTTTACTCCTACTAGCATGGCCTTGACCCTAGTTAGCACCCAAGGCCATTTCCTTATTAACGCCCCCCGCCTCTCGTTTTACATCTGAAAATAGATTGCAAAATTTGGAGCCAGCAAATGTATCAGGTTGACAGGAAGGGATGGATGCCCCCGGGGGACCACGATAGACAGCGCCAAGAGCACGGTCAGCAGGCCAGCCGCGGCTAGAGAGGGCCAGGCAGCCCTGGGTGGGCAACCCCCACAGAGGCTCTGTCATGGTGGGTGATGCCCCACCAGGTCAGGGACCCACTGGGGCTGGCGGTACCCATGCCTAACACAGAACCCCCAGCTGGCACGGTCTCTGGATCAGGAGAGGGTCTGCAGCAGTAACCAGCTGGCTGTTAGAAAGGGCTAGCTGGAGCCGCTCAGGTCCCCCCGGCCTCCCTTTCTGAGCACCTCTGCTCTTCTGCTGGAGTACTGTGTTTAGCACAGTACTCAATTCTAATTAAAAATTAGCTCTTGGGGCGCCTGGGTGGCGCAGTCGGTTAAGCGTCCGACTTCAGCCAGGTCACGATCTCGCGGTCTGTGAGTTCGAGCCCCGCATCAGGCTCTGGGCTGATGGCTCAGAGCCTGGAGCCTGTTTCCGATTCTGTGTCTCCCTCTCTCTCTGGCCCTCCCCCGTTCATGCTCTGTCTCTCTCTGTCCCAAAAATAAATAAAAAACGTTGAAAAAAAATTAAAAAAAATAAAAATTAGCCCTTAAGAAAGGTCTGAACCACATTAAAATGAACGTGAAAAGGACGGACGCCTTTAAGGACAGTGAAGCTGCTTTCTGGAAAGAAGTGGGTTTTTAATGGCGGGGCCTCAGGCATTGCCAGCAGGTGAAGGAGGCAATGCAGGGTTCTTTGACCTCAGCCCCACCCAGGCCTTGGTTTACCCTCCAGGATCTTACACATCTCTCAGGAGATGCCTGTTTGCCATGCCATTCAGAGCCTCAGCACCTCTCCTGCTGCCCCGGGAGGGCATTGTTGGCACCCGGCAGGCCTCTGGAGTCAGAGAGAGCACTGGGCGGTACTGGCCAGATGGGCTCTGACACCCAGAAGCCTCAAGGGCCTTTTAGTTCACTTTGCATCGATCAACCATCCCTGGGGCATACGGCACAGTGCTGGGCACTGTGGGAAGCTGGTCCTGGACCAGGCCACAGAAAAGCTGCTGCCCACCGTCACTGCCAGAACGGTGCCTGTCCAGGACTGAGGAAGCTGTGGCACTGCCCCAAGTCTGGGAGGAAAGTTTGACAGCCACTTTGCTCACGCCAGTCAAGGACAAGGGCGGGCTTCTAGTTAAGCATTCTCTCTCCTTCATTAGCAACTTCTGGTTCTCCAAGATTTGGAGGAGGCCCCCCACTTGAGAGCCTCCAGACCGCCTCCTCATACAGAATTCTGTTTTGCCCCAGCTCTTTTGCTCAGAACCACCTGGGATAGGTTAGCTACTGGGCAAAGCCGGAAGCCGCTTTCAAAAGGACAAGCGTGTAAGAGATGCCATTTGTGGGATTGGTCCAGGGAGGGAAGAGACCTGGACATGGAAAGAGGAAGGATTTTCTAGGAGAGGAAGTGAGAGTCAAGGGTGGCCCTGAGAATTCGTCTACAGGGAGAATAAGCTTGCAAACAGCAAAAACAGAGTAAGTAAAATGCATTTCATTTTATCACAAACCAGTGCTCCCAACCTCTTCCGTAACATGGCACACCCCGAGGGTGGAGAATTGACATTTAGGCACAACCGGGACCCTAATGAGGAAGGTCTAGGGCAGAGATCCAGGGCAAGGTCTTCAGAGCGGACAGAACCCGATTCAAGTCCTGTTCTGCCTCTTATCAGCTGCACAACCTGGGGCTGGCTGTCGAACTGCGCCACCTCGTAGTTTTCTTCTCTGTGACAAGGGGAATCGCATGTAAAGTGGTGGGCCCGGAGCCAGAGACACAACAGGCTCTCCAGAGATGCCATTCTCAGCACGGTTACCCAGGTGAGCTATTCCAGCGCGTTGGACCCACGAGGGGATAGGCTGGGAGACACGGGCAGCAAGGGACAGTGGACACAGAAGCAGAGAGCAACGCCCTCATCTGCTCAGCTTCTCTGCCTTGGACCTGGAGAGCTGAAAGACTGCTTCTATGAGGTCTCTGGTTGGGAAAAACTAGGGACAAAGACACTGATTAAGAGCCCCCACCGGGAAATGGAGTAATGGGGCGCCTCCCCATCTCTGAGTGGCCCTGTATCTGAGGAGGTCGTGGTCAGTGAAGTCGGGGAACACATGCCACTCCCCACCCCAAGTTCTTCCACATCTCTGACGGCTGATGGCACGGCCGGCAAGGGTACAGTGTGTTTGTGGGCAGGCTGGGTACAACAGGCTGGCTATGAGTCCGGAACAGGGTCAGGGGGGTCAGGCTGCCCGCTGGCTGGCACGACGGCGTCCCTTTCACGTTGCTGTCTGATGTACTGATCCAACAGGGCAGTCAGCTGCAGGGGCTGGTGCTGAAGCAGGAAGTGGGTCTGGGCCATGAGGAAGGTGAGTCCTCCTGCCAGCTCCCCCTGCACCAGGGCCAGGCTGGGAAGCTTGGAGTAGTTGATGAAGCCCTGCCTGCTGAGGATGGTGTCGTCAATGCAGCCACCTGGAAGAACACAGGGTTAGCTGGGCTCCCCACAAACGCCTCCCCTCCTCTGAAAACAATGCTCCGACCTGATGTTCCAGTGCGCGCTCTGCCGCCCTGCCTCACCTCCCACCCTCCCCCCCCCCCATCTGGTTCTCACTCCAGCCCCACCCCACTGCCACTCTGTTTGGGACCGAGCCCCTCTCTTCTTTCCTAACTCTTGCCTAGAAAACCCATACGTAAGACATCCACCTGGCCCAACCCCCACTAAGTCATTGTTGCCTAACCTTTCTTAAAAGAACCAAGGAGCATGTGTGTATGGGGGCAGGGGGTCCACAGAGACCTACGAAACCAGTCTTCTCTACAGAAGAATCACCTCTGAGGATTCTTACCTTTGGGGGGGCGGCGGGGGGCGGGGGAGGGGGGGGTCTGGGAAACATTGCTCACTGTCCCTCAGTGCCCTTGACCTGGGCTATTTGAGTTTCTCCGTCTGTGTGGACTTCAGCACCCCTACTCCACTGCTAGTCTCAAGGTGTCTGAACTCTCTCCCTGCAGGGCCCTCTCTCTGCCTCCCCTCTTTTTCCACCCAGTGCAGATATGACGCAGGGTAGTGAGCCAGCACAGCTTCTGGACTGACACAGGCGGCCCTCAACAAATGGCGCTACTGACTCAGGCCCCATCCGTGAGAGGATGTCCCTGCCAAGGGTGTCCGCACTTACCCACACGTACTCAGCAGATGGCACCAGGCTGCTGTAGCCCCCACTCCCCTTCGCCCCCATCATCAACCCGCAGGGGTGCGTGCTCACCTAGCAGGGGCAGGAAAGGGACACCCTTCAAGATGCGCACCATCTCCTTGACTTTGGGCTCCTCACTGACCAGCAGCAAGTTGTGCCCCACAAAGAGGGGCAGCAGGTTCTGGTACTTGGAATCTGCTAGGAAGGGCTTCAGAACCTGGAACGGCAGGAAAGAGGGCTCACTGGGGACCAGTGGCCTGATCACAGGCCGGGTCGTGCCGAGGGTGCAAGCCGACGGTCTCCTCGGCCCCTAACGGCAGTTTAGGCGGCAGACTGGAGGAAGGTGGCTTGTGGAGTGGGGAGGGACGGCGGGGTCTGATTGGCAGGGGGCAGGGGAATCCGGGCACCCACACCAGAGGGCTGCTGCCTACCTGGTTGGGGAAGATCTTCATCAAGATCTTGTGTTTCCGCAGCTGGTGCCGCAAGAGAAGCTTGTCCTCGGCACTCAGAGCCACATTCTGACAGACAGCTATCATTCGGTTGTCTCGGAAAACTGCATCTATCTCCCGACGGAGGAGCCGGATAAGGCCTGTGTCCTGAAGTCAGGAAGGGATGACCAAGGGGACATAAGCTGCCCTTCTCTCCTTGTACCCCTTATTCCCTCAGGGACGGGTGCTGGGGCTCTCAGTGACGCCCAAACACGGGAAAGATCTGTGTACAAGCGGGTGGGTTGGGGCCCCGCCTCCCAAGTCGAGTTCCGTCTCCCACCCCACCCTTTCATTTTCATCAGCTAACGACGGTCTTTACAGCAGTGTTTTCAAACCTGAGAACGCTCATCCTCTTGAGCTGGCCACCCACCTGACCCAGTCAACATCTGACAATAATGTGGTCAAAATTACTTTATCCCTCTGACACTGTACTCGTGTTGAGGGATTTTACCAATTATAAAGACAAGATCACTCTTTGGCAGCATTAATTCAGAACTGAGGCATTTGCACAGGACAAGACTTCATTTTCTGAAGACCGTGTTTCTCAAAGTTGACAGCTTGTGGACCTGACAATGAGCGTGGAGTTACAAATTCTCCACTGGCCCTTCTGTTCTTTTTTTAAGGACAAAAACTCTCTTATCATTTCTCTAGGAAAACATGGAAACTTCAAGCCCTTTCAAGACAGGAGACACGAGGCGCCCGGGTAGCTCAGTTGGTTCAGTGTC
Source organism: Felis catus (assembly GCF_018350175.1). Taxonomy (NCBI): domain Eukaryota; kingdom Metazoa; phylum Chordata; class Mammalia; order Carnivora; family Felidae; genus Felis; species Felis catus. The sequence goes on along the minus strand of NC_058381.1, from coordinate 37,339,294 downwards.
CGACTCCTGATTTCGGCTCAGGTCATGATCTCATGGTTCGTGAGTTCGAGCCCCACATCGGGCTCTGTGCTGACAGCACTCCACCTGCTTGGGATTCTCTCTGCCTCTCTCTGTCCCTCTCCCACTTGCGTGCGCACGCACGCTCTCTTTCAAAATAAATAAATCAACTTAAAAAAAAAAAAAAGACAGGAGCTATCCTTTCCCCTACCCCCACCTGCTTGGACAGCTTTTCATACACACATTTTTGGAGGCAAGTAAAGAATGAAGGAAATCCAGGAGGCCTGTCCGATCCACGGAGCCCCAAACGCCAAGCAGAACCAAGTGCACGTTTCATGTTAAAGCATGTGGACCACAGGGTCAAAGAGGGGAAGTAATGACGTGGAGGGCTGTGTCCTGGAGCACTACTTCATTATGGCCAGCATCACAGCACCAAGGACAGTCTCCTCCTTACCTCCTGCGGGGGGCTGGGAGGACATGGTAGGCATCGTGGGTTGACAGCAGGCTTGGGGGGGATATACTCAGTGAGAGCCATCAGCTTCTGCCGCTCAAAGTGCATCACGCGACGATGGCGGGTAACAGCCTTGGAGCCACAGCGGACAGTCTGGCGGGTGGGCAGCCGGCCTGGGAGGGGAAACGGCAACGCTGTGATGGGTGCCCTCTGGGAGTCCTTAGTCGGTGGGCTTCAGATGGAGAAAAAGCTCACCTCTGGGCAAGCCAACCACAGCTCACAGAGCTAGACCCAACACAAGAGGGGAACAAGGAATTGTCTGCTAGGAATCCTAAACTCCCCAAACTTCTCTTTAACGGGCGACCTTAGGTCAGCTGCTTGATCCTTGGAGGCTCCCATTTCGCCAGCTCTTCTTCATGCACAGAGATGGGGGAAAAGATGAGAACAAAGGAAAAGTATTTTGACTACATTAAAAAAAAGGGGGGGGGGTGAGGGTTGAGCAATTTTTTTTTTCTAAAATGGCCAAAGAGTAAATATTTTAAGGTCGAGAACCATACAGTCTGTCGCCACTATTCAACCATGCCACTGTATCAGGAAAGCAATCATAGCCAATACGAAACAAGCAGATGTGGCTGTATTCCAATAAAAGTTTATTTCTAAAACGTGGTGACCAGTCCTGCCACAACATGCCCACCCCTGGCCTAAGCCAGTGGTTCTCAAGGTGCACTCCTCCCACCCAGCCAGCAGCATCAGTATCATCTGGGAACGTGTTAGAAATACCAGTTCTCAGGGCCTGTCCTAGACCTACTGAAGCAGGAGCTCTGGAAGGGAGCCCAGCAAACAGTGTCCTAATAAGACCTACAGGGGTTACAGATGCATGCTGATGTCGCAAAACCACTGCTCTCAGCACTGCTCTGAAGCCTTCTCCCATGATTTGAAGCAGGAGGGAAAAGAAGTTATACGGCGCTCACAGCTCCCCCAAACAGGCCTCTCTTGCCTCTCTTCTTGTTTGCAGCCATCGGTGAAGAGTAGCCCTCGGAAGACAAGGGAGCCACTTGAAAGCCCTAAGCCCAAGTGACCCCTTCATCTTGGACAAAAGGCCCCCGGCTAGAGCCTCCCACCTGCAGCCTTTCCCAAGACTGAGATGGAATCTCGGGGAAAATTCAGCTAGAAGGTGGTTCTAAGAGGGAGCATGCAGGTCTGCTGGGGTGAGAGGTTTTATTGCCAGCAGCCACAAAACCTAAGAACACAGGGCTCTGGATCAGATGGAACCAGATTTTAATCTCTCTTCTGCCACTTACTAGCTGTGACCTTGACCAGTCACTCGACTGGTCTAAACTTGAACTTCTTCCCCTGTAAAGAGGCCATGGTAATGACTTCTTCATGACAAGCTTTAAGATTTAAATGAGATAATACATGTAAATCATTTATCACTGTGCCTGGCCTGTATCATGTGCTCAAAACCATTCATTAAACAAACATCTATTTCATGCCTACTAACGCCCACACCACGCCACCTGCTGGCGATGGTGAATGAGCATGGTTCTGCCCTTAGGGGGTTTGAAGTCTAACACAGGAGACAGACACATAATAAACAAATGCAAAATTACATGATGGGCAAAGGGGGTCAATAAACAGGGTGCAAAATGCAGATTTCTGCTTTGCAGAAGGTGGCCAGGGCAGGCCTGAGAAAATGACATTTAAGCTGAGACCGTAAAAAGGTGGCAAGGTCGGGACGGGCAGTGGTTCCAGCAAAGGAAACTGGAGGCGAGCAAGAGCCAGGTGGTAGACTATAGAAACCCAGAAAAGGAAAGAGTACTCGGGCATAGGGAAGAAATACAGCAGTTGTCGCTGACGTTGTTGCTGCGCTGCTGTTATCACTAGTATCTGGAGTCACAGGGAATTAGCTGGAGGAAGGAGGCCAGCGATCTGGCTGGTGTCTGGGGTCATCGAGAGCTGTCTGGAGTAAGAGATTACGGAAGGGGATCAGTGGTGGAGGAGGGGAGAGGAGAACTAAGAGCACCGGCCGGAACGCGCCGTGAGGACCTGGGCCGCTCCTTACCCGCCTGGGGCAGGAGACCCCCTCGCAACTTCCCAGCCAGGGCCGCAGCCATCTCCACCGGAAGAACAGCAAGGAGCCGGGCGAGACAGAAGGAGCTAAGGATTGTGGGAAGCCCTGGGGCCGGAAGCAGCCGCCGGATCCGCCAGCTGGAGTAGTAATCCGCATGCGCGCTAAACCCAGGTACGCCTAGTCCGCGCTCCCTGACGCCCCAACTGGCGTCCAGTCTCCTAGCAACGACGGTTAGCCTCTGCCGCACAGCTCTTTTCTCGGGATCGTCACCCTCCACTCCCTGCCCACAGTCCCCCATTGGGGACTAGCGAAGCCCCTCTGCACCCCTCAAACTCCAGACCCGTCTCCTCGATTTACTTTTGTCTTCTACCCCGCCTCATTAATTTGCTCTGAATCAACACTTTCCCTTGTCCCTCCAGTCTCTGAAATTTCTCTCTTCTCATACCATCCTGGGTTCCGCCATCCCGGGGACTAAGTTGCTCTGCTTCCTTTCGTGCTAATCCCGCGCCAGGCCAGTAGCCTTTAGATCATGCCCGGAGGTGAGTAGGGGATGGAGAGGTGGGTAGAACAGTTGGATAACAGTAGGGTCAGGCTTCCAAGAATAAGGGAATCGTTCTCGTCTTTTCACAGGTAATTTTGCCCAGAGTCCAGAGGAAGGAGGCGTGTGCATCACTGAAACCCTTATCACTAAGCGGAACTTGGCCTTCCCTGAGGATGAGGATCTGTCAGAGAAGATGTGAGTGCCGGCGGGAGGAGAGGGGTGCTGGACAATTGAAACACACAGAATGACCAGTCCCCTGAGCTGTACTGTTTCTTCAGCTCATCTTTGTCCCTCTCTTTACTTACTCCACGCATCCAGTCAGTGGTAATGTCCAATCGACTTTGCCTCCTTAAACAGTATTCTATTTCTTTTTTTTTTCTTTTTTTTCTTTTTTAACATGCCCGCTCAACTGCCTTGAATAAGGCTCTTAAGTAAGCCATCGTCTCTCAATAAACTCTTCATCAGTTTCCCTGCCCCCAGTCCAGGCTCCCCATATGGTTGCCAAAGTGATCCTTTTAAATGACAAATCTGATCACGCTCTCCCTGGTAGAACCTTCCTTGGCTCCCTAGTACTTCGAGGATAAAATCCAAATACCCTAGCGTGACCCTAGTTGACCGTTGCTGCCTGTTTCGCCATTCTCCACAATTCCTCCAAGGCCCTCTGTTCTCACACCTTAGCACCTTTTCAGATGGTGCTGAGCACCTGGGAGCTTGTTAGTAATGAAGACTTTCAGGCCCACCTCAGACCTACTGATTCAGAATCTGCATTTTAACAAGACCCCCAAGGGATTCGTGGGCAACTAAAGTTGGAAAAGGCCTGGATTCTCACATACTGTTCCTTCTGCTTGAAATGCCTTCTCCTCATCCCCCTCTCACCTTCCTGGCTAACTCCTACTTGTACGTCACCTCCTCCAGGAAGCATTCCCTGCTCCCCTATTGAGGACTCAGTCCACAGTCCATGTGCCCCCTTAGTCCCTTCATGTGTCTGTCACCCACTTGTCCTAGATGTTTTGGCCTGCTTCCCTAACAGTGACGGGCAGGGACTCTCATTGGTCTCCAGTGGGCACTCAGTAAATATTGTGGAATTAATGAATGAGTGGATGAATCAAGTGATTTTCCTTCCATGGACCACTCGAAAGGGAAGTGAGGAAGGATATTCCTGCAGAGATTGTCTCATCCCTGTGCCAGTGCCCGCTTCCACCATCTGAGCTGGCCCGGGGAAGCCTTCCCTGGCCTCTGAGTCTCTCTGGGAACCATAAGCTGTTCAACCATTTCCCAATCCAAGGGTCCTATTCCTCTCACCCTCTGATTCTTCCCGGTGCTACTGATCGAGATCCAGGTCTCCAGGTTGACCTGGTTTCATGATCTGGACACTGCCTCATGAGTCAAGAAGTCCTGACATCTCAGCCAAGCCACTTAGCTCGAAAACCCCTTCCTACCCCCTCCCATCTTCCCTGCCAAGGGACCACAGAAGCGGGATCTGTTACACCACCGGCTGACTGTTCCCCCAGGTTTCACACTCTTGCTGAACTGCAGACTGTCCGCCTGGACCGAGAGGGGATTACTGCTATCAGCAACCTCGAGGGCCTCCAGAATCTTCACAGCCTCTATCTGCAAGCGGTACCTTCTTGCCTCCTGCTCTCCCTCCCCCCTTGCCCTCTGTGGACCAAGTCTGTTTAATGTGAAAGCAACCAGTCAGGCCATCGTGCCCATTCCCTGGTGTTCAGGTAGGCAGACCTTCATTGAGACTGTTCCAGAGGGGGCACCTGGCTGGCTCAGTCAGTGGAGCATGCGACTCTTGATCTCAGGGTTGTAAGTTCGAGCCCCACGTTGAGGGTAGAGATTGCTTAAAAATAAAATCTTTTTTAAAAAAGAAAATGTTGGGGCACCTGGGTGGCTCAGTCGGTTAAGCGTCCGACTTCAGCTCAGGTCACGATCTCGCGGTCTGTGGGTTCGAGCCCCGCATCGGGCTCTGTGCTGACGGCTCAGAGCCTGGAGCCTGCTTCCAATTCTGTGTCTCCCTCTCTCTCTGCCCCTCCCCCGTTCATTCTCTGTCTCTCTCTGTCTCAAAAATAAATAAACGTTAAAAAAAAAAAAAGAAAAGAAAATGTTCCCAGATGAATCAGGAATTCTCTTGAAAGACCAATCCTCCCAAAAGATCTCCTGAGCATGCTCCTGAATCACTGTTTGTTTTTCTTGTGTATGTCAGACACTTCCCTTGGTTTAGAAGTTCTTTTTGGTGTCTACCCTAAATCTCCCGTGTTCTATAGCTCGAGCGCATTTCCTGTTTTGAGGAAATGAAAGAGGGGACCAGAAGATTCCTCTGCATCCTTTAGAACCCTGAAGGCTGTCTGGTGGTAGTGGGTGGTTGGTTGATTGGATATACATATTCAACTCCTCCAGGTTGAATATATCCAGTGCCCTTAACCTTTCTTCACAGAAACCTTCGGAATCAAAGTAATATATGTTCATTGTTCCCTCCGTGTACATAAGCCACCACCAAGGCTTTTCCTATTTCCCCGTGGCCCCTTGGTTTCCTTCTTGATTTCCAGGTCACTCTTTGGTTGTGGGGCGAGCAGGGTATACTTTAATGAAGTTTATCGAGCCCCTAAGTTTACACCCCTAACCATCCACCCAGAGAAAGCAAATGGTTTCGAGGTAGTGACAACTCCAGTTCCGGGAGTGGGGTGATTATTCCCAGGGTGCCAGCCCTCCAGCTGCAAGAGCAGACATGGTCTGCTTAGTTTCCCCACCTCATTTGCTTTCTGCAGAATAAGATCCAGCGAATTGAGAACCTGGCCTGCATCCCCTCCTTGCGGTACGTGGGGTCAGGGCTCAGGCCCGTGGGGAGGGGGTCGGGAGGGAAACACGGGGACGCCCCAGAGAACTGACTGGCTCAGACATCTCCAAGCCCAACGTCTGGTCAGCTCAGGACCCCGCAAGCCTCACTCTGCTTCTCTCACCCCAGAAGACCATGTGTCCCCATCCATTGTGTGGCTGCTCAGCCAGGGGCCCCGAGTGCCTGCTGCCTTCCTGCCTGCCTTTGGTGGTTCTGTGACTCAGCTCTGTCTCTGCACCCCTCCCTTCCCCTGCAGCTTCCTGTCTCTGGCAGGAAACCAAATCAGGCAGGTGGAAAACCTCCATGACCTCCCACATCTCCAGTTTCTGGACCTTTCAGAGAACCTGATAGAAACACTGAAGCTGGGTAGGAATGTCCTTGCCCCGGCTCACGGGCTAAGACTTGGGCAGGACCCTCCCTCCCTCCCCTCTGCCACCACCTCCCTATGCTTGTATTGGCGGCAGAGCCTCTGGGGGTCCTGGGAGGTGGAAAAGAGGCAGTGGCTTTGGGCCAGAAGGCGCGTTTGGGACCCTCACTGCCCTCTCTTTGGTGTGTGCAGATGAATTCCCGCAGAGCCTTCTCATCCTCAACCTGAGTGGAAACAGCTGCACCAACCGGGATGGGTACAGGTGAGGATGCACTGACGGTGGGAAGAAATGGGGTGATGGCTGAGCTCCTCGTATTCTTAACTCCACACGGACTCCCTCTCGGCCTGCAAACTTGGGGTCACCATCCATGGCACCTTCTCGTCTCTCACCCCAGCTCAAGTGGGCCGCTTTTTCTCTTCCACCCCGCCCCCCCCCCCCCAGAGGTCCACACGGAGCCAGCCCTTAGCTCTTTGGGGCTGAGCGCAGGCCCATCTCCCAGCCTGTGAACACCACCCCTCTGGGTGCGGTTCCTGTGGCTTGTGCCTGCACGCCCTCCCAGGCCCCCCACCCGGGGCTGCCCTCCTGGGTAGCCTCTGCCCTTTCTGCCCTACAGGGAGCTAGTGACAGAAGCCCTGCCCCTGCTCCTGGACCTGGACAAGCAGCCTGTGTTAGAGCGCTGGGCCTCGGACGAGGAGGATGAAGACTCAAGCGACAAGGATGAGGAGTTCCCGGAGCTGAGTGGTCCGTTCTGCACAGAGCGAGGTGGCCGGGCTTTCCAAGGCTTGCGCCCTCCCTAGAACTCACCTCTGCCCTGTGGGGCACTGGGGAAGCTAAGATGGCAGCGGGGGACGAGGGAGGAGGCCCCAGGCCCAGACCAGCATCTGGGTCAGAGGATGGTACAGCCGGGGCCAGGTATCAGCCTGGCGTGCAGGCGACTCACCCTCCCCATTAGGGCCGACAGAGGGTTAGTTTGGGCAGGGTGTTGGCCAGAGAACTCCCGCCTCAGCCCAGGGGCCGTCCTGCCAAGCCATCTGCTGCCCCCCATCTTGGCCCCTCGCAGGCTTCCTCGAGGAGCTGAAGCAGGAGATGAGCAGACACAAGGAACTCAGGCAGCAGGCAGCCCTGACCGAGCACCTTCTGAGGATGGGGACAAAGCCCGCCCTCACCGACCTCCCCCAGCTGCCCGGGGGGGCCCTGGCTAGGGACGGCAGTCCTTCTGTCACTCCCACGCAGAGGAAGGAGACACCCCCCAAGCCCGCCTCCCTGCCACAAGCCACCTCTGCCACCAAGAAACCCTGCCCTCTGGTTTCCAGCCAGCAAAGCACTGTCCAGGCAAAGAAGGGGGCCCGAGCAGCCACAGCCCCCAAGGCCTCACTGGCTGGGGCCCCCAGCACAACCAAAATGGTGACCAAAAGAGTCAAGAAATGAAGTGCAGCCCCTCCCTATCAGCAATGCCACAGGAACAAGGAACGGGGAAGAAACAGGGTCTCCTCAGACGCCTCTCCTGTGGCAGGAGCCCACCCCAATAAAATGTCTCCAGGCCCTGAATGCGTCTTTCACGTCACTTGGGGGGGCATCTCAGGGGAAGCAAGCCGCCAGGGTAGTGGGAAGCAGTCACAGAAACACAGAACCTGATTCTAAAGAACACGCGTCTGACCTTTCGGGAACCACCCAAAGGGCTGGCACACCTCAACCCCTCCCCCCAGCTTCCTGGGCCCTGAGTGGGCATCACCTTGTGGTGGATGCCATCTCACTGCCACTCCCAGGGACTGCCCTTCCAAGGCTCAAGCCAAGGACCCAAACCCCCGCGGTTCTAATTCTCCCCAAATAGTAGCCCCATTTTGTGCCAGGCCTGATCTCTTGCACACACGCGCTCACACACCTGGGGGGGGGGGGGGCACCTCTCCTCACAGGCCCCTTCTACAACCTTCTCCGTCACCCAAGTGAGAAGACTGTGCTGCCTGGCAAGCCCACCAGAAGCCCTGTAGCCAGCTCAGGGCTGTCCTTTGCCCTCATTTGGCGCTCCTGCCCCTGCCAGACCTGGGATCAAGTTCACCGAACAGGGAAATAACATACTTTATTGAGGCAAAGGCCGAGCTGGCCACCCAAAACAAGGCTGAGGGGAGCAAGGGGATTGCACTGGGGTCCTGTGCCCACCCCGGCCCCGTGGTGCTCAGGCATACACCCGGCTCTCCCTTTCCACAAAGGCCCGGAAGAGGCCGCCCAGCTCCTGTGGGGGTGGCACCTGCTCCCCGGCCAGCAGCCGCCGCGCAGCCTCCAGGCCCTCCTGCTCCAGATCCCGCTGCTTCTGCCGGAGCTGCTGCCCCCGATCCTGCCCAGGAAAGGTAGAGATGGGTCCCGGGGACAGGCTTCCCTCTGGACGGAGGGGAGATGCCTGCCATCTGCCACAAGCAGGAGGAAGGACAGGGCACCCCCCCGGTCTTCTCCTGGGCAGCTGGCTTTGAAGGCAAAGACTCCGCTCCCCCCAACTCTGGAGTCTCTCCTCCCCTCCCCTCCCGGATCCCCTCATATTTCCAGAATCCCGACTGGGGACGGGAGAAGTGAGTCATGGCCCCAGAGTAGCCCCTATTCCCCGAGGGTTACCTGCTCGCTCTCTATCAGCCCCAGGGCCACCTGGTGCCGGAGGTAGAGGGTGTGCCGGCGATCCACCTGAGTCTGGAATCGGGGCTGAGTCCGAACAGGGTCCCGTGCTCCAAAAGTGGGGGACAGCACCTGGGGGGCCTGGGCCGCCCCCGCCCCGAAGATGAAAGGTTTGAACACTGACCTAACGGGACAGAGATGGAGGGAGCAAAGGTTATCACATCCCCCCGATCTTCCCCCGCCTGGCACCCTCTCCCCCGCCTTCCCCGCCCCCATTCCTCTCACCTGGATGGGTCTGGAGTAGCAGTGAGGAAGTGGACGCAGGGCTGTGTGGGATCCCGGGGCAGGATGGACACCATGCTGGCCGTGGTGCGAAAGCCTCCAGAGTCCATACAGATGCCGCTCTCCTTGTTCCTGAGGATGCCCATCATCACCTCTGCCGTGATGCCCCCTGCGAAGGAGGACAGGCTGAGGGGCCCTCCGGGCAGAAGGGGGACCTCTGGCCTTGGATCATAGCTGTGGGAAAGGAGAGAGGCTGGCACCACTGTGGCCCTCCTGGCCCCCACCCCACCGCCGTCCACGCACTGACCTTGTTGCTGCTGCAGAAGCCGTTGCCCGGCCCGGAAGCGGGCTTTGGCAGCCTCCATGCGCACAGGCTGCTGGGTCAGGGAGAAGACCTGAGCGAAGTCAAAAGTGCTCTGCCCATCCCACCAGCCCTGGGCCAGGGCATGGGTCCGAAGGTCTGCGTGCTCGGCCGAGATGTCCGTGCCTACGCTCAACTGGTTGGAGATGTTACGGGCCCCTTCTGTGGAGAAGTAGGGGGGAGGGGGGTGGCTCATTTGTCATTAAGCACCTACTCTGTGCCAGGTGCTAAGCAGATGATGGTGAAGAGAACGGACCTGCCCCCGTGGAGCGGGAGACAGACAAAATGATCACAGAAATAAATGTGAGCTTGTAACCGTGGTGCACGTGATGAAAAGGCACCTGCTTGCATATAAGGGGGAAACTTGACCACCAGGGAGTCCAGGAAGGCTCCCCAGAGGAGGCGGCCAGCTAAAGTACAAGAGGATTTAAGCAGGTAAAGTGGGGAGAGAAGTTCCCCACTGGGCTCACTTCCCACCTTCCTTGGGTGTGCCTGCCAGTGAGAAGCTTGCACGTGGATCCGCCCTGCCCTTCACCCAGGGTTTTCCCACCCCCTCCCGAGGCTGGCAAAAGGGGCCAGCTCTGGGAGGCGAGCCCCGGCGCTGGGCTCTCACCCTGGATCCTCTGTGCGGCCCACAGCCTCCCTGCCGTCTCTAGCACCCACGCCTCAGTCCGGTCAGCCAGCAGGAATGTGTTGTGGTAGCAGAACGGTGTGGGGTCCTCCCGGCAGCTGCCCCCTTGCCCGTAGCGCGCCAGCAAGTCTGTGATCACACGCAAGGCCTCCAGGGCAGAGCTGCTCCGTTCCAAAGCCAGCCTGGCATGAAGGGATGCACGGAAGGGGAACGCAGCGTCAGTGGCTGGTGACGGAAGCTCCAGTGGACGGAAGGCGCCCAGAGAGGCCCAAGTCACACAAAAACATCTGCCAGAGTTGGTTGTATTAAAGCGCGGTTAGGCGGGTGTTTTTCAAGTTCTTCTCCGAGGGTCCCAGGGAGAGGCCTCAAACGTGGTTTCAGAGAAAGAAGGGGCCCGAGTTCCCCAGCCTCTCTTCAACCAGAGCTGCTCTGCTTTCACTGGTTTTGTAAATCGGGACTCCGTATGAGATTTCAGTTGGGAGGGAAAAAAAAAAAAAGTACTTCTATTTAAAAAAGAAATTTGAAACCACTGCCCTATTTCTGGGCCAGGAGAGGCCCAGAAGTGGCCACATTCGGGAGCTCCTTACCAGACTGCGGCGATGGGGCCAGGAGAGAGGAGGAGCAGGGGCGGCCTCTCTGGTGACGGCAAGGGGGACAAAAAGGAGGAGGCCCTGGTGAATCTAGCTGAGGGGAGGGGAGGATGGCCTGGGTCTGTCCTCAGCTCTCAGCCTTTCAGTGTGTAGAGATGAGGGAAGGCAGGGTCCGCACCTGAGTAGGTCCATGCCTAGTAGGGCTTCCCCCTCTCCAACTGGCTCCTTGGTCCACACTGCCTCATTGCCAATGCAGACACCATGCTCATTGGCGCCCATCTCAGCCCCCCACAGCCAAGAAGGGCGGCTCAGGATTACAGCGTGAGTCCTTGACACCTGTTCCACCTCAATGTAGGTGCACTGCAGGTAAGGGAGGAGAGAGGGAGTCCATTCAGAAAGGGTTTTATCATTCCCATTGTACAGATGAGGAAACCGAGGTGGACAGCAGCTAACTAACAGGCCAGGTCCAGGTCACGCTCTTCCCACCACATCCGGGGACTTGCCAGGTGCGAGGCGCAGAGGAGGAGGGTCTTAGAAGAATGCCTAGATCGACCACACCTCCCGCCGCTTCCATAAGGCCTTAACCCACCTGGAGCCGGCTGCCAGGGGCATGAGTGCCTGCCGGTACAAACACCACCTCCTGCACCTCGTCCCGCGGTCGGTCGGAATTCTTGGCAAAGATCACAGCTGGGATGGCCGAGGCCGGGGGCACGGAAACAAAGCAATCGCAGGAACACGGGGTGTCAGAGCTCCACGAAGCCATCTGGGGAGAGGTGGAGGTGCACGTGTCCCCCTCGCGCCGCCTCTCCACCATCCTGGCCAGAGCTCAGCCCTAGGGAGCCCCCCCTTTCCCAACACGTGTAAACAGACACTCAGGGAAGACACTGCTGTTGGGTTCTGGACACACTCGATGCGCGGCGTGCACAGCCCAGGCTCCAGGCTTGGGAGGCAGCAGGCGGGCGCACACCGCAAGCTCCCAGGGCCCTGCCCAACGGGGAGCCCGACCCACCAGTGCCGTCGCGGGACCACCTCCCTCGCCACCCCACCCCACTCCCTCGCCCCTTTTCTGTCCACATTCTCGCCTCCCCAATACCGTTTGCCCCTCACCCTGTCTCCCTCCAAGATCCCCGGCTTAGTCCCGGGCGCCACCGCCTCCGCTTCGGGTCATTGGGCGGAGGCTCACAGGTGACCTGGAAGGCTTTGGCCCGGGGGGCGGAGCCGGAACCAAGCCTGCAGTTCCTTGGTTTTCCACCAGGGTGCGCGCCAACACTACTTCTTGGAGCGCAGCAGCGTGGGAGACCTTGCCCGTCCGCCTGCCCTTCCTAGCTCGGACGGCTCACGGGCACTTCCAGCCGAGACACCATGGGGAGAGGCATCTGCAGGTGGAAAGGAACCCACGTAAAAAGAGAGGAAAGAAAAACCGGCCAGATTGGCTAGAGAGCGCGGATTGCTGGGGCATCTGGAGGAAAAACCTCAGCTCGCAGCGTCCTGGTTTCAATTACAAAGGTGCAACCTAGCCCTACCTCCCCCCCAGGGCATAAGATCTGAAAGATTGTTACAGGGAAGGAGGTCTAGGGATAACTTAAGCTAATGCATTAAAAAAAAATTTTTTTTATATTTGTTTATTTTTGAGAGACACAGCACAAATGGGGGAGGGGGAGAGAGAGAAGGAGACACAGAATCCGAAGCAGATTCCAGACTCTTGAGTTGTCAGCACAGTGCCGGACGCGGGGCTCAAACCCACAAACAGCGAGATCGTGATCTGAGCAGAAGTCCGATGCTCAACCCAGCCACCTAGGCGCCTGTAATGCATTTTTTAAATGCACATATGCTCAAAACCCTTCTGATTCCCCAAAGGTAGATTCTGGCCCACAGTGCTCAAACTCATAGGAAAATAGCTTTGAAAGGAAATTTGGAAATTTCTAGTCCAAAGATTTTGTGCCTTTATATATAGTGAAACTGAAACAACAAAGGAGAAGTCTTGGCCAAGGGGGCACATACCGGTGTGGGGATTTGGACTCTGATCCCAAATGTTCTGCTTTCCAGGTCATTTTCCTCTATAATGCATCTCCATTACCAGCATTTAAGCAAACGCATCTCACCCCTTTTTGCTCTATGAAGCCCTCCAGAAATGGGGACAGGAGAGATACTGCAGATTATCTACTTCTCCCACATCCATCCTGCCAAACAGTCAGGGTTGCTGTTCAGAGCCCTGGCCACAGCATCCCAGCCTGTGGTCTCTCCTGGGATGGGAATGAAGGCACAGAGGCCATGGCTTCCCCAGGAGGCCGACTGTGGGCAGGTGTACCAGATAAGGGTGCTGGGGGAGCTGAAATCTAAGATACTTTCTAATTGCCTGTAGGTATCTGAGGCTGATTCTGAAGAGGAAGCTGTCCCCAAGGAGGTGGGCTTCATTTTCAGAAGGGGGACTGCCACTTGTAAGATGAATTGACCTAGAAGCTGGGCTGGAGGCAGGGAAGAGCATCGCCTGGAACTCTAAACACTGGCATCTTGTCTTGCATCTGCTATGGAGCTGCAGTGGCTGTCTGGGCAGGTCACTTTCTCTTTGAGGGCCTCAGTTTCCCCAGTGGCAAAATGATGGCATTGAACTAGATCAGTGGTTCTCAGCCATGGTTTGGGGAGGGAGGGGAGGCATTAGTTTTCAACCACGTGACTCCCACAGCACAACATAATACTTTAATACTCCACTACTCAGTGTTCCACAGACTGCCCGCATCAACATCACCTGAAAGCTTGTTAAAAATGCAGAATCCTGGGCCCCACCTCAAACCTACTGAATCTGAAGCATGTTAACAACACCCCCAGTGCAGGGGCGCCTGGGTGGCTCAGTTGGTTAAGTGTCTGACCTCCACTTAGGTCATGACCTCAAGGTTTGTGCGTTCGAGACCTGCGTCAGGCTCTGCATTGGGATCCTCTCTCCCTCTCTCTCTACGACCCTCCCCTGCTTGCATTCTCTAAATAAATAAATACTTTTTTTTTTAAGTTATTTTTTTTAAAAAAACCACCCGCAGGGGCGCCTGGGTGGCGCAGTCGGTTAAGCGTCCGACTTCGGCCAGGTCACGATCTCGCGGTCCGTGAGTTCGAGCCCCGGGTCAGGCTCTGGGCTGATGGCTCAGAGCCTGGAGCCTGTTTCCGATTCTGTGTCTCCCTCTCCCTCTGCCCCTCCCCCGTTCATGCTCTGTCTCTCTCTGTCCCAAAAATAAATAAAAAAACGTTGAAAAAAAAATTAAAAAAAAAACAAACAAACCACCCCTAGTGTCAAGTTTGAGAACGGCTGCTCTAATATGTCCCTAAGGGCATAACTTGGTGGGGTGCTGGAAAATGAATCAGGGTGTCTTGAAAAACTCCATGGGTGACTCTAATATGCCCTCTACCAGGTGGAAACAGCCAGACTATTTGGATCCTGAGACTCTTTTCAAACCTGCACGGCTAACATGCTGAGCAGTCGGGCTCACCAGAATTAATGGAAAGTGAAGGCGTCTTCAGGTGCGCTGTCGGGGAGGGGTTGTGAGCTTGCCCTTGGACGTCATTCCAGAAGCAAACATCAAGGCTGCGTGCTGACGAACATGAGCACCCGAAGCAGCCTGCCGCAAAGCCAGCTCCACTCCTGCACTTCCCCTGCTGCCCGCGGTGGGGCAGTGTGTGTCCGCGGGACCACAGCGCAGCCCCAGGCTGCAGTTCCCAGGCGGCCTGCGGCTCGGTCACTTTCCCATTCCTGATTTCACTCGAACACCCTAGAAGGCCTGTACTCCCACCTCCCAAGACAGCAGATGGCCACTCAGAGAGGTTGCCCAAAGGGTCAGCCCACATGGTCTGACTTCCCTAATTCCCTCCTGGCCCCTCCAGGATCATCCCTGTGGGGGCACCAGATCTGAGGCATCAATGGTGGCCTTGGGCTCCCTCAGGGGGGCCAGGCCAGCCAAGCAGCATTGCTGCCGATCGGAGCCAGTGAGCAAACATCAGAGCCCCACCAAAGGCCCCCGCTAAGAATGCGGGTCAGCAGGAGGAGCTGCGAGGGGAGGAGGGGTGGCCCTGGCCCTGCCCAGACAGGCCCAGCCGGCCCCACAGCTGCCCTCCTGTCCCTGGGGGCAGCGATGGGCTAAAGGAGGAGAGAACTCACCAGGCTCCTGGGGTCTAACTTCCCCCCGCCCCCAACCTCTTGGAAGACAAAGGAAGCACCCCAAGGAGTGGGGCGGATGGGCATGAGGTCACCATCACTGGAACTTTGTGTGCCCGCCCCTCTTCCCAGGCTTCCAAATCCAGGAGCAAGAGAAAATAAACAGTTGCTCCCCCCAAAATGAGTCTGCTTCCAGCTCCACCCCCTAAATCATTCTGATACCCCGCCCCCCCCCATATCCCAAAGTGGCCTTAAACTTTGTGACTCCGGATTCTCCCAAACAAGTGATGAGAGGAGCCAATCTGGGTACCAGATTTGGCTCCAGGAAATTGGGCTAGGGGTGGAATGGGGGAAACAGGAATCCCACTAGGGAAGATAGTAATTTTGGCCAAAATGTAGGATGGGAAGGTAAAACTACCCAGTAATCTGGCCTGCCCCTTTGGAGTCCCAAATCGATCCTCTGTCAACCTTCCTAGCTTTGGGGCTCTGGAGTCATAAGGTGTTTGTTTCGCATTGCACATGAATTAGGCACCAGCTGCAATACCAGAAATTGGGCAGCCCGGGAAAGTGTATACAGATGGGCATTTCTGCATATCCAAGGATGCCCGATGGGTCCGGTGAGGGTGCGTTTGTGCACACTGTGGTTGTGTAACTGTGGCGGGCCCTCTAGCTGAGAGTTGCAGTAGGATCCTTCCCTCATACTTTCCAGCTGGGCGGGAGCCCATCAGATATCTTGGCTGCCTTTCATCGCCTTGTCCCTGATAGGGATCATCCTGGGTGAAGAAATCGCTGTCAGTCACCCCCGCCTCACTGACAGCCAGAGGGACTGATCACACCCCCACGGGGGCGGGGTGATGGGGCCCCAGAGGCTGGTTCTTCCTGGGAAGGCAGGGAACCAGCATTCTTGGCAGAGGAGGGGAAAGAGGGGGCTTATATGTGGAGGAAGGAAATATCTACACCCTTCTTATCCCCCAGGGAGGGACAGTCAGCCCAGCTATCAACCCTGAGGGAGCTCCTCCTTCCTTCGGCATTAGCCACCTCCAGGGAAGGATCTGACCCTTCTTCCATCGGCTCAGCTCTGCCCCAAACAAAGGGAGGTGAGGCTGCGCAGGGCTGCAGGATCAAAGGGAAGTGTCCACCCCACCCAGCAGCCGGCCTCGTCCTCACTGCTAAGGGACACTGAGTCAAAAAGGAAACCAGAGCTGGAAGACAAATGAAGCAATGATGTGGTTGATGACTTTATTATGGCATAAAAAACACAGGCTGTTTCTTCCTCCTCCTCCCCCCGCCCCCAAAGTGGGTTCACAGCAGTTAAAAGGAAAAAAAAAAATCCTACATTTCTCCTCTAGGGGGCTGCCTAGAAGGGGGGCAGACAGCCAAGCAACCTAGATCTATGAAGGAGGGGAGCAGAAGAAAACCTATCCGAAGCCCGCACCGGCACCCTTGGAGCTCAAGGCCTCCGTAGGGGGAACATCGGTGTCCCCCTACAACCTCGAACAGCCATTCAGGAGTTCCCCATAGGATGGTCACTGGGGAAGACTGTCCTGGTGGCACCAGGAGGGGGTGGCTGGTTTCGATGGGTGGAGGAGAAAGGCATCCCACACCCACAGTGCCCTCCCTCTCTCCCCCTCTCTCCACCTGCCCAGGCAGCCTGCAGGCGCTCCCAGATCTCTCCTGCCCCCAACCCTCTCAGCAAGGAAAGGGACCTCTGGTTGGGGTAGCAAGAGGTAGGGAAAAGAGGGAGCAAAAAGAAAGAACATTACTTCTTAAACTACCCCAGGCCCATGAGCCTCTCAGGGAGAGTCACCCTGTCCCTTTTAAGAAGGGCTCCCTTTTTTACACAAACACATATTCCTACCCAGACCCCAGACCCACTTCCCATTTAGCTCCCAGTCCTGGGGACTGGGCTCCAGCATCCCTAAGGGAGGAAGAGACGCTGTGGGCCTATGTCCTAGGACCTTGGACGGGGTGAACAAGGTGGGGTCTCTCTAGCTGGAGACCCCAGGCTCAGTAGAGAAACACACACACACGTACAAACAACATGCACACACACGTGCCCTAATATTAAATAAAATACCTTTTGCTTATAACTTAAAAATCAATACACAACTAATCCTCGCATAGGGGTCCGGGTAGAGAAAGAGGGGCAAGGGGGAAGGGGAAGTCAGGGGGAATGTTATGGCCTCTACCTCTAGCCTGGGAAAGCCTGCTAGTTCCAGATCCTTCCCCCATCAGCTTCCTTCCCTTTGCCTGACTCTGGCTCTGCCCCTGCTAGGCTTTCCCCTCCCCAGTCCCCACTCCAGGATCACAATCAGGATGTATTTCTAGCATCTAAAGAAGGGGACAGGAACAGCTTCCTGGATATCACCTCAGAAGACAGACCCCTTCCACTAGGAGAACACCTCCTTCATATGCAAAGGGAGTCCCCCTGCCCGGAGTTAAAATGGGGAGAAAGGAGCCTTCTAACACACACTCTATAGGAGGGGCCAGTCTTGCAGGCAGCAGAGAAAGGAAAGGTCAGAGCAAAGAAAGAGCTGGGGCTTAGTGAGCAGGTGGGCAGGGGCAGAGTCCTCCGCTCCAAGTGGGGACCACTGTAGGTCCCTGTGCTGGGACACCTCACCTACTCCCTGGTCAACCAAGTGACCCTCTTCCTCTCGTCCCTAAGGGAGAAGCAAATGATGGGTGACCTGGGATGAGGGACCTATATCAATTCTAGGGTGGGGGTTTCTGGCTGTTTTGAAAACCTACATCAGGTAACAGATGGGGAATGTGGACGATACTGAACTTTATTTTTCATAAAAAACCATGAGTTAAGGACTGAATCCGAGCTAGAGAGGGAAGGGGTTAGCTCCTTCCACTGCCCCGCCAAATCCCTTTCTCTCCTTTTAGAAGGGGACTTTTTTTTTTTTTTTTTTTTTTTTTTTGCCCTCCCCCTTCCCAATCTAGCTCTCCCCTCGACCCTACAGCTCTGGCTGCACGGCTGTCCCGGATTCTGGCCGCTTCCTCTCTTCCTTCATGGCCCCATCAGAGTGGGTTTGGAAGGGTTAACCGGGAGGCACATCAAAGGAGTTATTTCTACAGCAACAACCCTCCCAACCAGATAGAGACCGCTCCCTAAGGGGGACCCCTGCCTCCCCTACCCCACCTCAGCTCTCCCTCGGGAAACCATAGGGACAGAAGCACTAAAAGCGGGATGAAAGGGACCCGGGCCGCAGGGCGGGTCCGGAGGCGCTTTTATGTCCCGGTTCCCAGGCGCTAAGGACGTGTCCAGACAACTACCCTCAGCGCCCGGGGCGGCCCCACTCCTCTCTGCTCCAGGGACGCGCCGTCTCTTCCAGCAGGTCCCCTCCACCTTCCAGGCGCGGTAGGGGTACCCCACCCCAACCCCCGAGCCTGGGGACAGGAGCGAAATAAGGGATGAAGGGGGGGGGGGGACAGAGGGGCATGCGCAGCTCCCCCAGCCTAGCCAAACACTTTTCGTCCGGCCCCGAGACCAAAACACCCCTACCTAGCGCCCCGTCTCCCCGACCCGGCACCACTTTTCCTCCCCCTCAATAAATAACCACCTTCTCCTCTTCCTCAAGTCGCCCCCCAAAGGCATCAGGCCAGGAGGAAAGCTCTTCGGATGCCCCCAGAGGAGACCAATGGGGGGGGGGGGCGGTACCGGAGGAGCTCAGTTGGAGGGAGCCGCGCCGCCCTCGGCCTCCCGCTTGCCTTTGCCCCCGGCGGGCTCCACCGCTCCGCTGGCCTTGCCCTCGCCCGCGGCCGCCCCGGCAGCCTCCTCCTTGGCGCCCTCGTGGGTTTTCATGTGTTTGGCCAGGTGGTCGCTGCGCATGAAGACGCGGCTGCAGACGGCACAGGGGAACTTCTTGGTGCCCGTGTGGGTCTGGAGGTGGCGCTGCAGCTCGTCGGAGCGCGTGAAGCGCTTGCCGCAGAAGAGCCAGTTGCACACGAAGGGACGGTCGCCGCTGTGCCAGCGCAGGTGCGCCTTCAGGTGCGACGTCTTGGCGTAGGCTTTCCCGCAGCCCGGGATGTGGCAATTGTGCAAATGCTTCTTCTTGCCCCCGTCGGGCCCGCACGGAGCCCCCAGTCGCTCCGCCTCCAGGCAATTGGGGCAGCGGCACACGGTCTGGCCTGAGCTGCGGGGCACTGACCGCCGGGAGCCTTTGGGCCGGGCTGCTCCGTCCAGACTGGAATCCAGCCCCTGGGACTCCGGGGCGGCCGCTTCCAAGGCCTTGGCCCCGTCGGGAGGCCCCAGGAGGTGCTGCCCTCCGGCGGCTGGGAGGAGGTGGTGCGGGTGCGGGTGGGGAGGCGGTGCGCAAAGCTGGTGGTCTCCGACGTAGCCCCCCAAGCCAGCCTGAAGCGCCCCGGGGTGGCCAGGCGAGGTGAGCGCGCCCTGAGTGTGGGGGAGGTCCATCCAGCTGGTGCCCGGATGAAGGTCCCACCAGGAGCCATCCTCAGTGCCTGGGTGAGTTGGCCGGAACCACGATTCGTAATGGTGGGACATGTCCGGCTGCAGGAGCTTGGAAAAGGGTCCCGGGGCCAAGGGACTGTCGCTTTCCAGGTCCTCGCAGGTTACCCGAGAGGAGGCCCCCGGCAGCTCATAGCCCTGTGAGAAGTCCACCTCAGGGCCCAGCGGGAGGCTCTGCAGCTCTCCAGGCTGCAGCGGGGAGGGGTAGTCCCCGGCCTCCGGGCTCGTGTGGCCCTGGTATGTCTGGAGAGGCTGCAGGTCGAGGCGCGGCGGGGAGGCGTGAGGCGCGTCCGTGTGCTGGCTGCCCAGAGAGCCGCAGACAGCGGTTAGCATTGCCGGGATCCGGGGTGGGGTGGGGAACAGGGATGGTCAGGGGCACCTCAGGTAGGACCTAAAGGAGGCAAAGAGGAGGTGAAGTGAGCAAAGTAACCAAGTCACTTTCAGTCCTAACCCAGACGGCCTCCCCGCAAAGTGCTCCTCTCCCGACTGGGACTGGCCACTGCAAAAGAGGAGCACACCTCCGAGTGGGGACTAACGACCAGTTAACAGAATTTGGGAGTGCTAGGAAGGGTTGAGGGTGTGAGGTTCTCAGCCAAGGCGGGGGAGTCTACCTTCTCCTAGCTGATCCCTCCTATGGGGCCCAGCTCATCCTGACAGTTGGGCTGGTCCCAGGCTGGTAGGTCAGATACACCTACAGTTCCATGCTAAAACCATCCCCACCCTATCTGCCCAGACCAGCGCAAAGGGCAGTGTGGCGTTTACCTTCTGCAGCCCTGCTTCCAGCCCAAATGGAGGGTCTACACCCATCTCGGCTTCCCTAGTTTAACTCAGGACACAGATGAGGAGAGGGAGGTGGTCTGTTTCTGAAACTCAAAGCTTGAGGTGACCTGATTTTCCAAAGCTCAAAGCAGGTTCTGAGATATTGGGGAAAGAGACCTCATTCCGCCCCTGAGGCATGTTCAATGAGGAAGAGCATTTCACTGTTCTCTACCATTGCCCTCCGCTCTCTGTCCAGATGGCTCCACCAAACCCACTTCCATTCCTGGCCCCCACCCCTCTCCCTCAGGCAGGAATTCACCTCCCTGGGGTGCAGGTTCAGTGTTGATTCCCAGGGGACTTCTCCCCACCAGAGAAAGTTAAGCTTCCTCTCCTGTCCTGACCCACACAGCCACACAGCTGGCTGTCTGGCTGTTACCCGTGCCCTCCTCCAATCTGGGGGAGACCCAGATGTGAAGCTGGGAGGGGTCAGCTTCCCCAGAGAAGGGGTCAACAAGAGAAGAGCTTACTAGCAAGCTGTGAAAGGTAAAACTGTCACCCCCTTACGGGATGCAGAGTCGAAGTGGGGACAGCGGAGGGCAACAAGGAAAGCCAGAATCACAGACACTGAGAAGAATTACCCCAAGAGACTATATAAGGGGGTGCATTCTAGGCTTGGATCGTTCTTAGGTGTTCTGCAGACAGTTCTAATATACAGACAAACTGAGAATCACTGCTTCAGGCCAACCCTCTTATTTAAAAAAAAAAAAAAGAGGAAACTGAGGCAGCATTTGGAGAAATGACTTGAACAGACATTCATTTATTTGTTCAATCAACAAATGCATACTTTATGTACCTCTGTGAACCAGGTCTCCGGACTCCTGGTCTGTTACCCTTTCCCTACACCGTTGGGCACCAAAAGATACCCACCCCTCTCTTTCTTAACCACATATCTGTGACTTGAAAGTCCTTTTTCTCTCACCACCTCTCTAAAGCCTGGGAGCCCTGGTGCCTCAGGTGTCGGGCTTGTGTGCCTGGCCTTCTCTGATGGTGGGGGAGGAGGTGCAGTGGTTTAGGGCAGGGACTTCTTCCCACAGCAGGGTTCAGCTGACCCTACCACCTTTGGCCTCTGGGACCAAAGAGGTGTCCCTGGTAGTTTTGGAGAGGGAGGGAGAGGGGGACTGGGGCGCCTACTCAGGCTCCCGCTGCCTTACCCCAAAAAAGGAACAAGGGTGAAGCAGCAGAGATGGAGACTCAGGCCCAGGCGGGGCAGCCCAGAAGGGGCTGGGCGGGAGCAAAGAGGCCTGGGACCCTAATAGCTTTTGGCGTCTGGGAACTGCCCCAGGGACCGGGGGGGCGGGGAAGCTAACGACCCAGGCTCCAGAGTGGCCTCTCCCGACACAGGGCCAGGGAGTCCAGTCCTGGGATGCCACGGCCTGCCTGCAAAGTTTCGGGAAGGGAGACAGCAGGGCGCGCACTCCCGGCTTCCCGCTCCCCAACGCAGGAAGCCGGGTAGAGACACCCTTCTTCCCCCTTCCGCCGCCTCCCTCTCCCGATCACCGGCGCTCAGGTGGTCAGGACTTCCGTACTCCCAGTCCTCAAGGTTCCAGTCCTCCGGTTGTCCCAGTCGCTCCAGTTTCCCCGGTCTCCAGCCTCCTCGGTCCCTCGTCTCGCCCTTCCGCCCAGGTTTCACTCGGCCGGGGGGCTCCAAGCCCCTCGGATTCTTTAGGACCACCTCCCCCAAGGCCACGGGAGGCTGTGGCGAGTGCGCGGCGCGTCTTTCCGAGAGGAGCCCGGGATCGCGCACCCCTGGCCGCCCAGACCCTGGCTCCTACCTGGAGGCTGCGCTCGGGCTCCGGGCACGGCTGGCTGGCGCGCTACCCACGGGCGCTCATGGGCCCCGCGCGCCGGCGGGCTCTCCGGAGGCGAGGGGCAGGAGCCGAGGACGAGCGGGGGCCGCGACCGGACCCGGCGGCGGGCGGCGGGCAGCGGGAGGCGGAGGAGGGGCGGAGGGCCAGCGGGAGGGCGGAGGGCGGGCGGGAGCCAGGGAGCGAGCGAGCGAGCGAGGCCAGCTCCGCCCGTGACTCACCCGCGCTCTCTGCCTTCATCCTCTGCCCTGCGCTCCTTTTTCCCCGAGTCCGCGGCCCCGCCCACCTCACCTGCCGCCGCCTTTAACCCTTGCGGGCTCGGCCGGACGGGAGGCCCGGCGAGGCCCGGCCGGCGGAGAGGGGGCGGGCTCGCTAACTAGGTCGCCTCCCGCCCCTCCCTCGCTCCTCCCTCGCCCCTCCAGTCCTCAGGAGGGGGTCCTGGGCGGAGCGTTCCCCAGGTTCCGAGACACGCCCCTCGGGTGGAAAACTGCCCCGGAGCCGGCTCCGGGTGGCGGGGGAAGCAGGACTCGGACCCTGGGGGCCTGGAGGAGGGGCCGGGTTCTCCGCGTGAAAAGGAGACTCCTTTGGGGCGCCGCTGGCTTCCAGGGCGCTCGATCCACCCGCCCGGCCCGGCAGCGCGGTCCGGGTACTGAGAGGAAAAGGAAACAGGACTGAGCGCCAAGGCTGTGTCCGGTCTACCTCGGGCCTAGGCCGTGAGAACTCTGGGCTGTGGCCCTCCTCCACCATTCTCTCCGCCGCTCCTCTCCACCACCACCACCCTCCCCGGGCATTTTCGCCCTGCCTTTCTGGCTTCCCCCCCTCTCCGGCCACTCGCCTTTTTGGGGTGGACTCCTCTTCTCCTCTGCCCTACTCCCCTGCTCCCCAACTTGCCCGGGTCTGCCTTCCCCTATTCGTCTCCCAGACCCCCTCAGTCCCCACTCCCCATCTCCCCTTGGGCAGCAACCCCAGCACCTCCTAAGACCACCTCTCAAGTACGCGACCCCCTCCGTCCGGGAGCTGCTCAGCCTACATACGCCCTGCCACCCTTGCCTCCCGCGCACCCAGCCCTGAAAGCTGGGGCAGGCTCCTGAATGGCCCTGGGAAGGGACACCTCTGGAAAGAATTGAGCGACCCCTTGCCACGATTCTCACCTGACTGTCTAAACCCAAGTTTGGAGAAGGGTCTGGGATTCCTTTGAGGAAAAAAATGCACACACACAGGGCAGCATTCTGGCAAAATTTCAGGGCGTTCACGGCGCCCACCGAAAAACTCTCAAGGTCCCAGTTGATCGAGATACGGAACGCCCGGTGGTTAGAGGAGTTCCTCCCTCTTCCTCGCCGGGCTGGCCTGTGCGCCCGCCCGGATAGTCCGATGCTCCCTTCCCGATTGGTGATTGGTGCCTCCTCTACCCACCGCCTTGACCTCCCGAAGCGACTCCTTTCTTGCACCGGAATTCTGATCAATTTCCATATATATATATATATATATATATATTTTTTTTTTTTTCTTCGTTGCGCCGTTTGGCTTTCCCTACGCGTTTTGCCATCGGCCTTTTAAATTTCGTTTTTTGTCTTTACAGTCGTATTAGGCACAGCAGCACCAAAGTTTAGGCTGATTGAATCTCACCTCTGCAGCCGCGATTCCGCCACTATTGCTTTACTAGACTCGAATTTCCGTTTGGGACACGCTCGAAGTGCCACTATAAAACGGCTAAACTGAATCCACAAGCCCCTTGAAAAGCAGTCTTTGTGTGCTCCCCGCCCCCTCCCCAAACACACACGTTCTTAGATTCAGAGTCAAGGTCTGATTCGTTCTGTCCATCTCCCTCTTTTCTAAGACTCAATTCCCTCATCTGGGCAACCTGAGTTCAAGTTGGGAGACTTTCCTGGGGCTTAAAGGAACTGATGTACCTAAAACACGTAGCCCCTGGGTCCCCTGGTAAGGTCGCAGAAAAGGGAAGATGTGGTTGTAATTATTAAATAAGTAGGTTCCCAGCAAATGTTCGTTGGGTTAAGGTATATTCACAAGATCTTTGGACTGGGAGTTGGTGGACCCAAATTGTAGCCCCAGCCCTGTACTTGCTGAGCTGAGCTGGTGGGTTAAGTCACTCTGAGCCTCAGTTTCCTCCTCAGTTAAATGCAGGCAGAGCAGCTGCCTTGCAGAGTAAAAGACAAGCTCCTGGGGAGCCTCGGGGTGTTTCGGGATGTCAGGGATCATACTTTCCAGTCAGTCAAATTTCCTTCTTCCGGACACTCAGACCCCTGTGATGTAGAACTCTCTAGAACTGCTCTGGGTCTTTGTGGCCACTGCAACATCAACAATTCTCTGTCAACACGGTTTTATCTCTTTTCACTCAGCCTGCAAATCTCTGCAATTTGGGTCTGCATCCCAGTTCACAGTCACGTCTAGAAGAGAACCCGTGATTCAGGCTCCTATGTTAAGTCTCATTTTACCCATAGGCATTCTCTGCCTCCACCTCCCTGCAGCCCGCTGGCCTTCTGGCTATTCCTGAAGCTGCCGCTCTTAAGGTGCTAACACTCTGCTGAGGGATCTGAGTCCACCCTCCCATTTATTTATAGGCACCAGATTATCTTATCTTCCTGGCTCCTGCCATCATTCCCTGGAAAGCAACAGAGAAAGGGATCCAGCCCCTGGATAGCATACTTCCCACCCCACTTTCACCCCAGGCCCTCTTTAATCTCACCCCACCCTGACTGGCGGCCGCCTAGGGTCCCAGTCCAGCCCTCTCAGAAAAATTCAGCCATCCTGCTTTCTCGCCCTGCGTAGCTGTCTGCCTCTGACTCGGGGTGCTGTCTTTCTTCCCGGTCCCCCTCTACTTGCATTCTTCTGGTTCCAGTCCTTTCCATTTCCCACTGGCCAGACGTTTTCCTACTACACGGTGCCCATGGTCTGATGTCGATATGACTGCTAACAGAACCACTGCCCGGTACTCTTACGTCTTCTCAACATTGCACAATGCTGCTTACCACGTCGGCTCCCACACAGACTGAGATTTGCCCAGGAATCGGGCCATTTCTAGCCTTCTTCGTCATTCCCCCAAAGATGTAAATAGACAGATGTTGCCACAAATGTCCAGTCCTGCTGCCCCTCTTCTTACACCTCATTTACGGTCAGCAATCAGCAATCATTTTGTACCTGGAGGAGCCTCACTAGTCCCCGGGGACACCATAGCTGCTGTGTCTTTATTGAGCATATACTATGCTCCAGGTGCTTCCCACAAATATCTCTAATTCTCACGGGCATGCAGCAAAGTCACTATTATTATTATTCCCATCGTGCAAATGAGGAGCCGAGGATCAAAGATGTGAAATGACCTGACCAAGATTACAGAGCTGTTAAATGAGACAGAGAAGGAAACTGAGTCCAGATCTGTCAGGCTCCAAAGCCATTGTTCTGCCTGCTACTCTATCTGGCCTCCCTAGGGCAGAAGTGATGGCCCAGAGAGTCCGGCTCCCCTAGATGCAGAAGGTGAAGGGGGTGGCATTCTTAAACTGATCTCCCTATCAAAGCCATCCATGATCCCGACTGTAATAGGACAAACGGGTCCCATCTTGGATTGCGGGGACAAGTCACAGTTATATCTGGGGTCCTTTCTAAATCTCAGTTGTCCTTCTGTGGAGACTGACCTACGAAAGTATTAAAGCTGGTCTGCCCGTAACAATCGTCCAATGCAAGCCCTTGTTTTACTGGTAGGGAAACTGGACCCCAGAACAGGGAGGCACGTAGCTCAAAGTCACACAGAAAGTCAGAAGCAGAGCAGGGACCAAAACCCCCCCATCTCCTAATTCCCGATTGTTCGCTCTTCTCCACTTTCCACTCCCGCCTTCAGGCTGCACTCGGAAACCTGCTAACTAATGATCCTGGACACCAACACGTTCCTGCTATCCTTCCCTCTTCCCACCCTGCTCTCCCATGTTCCTGGGAAACTGGGCAGAGTCCAGAGCTGGGACCAAATGGTTCTCTTTCATTCATCCGTATTCATTCAGCACTTACTGAGGGCTTACCTAGGGCCAGGCACTATACGGGACACTAAATCTATTACAAATCCAACTCTCGCTGGCATCCACATCTGTTTTTAGTCTAGAAGATGAACCCAGCTGAGGATAGTATATCTGTATGCTGGGGGGGGGGGGTGTACCCATCGTGCCTGCGTGTACCTTTAGGGCTTGAATGTGGGGTGTCTGTCGTGTCTCCATCATAAAGGGAGTTCCCCACAGGACATGTACAGAGGTTTCTCCCTTACTACCTCTGCGGGTCTTCTATCGCGCATGAACTTCCATGTGGTGCGCGTGTGCCTTATATGTCTATTAATATTCGCCCGTCTTTTCTCTCAGAATGAAGCCCTTGGTTATCTATTAACTGGTGAATCCCCGCCCCACTTGGCCCCCAGATCTCAGCTCAGCCAAGTCCACAGACCTCCAAAGAATCCTCTTTGATTCTCCATATAGAGTCCCCCAAGATAAGAGTCCCTCTTATCTCCTCCTTCCTGATTCAGAGAGAATCAAGCCTTCCAAACCCTTCTCCGCGATCCTTTTGGAGTGGAGACTTGATCCTCTTGTCCCCTGAACCGGACAGGGAACAGCCCAGCCCCTCTTACCAGTCCATGGAGCCCAGAGCTGGCAGCGGCAGTGAGGGGCAAGCGGGGGGGTGATGGGAGAACCAGGCTTTTATAAAGGAGGCGACAGCCAGAGCCAGAGGGGGAGGTGAGAGTCTCTGGCAGGGCTGTTGCCAAGTCCTCGGCCCTCTCGGAAGCTTTTAGGATAATCCAGGAAACAGTGGCCCCCCGGCTCTCCTGGGGGGGAGTGGTAGGGGGTGAGATCTGAGTCTCCGAGGTCTGCCAGGAAAGGAGGATTTCAGCTGGAAGAGGCAGCTGGGGGTGGGGGACGGGGGAACAGGACTTCCCTCCCCAGAAGTTGGACGGGCAGTGGGAGAGGGACAAAGTGGTTCTCACAGGATCAGCGGAGAGATCTGGAATGGCTGGAACTCTCCACATTACATCTCCCTCCTTCTGAGGTTTTCTCCATAGATTTGGTGGGAAAGAAGGAAGTGCCACTTTTAAGACTTGAGACGCAACTGCCCCCCCCTCCCGCCCCCGCTTCAAGTCAGTCCCTCCCTGCAGAGCTCCCCATCAGGGATGGCTCTTCCAGCGGGTCTCCCCTGCCTCTGCTGGAGCCTCATCCCTCCTCCTCCTTTCCTTCACCCCCTTTTCAGATACTCCCCAACTTGGAACGCTCAGGACCTGATGTAAGCCACCTTTTGAATCTGGGATCTCTCATTGTGAAATGGGGTGGGAAGACCATCTCCCCGACTTAGGATAGGGTGGGGCAGCTTGGGATGGGCAAGAGGTCACCGAAGACTAGAGGCAGAGCCCAGCCAAGAACTTTTATAGACGGTTCAGGAATCCTGGGACTCCAGGAGAGTGAAGAGGCTGGGAAGGTGGCCTGGAAAGGGAGACGGGGCCTGGAGGTGAATTTAGGTGGTGGCCCCACATCCCCAACGATTTACAGGAATTTAATTTTAGGGTGGTGGTAAGTTTAGGCGTGTTGGCTAACAGGCGCACGTCCTGGAGCAGAGGGGGACAAAGGACCAGGAAGGAGAAAGGAGATCAAACAGAATAAGACCGGTTTCCCCGAGTTCTCTGAAGCTAGGAATTCTGACCCACATTGGAGAGTGGCCTGGAGACTTTTCATGAGATCGCATCCCATGCTCAGCCATAGCCCAGCGCCCTTGGCCCTGAGCACAGGTGCTGCTGTGCACCCCTCTGCACATGCGCAGAACCCGGTGACCCAAGGTTGCATGCCACCTCCCCCATTGAGTGTAGCACAGGGTGAGCCAAGGAGCCTTCATCCTGAACTCTCATCCTGCCCCTCCCCCCACACCCCCAGAAATCTCTAGACTGGGGATTCCCAGTCCCTTCATTAGCTTTTCAGTAATTATCCTGTAAAGGCCCTGACAGGTCCTTCCTCTCCCCATTTTAGAGATGAGGACACTGAGGCCTTTAAGAGCACTAAAAAGCTCAGCAGAAACCCACCCATCAGGCAGGAGAGAATAGAGTGATGGGGGACTCGGGAGGCAGAACTGCACCCCTTCCTTCAATCCTATGCTAAGTTGGGAAGACAGGGCCAGCACAACTCCCTGGGAGAATCCAGGCGTCAGGACTGTGGCAGGCTCCAGGGAGGGGCTTCCCTGTCCCTCCCCACCTTCCAGCCCAGAAAATCAGAGTGAGGGGGGGGAAACAAGCTGGAGAGACCACACAGGTGGAGTAAATAATGTTAATACAGGAGCATTATCACTAGGGCATTTCCTCATGGATAAATGTCTCAAATACCAAAGGATGCCTCCAAATTATAGTTAATTACAGAGTTGATTTGCATAAATTATAAGGTGAGCATACAAATTCTTTCAATCGGTTCCATATGCTTAGGTAGCAGGTCGAGTCCAAAAGATGGGAGAATCTTGGGGTGGGGGCAGTTGGGGGGGGGGCGAGAAAAAGACTCAGCCCTTAGCCTGGACCTGCTGGCCCACACCCCTTCTCCCAGCCTTCGGATCAGAAAGGGTGTGTGGGGACCCTGACCGTGTTTGCCGAGAGAGGGACTATTAACACGACCCAGGCCCTATTTGGCAGGGGACCCCCTCTCTCCTTCTGTTCACACCTCCAAACTAAGAACAACGCGCTTTCCCACCACCAGTGGGGGGTGGGAGGGAGAGATGAGGTAGGCCAGCGGTGGGCGCAAGAGGGCCTAGAGCTCTGTGCTGGGGGGTGGAACTCGGGAGTCCCCTGTGGCCTTCAGAGGGGAGGAGAGGGCTGCTAGAAGGAGCTGGAGACCAGCAGGGTAATAGCACGTCCAGGCCCCTCTTGTGCTCTCAGCTCCCCCTGGAGCCACCCCCTCCCCCAAGTGCAGTCGTTCCCAGAGCCAACCCTGGATCCCAAGTTTGATGTTGCCGCTGCCTGCACCTTCCAGGTGGCTCCTCAGAGGCTCAGACTCCCAGACTTTTGTCTCCAGCTCCTGGGCCCATTTCCTCTGCCCTCGCCTACCAGCCCCCACCGCCTCCCTCGCCCACTTCTAGCTACTAAGACTCCACTTCCTCCTCCAGCTCTCTGATTTGTCCCTCCCTCACTCTGGGCCCCCATCCTCACCGGGAGGCTTGCCTCCTTCTCGTCCTTCTCCATTTTTCCCTCCTTGTCCAGCCTCCTTCCCCCAGATATCCGCCCCCTCCGTGGTCAACGTTGCTTTTCTCATCCACCAACAGCTTTCTGCTGCCCCAGCTGCTCAGCCTCCTGTCCTCAAACTTTCCTACCCTGTGCCACCCCACAATCCCTTGCTGCATGTAGTTCTCTCATTCCCCCCATATACCTGCTCCAAAGACGGAAGCTACTGGATTAGTTTGAGTAGAGAGGAGGAGGCTGAGCTGAGGTCCCCCAGGTGCCATGGGTGAGAGTTTGTTAACCTCCGTCTTCTCATTCTAAAGTCAGCAAGAGAGAAGGGGCAATGGAGAAAGAGCCTAACATGGCTCCTGGTACTCAGTAAGTGCTTAATAAATACCTGTTGAATGAATGAATGCATGCATGAATGAATGAATGAATGAACGAATGAATGAATGAATTGGAAGGTGGGCACTGGTCTGTGGAAATTCTAGGGAAGTACCAACGTGGTGATAGGAATGACTTCTCTACTTCTCGGCTGGGTGATTTTTCAGGCCTCCTGAAAAATGGGCTTTCTTGCCACTTCTTGCCCAATAGCCTAGCTCGTCCTTTAAACCAATAACCGATTAATCATGCTGAGATGCCACTGTAGCTTGGCACTCTCCATCTCCAACACCTCTAGTGGCTCCCCAGTGCTACCCGTGCCATTTGAGACCCTCCTATATGGCCTCCGTCACCTTTGCGATCTCCATTTCCATTGGTCCTTGTACAGACCCTCCAGCCCGTCCCGGCACGTCCAGCCACCCAACGCATCCAGCCTTCCCCCTTTTGCTCCAACTATTTTCACCCCGGCTCCCCCATCTCTGCCTCAGGAAGGCATATCAGCCTTCAAGCTGCTGGCTCACAGCCTGCTTTCTCTATGAAGTCTTCTCTTCTTAGCACATCCCTCGCTTGCTCCTCTGAACTTGCCTCGTTCAGTGGCAACTAATTGCCACGTGCCCTGTTTCCATGGAGTTGTTTTTCTTATCTTTCCTACTGGTCAGTAGGCTCCTGGAGGGCAGAGACAGCCTTTTTCATGCCACCCAGCCCTCAGCCTAGCTCCTTTCTTTAAGAAGGGGGTGGCTAAGCATTGGGCTGAGTGGATTAGAAAAATGTGTCCCTGGCACCAAAGCTTCCAGAAGCATCTCAGTTGGGGAGATTAGCAGTGAGGGCGGGAGCCCAGGTCAGGTGAGAAGATACAACAGGGGCCTTGAAACCCAAAGATCCATGAAGAAAGTGAGCCCAGCTTCCCTGCCATTCATCCACTACACACACACACTGCCACGCCACCCTCCCCCACCCTAGACCCTGGTTGGGGATGGAGGTAGAAGGACTCAGCAGGATGTCTAGGACATGCAGACCTTGGGTGAGAGCCCAAGGGCTCTGCCTTGTCAGTCTGCTTGGAACAATGAATTGGAGGTTTGGGGGAAAGGGACCCAGGGCAGTGAGTGGAAGCTGGAAGAAAGAACTGGCCGGACAGCCACCATGGAGAAAAGCAGAGGCAGAAAAAGCAGAATCTCCTTTGTCCCTCTGTGGACAGTTAAAATCCTCACCAGCGTGGCAGGATCCTGATTACGTCATGCCTCAGCTCAAAAACATTCAATAGCTTCCCATTACCTTCAAGAGAAAGTCCATACCCTTCAGCCTGGAAGGTAAGCCCCATTCCCCATCTGATCTCAGCCCACCTTTCCAGCCTCACCCCTCTCTCTCTCCAGGTCCCAGCCACCAAGGGGGGGCTTCTACTCCATCCTTATTGTCCACACATTTTTATGACACATCCTGTTCCATGTCTAAAATGCTGTTCCTCATTTCTCTGCCTGTGAGCTCCTGCTGATCCTTTGAAGGCCCACTCATATGCACCCCCTCCTCTATGAAGCCTTCTCTAGTTCTCCAAGTTACCCTTTTCTGTGTTCCCAGAGTCCTAAAATACAGAGCACTTAGCACCGATAGGTGATATAATTGTGTGTGTGTGTGTGTGTGTGTGTGTGTGTGTGTGTGTGTGTGTGTCAGATTGAGACCCTTGGGAGACTGGAATTTTCTCTGGTCATTCTCTGGTCATCTTCGTACTCCGACACACACCCCCCCCCCGCCCCAACATCTCATACAGTGACTTAGTACTGATTGTGCAGTAAATATATGTTGCACTGGATTTATTTGCATCCTTCGCCGAGGACAAGGGACTGCCAGGCCAGAGGTTGGTGGGTTCTCTGTAAATCCCTTTGTCACAGCCACCCATAGCTTGCCTTGTGTGCATGCATCAAGATGTTGCACCAAAAGCATGCCTTGACCCTTCCCCTTTACCCGCCACTGTGCCCAGTGTCCTTTCAGGAAGCGAAGATCGAGCCAGCAGACAAGGCTCACTGAAAGTGCCCACATCCCGTGTCCGGGCCATTCGGGCACTGCCACCAACCTGCAGCCAGGGTCAGCCAGAGAGCCTCCAGCTGGATCCCATGAGAGGGGAATTAGAGGGGATGGCTTGATATCAGGACCTGGCAGGCAAAATCGGGCGGGGAGGGGGGAGGGCGGGCAGTGCCCTGGAAAGGGGGCCGGTCTCATTGTTGTGGTCTGTCTGGGAGATTCCTCCCCTTTTTAATTTGCTTCCTGATTGAGGGGTTGGCTCTGCCTGCCCAGCTCCCCCGTCATTATCTGCTGCCGGTGGCTCAGGTGCTGGCGAGCCTGGCGTGGCCCCTAGGTTATTACCTGGAGCTCTGGGGGTGGCAGAGGCCTGCCCCTCTGGCCGGGGTGGAGGCCTGTCTGGAATTTGCCCTGATCCTACCACCCACAGGACAGCCATCCCGATGCCTGGCATAGTGGACACACTCACAGGGCAAGGGGCTGCTTTTATGGAAGACAGCTGGTTCCAGGGAGACTTCAAAATCTAGAAGAAGATTCATCTGTAAGGTGCCTACGGTGGTGATTCGGGAACCTGAGGCAGTTAACCCCAAATCGGAGCTCTTCCTAAAGGCTAAGGAAAGGTACTAAAGTTAGACGTCAAGAAGAACTTCCCAGCCATGTTGGGAATGAGAAAGAGAGGGCGGCGAAGCTTGCCCTGAAATCCACCCTGAAATCTCCCTCCTCTGCAGCGTCCAGAAAGCCAGGAGTCACAGAGGAGCAGGGGTGTCATTGACCCAAGAATCCAGGGTGGCCAGGACCCAGAATCTAGGAACTCCCTGTCTGTGGGCGCTCCTCACTGAGTGCCCTGGAACGTTAGACCTCAGACCTCTGGCCAGTGCCCTTGGGCACAGCCTGGAAACCTAGAGGGGAGAAACCTTGCCTCTCCCTCTCTCAGAGTCCCCAAAGCTCCTGCCCTTTGCCCCGGCTCTGATTGGGCCTGTGGGCTTCAAGGACAGGAGATAATATCAAGATAAACAGGAAGTGCCGAATTAGAGACACGAACTTTGTTGTTTTAGAGGGCGCCCAGCGCCAAGCAGTGGTGCCAGCTTGGTAGCCCTGGAGCCTGGCGTCTGCCTGCTCTCCGTGCAGCCAGCTGCCCCTTCACACCCTCACTGAGGACCAGGGTGAGAAGGCTCCCTGGAAGGGAAGGGAGCGGGGAGGCAGGGCATGGCAGGGAAGGGGTTAAACAAGCGATTCTTTTTTTCCTTCACCAGCTGAACTTTTGTAGTGTCACCTCTGATTCACACTGGGCACTTAGTCACTCATTCAGCAAATATTTTTAAATGCCTGCTCTATTCCAGGCACGTGCTCTCGACACAGCCCCCCTTCCCTCTGTAGCTAACACCCTACTCACTTAAATGTAAGCTCCGTGGGGACAGGAGCTTCTGTTCACTCCATTCCCAGTGCCTGGAATGGTGCCTGGCCCTCTACAAGGGCTTTATAAGTTTGTTGAATGGATGAATGGAAGGAAGGATAAATAGGTGGGAGGAAAGAAAGAAGGAAGGAAGAAGGGAAGGAAGGAAAGAAGGAAGGAAGGAAGGAAGGAAGGAAGGAAGGAAGGAAGGAAGCCACCCTGAGAATGGGCATAGCAGGGTCCCGTGAATTTTCAGTCCCTTGGACTTCTTTTTTTTTTTTTTTAATATTTACCTATTTTTGAGACAGAGAGAGAAAGAGAGAGAGAGGGAGAGATTGAGCGCAAGCATGAGCAGGGGAGGGGCAGAGAGAGGGAGACAGAGGATCCTGAAGCCGGCTCAGTGCTGACAGCAGGGAGGCTGACGCAGGGCTCCAACTCACAAGCCATGAGACCGTGACCTGAGCCAAAGTTGGACCCTTAATTGACTGAGCCACCCAGGTGCCCCCAGTCCCCTGGACTTCTTAAGGACAACATTGATGATCCACAGATACTCTCCTCCCCATCCTGGCTGCCCCCAAATGAATCTTTGAGTCTCGACACAGTAGGTGGCCATGGTCCCTTCTCTTGCTCAGATGCCTGACTTCTGCTTCTAGGCAGAGGAAGAAGGGCTGATGGGGAAACAGAGGCAGTGCATGCAGGAAAGCCCACCCGGCCCCTCCCTGGGGATCAAGGTGCTAGTGTTCGCCCAAGGCCCCACAGCTGACTACTCTCCTGGGTCCTGGGGAGCTGGCCTCTGCCCCAGCCCTCCTCCACCCTCCATGATGGTGCCAGGTAAGGCTTCGGGCATGGCAGGGGCTGAACCGAGAGCCACCCCACCTTGTTCCTGTGGCTCCATTACCACCCCCCCCCCCATCCACACCCAAGAGGTGAGATCCTAGGGCAGCTGGCATCTGACAGCCTGGCATCGACTCCTGCCAACAGCTTGGAAGCTGCAGTAATTAGAAGGGAAGGGGGGGGGGGTGGAGGAGAGCGAAGGCAAGCTCCAGAGAGAGAGAGAGAAACCTTCTCCTGCCTGCCCCAGGGCAAACTACTTCAAACGAATTCGTTTCGCTCTTGTGAAACTGAAGACAATTTCCTTTTCTGTCATAAAACAAATTATTGCTCATCAGGAGTGCTGGGCTAGTCTCTCTCCCCATGGTTTGCTCCTGCTCCCATGCAGGGCCCCCAGGTGGGCAGGAAGATGGGGAGTGTCTGGGGAGGGCCCCCCCCCCCCGCACCAGCACAGGAGGGGATTCACCGGGAGGCCCCCTGAGGAGGGGTGGGGAAGAAGGTAAGATTAATGTTCCCATCAGGAGTGAAACAGGCTGTATCCCCTTCGTCAGCCTCCTCCACTGACCAGGGGAAGGGCCCAGGACCATCCACTGGCCCTAACCACCAGCACTGAAAGGGACCCGAGAGATCATCCCATCCATCACCCTGCCTCAGAGCCAGCCTGGGGGAACCTCCACCTCGTCCCTCAGTCCCTCAGGCACCTGTTCGTGGGGTGGAGGGGCGGGGACAGGAAAGGGAGGCCCAGAGAAGCTGAGGAACTTGCCAGAGATCACTCAGCAAATTAATTAATGGCAGATCCAGGATTAGAATCCAGTGGGTTCTCTTCTAGGCCATGACTGGAGGATGCCTGGGGACTTTTGTTAGCACTTTTTATGACTCTGGATTTGCTCCAGTCAGCCCAGGGCATCCAAATACTCCTATTAGGCGGTAGGGCTCAAGAAAGAGGGGACCGATCGGTGGAACAGGTGCCCTCCACCCTCAACAACTGGCTCCCAAAGCAAGCCTGTGCCTTGGTAAACTCCTCCTGGGAACCTCTGGTCCTAGACCCTCCAGAGAAGCCATCAGACTTTCTCTCTTCCTGCCTGGCCCCTTTCTCTTCACTGGCCTGCAACCTGGGCCAGAGGTCAGGGAAGACACACTTCTTTCTGCTTCAACTCTTGCCAGTTCTTTCTCATCACCTCCCCTGATAATCACCCTCATCCTCTCCCTCTTTTCTTCAATCCCTGCTGTCATGGACTTTTCTGGGGTGTTTCCAGTCAGTGACGGGGTGGGGGGAGATCTAAGCCCCATCCTCTGAGAACTCCTGGCTTACCTAAGCAAGACCCAACACACGCCAGGAGAGACACTGGAAGGCTCTGGCTGAAAGAATGGGGGGGGGGGGCATCAGGACTGGGGAGATGGGCCAAGGCAGGAAGGAGGAAGCGAGGCCAGGTGAGGGCTTCCTGGAGAAGGACAGAAGGAAGATGTGGGAAGGTGTTTGGAGTAGGAGATCTGAACCGCCACAGGACTCTTGGAGATGAAGAGGAAGACGGGCCCTGGTTGGGGAGGCTTCACGGTGCCCGGGAAGGGACTGGGGCCCAGGACACAGGGTCAGGCAGGCAGCTGGGAGGGTCCAACAGCAGCAGTCATTTCCAGTGATGTGGAAACCCAGCTTTAAGCCAGGGTGGATGGAGAAATGTTTGGGACTGGCTCCCAGACCGGAGCAGCCAGACATCTGTGGGGAGCAAAGCTTTGGGGATGGCGTCCGTCTGAGGGCGGAAGGGAGACTGGAGAAGTCACCCAGCCCACCTCTCTGCCTCCAGGCACACCGTTCCTTTCCCTCCCTCCCAACCCGCTGGCCAGCACTCTTTTGGCTCCCAGGAAAGTGGAGCCTACCACCTGTCCAAGTTCCCCACTTGATAACACCCCTAAAAGTTCTTCCTTGTATCTGACCACAATTCCCCTGGTGGCCAGCGGAGGGCTGGGGGCAAGGAGAGGGGCAGGAGGGAGATGGCAGGCAACTGACCCCCCCCCCCAGTGGTTTCCCCTTGGCGGCGAGAGAGACAGGGAGGAGGAGGTGAGTAGAGGGCAGGGCTGGGAGAGGATCATGTCGGGGCGAAGACTCTGGCTCATCGGACACGCCACGCTGGGAATCCGAGAATCCGTGGTGGGAATGGGCCGGGCTGGCAGGAACAAAGGATGAAAGGGAGGTTATGCGGCCGGCTGGGGACGGACACACCCACTGCTGACGTACTTCAGCGCTGTGACCTCAGCCTGCCGCCGTCAGACCCCATCTTATCGCGCTGCTCCGGTGGGGTCCCCCTGCACCCAGCCCCTTAACAGGGCCTGAGATCACAAGGGAAGTCAGTTAGACTCTCAGAAGGACCTGCCGTGAGGGTGAGCTTGGGGAGTGACCTTTCCTAAGGTGGACAGAGTCAGAAGAGGGGATGTGGGAAGGGGCAGGACATGACAAGGCTTAGAAGGAAAGGGGGGAGGGGCGCTCAGTTGGTTGGTTAAGCATCGGACTCTTGATTTCAGCTCAGGTCATGATCTCAAGGTTCCTGGGATCGAGCCCACATTGGGCTCTGCGCTGATAGCGTGGAGCCTGTTTGGGATTCTCTCTGTCTCTCTCTCTCTCTCTCTCTCAAAATAAATAAACTTAAAAAACATTTTTTTAAAGAAAGAAAGGGGGGAAGGGATGGGGGAAAACTGTGATGCCAGGGCCCCCTGGCTTGAGGATCAGAGTAGCCATGGTCAAAGGTTCGTGTCTATGTAAGGATTCTGACAATGGGAGGGCAGGGCCCTGGTTGGCCTGGAATATAGAGGATTTGGGTTAGACACTGAGAAGAACGTCCTTGCTTTTTTGTAGTAGGACCCCTGAGTGCAGAACCCCACCGACAACATGGGAAGTGTACAATCGTGCATCCCGTGCACGGGCAGGTGGCCACCTGCCTATACAGCCAGTCAGGGAGCTCGGACTCTCCCCCCACAGCTCCCCGGACCCACCCAGCTTCCTGTGCCTCCCAAGAAAACCATCACCAGCACGTCACCTGGTCCCTGGGACCAGCGGGGATGTGGAGGACTGTGGTGTTAGGGTGGAGGCTGCCTCCCACTTACCCCACTCTGGGCAAGGGATGGGCTCTTACCCTTTTTCTCTGCCAGCCTTGATGCGAGGGGCCTGGGAGGGCAGAAGCCCCCTGATTGGGAACCTCATCTGCTTCTAAAGAGCTCACCATCGCTGGAAGCCCTAATCAGACCCTCAGGTGCAGCCACACCTGCACGGGCCCTCCCCTCTACCCCTCACACCTGCAGACACAGATGGATACGGCTCCTCCTGCGCAGAGTTTCACAAGTTATCACACAGGCAGATTCTCTGTCCTCACACACTCACACACACACACACACACACACACACACACACACGCACGCCCCTCCCTTACCCACACACCCTCCTGGGTTATCACTCACTGAGAGGCTCATTCAGACCCTGGTGCAACTCCACTCCTCACACACCGGCAGCAACCGCTTGTGCATGCACGTGTGCACACCCACACCCCCCCCCTCTCGTGTTGCTGTGACACACGGCGGTCGCACACACTCTTCAGGCTGCCACAAGACCCTTCCCCGTTCCGGAGGAGCCCTGGGCTCATGCGCGCCCATCACACGCTCCACTCCCACACGGCCTTCCGCGTAGTGAGCACCTGCTATGTCCCAGGCCCGGGGCTGGAAACAGATACAATATGGTGCCTCAAGGGATTTGTTTGCTTGGCGAAGGGAGACTAGGGCTAATTAAACAGATTGTTGCAAAGCAGTGCAGCCAGTGCTGGAAGAGGAGTAGGGATAGAGGACTGTGGAGACTAACTCAGTCTTGGGGGTCCAGAGAGCCTTCCCACCCATGGTGGACATCTTGCCCATGCTCACACAATCCCCTGCTAAAGGCTAAGTGTTTTATGCGCATCGTCTCATCTGTTTTTCACCACCGCCCCGTGAGGTGCGTGTGCATATCCCCATTTTACGGGAGAGAAAACAGAGGCTTAAATAAGCCAGAAGCAAAGTCATGCAACCCATAAAGCAGCGCAACCCAGATCCCAGCCCAGAGCCGCCTGAATCAGAGCCCATGTGCTCACGGCCACCATTAAACCGCCTCCGTCATAGATTTGAACTTTCACGCTCACGAGGCCCTCACCTGCTCCCTGGTGCCTCCCAGCAGCCATCCTAATGCTACCCAGACCCTCCGACTCCCAACCCTCAGGGACCCACACAGGCCCACCTTCCAGCCCCCTGCTCTCAGGCACCCTCCTTTCCAGAAGACAGGGCCACTTGTCACTAGAGGAACCATAATTGGCAGGTGCTGAGGCCCCCGCCAGAGCTTTAGAACAGGCAGGCGGGAGGGAGGGGAAGGGTTCCTGAGGCAGGGGGCTTGGGAGCTGGGCCGGGGGGAAGAGGGAGGGGGCTGGCTCCAGTGCCCTCTCCTCTGCTCTGCAGGTGTAATTAGCCCTGGCAGATGAAAGGGCGTCTTTGAAAGCGGGTGAGATCCTTGTCTGTCAGCAGGGCGCTCTGGGTGGCATCGGCAGCTTATCCTGAAACCACACACGGCACCAGAGCCGGGCTGTCTGGGCGCTGCCCGGGAGGCAGAGAGGTAGACCCCAGAGGTGTGGGCCCTTGACTCCCCACTCCCCAGTATCTCAGCCCTGAGCACCCTGCCTCTTTGGGCAGGAGCTTCTCAGAACAGAAAATCCTTCAGAGACTGGCAATGCCAATCCCATAGTCTGATGCCCCATCCCTGGGGCCTGAGGGGACATGGTACTCCCTCTCCTCCCCCACCAAGCTGGACAGGAGGCCAAGGACAATGGCTCTAGGCAGTCCTTTCATCCTAAGATCTCAAAGCGCCATCTAATTAACCCCACCCTGGTCGGGGACTTCCTCTGGAGTCCCTTTGGAGGGGTGTGGTCTGGGACCAACAGTTCCCAGATCCCAGCTTGGATAGGAGCCTCCAGAGGACAAGGTCTCCCAGAATGTTCATCCTGTTTGGGACCTGGGAGTCTAGAGGGCCAGCAAAGTGGGGGTGCTGACACCTAACTCCTAAAGGGGGGGGGCACAAGGGTCTCAGGGTAGCCTACGTTTGAGACCCAAAGGGGACAATCGCCGGTACATCCCATCCCTCCCCTCACAGATGGGTTCAAACTCAAGCAAAGGGTGATCTCACAACCATGTGGAGTGAAAGAGGCCAGATACAAGAGTACACGGCACCTGACTCCATTTATATGAAGCTCAAAACTAGGCAAAAAAACGCAACAACGACAACAACAATCTATGTTCTTTGAAGTCAGAATAGAGTTTCCGTTACCCTTGGGGGGTTTAGTTCCGAAGGGGGCACAGCGAGGGCTGTGGGACAGCGGGAATGTTCTCCTTGAGCCGAGTGCTGGTTACCCAGGTGTGTGCACTTTGTGAAAAAGCTCACTCCATATTTTACTTATGATTTACTTAG
Source organism: Felis catus (assembly GCF_018350175.1). Taxonomy (NCBI): domain Eukaryota; kingdom Metazoa; phylum Chordata; class Mammalia; order Carnivora; family Felidae; genus Felis; species Felis catus. The sequence goes on along the minus strand of NC_058381.1, from coordinate 37,300,079 downwards.
ATCGCACACTTGTAACACTTTTCTATATGCATGTCATAGTTCTATAAATGTTTACATTACAATGTTTTTACACATCAAACCAAAACTTTGTTTTGTGCTTCCTTTAAGGGGCCCTCACATCTGTCTCTTTCCTCAGCGGGAGGATCACAGGGGCCACTCCAGAACCAAGACCTGGTGAAGCCAGATTCCTGGAGAATTTCTTGACTGGGGGGGGGGGGGGGGGGGGCGGTAAGAAGGGGATGGGGGAGGTGAAGCTGTACAGAGTCAACACATTGGTCTAGGATTCATCCCCTACCTCCCCTCCCCAATACTCACACAAACACACTAATCAGTTTTAGTTTGCTGAAAGCCAATGGATGCTTTGATGCCAAGGGAGCCAATGAGATTGCCAGAATCCCCGCTCTCCTCTGCCCCACCCCCTCTATCGGCTCCTGAAATCCATTCCCGGTTGGGTTCCACCCTCCCCCCACCCACCCATGGTCAGTTCTGTCCCTTTCATCTCTCTCCTCTGCTTCAGGGCCTAAAAGAGGTAGCTGAGGAGAGGCGGAGGGGTGTTTGTGAAGGAGGCTTTGGTCCCCACCTCATCAAAATGACATCCTCGCGTCTTTGTCCGTCTCTGCCCTGGAAAAGGGCAGCAAGCACTGCTTTCCTCCACTGCCACTGAGGAAGAAGGCTTTGAGCTGGACCTTCAGGGCAGCTTCCTGATAACAAGCATGTTAAGTCCTGGAGCGAGGGGCCCTTGGGTGGCTCAGTCGGTTAAGCATCCAACTCTCGATTTCGGCTCTGGTCATGATCTCACAGTTCGTGGGATCAAGCCTGCCATCAGGCTCTGCCTTATCAGTGTGCTATCAGCATGGAGCCTGCTTGGGATTCTCTCTCTCCCTCTCTCTCTGCCCCTCCCCTGCTCTCTCTCTCTCTCTCAAAATAAATAAACTTGAAAAAAAAAAAAAAAGAAGGCCTTGGAGAGAATGAGAATAGAACCAGGACAGAGATGAAGGTTGCTTTGAATACTGACCTGCCTAGAGATAAGATGTCCTTACAGGTTCCTAGGCTTGCTAGGTTTCCACTGCAATGAATCTCTCAACCAAGGGCTCCTAAATGTGTGGGTTTGCTAGCTGGTACCCCAGAACCCATAGCAGCCATAGCTGCTACTGAAATTAGCAGCCGCTACAGCCATAGCAGATACTGAAATTGCCTGTGTGGTGTGACCTCAGGAGGGACTCAACGTTTCCTGATCTGAACTCAGTGGGTGTTCCACTGGTCTCCACTGGTTTGACAGTGCCCGTAATCGAACCTACTAGAGCTCACCTTCTCTAATTTTCTGGCAGAACCCAGTGCACCCAGAACTCATCTTCTCTAAGTAGCCGTGCCGAGAAGAGGGATTTGTACTTTTCTGATCTTCCTTCTAACAGGCAGAGTCCATAACCTTCTTAAGTATTCCCAAGGATCTGTGTTCGTTGTATTCATTAATCGAATCAGAAGCATCCAGAACAGTGCCTGGCACATAGTAGGAGCTCTAACACATTTAATGTTTGACGAGTGGTTCTTATGCTTGGAAAGCCTCTCCTCCAAAAGCCCATCCTGCATCCCTATTGCTACCATTTTTTTTAAAGTTTATTTGTTTGTTTGTTTGTTTGTTTAAGTAATCTCTACACCAACCTGGGTCTCCAACTCATGACTCAGAAATCAAGAAATGCATGCTCTGCCGACTGAGCCAGCCATGTGCCCCCTATTCCTGCCATTTAAATTGTCAGTTGTCGGGGTGCCTGGGTGGCTCAGTCGGTTAAGCAGCTGACTTCGGCTCAGGTCATGATCTTACAGTTCGTGGGTTCAAGCCCTGCGTCATGCTCTGTGCTGACGGCTCAGAGCTCAGAGCCTGGAGCCTGCTTGGGAGTCTAAGTCTCCCGGTCTCTCTGCTCCTCCCCCACTCACCCTCCGTGTGTGTGTGTGTGTGTGTGTGTGTGTGTGTGTGTGTGTGTGTCTCCCTCAAGAATAAAAATTTTTCTAAACTGTCAGTTGTCCTGCCCTCAGAAGACAGGGATCATCTACCATCAATTTGATTGAGCGCCTACTGTGCGCAAGCCTTTGTGATATGTGACTCTTCATAATTTGTCTTGGCTCATCCAATGCCTCTTACTGTGTGTCCTGCCGCCTCCCCTTCAAGTTCAGCCTTTATGCAACTGTAGTGGTCTATTCTACAAGACTTACCCAAGATTTAATAAAATATAACAAGAGACAAGAGGCTTGCTGTATTTGCTCATTCTATTTCTTTTCTTGTCTTTTCTTGTCTTTTCTTTTCTTGTCTTGTCTTTTTTTTTTTTTTTTTTTTTTTGTCTCCATGTAAGAGAAATGAAAACTCCATTCCTCTGTCCTTTCCTCGCTGTGTGCCTCGGGCTCACTGCGTAGCCTTCTCTGTGGCCCATGTCTCTGTTTCTTTGAGGGAGTCTCTCCCTTTATCTTGGGGGAGTATCGCTGTTTCTTCTTCGGTGTGTGGGTGTGTCTGCTAACTCTCTGGCTGGCTCTCTCTTCTCCTTCTCCGTTTCCTTTACAACAGATAGGTAAACAGGTGACTGAGAAATAAGCAAAGGAAAAAAAAAGAAGCTGGAGTGGAGTGTTTTCTCCCAGGTATCAGGGTCGCAGGTAGCTCCAACCCTAACTGGGAACAAGTCCCGACAGGTGCAACTCCTGTCCAGATGTTGTGCAATGCTAGGCGCGTGCCCGGAGCCCCATCCTGGGTCTGGTTCCCGGGCTGAGGACGGGGGTGGGGGGTGGGGGGGTGTGTGCATTCAGACCAGAAATATCCTTTCAGGTCCCTGTTTGAGAGACAGACCCCCGCCGGGTCTGCCCCTCCCCACCGGCCTTGCGGGGTTGCAGGGGGCCGTAGGGGAAGGCCGAGAGGTGGCTTGCCGGAAGAGGCCAGTTTGGGACCCGGGAAGGGAGTTCCCTGCGTCTGGGCCGTGGGGGGAGCTGCAGGCCGGCGGGGTGAGTAAGGCCCAGCGGACGCAGGAGGCTCAGTGGCGGCGGCGGCGGTGATGGGGAGGAGGGTAATTACGCAGGGAGGCTCTCGCCACAGCACGTCCCCACAAATGAGAGGCCCCGGGCCCCAGACACCACACAACAAAGCAGGAGGCAATTATTTGGCTCCAGTGGGAGGGGACAGCCCTTCGCCGGCCCACTGCCGCTGAGGGCGCTGGGGTGGGGGTGTAGGGGCCCCTCTCACCAGCCCCCTGTGAGCTGGGGAGGGCCCCGAGGGACTCCTGCTGGGTCACCCTCAGAGGGGGTCCGGGTTTAGGAAGGCAGAGCGGTGGGAGGCCCTGGGCATGATTAGAGCCATCCCTCAGCCAGCCAGGAGACTCCCACAAGGCCTCAGGGAGGCCTCCTGGGCACCCCACAGGGGTGAGGCCAGGAGAGCCTGGGGGCCCCGTCTGGAGGCTGGAGCGCGCGAGGCGTTTTGTTGGTCCTGGGGAGGCCAGTGGCCAGTATCTGAACCCCCACTCCCTTCCCCAGCTGTGGCCACACAACTGGCAACCAGGAGGCTCTGGGGCAGGTGGGGAAACCACAGAGGAGGGAGCAGGAGCCAGGGAGATTCCAGAGCACGTGGCCAGTCCTGGAATTCACACAATTGATATGCAAATCAAACGCAAATTTGTCCTCTTTCCACCACCACCACCCCTCCCCCAAAAGTCAGCAGATCGGCCCGGTGGAAGCAGACCTTGCCTGATCAGCTGAGGGTACCCCGGCCTCTTGCCGGCCTCCCTCTCCAGTCCCCCCATGTTTGCTACAGGAAAGCTGTCAGCAACTCCTACCAATACCTTGGATTCACGTGGGACCTTCCTGCAAAGGACTTTCCCCTCCTTGATGAAAAAGCCCAGAGTACAGATGGAGAAAAAGAGGCCTTAAGAGATTCAGGTACTTTCCCCGGTTCTAACAAAACACCTGGAGGATGGCAGGGCTCCTGGAACCTTCTGACAACAGCCCTAGGTTATCAGCATGCCAGCTGGGGGAGGAGAAAGTACAGGACTAGGAGCCCTAAAATCTGCTCCCTGGTCTCTGCTCTGCCCCTAACTTGCTGGCTCATCTCAACCCTGTCACTCCTCTAAGCCTCAGTTTCCCTGAATGTCAAATGACCATCTCTGGACAAAAAGGCTCTTCCGGACATGGAGTCTCTTTTTTGCACCGGGGCCATCCAGTGTTGCTGCTAAGAGGCCTCTGAGCCAACTGTCCTCTTCCTTGTCCTCCCCAGTATTACCCGCACTGCCCCAGGCCAACCAAGGGGTGGCCTAACCCCTAACCCCTGTCTTTCTCTGTCTTCCACACCTCACTCAAAATCCACTTGAGGGAGCCTCCCCTGATTAATTCTGCTGAACTAATCGCTCCTTTCTGCTGGGGCCCCCTCCATCTATGAAGGGCTAGGCATTCACAGCTGTCCTCTATGTTTACCCTCATTCATACATTGCTGAAAGAGCTCCTAAGTAATTTTGAGAATATGTGTGATGTCCCATTGTGCCCCCCCCCATCACTCCAGGGTGGAGGCAAGGATTGTGTTCCCCCCCCTACGAGACTGGGGGCTTCCCAAGGACCTGGGTTGTGTCTTGGGGAAAGAGAGCCCCCATCAGGGTGGGACTGTGTCTCTGCCATCAGATTAGGACTTTTCTGCCTCCTCTATCTGCCCCAGCCTGGATTTGGCAGGAGCCTTTCGACAGTGAGGAGGGACCCGGACAGCCTGCGTCTCCCTCCTCTTCATTGGCTGATTTCTCATTTCTTAGCTTCCCCTCCAACCCCAGACAACAGCCAGGGTAGCAGTTTTTGCCATCTGCCTCTCCTGTGTAGGAATGATTCTGCCTCGTCCCTTCCCTCCTCCTCCTCCTCTAGGGCTTCTTGCCTCCCTCATCCCTCTCTAGGGCCTCAGGGCGAGTGTTCCCCATTTGCCACACTGGTGCATCCCGGGGGCTGGCTCCAGGCTCCCTGGGAGGCCTGAGAACCCTGCTTAGCTGCCCTTCACCCCATCAGGGCTGCCATCACTACTCCCCTGGAATGCCTGGGTCCCTAGCTCGCTCCCCTCCCAGACTTCCTGGGGTCTGCAGTGCTGGGGATCCCAAAGTCCAGGACTGCCCCTTCCCCTCGGGAGCTGGAGAGGCTGTCCGGGTAAGCCCAAGGGCCCCATCCTAGCTGCAGGCATCTGTCTGTCTCCCCCCACATCTCTGTCTCCACCTCAGGGAGCCTCCTTCCCTTGGAACCCCACCACTGTTGTATTAACGCGCACACTACATTTATTGGTCCAGCCCAAGCAAATGAATGCAAATGCAATGCAAACCAGGTGCAGAGAGGCAGCAACACAGGAGCAGCCCTGACCCAAAGAGAGGACTCATCTGGAAGAGCCTTGCCTTTCTTTCCAGAGATGGTAATTTGACAGTCAGGGAAACTGAGGCTTAGAGAGGAGAGGTGACTTATCCATGCATTCCTGGTTGGGATGCCTAGTCCTTTGGAAAATTCCCGGAGCCAGGGACCTGAGTTGTGCCACAGGCGCGCTCCCCTTTCACCACCCCCCGCCCTCCCCAGACCTCATTTAGCTGGGGCTTTTCTTTTACACAGTTTCAATAGTTTTCCTTCTCTAGGATTTTCCCTTTCCCTGGCTCCTGTCACTTGCTGCCCTCACTCCACTATTGCTCCCCGAGGATGGGCCATTTCTGGGGCGCCTGGGTGGCTCAGTCGGTTAAGTGTCTGACTCTTGATCTCAGGTCATGATTTCACGGTTCGTGAGATCAAGCCCCGAGTCAGGCTCTGCGCTGACAGCACGGAGCCTGCTTGGGTGTCTCTCTTGTTCTCTTTCTCTCTGCCCTTCCCCCACTTGTGTGCTCTCTCACACGCGCACGCTCTCTGTCTCTCTCAAAATAAATAAACATTAAAAAAAAATAGAGGGTTTCTGTGAGTGCCAGTGATGTATACAGATGTCTTCTGCTTAAAGACAGGTGGCACTGGGGGCCCTGGCTGACATATTCTGACATTACCATCTCAGCAGAGAGCAGGAAGCTGGGACCCCTCCTCGACATCACCAGGTAGATTTGGGATTGTTGGAGTGGCCAGAGAAGAAGGTCTGGAGTGGAAAGAGGGGTAGTCACTGTCTAGAAATGCAGTCAATCATCGGATGTTTATTGACCGCTCACTATGTTCCCGGCATGGAGCAGGGTCCTGGGGATGTGGTGGAAAAAACCAAGAAAGCCTGCCCTCAGGTAGCACAAGGGGGGCAGTTCTCAAGCGTGAGCTATGCCAGCGTCACCTGAGATGCTCATTAAAATGAAAGGTCCCGGGGCGCCTGGGTGGCGCAGTCGGTTAAGCGTCCGACTTCAGCCAGGTCACGATCTCGCGGTCCGTGAGTTCGAGCCCCGCGTCGGGCTCTGGGCTGATGGCTCAGAGCCTGGAGCCTGTTTCCGATTCTGTGTCTCCCTCTCTCTCTGCCCCTCCCCCGTTCATGCTCTGTCTCTCTCTGTCCCAAAAATAAATAAACGTTGAAAAAAAAATTTAAAAAAATAAATAAATAAATAAAATGAAAGGTCCCTCTTCATTCAGCAAATCTGTGAGGCCTGGGAATGTGCATTTAGACAAGCACTTCCCCTTCTCTTTCCCAGTGGTGTTGATGCAAGCGGTCTGGGGACCACACTTTAAAAAAAGCCCTGGTGTGGGGCACCTGGGTGGCTCAGTCAGTTAAGCGTCCGACTCTTGGTTTTGGCTGAGAACCATGATCTCATCGTTCGTGAGTTCGAGCCCTGCGTCGGCACAGAGCCCGCTTGGGCTTCTGGCTCCCTCTCTCCCTGCCCCTCCCCCTGCTTGCTCTCTACCTCTTTCTCTCTCTCTCTCTCAAAAATAAATAAACCTTTGAAAAATAATAAAATAAAATTAAATGAAAAACCCTGGTGGCATGCCCTGGGTAGTGAGAAGAACCTGGACCTCTCACAGCTCCCCAGCGAAGCAGAGGTAGGGGGGAGTCAGCTGGGGTAGGAGGGGAGATGCAGGGTCTCCCGTCATCACTAAGGAGCAGGCCCGCCTCCCTCTTCCGATGCCACCCCTCACAGACTAGGAGCTGGCACACTCAGACCCCCCAGCTGATTCCTACCCTTCACCTCTCTGGGGGTCCCAGAGCACCTTCTCCACAGTCCATGAAGGGTGAGCACCAATGGGGAGGGAAGACAGAGCCATCAGAGTCTGGCAGGCACCCCTACCATACTCTGCCCACCCCCCACCCCCCGACCCTACCTGCCTGTTCTCACTGTCCAGGCTACAGACAGAGGGGCCAAGAGGAAGGGATTTGAGGAAGAGAAACAGAGGGTGAGAGCCAGGCAGAGGGAGGGAGGCAGGCTGCCCCTCCCCCCCCCCCACCAGCGCCTGGCGTTTGTTGCTGGGGGTGCTGAGACATCTCCTCTCCCGGAAACCCGGAAACCCGAGGCCAGACAGATAAACACAGATGGAGGGAGAGACTCAGCTGCTTTATTTATGGGCCTGGTGACAGGCCCTCTCCTGTCTCAGAGTCCCTAATCTACCAGGCCCGGAAGAGGCATCCCACCCCCTCGCTACCCTCTTCCCTCCCCTCCTGAGACTGGGGCTCAGCCAGGCTCGAGCCTTCCCCCAGCCAGTCAGGCACAGGTCTGCGTGCCAGCTCCTGTGGGCTGGGAGAGAGTGTCCAGGGGCTGTCCCCCAACAATACGGGGATGCACATCCCACTCCTTGCCCTCCCCCACCTGCACCACCCTGTCTCAATGGGCCATTGGCTCTGCAAGGAAACCCACCCCCATGAACGTGCCTAAGGACAGGTGGATGGCCTAGGTGCCATTTCAGAGGGCCCTTCCCACTGAGAGGTTGGGCAGTTCAAGTGTCTTGACTTGGGAGATGTCCGAGGAGAACCTCTGGGCTGGCCCCTCATGGGCCTATCCGGAACAGGGACTGATGGGGGATTCCCTGATGTCCCTATAGGGTCGGACCCAGAGCTGAAGTTTCCTGTGCCCCTGCAGTGTTCCCCTCTAATGCGTTTGCACCCACACAAAGGAGGCTCCGGGGACGGATCACGTTCATTCCTCCTTCTAGCCACCTTTACCTTCTCCCCACCCACCCTGACGCACACACCCAGGCACTTTCTTACTATGGGTTAATTCCCATGCAGCTATCAAAGTAGGATCCAGCAGTGGCCAGGCCTCCCCATCAGCTGAGAAACATGATTTCTCTGGCCCCTTGCCCTGCGCCTGGCTGTACAGCTCCTTTGTTCTGTACCTTTTATCCAGGTCTGCCCCAAATCTGGGTAGGGGGAGAAGTAACTCAGCCTTGCAGGGAGACTCCAGGGTCAGAGGTCAGAGAGCAGAGAAAGGGCAGGAAAAGAAGGAGGTCAGGGAGGGGACAGATCCCTACCTGGCGGTGGTGACTTTGAGCCTGGACAGAAGGAGCCTTTAAAGCCCCAGAGATTCGGGGATTTGGCTCATAGGATCAGACGCCCGGCTCCCTGACTCAGAGTGGCCAGACAGGGACCTGTTCAACTCGCCTCTCTCTCTTTGTCATTTAAGGGACTTTGGTTCCTCTGGGGGCTGGGGAGGCACTTCACCAAAATGACAAGCTTCCCATCCCCCTCTCATTTCAGCCACCCTCGGCCTGTCTTCCAGCCCTCTCCACCTCCCCCATTCCTCTGCACTTTGTCCTAGAGCCCAGCCACCACCCCCCTGCACCCCGCCCAGGGCAAAGGGGTGACTTAGAATCCCAGCTCTGAGATACTGATTTACTGTGAAGTCTCAGGCAGTTTCTGTTTTGGATAAATGGACCTGGCTTGAGGATAAATGGTCAGGGCGCCTGGATGGCCCAGTTGGTTAAGCGTATGACTCCTGATTTTGGCTCAGGAACTGTGAGATCGAGCCCCGAGTCAGGCTCTGCGCTGGGCATGGAGCCTGCTTGTGATTCTCTCTCTCTCTCTCTCTCTCTCTCTCTCTCTCTCTCTTTCTCTCTGCCCCTCCCCTGCTCATACTCGTGCTCTCTCTCTCAAAATAAATAAACTTTTTTTTTAAAGGATAAATGGCATTTGCTGGACTCTCCCCCCAAGTCTACTCTGTGTTCTCTTCTGGGAGCTTCTCTCCACTGGCTCCACTCAGCCTGCCCCCTAGAGCGTCTTCCCAGTTTCCAAGCCACCACCTCAAGAATCCCATCCATTTGTTGTCTGCCCTTGTTTCTGGACTCTTGATGAGTCAGGGACGGGCTCTGTCTCCCCCGTCAGTCTGGGAAATCTTTGTGGTCAAGAACCATGTCTCCCCTATCCGACCAACAGCTCCCTGAAGGGGTCGCCTTCTGGACCTACTTCCAGCACTGGGCACAGGCCCCTGGCCCGGGTGGGGGGAGCCGAAGCAGTGAGGAAGGGGGGTGGGGAGACGGGAGAAACTTGATTTCTCTACTCATTAGACGGGTCCCTGCAAAGATAAGCCCAGGGAGTAAAGGGGAAAAGCTTCCCACTTTGGCAACTTTTAAGCTGAAACTGAAAAGAAGGAAGAAGAGAGTACGTTTTCCCCTGAGATTTTCCCCAGAGATGCAGAGCCTTCCTCCAGCCCCACCTCCTTATTTCACTTGCTTCCCCCTTGAGGCCCAAGACAGGGGACAAGAGGGTCTGTCCCATGTCTTCCGAACTGGCACCGCGCTCCCTCCTCCTCCCCCCTTGCCTGCCTTGCCAGCCTGAGGGCGCTGGCTCCCCGCCAAATGTCAGACTGCTCAGCCCCACCCAGGGTCCTGACTCAAGGCAGAACCTGCTGGGGAGGCAATGCCTCCAATTTCTCAAAGAAGCTGCCAAACTCGAGACCCCTGGTCCCTGAGGAGAGGCGGTGTCAACATGTGAAGCAGCTTGGGGACCACTCTGAACTCAGGGATGTGTCTCTACCCACAACAGGGAAGATGGATGTGTGCTCCGCTCGCTTGGATATGGTTTCACCTCCTTCGGTCCCCTCCCCTCCCCGACTCTGGGATCCACGGTCTGGGAGAGGTCATTGTGTCCATCCCCCGGCCCAACCCTCCACCATGCTGGATAAACATCTCTGTTGGTTTGAGACCACCACCGCCCTGGAGAAGATGCTACTACGGTCTCCTGAAGCCATGAAACACACAGTCCGTCCTCTATGCTTGGCCTTGACGGTTGGGTCTTGAGTTGACGTCCATCTTCATTGCTGGGTCCCTGAGGCTGCCCATGCTGATCGCGGCTCTCCTTGCTCTCTCCTGGAGATGACGGACTTGCCCTGTCCACTGAGGTCTCAGCCAGAGACCCCCACAGAGCTGCCAGGCCGGCCAGCTTCTGGCCTTCCCGTTTTAAGCCTGGGCTACGGAGTTCCATCCTGACTTCTGATGGATGGAAAGCTGTGGTCTTCCTTTGCGCCAGCTGCCCCCAAAAGCTAACAAGAGCTCTCATTTACTGGGCCCTCGGGATGGGCCGGGCACACACGTTTTCTTACTTAACCTTCACAACAACCGCTGAGGTGGGTCCTATTGTCACCCCCATTTTACAGATGAAGAAATGAAGGCTATGACACACTATGGTTGCACTTCCCATCCAGAAGGCAGCCCACTTTGGGCCAGAACCAGAGCCATTATTGTATTGACAGCAAGAGTGGCCTGCCTGTGGACAAACCCCTGCCCTGGGCAACTGAGGGAAGGGGCAGACTACCAGGGAGGCATGGCTCTCTCTTGGGAAGACAGCTTCTTGAGGACTTTTCAATCTGATGGAAGAGACAAGACCACTGCCCTCTGGGAGCTGCCAGTCTGAGAGAGGAGTCTGATTGTACTAAAAAACAAAAAACAAACAAACAAAAAAACAGTAGGGGTGCCCGGGGGGGGGGCTCCGTCGGTTAAGCTGTCTGACTTGGGCTCAGGTCACGATCTCACAGTTTGTGGGTTCGAGTCCCAGATTGGGCTCTGTGCTGACAGCTCAGAGCCGGGAGCCTGCTTCGGACTCTGGGTCTCCCTCTCTCTCTCTCTGCCCTTCCCCTGCTCACACTCTGTTTCTCTGTCTCTCAAAAATAAACATTAAAATTTTTTAAAATAAATAAATAAATAAATAAATAAAAATAAATAAAATCAACCATTCCCCTGACCCCTGATGCCAACATCCAGGGTGACGCCAACCAGAGGCCTCCACCGCCACGTCTGTGTCCTAGGTATGAGCCCGGCCTTGCCGACCCTGTCCTGGGGATAAACAGGAAGGGACTCCTCTTTTCTGAGTTGCTGGAGCAAAGGACAAGAGAAAGCCCCTTTCTGGGGCTAAGGGACTCTTGTTGGTCGCAAAGGCCTGCTGACTTCCAGGGCCGAGGGCCTCACCTGGAGGGACGTTCTCCTGATGGCATCTGGGCTCTCCCACCTGGAAGCAGGGGGATGGCTGGAATGAACTCTGAAGGCATCCTGAAACTCCATCCTATCCCACTTCCTCCCCATCCCGGCCAAGCTCTGGGGATTATGACAGTGTGGGCAATAAAAAGTGCCTAATTGGTTGTTGTCCAGCCGAGGCCGCTCCCCAGTTCCCTCCGCGGGGGCGGGAAACCGGCCGTGTCAGTTTCACTTTTGCTATCGCCCAGTTTCCTGATTGTTGCTGGGTGCTAGCGGAAGCAGGGCATCCAGTGGGGGTTGGTAGCTAGTCCCCGATGCTGCTTCCGAGGTGGTGCACCCCAGGAGGCAGAGGGCCAGAACCCCTCTTGCCCTCAGCAAAGGGGACAACATCCCTGTTGGCCTGTGTGGGGAGGCGGGAGGAGGTACCCGGGCCTGGGGGGGGGGGCGTAGTGCCCTCCCTCCACTTCTGCCTCAAAGGGCAGAAATGGAGAACTCTGGCTCTGGAGCCGCACTGCCTGGGTTGGAACCCTGACCGTGCCATTATTCAGCTGGGTGATCCTGCTGAGCCCTTAGACTCGCTGTGCCTCAGCTCTCTTGTCTGCAAAGTGGGGCGAAGTACACGCGAGGTGCTTAGGGCAGTGCCTGGCTCGTAGTGAGTGTTCAGTAAAAACTGTCAGCCACTAGCAGTGTCTTGGCCTGGCCGTGGGGTGGGGAGACGCACCCAAGCCAGACTGAGTCTGGACATGGTGGGAATTGGGAGGATGGTGTGAGATGACTTCCTGGGGCCGAGAACATGGTCTCCCAATGGTCTTGCACAGAGATCCTGGCAAGTTAGGAGGGTCAGCGAGACCCTGGGGTGGGAAGTCCTCTGCCCCTCGCAGAGCCCTCTCCTTACCTCCCCCTTTCCTCTCCCAATCTTCAGTGGGAGGGCTGGGCCACTCTCCTCTTCCCAGGTCTCATTCCAGGAAGGGCAGAGCCAGGCACAGGCTCCTCACCTTCCCGGCAAACTTGCTGTGTCCCCCCCCCCCCCCCCCCCAGGCTGCATCCTTTCCCCTAGGGAACCTTTGAACAGACTGTTCCCTCCACTGGAACCACCCGCCCCGCTTCCTTGGCAGCTCTCACCTTGTCCTCCTTCCCCAGACCATCCTGTAGCCCCTTCCCCAGCCACCAATTCCCAGGCACAAGCCCTTCCCTCCCCCACCTGCCCCAGCCCTGAGACTCCCCCCCCTCCCCACCGCCCCCCCTCCCCGGCCCAGGCCCTGCAACCCGAGGCCCTCATCTCTGCCCTGTCCGGCTGAGTGTCCAGTCTCCCCGATCAGACTGGGAAGTCCAGAACTGTGTTTTACTACCGAATCTACTGGACCACGTAAGTCATCTGTGACCCTCCACGTCTGTCTCAGGTGCTGTTACCCCCTTTCCCATTCCTCGGGCTCCCCGTTTTGATCCAGGAAAGTGGCACAGTCACTGGGCTGCCTGCCACCTCTGACTGCACCTGGGGGCTTGGCAGACAGACAGCCACCTGTCTCAGAAGGCTCAGGTGGATGCGGGCAGGCAGTGGAGGCCAAGAGGCCTCCCCATCAGAGTCCCGCAGAAGCCCCTCCAGTGCTGGATGCTGTCACAACAGACCATTCGGTTACAGGGTCCAAACCCAGCCAGGCAGTGGCTGATGCTGAGGGGCGAAGTAGAAGGAGGCTCCAGAAAACCCCTCACCCAACTGCTGCCCCTCTCAGGACTCCTTAAGCTTCTCTTCCCTGCCCCTGCTCTGCTGTCTGCCATCTCTTGGGGGGCGGGGGGTGGGATGCTCCTGGGTGGGGGGTGGAGTAGGAGGAACACTGCTTGGCCCCTAGGGGGGCAGCTGAGATTTATGGGACTGGATTTTTACAGGCTGGGGAGAGGCCCCAGGCAGGAGCTGTGGAGCCCAAGAGAGGAGCATAAAAACTTCCCGACATGAAAGCCAGGCAGGAGGCACCCCCAGGCCCGTGGGTGGTGAGAGATTTACAGCTCTTGCACAAGGCCTGGAGGGGGCCTGGGGAGCTGCGAGGACACTTCAGAGCCAGAATAACTCCCCACCAAGGCCTTCACCTTTCTCCTCTAGGAAAAAAAAAAAATTACTCACCAATAGAACAGGTTGGAGCCGCCAGAAAGACGGTTATCGCTGTGGGGACCCCGCCCCACTGGGAGACTAGGTGACTCCCAACTTCCTCCCCCACCCTGGACTCTCCTTTCTGCCCCCAGGTCAGGGAGAGGTGCCTGGGGCCAGAGGAGGGGGACTGACGGGGAGACTTCCAGAAGGTGCTTCCCTCTGGAGGTAGGGGCGCTCTTGGTCCCATGGCTCCTTTTCCCAGCAAGTGGAGGCAGGAGGGGAGGGTGGGTTCTGGCCAATTCTGGAAGAGTCCCAAGACTTAGGGAACACTTTCAGAGTATGATTGCGGGGTAGGAGTCTTCCCTGAAGGAGACAAGAATGGAACAATAAGGACACAAAAACACTGAAAGCTTGGTAGCCCTGGGCTTGATGGCCATCTTTTATTTAAACCAATGACCCAAGATGGGGCGCCTGGGTGGCGCAGTCGGTTAAGCCTCCGACTTCAGCCAGGTTACGATCTCGCGGTCCGTGAGTTCGAGCCCTGCGTCAGGCTCTGGGCTGATGGCTCGGAGCCTGGAGCCTGTTTCCGATTCTGTGTCTCCCTCTCTCTCTGCCCCTCCCCCGTTCATGCTCTGTCTCTCTCTGTCCCAAAAATAAATAAACGTTGAAAAAAAAAATTAAAAAAATAAATAAATAAACCAATGACCCAAGAGGCTGAGCTGAAAAAGGTGTCCAGGGCAGCAGCCCCTACCCTCCGTTCTCAGCTGCCAGTTTGCCCTTGGGCCTGACCCCAGGCTCCTTCCTGGTCCCTGAAGGAATTATCTAGTAGTCAATGGCCCTGTGTCTAGGGCTTGACATCACTGGGGGCAGGCAGCTCAACTGTTTTAGGGGTGTGTTGCTGCTTCCTCTCCAACTCTGGACTCTGCACCCCATCACCCTAATCCCCCACGTCCCCTGCACCCTCGCGGTGAAGCCCTGAACCTCGGCTGGGTGGAGGAGGGGTGCTGCTAACCACTTAAAAGGGCCCCAGGTAAGCATCCTGGGACAGGTGAGGAGCTAGAGCCTTTGAACTTGGCCAGAGGGTGGGGGCTGCCAGAAGATGGAAATCCTCGGCCAGGTCTTGCGGTATCATAGGCAAAGGGATGCGGAGGAAGCTCCATAAAAGGCTGACCCACCCTCTTTCCAGCCTGGCCTTCCCCTCCCCATTCCTTAGTCCAGCCTCCCAAGACCAGAGCTGGCGCGGAGACAGCCAACTGAGTAATGTCTCGGGTGCCCAGCCAGGTGGGCACAGACTTGCCCGTTGCCAGGCCCCGCCCTGAGTGGTCGGCCGGCACTCCCCAGGAACAGGCCAGGGGCACAAGTGGGGAGAGGACAGAGGCACTGCCCTTCCACGCGGGGCACTGCTCTAATCCAGCCCCATAGGGAAGAGGTTGGGGTGGGGAGCCCAATGCTGGGTAGCAGGTGGGGTGGGAGGAAGCAGCTATACTTTCCTTGGGTCCTTCCTTCTGCCAATTGGCAGGCAGGGAAGGGAAGGGAAGGGAGACTAACCTGAGGTCAGTGCTCTAGCAGGGAGGTAGAGGAAGTCAGAGAGGGAAACGGCTTTGCTCCTTTGGTCCCCAACCCCCCCGCCCCCCCTGCCACCAGCTTCAGACTACAGGCTCAAGGAGGAGTGGGCCGGGCTGGTCAGGACCTGCCTCCAGCCTGCCTTCCTCCCCAGCAGGTCGGGGGAAAATTGCTCTCCTGGTACTGCTTTTTATTTTTTGAAGCCAGATCAAAGGTGGGACCCAGCTGGGAGCCCTAGTAAAATCTCAGCAATGTGGAGCCATAGAGTTTCAGCCCAGGAACCAGGAGCTGTGGGAGGGACGGGCCCAGGCCCTGGCTGCAGGGGTCACGGGGGCGAGACAGGAGTCAGGAGTGGAGCTGGTAGGTGGGGGCCAGTCAGGAAGGATCAGTGACTTGAAGAACCCAGGCAAGGCTGCGGTCAGCCTGCTTTCCACTGCTGCTCTCTCTAAGCAGGGACCCACCCACGTATGGAGAACTCCAATCCCGGCATCCAAGCCAACTGGAACGGTGTTCGTATTAGCCAAATGTCATCCAGTCTTCTGTCACCTGCTCCAGGGCGTTATCTTGTGTAGCCAGGAAGCTCTTAGATTAGATAACCATGTTCCCTCCTGCTGCACAAAAAGCACGTTCCCCCTTTCTGTGCCTGAGTTCAGACTAGAGGAGAAGTGTCTCCTTTCTTTTCTACTTTCTTGGTGAAGTCTTGAAGCCGAGAATCATTCCCGGGCCCAGCTCCATCTCTCCCCTCCTCCCCTTGTTCCTGTCCTGTGTCTTCTCATGGAGGCCAAATAAACTGCCATTCTGGGGGCGCCTGGGGGGGCTCAGTCGGTTAAGCGTCGGACTTCGGCTCAGGTCATGATCTCGCTGTTCGTGGGTCCGAGCCCTGCGTTGGGCTCTGTGCTGACAGCTCAGAGCCTGGAACCTGCTACCAATTCTGTGTCTCCCTCTCTTTCTCTCTGCCCCTCCCCTGCTCACGCTGTCTCTCAAAAATAAATAAACATTAAAAAAAAATTTTTTTTTCTTAATTTAAAAAATAAACTGCCATTCTGGTTCGGGGAGACCTTCTTCCTCTCTAGGGTGGTCACATTTCTTCTCTGGAGTCACGTTGCCATCCCCAATATCGAGGCCAGAAAGCGTTAGTGGGGCTCCTCATCCTCACTGGTTCTTAGGGTGAACACATGTCTGGCACTGTCACGAAGACGTGTTGTGTGGGGACCCAGACACCCCCCCCCATTTCTTCTCCCATGAGTCTTGAAGTCTGGGGAGGTTCGATCCTGACTGGCACCCTGTCAGACATGAGGTGTATTCAACAGAATAGAGAAAGATCTCCCCAGAGCCTTGACTGGCCCCGAGAAGCCCTCCTCCATGGTAACTGGGATTCCCCTCCTTGTTACCCCAGGCAGCAATCCTTTGCCCCGGTTCCAGCTTCTCCCAGATGCTGAGGTCCATGGCAGGGTAGAGAGATAGACAGGGACACGTGCACATGTGTGCGTGAGTGTGTATGGGGGCCACGCACACTCAGGTGGGTCTGGATATAGAGGAAAGCAAGGAGAGAGTGCCGCATTCTGCTCTCACTAATGCACTGTGTGACCTCAGCCCACTCCATCGCCTTCTCAGAGCCTCGGTTTCCCCCGGCTGTAAAATAGGGGGTTAATTGTCCCTCCTAGGGAAGCTAGGAGGGTTAATTGGGCAATGGCTCTGAAGTGTCTAGGAAGAGAAGGAGATCTATAAATACAAGTGGTCATTAGAGGGTATTTCACAGCCATTTTGTGGGCCCCAGTGTATTATTACTATTATTACTGTTATTGTTATCGCCACTGTCACCCACTTCCCGAGTCTCTGCCAGCTGGGTCGGGGCTCCCAGGTGACGAAGTTATGCTCCTGAGCCCAGCATCCCAGCCAGTGGCCTCACCGAACCCTCATCCTCCGCACTCGGGGTGTCTGGGGAACCTTCAGGAGGCTAGTGATGGTGACCAAGATGGGGGGCTTTGACAGGAGAGGGTCAGGAACCCAGAAGAGAGAGGGAGACAGGGCCCGCCTGGGGGAATTCACTTTGTCCCTTGGTATGTTTCCAGTCTGCCGTGGGAAGCCCGGACTCAGAGAAGCAGACACAGAACTGTGGTCCTCGGGGTCCGCAGGGGTGGAGAGAGAGGCTGAGGGCAGGGGAGAGGCTGAGGCAGAGGGAGGAAAATGTTACCAGACATGGTAAGATGGGCTGATTGGTGGGAAAGGATTCCTTAAAGAGGCAAATGGCTCTTCAAGGAGCTTTTGTAGTGGCTAGAACATACTGTTTCCAGGTGAAGCAGGGCACAACCCTGGCAAACAGTAGGCACTCAATGCATGCTTGTTAAAACTCAATTTCTGGGGGTGCCTGGGTGGCTCAGTCGATTAAGCATCCGGCTTCGGCTCGGGACATGATCTCACAGCTCGTGAGTTCGAGCCCCGCATTGGGCTCTGTGCTGACAGCTCAGAGCCTGGAGCCTGTTTCAGATTCTGTGTCTCCCTCTCTCTCTGCCCCTTCCCTGCTCATGCTGTGTCTCTCTCTGTCTCAAAAATAAATAAACATTAAAAAAATTTGAAAAAAAAAAAGAAAACTCAATTTCTGTGCTTGTCTTTCCCTTGCAGTAAGGTTAAGACGAACCAACCAACCAACCAACCAACCACCCAACCACCCGGCATCTGCTTTTAGAAATGCCTTGGGTGCCCCCTAGTGGCAACAAAGAAGGCTGAGAGGGCTGAGAGGTGCCTTCTACCTAAAGGGCTTCTCCCTGGGAGGGGAGTGGGGAGCAGGGGGGAAGCAGGGGCCTGCCCTTTTTTCCTAAGGCTCCACAGATCTCATCCCAAGGGGACTAAGGGATGGAAAGAACCAGGTAAGAAGGAAGAATCCTGTGGGGAAGGAAGGGCGGAATGTTCTTGCTGGAAGATTCCATGGCAGTTGGTGGACAGTCATCGGTCTGGCAGGGCAACCAGAGGACAGAAGGAGTTGACAAGTCAGGGCATGGGTCAGGAGTGGCATCCCATGGCAGTGGAGAAAGAGGGGTGGCTGTGTGTGTGCACCCGGGGTACGGGGTGGGGTAGCTGCCAACGGGTAATAGGGAGACACATTTTACAGCCTCTGTCACTGTTTTGTGCTCATGGAAGACTAAGGAAATGTAGATCGTTGAAACCGTAGATGGGCCTGGGAGGAAAAAAAAAAAAAAATCAGGATTCACTTAAACTAGGTGTTTTTGCCTGGGTGCTTAAGAGTGTCAGGGGTCATTCGAAAAGTCGAATTTCTCTGTAGGTGGAAAGGGAAGACATGAGAACGTGGAAAAGCAGAGGAGGTCAATGGGAGAAGCAGAGGCTACTGGGAAAATCCTTAAGGGAGGATGAGCAGGCTTTAGAAGGCTGAATTGGCTGGAACTCTTCAAAAATAAAGCAATCAAGCTTGGGTTGTAGCTATGAGTGAGGACCAGCAGATAAGTCAAGGGCGGACACTGATATTCTCCTGGCTTCCGGACACCCAGCACCTGCTGCACCACACCTTTCCCACGAGGCTCCAGAAGGAATCTGGAGCTTCCTAAGGGCAGAGACTGTGGCTCTGCATCCCTTTCTCCCTCCCTCTGGTGCTCTCTCACCCATCCTTGGGGACAGATGCATTCTCTGGTACTGATGAATGAAAGGGGGCAGCTGCATGCCAAAGGGAAGGGCAAGGAGAATGTCAGGAAGCAGGAAAAGCAGGGGAGAATGAAGAGGGAAGGGGGTGAAGAGGCAGACAGGGAGGGAGAGGCGAAACGGAGGTGGAGGAAGCTGGGCCTGGAAGAGAAGGGAAGTCCATGGAAAGTGTTAAAAGGATGCAGTCGTTAGTCAGTCAACAAACGCTCTGCACCTATCACATATCACACAATGTGCTGGGAGTGGAAGGTGCAGTGGTGAATAAGACAAAATGGGGCTTTAAGGGGTGGCGGATGGGGAGTTTGTAAGTGAGAACAGAACGGGGGAGAAATTGGCCAGTTAGAGCACGAAGAGGCTAAGCATAGTTGGAAACAAGAAGGGAAATATCACAGAGAGAGAGAGAGAGAGAGAGAGAGAGAGAGAGAGAGAGAGAACCTGCCTCCAGGACCATCATTGGGTGAGACACAGCCAGAACCACCTGTCGGCCGTGGCTCCGTGAAGACCGAGGCAGGTAAGCTGGGCAGGGGCGAAATTCAGGAAGGGGAGGGACAGGAGTGGGTGGGGGTGGAGGGTCAGACTGTTCACAGTTTTTCACTTGGGCACCCACAGTGGAAAGATGTCTGTGCTACTGAGTGGTTCTCAACATCTGGCTGCCCGTTGGAGTCACCCGAGGAACTTCCAAACACCATCACCAGGGTCCCAGCCCCAGAGATTCTGATTTTCTGGCCCTGGGATGGCACCTGGACTTCAGAATTTATTAATAGCTCTCCAATGAGTCTAAAGTGCAGCCAGGGAGAAAGCGAGCATTAGAAGCTGGCTGCCTGGCCTCCTTCCTCTCTGGTGAGAATGGGGGCCATCTTGAAAGACGCGACCTGTGGGAGGGAAGGGAAGTTATACGGTGCTTTGAGGGGGGTGTAAATGAGGCTCAAAGACTCCAGTGGCTCTGACATAAAGGATAAGGGGCTCCTGGGAAAGTGCCCCCTTCCTCGGCTATGCCTCTGGTAAGAAAGGAGCAAGACAGCCTGGAAAGAAAGAGAAAACAAGGCAATGGCGGTCTTTAAAAGGGAAGAACAATTCAAGTAACTCAGACCCGCCGAACTCTCTGTTGTTGCACCCTGCTCCCCCACCCACACACATGCACACTTCCCCCCCACCCCCTCTGCAGTCTTCATGATGGGGCCTCTGGGGGTGAGAGAGGCACAGCTGCCACAAAAGGTTTGGCAGTGGCCCAGCAGGATATTCAACCTCACCCCCCCCCAAACTCCCTGCACCCTAATATAGCTGAGTCACTGAACCCGGGTGGAGTCCTCTGCTTGACAGTGAAGCAACCCGAACTTGAAAAATGGCCTGGGAACAGAATGTATGATCTACATAAACAAGCCCTATGTAGATGTAATTGTATGCAAATATTCATTCTTTAACTCAACATACACTTCCCGCCAGCCCTCTTGTACAGGTTTCAAACCTTCCACTGCAGCTCACAGTGTATGTAGCAGGGGACAGATGTGAAAATAAAAGTGCAGTGTTAGCGAGTGAAGCCCTCTGCAGCCTAGGGAAGGAAAAAAGCTGCGGTTCCGTGGGAGTTAGGTGTTCAGAGTTTGAGCAGGGTCTTGAAGGATGTTCAGGAGTTTACCAGGAGACAGGAAGGATAAAGCAGGAAGGGAAACAGAAGAGTAAGTGTTTAAGAAATGTAAAATATTTCCTTGAGGCAAAAGGGTAGGATCTGTAGAAAGGGAATAGGGTGGGGGAGGAAAGATACGCAAGTGTGTGTGAAGGACACTGTTTGCCCCCTAAAAAAGGAGTTTGGGCTTTCCATCCAGAAGGGCATAGGGAGCCAATGAAGGTTCTTAACTAGAGGAGTGATAGCTTTTTTTTTTTTTTTTTTAATTTTGAGACAGAGATCAAGCAGGGGAGAGGGGCAGAGGAAGGGAGAGAGAGAATCTCAAATGAGCTCTGTGCTGAGTGTGGAGCACCAAGCCCAACTCGGGGCTTGATCCTACAACCCTACGAAACCAAGAGTCAGATGCTCAACTGACGGAGCCACCCGGGCACCCCGAAGGAGTCTTGCTTTTAGAGTCTTGTTTTTCAGAGGCGAAGGCTGAGAGGGGTAGACTGGAAGAGAAAATTAACATTTATTCATCAATTACTGTGTACTGGCCATTGGGCTCTGTATTTTATTTGGTCACTCCAACCCTTTATGATAGCTTTTTTTCAAGCTGCCAGTCAAGATCAAGAAAAAGACCGAAAAAAAGGAAGGGAGGGAAGGGGGAAGGGAGAATAACTATAGAAATTATCAGAGCGTCGCGGGTAGAAAGGTTTAGTATTGTTTTTGGAAACTTTGCTACACATTTTCACCTGAGTTTTAGGGTACTGTATCGGGGTTCAAGTGTTATTTCTCACTGCGGCTTATGGTGTTTTAAAAAAGAAAGAGAAGCCGCTGCTGTAAGGTGTAGGTGTGACTAGCCTCATTTTGCAGGTGAGGACATAAGGCGCAGGGAGTTTCAGTACCCTGCCCCTCTGTAAGTGGGACGTAAATTTCAAACCCAGACTGGTCTGAAGCCAGCGTGGATTCCTGCTCAGTAATGCCAGGCAGCCTGCCCAAGTTACGCATGTACAGCAGACCTGGGAAAGAAAAACGTACCCGGGTCGCGCCTCCCAAGGGCTGTATGTACTCACACAGCACCTCATTCAAGGAGGTAAATCGGAAAGGCCCAACTCTCTGTCCGCCCAAGGTGCTGGACAGAATGTATATTCCAAGAGTGCCCTAGACGCACAGAATCGGATTATGAGCGGCAGCCCCGGGAATCTCCTTTTAGAGAGCTTCAGGTGATTCTGGGTGGACCGCCCGTTGTGGGGGGAGGGGAGGGGCGGGTCGCTGCAATAACTAGGTGAGGATGAACAGGGGCTTGAACTGAGATGGCGAAATAATCCCTTCTCTCAGAAGTGTCACGTAGCCCAACTCCCGCTATTGTGTTGAACTCCGACGCCTCGCGGTACAAAGTCACCTGGGGGCTCATTTCCCTCTCCCGAAGCGATAAAGGCGAGGGAAATTAAAAAAAAAAAAAGGCTGGTGGCTTCCCACTCACCAGCCAAGGGGTTTGAGTAGCCGAAAAGCAGGTGGCTCCCGCCACTCCAGGGCGACACTAGATTGAGGTGTAAAGTGTGTACTATTTATAGGGCATTTCTGGGCCTCACCCTAAGGACTTCTGATTGGCTTTGGGGTAGATCTATCACTCATCTTTTGGGTTCGAGGTGGGTGGAAGGTCAACCACGACCAATACAAAACCACTCCTCAGCTAAGCCCCTCCCCATCCAGCTTCCTGTTGCTGTCCATCAACCACCTCGTAGGCGGGACTTCACGTCCCGCCAATTGGCTGACGAACATGTCGTTCACTCTTCAGTAGGTTTCCGGTTGGTGCCCTCTACTGTCCATCAGTGACATTTCACAAGTCTATTGGCCAAACCAACGTCGCTCTAGACGCCTCTCTCTGATTGGATACTAGTGCTGTCGGTCCCCAATGTACTGAACTCTTATTGGTGAACGCTGCCGTCGCTCGGGCGGTGGCGGGCTCCGGGATTGGCGGGTGCTGGGCGGGCGGTGTCAGGCTCTCGGTGGCGGCGGAGGCGGCGGAGGCCAGGGAGGAAGATGTCGTAATGAGCGGTGGGTCCTGACCGCTGCCGGCGGGGTCTTTCCGGCCCCCAAGGGTCGGGAAGACGGGCAGAGGCCGCAGGGAGGGGAAGCCGGGGCCGGGGGTTCCCCCCTGGGACCGGGCCTGGCGCCGGGGCCCGGCTCCGGGAGGGGCGGGGGAGGGAGGATTCCCGCCCGGAGGAGGAGCGGGGCTGGCCAGCCGGGCGGAGGCACCCGGAAGGGGGCGTTCGACTCCCCGCCCCCTCGGAGCCCGCTGGGCGGGAGGGCGGCGCTTCCGGGGGCTGGTGAGAGGTGCGGGCACCCGGGCGTGCCTGGCACCCCCTTCACCCAGTTGCCTACCCACCTCAGTGCTTCCGGCCTGTGGACATAGCCTGGGTCTGCTCCGAGGAGGCGGCCCACGCTCCTCGCGCTAGCCCTGTGTTGGGGGACCCTCCTGCATTCTGACTCGGTACCTACCGGCGATTCAGGGCCCTCCCGAGTGCAGAGAGGGGCGAGGGAGTGCTTAAAATGCAGACGGCGCCAACCACATGGGCACTGCGGGGCCTAGAAGCCAGCCTGGTTCCCGATATACCCCAATGGAGAGATGGTGTGTCAGGACACGAGGGCACCGCCCCCCCCCCCCCCAAAGGGCAGATGACCTCTTGCCTTAGACTGCGACGTGGACATAAACCTAGTAATGTTTTCACTTGGGTCCTTGAACACCAGCTAGATACCCGCAAGCTCTTAGCAGAATTATGAGCCGTTTAAGAACTTGCTGACAAAGCTCCCAGCCTGTTAGCTGATGCTCCGTCGGTGGGACTGCTGAATCCCAAAAGCCAGGTGCGAACCTAAGGAATGACAAGAAATAAAACGGATATTTACTTTCTTTCTCCACCCTGCCTCCATCCCATTGCTGACTTTTGGTTCTCAGCCTCCTACCCGTGCTTCTTGGCTTATGTTCCCAGTGGCTTTCTAATTTTAGTTGAAAAGGAACTGTGTCTTCTCTTCTGGGCAGTTGAGAAACCTGTCCTCACCGCATTCCTTGGTTTTGACTCCAGTATACCGTCATGTTTATTTCTTAATTAACTTGATCCAGGGGGACTCCATCTGGCTTTTCTCAGTGCACATTCTCCCAAAGTTTGTTTCTTCTTGAGGCTACTTCTTGCTCCCTTATTTGTGGTTTCCTAGAGAAAGGGAGGGAAGAGCTTGTAGATCTGCTTTAAGCAAGGAATTGGCTGACAGTCCCCCATTACGCTGATTTAATTGCAGAAAAAAAGGGTGATGACTGTTTCAAGGTATACTAGCATGCACCTGTCTACGACTTGGCATGCTGTACCCCAGAAGGCCTTAAGTATCACAATGGAGGGCTAAGCGTTGAGTTGGTATTTTGGATAAGATTTTTAGGGCTAGAAAGTTTAGGGTGTTGGCCAGTTCACAGAGAGGTTGTTGAGGGAACAGTGGTGAAGTCAACACCATAGAAGTCATTTTGATTAATAACACACAAAGAAACCTGTTGTCTGCAATAATGAATATAACTGCAGTGTCTTGTTTTGTTTTAAATTCTTGTGTGCGATGAAGGGGGCGAATCTGTCAGACAACCTATCAGTTGGGCTGATGATGTCAATGTTCCAGTGGCTTCCAACAGGCATTAATACCTGTTGGAAATGGATTCTCATTGGCTGGGGCGATTGGTAAGTTTTCTAATTCTGGTTCTTCCGCTTGGTTGTACAGAGGCTTAACCCCTCTTCATTTAAAAGCAGTAACAACAAGGAAAAAAAAAAAAGCCGGTCTGACATAATTATAAACTCCCTGAGCTAGGCTGCTAAAGACACAATGTCTTTGCCAAGGAGACCCAAGTGGAATTAGTTCATAATTGGATCCTCACCTCACTGCCCTGTAAGGGGAGCTGGCTCCAGGAGGAAGAGTTTGGCACCAGTGTTGACAGCACATAGACTGGCCGGCTTTTTTCTCTCAGATTCTATTAAAGTTTGGGCCTCCGGAGGCCTGTCGGAGGAGAGAAGCTGAAAGAAGATTTTGGCAAATATCTGGGTAAAGGAGCTTCGTGGCATAATAGCATATAGGGCAGTTCATTTTGATATCTTGTCCTTGAACTTCCTCGTTCTTTCGTTGATTACTAGCAGCGTTTTGGAGAAGTTGCAGGGTCTCTTGTAGCTTGAACAGTCCTTTACAATAGGCATGTGATAATTCCTGACTCTGCTTTCAGAGAGTATTGCCCAACTAGGGCCCTCATGAAGACATCCTCAGCTTGTTGCCACTGGTCGGTAGACCCTGGTACTGGCTTGAGTTCAGCAATCTTCTAGACCTTTGTCACCATACATTTCTATGATGGAAATGTAGCGTCTTCTGTGACTTACCTTCACTCCCTCTGTTCTCTGTTTACCCACAAATTGGAAGGCTTGCTTCCAAGGATAGAAAAATGTAGTAATTAAAGTGTATACAGAGTATTAGAAATTGTAGAGATGTGAACTCTTCTGAGTTTAAACAATTATGGGGTCTAGTCTGAAACCTTGCAGGCTGAAGACTGGAAGTAAAATGTATTTGGAGAAGCGCCAGTACTTATGAGTTTGGATAGCTTAACGGGATTAGGGAACTTCTCATAAGTTCTAAACGAGGAACACTTGACCCACATGCTGGACTGAGAGGTGGACATCATTATGGAATGAATTCGTTGACGTTTTTGCTTACTTGTTTTTTGCTACGAATTAGGAGGGTAAAAACATGGGGCATTACCAACTCCAGGGCACTGTCAGCCTAAGTATCGGGAAAGGATTAGAGATTGCCCTGGAAGAGATGTTCCCCGGTGGTACTGGAAGATTTGTCCTAGTTGACAGGATTCTGAAGGGGAAAACTGATTTTTCCACTGCCTCACGCGATGCTAGAAAGAGAACCCAGGAGCAAGCTCAGTCAGCACTCGCTGCTTAGCTTCCCCCACACGGCCAGGAGGTGCTCTTTCTGGGTGCTCCGAGGCCGTCACCGGCACAGGGCATTACCGTGTGGTTCTCATCAGGACGTGCCCTGGGGAGCCGAGCTCTGCTCAGGAGCAAGGGAGCACAAAAGGGCTGAGTGCCCAGGTTAGATGCTGTTCAGTCTGTCCCCGTGAACGGCTTCAAGCAGTGTTGAGATGTCCAGGCTGTTTGTGTCACCGGAAGAGCATGTGTGCAGGTCCAGCTGTTTGCATCCCTCCTTTGGACGTCTCATTCCTTAGCTGCAGCTGGTGTCAGCTTCAGAGTTGTGTGCTGTACCTGGCCGGAAGCCTCACCGCGTCGTAATGCCAATGTTTAGCTTGCGGGACTGTTGTTTTTGAGACTGAGGGCTCTGAGATGCCGGTTTGCCCTTAGGCCATGACTTAGGCTGTTAGGTGGCCTCTTTCACCTCATCCACGGGGTGAAAAGTGGCCCAGGAACGACCAGCAGACTCTGGCCTGCCCACTGCCAAACGTCCTCTTTCTAGAGCTTCCTCTTTGGCGTATTTGTTAGCTTTCCCCTGGGGTTCAGTGGAATCATGGAGCGGCTTCCCAGAGAGTGTGACTAGGGACTAAGAGACAGCAGGCAGGGCTGTGTGATTGAAAGTGGAGTATTTCTGCCCCTGGCCAGTGTCGGGCTGAAGGCTTCTCAGATTAGCCTAAAGACAGACCAAAACCTTTCCCAGCCTTCCCAACGGTAAATGGTAAGCCAACCCTCTCTTCCCAGGGGAAATGAAGTCAGTGCTCATTTCACAACTGGTCCGAGCCGGGATGAATGTGGGCGTGACTCACAAGTAAATGTGCCAAAGCAGAGAAAACACGTGTTTGTACACAGTGGTCTTCTAGGGGGAAAAAGTGTATCTTGGTTTCTTTTTCTCTCCTGTTCCCTAAGAGCGGTCTGGGACCAAGTATTCTTTGTACCATTTCCTGGGACTGCTCTGTCAGGGTGAAGAGCTGCCCTGGGTCCCCACGCACTTCTCCAGTGTCCCTTCCAGTACCACTGGCTGTGACCCAGGCAGGATGCAAACTAGCAAATGACAGTCACATTTCGAGGAGGCATATTCATATAGCCAGCCCTCATTATCTTAACTCATTTGGAAAAGAATTCCCCTTCCCTGGTGCAGGTTCATTGAAAGAAGCATTGAAAAGCGGTGCCTGGTGTGTGGTGATGAGGTGTGTGCTTTGAGATCTTTGTCCGGGTGCAGGACTGGACTGTGCGGGTCTGCACACAGGTACTTGTCCCCGCGTGAGGCAGTGGGCGGGCTTGGGAGTTCCATCTGGGACAGCATCAGCTGAGCTGACCTGGCGGGTGGATTCCAGCCTCGTGCCAGGACATGCACGTCTGTGGGTTTTCTCCTGTGGTTCTTAAAACTCCATTTAGGCTCTCCCACTCTGCAGTCTCCAGGATTCATTCACTCATCCATTCAAAAAATAAAATATATACTAGGCACCTACTATGTGCCAGGTAGGAGGGATACATGGGTGGGTAAGGGAAGGAGAAGTTCCTTGCTTTAGGAAGCCTACATCTTAGTGGGTGACAATACATAAGTAACTACTGGATATTAGACAATGAGAAGTAGTACGAAGAAAAAGAGAAGACAGAAGAATGTGAAAGGGTGCAATTTATATAGGGTGGTCAGGGAAGGTTTCAGTGAGAAGGTGACATGTGAGTAAAGCCACAGAAGGAGGGGAGAGATTGAGCCACGCTCAGTCTGGGGTGGGGGGCGGGGGAGGTTGAGAACCCAGCCAAGGAGGACAGCAAGTGCAAAGGCCCTGAGAAGGGGCTGTACCTAGTATGTTGGAAAGCAGCAGGGAGACCAGCGTGGCCGAAGTAATGAAGAGGAGGGACAGGATAGGTCAGATAGGGTCCTTATGTGTCACGGTGGGGACTTCAGTTCTTACTTTGAATGGGAGACAGGATGCTCTTGGGGGGCTCTGAGCAGAGGAGTACTGTGATTTCACTTAAGTGTGATGGGTCTCATTCTGGATGCATGTTGAGAGCAGACTGACGGGAACAAGATCACAAGCCCGGCTAGGAGGCTTTTGCAGTTAACCCAGTGACAGATGATGAGGATCTGAATCTGGGTGATAACAGGTGGTGGTGAAAGCAATCAGATTCTGAATGTATTTTGTACTTTCAAAATGCATTTTCTACCTTGAACCGAAACACTGTTTGCTGGCTGTCATATGTAGAGTGTGGAAAAAAAGAAGGGTCAAGTATGCCGTACAGGGTTTTAGCACCGAGCTGCTGGAAGGACAGAATTCCATTCACTGCACGGGGAAGTTTGAAGGAGACACAGAATTAGGACGATACCAGGCATTGGTTAGATCTGAGATGCTTGTTGACATATCCAAGAGGAGGTGTCAGTAGGCAGTCGGATGGATATACAAGATATAAGTTTGGGAGTCATCGTTATATAGAACCTGTATGTTACTGGTTGTTAAAATGCTGTGAGGCTAGATGAAACCGCCCAGGAAATAGGTATGGACAGAAGAAAAATAAATGCTGAGACTGCACCCTGGGGCAACTCAACCAGTTAGAATTTGAGAGGAGAGGAGGACCCGGCAAAGGAATACTTTGAAAAAGTAGCTAGAGACATAGATCAACCTGGCAAGTGTGTTCCCGAAGCCAAGTGTAGAAAGTGTTTCAAGGAGAAAGAGGGGTCAGCTGTCAGATCAACACACAAAATAAGGTCTAAGAATTAACTGTTGGATGTAGCAACACAGAGGTCACTGGTGGCACAAGCAGTCTTTGTGGCATGGGCAAAAACCTGGAGCAGGTTCAACAAAGACTGGCAGGAGAGGAATTAGGGGCAGCACTTATGGGTACCTCTTGCAAAGGGTTTTGTTTGAAAAGGGGAGAAATAACAGCTTTTAACTGCTGAAGGGATTTTTTTTTTTAATGTTTATTTTTTGAGGGGGGGATGAGGGGTAGAGAAAGAGACCGAGAATCTGAAGCAGGCTCCAAACTGTCAGTGCAAAGCCCAACGTGGAGCTTGAACTCGTGAACCGTTAGATCATGATCTGAGCTGAAACTAAGAGTCAGATGCTTAACCAACTGAGCCACCCAGGTGCCCCGGGAATTTTTTTAATTTTTGTTGTTGTTGTTTTAGAGAGAGAGAGGTGAGGAAGGGGCAGAGAGAAAGAGAAAGAATCCCAAGCAGGCTCTGCAGTGTCAGCACAGAGACTGACACGGGGTTTGAACTCACAAACCGTGAGATCATGACTTGAGCTGAAACCCAAGAGTCAGAAGCTTAACCCCCTCAGCCCCCGGGTGCTTCAAACTGATGAAGGGAATTTTAACTTCCTGATGAAATCGTGGGCCCACTAAGAGGCCTGGCCTGAGCCGCCTTTGGCCTGAGGCATTAGCAAGCCGCCACTCAGAGTTGTTCTCATTTATGGAAAGTCAGTGAAGTTCCTTTTACCCTTACTGAGCTCCTTTATATGGTTATTGTGGTGCTGGAGGCTTGCTTGTCTGCAGTTTGGTGTTTTTAACCACCAGTGTTGCTGCTCCCTCCGTGCAGGCTGGTTCTCTTAGCCCATTTATGAACTCCCTTCAAGGTCCAACTTTGTTCTCTAAAACCAGCCACGGCTTGCTTTTCCCTTACCAACTCTGAATTCTTCCAGGCCAGGCAACTGGGAGAAACTGTTTTGTTGGCTTCTGGCCCAGCTGAGCTGACCAAAATAGCCTGCAGAAGGACTGTTTGTGCAGAGTGAAATTCCTCCAGGGGAAATACCATAGCGGATGGCCAAGAAGGCCATGGTAGGAACCCATGAGGCCAAAGAAGAAAAAAAAAAAAAAAAAGCCAGGTACCGCCAAGTCCTGGCTATGGAGTTTGACCCAAGTTCTCTCCAGAGGGAAAAGAGCTTCCTAAAGCTTATTGTGGTATTTCTTAGGTCCCCTTCTCTCTCATTCCCTGTGTCTCAAGAGTAATGTTCTCAAGTGAAGGACCAGTGGAGCGGCCCCCAGTCTGATGGCAGGGCTTTGGGGTCCTGTCTGAGGCCTCCTCCTGTTAGCGGTGCTTCCTGAGCCAGGCCATTGGAAAGACCCCTAGGACAGACACCACTCATTGCCCTGTGATAGGGGAAGGGGCCTGTGGGACCTTTACGCGGGCACACAGCACGGGCTCTTGCCCCAGACTTGGGGGTTGGGAGGGAAGAGGTCAGGAAAGATCTTCCCTGCTTAAGTGAATTATAAACCGAGCTGTAAGGACTGGAGTTAGCCAGACAAATGCCAGAAAGAGCAAGCTTAGGCTCCAAGAGAGAGAGGGCGTGTTGTAGTTCCAGAAATGGAAAACACTGAAGTGCCTGTGGGGAGAGTCTGAAGAGCAAGAGATAAAGGAGAGGTAGAGGGGGAGGGGCAGGGTGTTTTTGGCTTTTACAAGCTTATCCTAAGATCATCTGAAGCTATTGAAAGGTATAATGGGGGGGGGGGGGGGTTGGCGGCTGGATGGGATTTGCATTTTAAAGATTCTTCTGACACTGATAGTGGAGGCTGGATTAGAGGGGGCCAGGCCAGAGGCTGGGGAGCCATTTTGAAGACTCTGGGCAGTATTCCAGGCCGAGCAGAAGGTGGTTAGTGCCAGGGTCGGGGCAAAGGGGATGGAGAGTGGTGAGTGGATTGGAGAGAGGTTTATATTTAGGAGATAGACTCATGAGGGCTTGATGAGTCATAGGCAAAGAGGATGATGTTCAGGTTTCCTTGTGATTGGAAATACCAGACAGAAGTTGGTTGCACCAGAGACTACTATTATTCATCGAGCCCGCAGGCACTGAAGGGCCCCTGTGTTGTGTGTAGCAGTGCAGTGAAAACCGTCCCGCCCTCCCCCCCAACCCTTCTGCGAATATCGAGAGACATTAAGCCTGTGATTATTTAATGGGTGGCGAGTGTTACCAGAGGGGTTAACCTCATCTCAGGGGTCTGAGTAAATGACAGCTGGGTACATAGTGGGCTCTCAATAAATTTTTCTGGGGAAAAACCAGGCTGAGACGTGAAGGGTGAGTAGGTGTTAGCTAGTAAAGAGAGAAGAAAGAGCCCTGAGCAAGGAAATGTCAGTGGCAGAGATGAAAGCTTCAAGGATCTGGAAGAGGGCCTGTGGAGGCCGGGGATGAGAACGCTGGGGAGAGGATGGGCAGAGGTGGCAGCTCGGTGTGGGAAGTCCTGTGGCCCGCCCAAGTGGAAGGCTCACAGAGGGCCGGATGTACCCGCCTGCCCCTCAGGAGAGCTGGGCCACATGCAGATCCAGGAGGTGGCAGTCTGTGGACAGTACCTGGAGCCCTGTGAGTGGGCATGGTCACCTGTGGAACAGGTGTTGGGTGAGAAGGATGGGTGTTGAGGAACAGAACCCGAAAGGGGAAGAGGAGGCTGGAGAGATAGGAGAAGATCCGTGGGAATTTTGAGGCGTTGGGAATAGTCAGGGTCAAGAACTGCTGACGGGGGTCTGTTGGATCTAGCAGGGAGGAGGTCTTGGGTGACCCAAGCAGGAGCAGGGAGAGCAGAGAGCCAGGGTCAAAGTCCTGATGCTGGTGCTCAGGGAAATAAGCAAGTGAGAAAGGAGGGAAACAGTAAAGTGCCGGCAGCTTTTCCACCAGGCCTGTACAGAAAGAGCCCGGAGACTCAGGGGCTGCTTCTCAGCTGGTGTTCGAACTAGACTGGCTTCCAGTCTGGCGAAAGGAGAGTCAGGGGTGGTGCCATCAGGCCCTAGACCCCACCCCACCCCACCCCCCAACCCTCCAGTCTGGAAGCCTCCCTTGATGCCCTTGGCATTCCTTGGAGCCTGAGAGAGCTACTGTTGCTTGTGTAATAAATCACTGTAAAACTTCACCAGCCAAGGGAGTGTTGGGAAAGTTCTAGCTAACCTGAATTAATGAAAAGTCTGAATGGCACAACTCTGAAAGGAATGCAGCTTTTTCTTTCAAGAACGCTTAGGAAATCCCACTCACCAGTGCTGCTAAGTGTAGGTTTCAGTGACCGGATCTAAACTGCTGTTAAAAGCACGCAGTACAATTGAAATGGTCGAAGTGGCATAAAACAATTACGTGGTTTTGCGCAAGAGTCCCTTTGCAGTCTTCATACACTATTTAGCCTCCCTTTGAATAGTATGAAGACAAAGTTAAGCGCAATTTATGTCCAAATTACACATTTTAAATATAAGGTTCCAAATTAATGAGGTTCTAAAGTACCTTTGATCATTGTCTTGCAGTTACACATCTATGCTTACTTCTGAACCACTTTTCATTTCCAAACACCCAACTGGAAATGCTTCTCTTTTCCCTTTCATGATTAATCCCAGGATATAGTTCTCCAGTGGTAGGGAGATCAGTCTCTGTTTTGGTTGCCCAAGCCTGCACCCGAGGGGCCACAAAGCTCTGAGTGACACTAGGAGAGATACTTACAAACACTGGTTTGAAATCTAGAGGGTTATTTCAAGAGCCAACTGGGGAGGAAAATGAAACCAAACCCAAATGGTACAAGGTCGTCACGCACCAGCAGGCTGCTTCAGTAAATGCTCCTGTAACTTCCTAACTGAAGAATCGCTCCGAGCCCAACCTGGTCTCCAAACAGTTTGAGTCCAGGGTAACAACAACTGTAGAGGGAGAAAGGGAGATGAGTAAGAAGTTCAAGGCCTTTTTTCAAGTCGTTTGCACTCTGTCCCATTCTAGTGTCCTTCTATTTCAGAGCAGAGGATGTCTGCGGGAGTCAGTCACCAATTTTAGCTAAGTGAACCTGAGCCCAGGGGAGCCTCCTGGGAGAGCCCCTGCCTTCCCTTCCCATCCTTGGCTGCAAGTAACTCATTTTGTGTTTTTAATCGCAGCATGGCCCGAGAATTGAAAAAGTCTTATAAAAGTTCGTTTAGTCCAGCTTCCCACCCCATCTAGACATCCCATCTCTGACAGAGACACACATCCTGCCTCTGTCTAAACGATTCCAGAAAAGGGAGAACATTACCTCAAAAGGCAACGGATTCTATCTTTTGAAAGTTTTCCCTTCTATTAATCCAAAATCTGCCTTCTTTTTTTTTTTTTAAGTAAACTCTACCTGCAATGTGGGGCTCAAACTTATGACCCCGAGATCAAGAGTTACATGCTCAACTGACTGAGCCAGCCAGGCATCCCCAAAATCTGCCTTCTTGAAGTTACCACCCTAAAGTCTTGAACCACCTATGGGATAAGTCCCCTGGTGGATATCACTAGTCTGGCATCCTGGTCACACCATTGCTCCTGTCCTCTGACCAAGCTCCAATTGAAAATGCCCCTTTCAAAATGTCCCTCAGAATGAAAGCTGACACTCCAGATGTGGCCCAGTTGTGCAGAACGCACTGGGACGATTAACTTATTCTTCTGTGATTGAACTTTTGGAAATGCAGTCCAAGATTGCAGTAGCTTTTTTGGCAACCACATCTAGATTCTGTTGCCTCCCGTTTAGCTTTGAGAAGAACCCACTGGGGCTTTTTCACAGGAGAACCACTGTTAAGCTCTGTCTTCCTGTCCTGCATGCATGCGATTTTTTTTTTTTTTAACCCAATGGCAAGATGTACTCAACTACAAAGTTTAAACCACTGTTTATTGATTACCCACTGTGTGCTCGCTGCTCTCCGTAGTAATTATTGATGCCTCCTAGAATCCCAGGAGGTGCCGTGCCCTTTGTCTTACAGCACAGTGAGGCTGAGAGGGACGCCCCCGCCACCCCACAGATAACAGCACAGACCCAGCTCTCATTTAGGTGTGGATGGAGCCTCATGCTCTAAAAGCACTGCACATACTAGTTTTTAAAGATCTCTGAACCCTAATACTGACACCCATTGTGTATTTATAACCCTCAGTTTTGTGACATCTGCGAGTTGAACTTGCCTGCT
This sequence comes from Felis catus, assembly GCF_018350175.1. NCBI lineage: Eukaryota > Metazoa > Chordata > Mammalia > Carnivora > Felidae > Felis > Felis catus. The sequence continues at coordinate 37,266,987 of NC_058381.1, read as the reverse complement.
TGGTCTTTGCATGGTTTTCCAAACTTCAGTGGTGAATCGACTACTCTAAAGCCACGTTTTCCAGCCTCTAGGGCGCAGAACCAATTTAGTGAGTCATAGCCAGCATTTTAAAAAAAATGAAATAGAGTAGAAAAATACCCAAGCACATCACACAGAGTAACGTAGATTTTGTTTCAGGAAACTCAGTGCCTGAGCATAGGACAGGGAGGCGTGTGGGTGCGCGCATACTCAGTCTTTATGTAAATTGTTTTTATAACTGTGGTTCGTGGTCAGAATGCTTTGAACATCACTGCTCTAAAGGAAAAATGTTTTTGAGTCAACTTAGATTGTCTTCATTAGAATGCTGCAACCTTACTTAAATTGTGCACAGAAATCTGTTTATCAACTCATTGATCTAGCTCCTATAAAATTAATTAACTACAAAAAAGCCAGTAAGAATCACATCAGCAACTTCCTTCTGGGAGGCTGACACTTGATGGAACCCGTATCGCGGCTGTCAGCAGCAGCGTGCCACAGCCTCGACACCTCAGGCTCCCTGAGCTGCAGACGCCTACCCTGCAGCGTCTAGTGCAACACAGCCCTCCCACGCTTCTTAAGAGCCGTCATCCCTCACTTTGCACAAATGTGTCGTGAATTAAATGTGCAGAATTAAGTTGTCTTAATTAGCCCACGCAGTTAGAGCGGCGCCACTTGGCACTGGTACAGTTGTGAAAACACACACAGGCCCCGAAACAGGCAAAGCCCAGTAAAGCAACAGTCACCCAGTGATCTCTATAGCATGCGTTCATTTTTAAAAGACCATCACAGTGAAAACACCAGAATAAAACATTCTGGTAGAAAAAGCACGGGCCTCCCAGGAGAAGCTGCCGACCCTTGCCCTGGGGCCCACCCCTGAGTTTGAGACACCCTGGTGGACCTTGCAGCAAACTCCCCAGGGTGTGTGGATCTCAGCCCTTTTAGGTAGAGGCACATTCAGCTTAGCCCCCAACCCAGACTATCCTGCCTGTGTTTTTGGTTTTGTTTTTGTTTTTTTCCTTCTCGTTTATAAGAAAATTTCAGTCAGATCCCTTGTTGAACTAAAACACACAGCAAAACACCCTTCTCTTGGTGTATCCATGCAAAACCCCAGGAAACAAGCATGACTCATTTTTTTTTGCAACCCTGTGCTTATTCCTTACGATCACTGCTTCCTTACTGCAGTAATTGTAGCGTGCGGTCATCTGTTCTAGCATTTTGCCGAGGATCAGTGTCTGTATTATTGCAGGATCTCCTAATACGATTTTGCCTAGAGCTGCTCTCTGGCTTCTCATATGCTTTGCGAGTGTGCCTGTAAAGTCTTACTCTGGAGTGCAGTTTGTGTGGCCCTAGGGCCTGGAAACCATTGAAGGCATCGGTCTTGCTGGCCCATCGTCTGTCCTGGGCTTAGTTCCTTCCCCTTGACTTTTTCTTTCCCTTCCCCCTACCTTTCCCGTGGAAGAATGACTCTCCGCCAGAGGCCAGCCTAGAGGGAATGGTTTGAGTAGTTGCCCTCTCTCCGTGACTTCAGTCCTCTTCCCAGGAGATCAGGGGCTCACTGCCTTCTCCAGTCTCCAGACTAATAACCTGGTTTCTGTACTTCCTGAAAGCTACTTTCCAGAGGTTCAAGGTACAAGTCTCACTGCCCAGTGGCCTTCTCCTTAGTGACTTATAAACTACAAGATGGCATAGATTCTTTGCCCCAATTCTCATGATTTCCACTTTACTTATATTTCTCTTAGATCGGATTTAAGTTCAGAGTATTGATTCCCTTTGTTACTTCCTCAGCGTTCTTTAGTTTTCTTTATTTAAAATTTAAAAAAGCACAATAGAGCATATTCATTGTGGGAACATGAGAAAATCCAGGAAAACAAGGAGAAAAATTCTGAGTCAAATGAAATTCTACCACCAAGGGATAATGGCCTTTAACATTTCAGCATTTTTAAAGACTTTTCCTGCTGTACTCATATTTAGAAATATAACACATTTAACAAAAATAGAGTTTACTCTGTTTTCATTCTTTTTGTTATATTCAGTCATTAGTTCTAGTCTTGGTGACACCTTTGGGGCCATACCTACTATCCTATATGAATTTGCTTAAAGCAGTTCCCCATGTGCTGAAAATCCATACCTGGGCCGTTGTGCCTTTGTAATAAAGGCTGAGAATAAAGCACCTAAGGTTTCCTCATGGAGCAGGCGTGTCCTTGTAGAGATCCTGGCTGAGGGATGCTTCTCTCCCAGGTTGGCTTGGCACCTGGCTATAGCAAGAGCGAGCAAGAAGCTTGGGTTAGAACTAGGGAGTTAGCTGCGGGGGAGGCGGGAGGGCGCCTCCAAATAGGGATTCCGATCTAGCTAGGGAGAGTCAGCAGTACCCTGTAGAGAGAGCTCCATTAGGTGACTGAAGCTGCTCTTGGTATAGTCTTGTATCGTCACGTTCTCCTAGGCTTTATGATGGCTGGAGACAGGACCAGCTGTCCTCACAGCCCCAGATGGCCAAGTTGGAGGAGAGGAAAGAAGGTCATCTACTAACAGGCACCTGGGTGGCTCAGTCGTTTAAGCATCCAGTTTCAGCTGAGGTCATCATATCATGGTCAGTGATTTCGAGCCCCGCGTCAGGCTCTGTGCTGACAGCCCAGAGCCTGGAGCCAGCTTCAGATTGTGTGTCTCCCTCTCTCTGCTCCTTCCCCACTCACACTCTTTCTCTGTCTCTCAAAAATTAATAAAGTTTTTTGTTTTTTTTTTAAAGAAAGGTATAGGGTTGCTAATCTTCAGTGGGGAGATGTGAGGAAAGGTTAACATCTCTTGGAGAAGCAGCAGCAAAGAGGCGAAAAGAGTGTCTGAGCCAGTGGGCTTGGGTTCTGTTCCGGCATCTTGTGCATTGTTCTGTCTCTTTCCTTCCAGCAGGTCCACAGACCAGCATGGCTGCCACTGCCGCTGTCAGTCCCAGTGACTACCTGCAGCCCGCCGCCTCCACCACCCAGGTGAGTGGGCAGTGGCTTCTGAGGGTTGGGGCTGCATCAGCCTGGAAGCACTCCCGGAAGCCGACATTAAACCACAGCCAAAAGCTCTGTACTGGCTAGGATACGAGACCCGGGAAGGTTCGGTTGTCCGCTTTCTCTCAACTAAGAAGCCAGGGCTGCTTACCTAAGATGGCACAGTTGAGCCGAGGGAAAAGCAGGGTTAAACTCAAGGTCCCTTCCACCAGACCCCCTGACCATAAAAGGGAAACAGAGGCTGTGTCCCTACACAGAAGCTCTGTCCCTGTAGCCTCAAAAGAGCAGCCCTCCCCACTTTACCAGAGTGTTTATTCTTCCTGTTGGCCTTCCCTTCCTCTTTCCCTCCCTCCCTTCCTCAGCTGAGGAATCAGGGTCCCCTTCACCCCTGTGATGGGCCCATGGACTTCTGTCTAAGAGCTGAGGATGGCTCCGTGAGCCCTGAGAAACAAGGATAGTGGGAAGTAAGGGTGTTAGTTTACCCTGCTATGGGGGCTTCTGGAGAGTTCCTTCCTGAGGAAGGCATTGCCCATTCTTTCTCCCTGAGAGAAAGCAGAGCCAGCAGGGAGGGGGAAGATGCTGGCACCCTGTCTACCAAGGTGGCAAAGAGCCTGCCAGGGGCCACGAAGGGCAGAGGGTGGCTGGGCAGTGGGTTCACACCTCACTTTCTCTCCGCCTGTTCTCTCACAGGATTCCCAGCCATCTCCTCTAGCCCTGCTTGCTGCAACATGTAGCAAAATTGGCCCTCCAGCTGTTGAAGCTGCAGTGACGCCTCCTGCTCCCCCCCAGCCCACGCCACGGAAACTCATCCCCATCAAACCTGCCCCTCTCCCCCTCAGTCCTGGCAAGAATAGCTTTGGAATCTTGTCCTCCAAAGGAAACATCCTTCAGATTCAGGGGTCACAACTGAGTGCGTCCTATCCTGGGGGGCAGCTGGTGTTCGCTATCCAGAACCCCACTGTGATCAACAAAGGGACCCGGTCAAATGCCAATATCCAATACCAGGCGGTCCCTCAGATCCAGGCGAGCAATTCCCAGACCATCCAGGTACAGCCCAGTCTCACCAACCAGATCCAGATCATCCCCGGCACCAGCCAAGCCATCATCACCCCCTCACCGTCCAGTCACAAGCCTGTCCCCATCAAGCCAGCCCCCGTCCAGAAGTCAAGTACGACTACCACTCCTGTGCAGAGCGGCGCCAATGTGGTGAAGCTGACAGGTGGGGGCGGCAATGTGACGCTCACACTGCCCGTCAACAACCTCGTGAACACCAGTGACTCCGGGGCCACTGCTCAGCTCCTCACGGAGAGCCCCCCCACACCACTGTCTAAGACTAACAAGAAAGCCCGGAAGAAGAGCCTGCCTGCCTCCCAGCCCCCCGTGGCTGTGGCTGAGCAGGTGGAGACGGTGCTGATCGAGACCACTGCGGACAACATCATCCAGGCAGGAAACAACCTGCTCATTGTTCAGAGCCCTGGTGGGGGCCAGCCAGCCGTGGTCCAGCAGGTCCAGGTGGTGCCCCCCAAGGCCGAGCAGCAGCAGGTGGTGCAGATCCCCCAGCAGGCCCTGCGGGTGGTGCAGGCGGCATCTGCCACCCTCCCCACCGTCCCCCAGAAGCCCTCCCAGAACTTTCAGATCCAGGCGGCTGAGCCGACGCCTACTCAGGTACCGCACTCACCCTCTGCACTTGCCTCCCTCTCCTTCACACTGAATGGCTGACACTCCGTTCCCCCTGGGCTTGCTCTGGAAGATGGTGCTGATGCATTTCCCACTTTGACCTGAGTGCTAGGATTCAGCATCGTCTGGGGTGGGCAGGAAGTGGCCATTTGGGCCGGCAAATGGGCTCTCTTCGGTTCATAGGGCTACATACAGCTCATCCTTAGAAATAAGCCGAGATGTCCCTATATACCTATATTGTGGTCCAGTTTTTCTTTCAGGGAGTCTCTTTTGGAGGATGGTTAGGGGGCAGATATATACTTTTTAATAGTAAAGTTCGTTTTTTTTTTTTTTTTATTATTATGGAACTACATACTCAGAACGGTACAAGAATGAAACGAATTTCAGTCAGAACCATAGAACTTGATGTAAAGCAAGAAAATTCTGGTCATTGTTAATGACAAGAAAAAAAATAGGGAGACACAGGCCAGCTTGATGGCAGGAACTCTTAGGCTAGATTCATCTGTGATGCTAAGAACTTCAACAAAAATGTTCTTATTGGGGGCTTTTATTAAGGTGGTGTATTACTCTGGAATCTCTTTGGCTCTGTGTGAGTTGGTTTTATTCTCTGTGTATGCCTACTAAGGGCCAGAGATGGTGCCTGTGCTGCAGATGGAGAACCTGGAACTCAGGGAAGTTAGGAAGTATCCAGTAGCTCATGGGGCATAGGTGACAAGAGCCAGGATTCAGCTTGAAGTTCTGACTTCAAACCCCACGCTCTTTTCTGCTTTTCACTTTGACTTGCTGGATCTCAGTGGCAGGTGCTACAATTAAAATTGAGGACAAGGATTTTTTTTAATGCAAGAAAACAGCTCCTGCCATCGAGGAATTTATCATGCAGTTGTCTAGAGAGAGAGAACCAAGGCATCGCCGTCAGTGAGAGTAGGGAGTTGTGTCCTCTTCCTGGGTGGAAAAGGAGTGCGCTTGAGTTTGACCCGTGTGACATGGGAGTCACACAGGAGGAAATCTGAGGTCTGCCTTAGAGTGCCTCCTCCCTTCTGGCACATTCTGTATTGTCAAGTGATTTTCTTTAAACTGTTTAATTTACTTATTATAATATCTATGAGGTTTCATCATCAGATCTGCCGTACAGAGGAACTGAGGTGATACCCGCTCAGGTGCACACATCCTTGGCAGTACCTCCCCTCGGTTCCCTGAGGTCCCAGATCTTGAGATTGATGGAGGCAGGGCTTAAACCTAGGTCTTCCTAAGGACATAATCATGCAAATGTGCATAGATTTAGCTACAACATTATTTTATTATTTTTAAAATATTTTTTAAAGTTTTAATTTTTTTTTAAATTTTTTTAACGTTTATTTATTTTTGAGAGACAGGGAATGAGCAAGGGAGGAACAGAGAGAGAGGGAGACACAGAATCCAAAGCAGGCTCCAGGCTCTGAGCTGTCAGCACAGAGCCCGACGCGGGGCTTGAACCCACAAACCATGAGATCATGACCTGAGCCGAAGTCAGTTGCTTAACCGACTGAGCCACCCAGGCGCTCCAGTTTTAATTTATTTTTAAAAGAGCGAGAGAGCACGAGTGGGGAGGGGGTAGAGAGAGAGAGAGGGGGACAGAGGATCTGAAGCGGGCTCTGCTTTGCCAGCAGAGAGCCCAATGTGGGGCTCAGACTCACAAACCGTGAGATCGTGACCAGAGCCGAAACTGGATGCTTAACTGACTGAGCCACCCGGGTGTCCCTACAACATTATTTTAAAGATAAAATAGTTTTCCAATATCCTCAGGTGCTGTATATTATACCACTAATTCTCTGTTAACTGTAGATGTAGGCAGTTTCCAGTCTTCTAGCTAAATAAATTCCTAAAAGTGGGGCAAAGGATATCGACATTTTTTTAAAAAGGCATTATACTGTGATTCAGACATGGGCAGTTCACGGTCAAATCTGGCCCACCCATCTGCTTTCATAAATAAAGTTTAATTAGAAAGCAGACATGTCCATTTGTGCTGCATTTGCACTATAAGGCAGAGATCTCATCGTGACCTACAGAGTTTAAAATATTTAGTATCTGCCCTTTACAGAAAAAGTTTGCTGACCCTTGCTCTATTTTATGAACAAAAAATGTTCTAGTAACAGAAACTTCAGATACACGGAAAATAGCAATTAATGTGCAAAAGGGGCACATATGAGAAAATTGGGGATGAGAACTGTGTATTCATTAAGAGATGCTGTAAGGTTTGTTTCTTTGCTTTTAACTGAGAAACACAGTCTCAGATAACCCAGGAATTTAAAAATAGCACTAATCAAAATCCCAGCAGGACTTTTTTAACAAATAACTTTTTGCCCCTGAATCATTTGAGTTCCCACCACAATCCCTGTCACTTCCAAATGTTTTATAGAAAGGGTCTTACTATTACATGCAAGGACATTCTACATAACTACAGTACAACCATCACACCTAGGAAATTAGCAAAGAAACATGCTAGCATCTAGTTTAGAGACTCCACTCAGGCCTCAGCACTTGTCCCGATAATTCCGTTATGGCAAAAGAGTCTTCCCACGTAGTTGGGAACTACATGCATGTAGTTGTCATGTCTCCTTAGCCTCTTTCGGTCTGGAACAGTTCTCCGTCTTAACTTGATGTTCGTGACCTTGACATTTTTTTTAATGTTTATTTATTTTTGAGAGAGGGAGAGAGAGCGTGCATTAATGGGGGAGGAACAGAGAGAGAGGAGATGCAGAATCAGAAGCAGGCTCCAGGCTCCGAGCTGTCAGCACAGAGCCCGATGTGGGGCTCGAACTCACGAACCATGGGATCATGGCCTGAGCTGAAGTCAGCTGCTTAAATGACTGAGCCACCCAGGCGCCCCTAATTTTAATTAAAAAATATATATATATTTTTAATTTTGAGGGGGGAGGGGCAGAGAAAGAAGGAGACACAGAATCCAAAACAGGCTCCAGGCTCTGAGCTGTCAGCACAGAACCTGACACAGGGCTCGAACTCACAAACTGCAAGATCATGACCTGAGCCGAAGTCAGATGTTCAACGGACTGAGCTACCCAGGTGCCACAATCTTGACACTTTTGAAGGCTACAGGCCAGTTATTTGTAGAATGTTCCTCAGTTTAGGTTTGCGTGATGTTTCCTCATGACCTCTGGGCTGTGCTTTTTTTTTTTTTTTTTTTTTTTTGCAGAAATACAGAAGTGATGCAGGGTGCATGATTTCAATTTGTCTCCCTACTGGTGACAATTAAAGTAGCAAATATGTTCACCAGATTTCTGCACCTTTTTTTCTTTGTAGTGAAGTAGCATTAAGAGGAAGATACTTTGAGATTATGTAAATAATCCCATTCCTCATCAGACTTTTGCCCACTTGTTTTAGTATCTTTCATTAGAAGAGATTTTCTTAAAATTAATGTTTTATTTTAGAAGAGGTTATATTTACAGAAACGTTGTAAAGGTAGTGCAGAGAGTGTCTGTTTACCTCTCACTTGAGTTTCCCCCAGTGTTAAACATCATACATTACCAGGTACATTTGTCAAAACTAAGAAACCGACATTGTACAAGACTGTTACCTAACTCCAAACTTGATTTGGATGTCACCAGTCTTGCCATTTATGTCCGCCTTCTGTTCCAGGATCCAGTCCACATACCATGTTGCACTTAGCGGGCACATCTCCCTGGGCCCCTCAGGTGATAGCTTCTTGGTCGCTATTTTCCATGATCTTGACAGTCTTGAGGTGTATTGGTCAGGTATCCTACAGAATGCCCCCAGTCTGGGGTTATAGGTTTTTGGAAAGAATACTACAGAGGTGAGATGGCCCTCTAATCACATTATATGAGGGGTACATGATGTCCATATGCCGTCCTGATGATGTCATGTCCCTGATGTTAACCTCTGTCGCTGGTTAAGGTCGCGTTTGCTAGGTCTCTTCATTGAAGTTACTACTTTTCCCATTCTCTGTTCTTTTTTGTTTTTAAGTTGATTTACTTATTTTGACAGAGAGAGAGAGAGAGAGAGAGAGAGAGAGAGCATGTACGCACACAAGTGGGGGAGGGGCAGAGAGAGAGAGAGACGGAGAATCCCGAGCAGGCTCTGCACTGTCCATGCAGAGCCTGACATGGGGCTAGAACTCACGAACTGTGAGATCATGACCTGAACCAAGATCAAGAGATGGACACTTGGGGCACCTGGGTGGCTCACCTGGTTAAGCCTCCAACTTCAGCTCAGGTCAATTCTCACAGTTCATGAGTTCAAGCCCCACATCAGGCTCTGTGCTAACAGCTCGGAGCCTGCTTCAGATTCTGTGTTTCCCTCTCTCTCTCTTTCTCTCTCTCTGCCCCTTTCCTGCTCACGCTCTGTCTCTCTCAAAAATAAAGACACATAAAAAAAGAGAGAGAGAGATAGACACCTAACCGACTGAGCCACCCAGGTGCCTCTCTCTGTTCTTTGGAAGGGAGTTGCTAAGTCCTAATATGGGAGTTGCCCATATTCATGGGCAAGAGTGGGGGTTAAGAATTAAGCTCTGCATCCTGGAAGAGAAAGTATCTACATAATATTATTGGGAATTCTTCTATAAAGATGACTTTTTCTTCTTTATTTACTTATTCAATCATTTATTTCTAGCAGTAGAGGGACTCATGTATATCTGTGTTATACTTTGGGTAATAATCCAGGACTGTGTTATTTCTTTTGTTACTCACATTGGTCCCACCCTCGGCCATTTGGAGCTCTTTCGGGTTGGCCTCTGTATCCCCTGACATACTCCCATCCTTTTCTCTTTTAAATCAGCTGTAAATATTCACATACTATGAAATTTACCCTTTTAAAGTGTACAACTCAGTAGGTTTTAGTATGTTCACAGAGTTGTGCAGCCATCCCCACTGTCTAGTTTTAGAACATTTTCATCACCCCCCACCAAAAGAAACCCTGTACCTTTAGTAGCCACTCCTCCTCTCCCCTTTCCCCCAACCCCACTGGCGACCACTAATCCATTTTGTGTCTTTATGGAATCGCCTATTCTGGATATTTCATTAAATGGAACCTTACAATAGGTGAGCTTTTGCAGTCGACTTGTTTCACTTAGTAATAATGTTTTCAGGGTCCATCCCTGTTGTAGCAGGTTCTTCATTCCTTGTATTTTCCTAGCCCCAGCCCTGGGGTGGATCATTCTTCCCAGGAGTCCTGGTTCTGATTGGAAATTGTGTCATTCTCTTCTCCATCTGTTTATTTATGTCAATAGGGACTATTAGGTTCCCATTTTATCCAGTGGGTTATAACCCATTAGTATTATTATTTTGATGTTCAGGTTTTCCCATATTTGGCCAATGGGAGACCCCTCAGGCTGGCTCCCGTGTCCTCTTCCCATGACACCACCATTCTTGTACCTTCGTACTTTCTGGTACAACAGGTGTTCCAAGGTCTTGCACTTTCCCTGCCCCCAAACCTGGAATCAGCTCTTTCTCCAAGGAGCCCTGGTTCCTTTTAGTGGAGCATGAGTTTTAGAAGCTGAGACCTGGGTGCTGGGTGAGCTCATTATCCCTGGAGTATTGCTGCTCCCAGCCTCTCTCAGTGGACACAGCCAAGAAGTATACATAAATATACATAAGTACGTACGTACACATATATGTAATACCTACATAGATAAAGATACAGACGCGCACATACCTACATATATTATCACACATTTCTATCTCTGTTTCTCTATATTGAAACCCAAGAGTTTCCACCAGTACCTCTGATTCCTGTCCAGTGCCACACACTTTATTCTCGATTCTCCCTTTCCATATTTGTAACCATCTTCTGTGACAGAACCCTCGCTTCCATTAGCCTTAATATACCCCTTTCTGGATCACTGCCCCCTGGATTTCAGCTCTCCCATGTGGACAGGTGCCTGCTGGGGCTGCGACACCCGTGCCAGGCTGCTGTCATCACTGCCCCAGAAATGCCCTCCTCGTCCCACTCACACTCTAACGTGCATATTTTTAAGGCTTTTGATAGACCTTCCCACATTTCCCTCCAGTAGGACCAGATCACCTCACAACTCCTGCTCCTGACGTAAGAGTGCCCGTTTCCCTGCTGTCTCACCAACAGTGAGCATATTTTATTTTTCCATCTTTGCCAATCTGAGGTGGAGGACAACTGTTCCTCATCGATCGTGCCTCCTAAGAGCTATTTTCGTTTGGCGGTCATTCATGGTGCATCTTTTGTGAAGTTCCCATTTAGCTCCCTTCTAATTCTCTACTTCTGACGCTGGCGTTGTATCTTTCATGCTGAGGAAATTCGGTGTTTGGTTTCCAATCAGTCGTCAGCATTTGCCACCTTAGTGTGGGGATGCCATCGACGGTGTGTGAATGTAGGTCTGGGCCAGCTGGGGAAGACTTGGGTGGGTGAAGAGGCACCCTCACTTCTCACTTGGGTGCGGAGGGATAACACTGTTCAAAGTGCAGGGGCCCAGCCTCTGCTGGGGCACTGACCCTTTGTCTCCGGCCCTTCCCAGGTCTACATCCGTACGCCTTCCGGTGAGGTGCAGACGGTCCTCGTCCAGGACAGCCCCCCAACAACAGCTGCAGCCACCTCTACCACCACCTGTAGCAGCCCTGCGTCCCGTGCTCCCCATCTGAGTGGGACCAGCAAAAAGCACTCGGCCGCAATTCTCCGGAAAGAGCGCCCCCTGCCAAAGATCGCCCCCGCTGGGAGCATCATCAGCCTGAACGCAGCCCAGCTGGCAGCAGCGGCCCAGGCCATGCAGACCATCAACATCAACGGTGTCCAGGTCCAGGGCGTGCCTGTCACCATCACCAACACCGGAGGTGAGAGTGGGCCCTTGGGCCAGGGTGTGGGCAGCAGGCCTGCTCGCTCACCCCTGGGAGCCGTGGGCCAGCCCGGGGTTCCCAGGAACCACAGCAAGAATACTGCCCATCATTTGCCTGGTCCCTTCTAGCTTAAGAGCATGTCCACTTGGTCCTTACAGAAGTCCTAGGAGATAGTTTTTGTTTTTTGGGTTTTTTTGTTTTTTTTAAACGTTTGTTATTGAGAAACAGAGACACAGCGTGAGCAGGGGAGGGGCAGAGAGAGGAGGAGACACAGAGTCTGAAGCAGGCTCCAGGCTCTGAGCTGTCAGCACAGAGCCCGATGCGGGGCTTGAAGTCATGAACCGTGAGATCATGACCCGAGCCGAAGTCGGACGCTCAACCGACTGAGCCACCCAGGCGCCCCTAGGAGATAGTTTAAGACGCGTGTTGGCCCCACCCGACAGCTGAAGACCTTGAATATGATGGAGAAATAAGATGTACTCAGGAAAGCTCTCCAGCTAACATACACATGCAAATTAGCATGGTACAGACCAGAGAGGGATGTTCAAGGGAGGTTCCAGGTAAAGGGACTTGAAAGAAGGCTCCTAAGAGGAGACAGCCTTGAGTTAACGGTTAGAAGGAAAGGAGGGAGCCTTTGGCAGTGGGAATGGCTTGCGCTACACTTCAGCTGGGTGGTAATACTTGGCAGTATTTACAGCGCCCTTGCATGTAATCAAAGGAACATGGGAGCTACCTAGCAGAATGGTTCCTGGTGCTTTAGCTGGGTGTTCTTAATTTTTTGGTTAAAGTTTTTTAGAAATTTATTTATTTTGAGAGAGAGAGTATGTGAGTAGGGGAGGGGCAGAGAGAGAGAGAGAGAGAGAGGGAGAGAGAGAGGGAGAGAATCCCAAGCAGGCTCCATGCTGTCCACGCAGAGCTTGACATGGGGGCTTGAACTCAAACGGGAGATCACGGCCTGAGCCAAAATCAACAGTCAGTGGCTTAACCATCTGAGCCACCCAGGCGCCCCCTCGTTGAGTGTTCTTCAGCTGGGTGAGGAGCACTTTTCAAGCCAGTGGGAGTTCTCTCATTCTTAATCTCCTCTCATCCTTAAATGAATCTATGTCACTCTGGTTTAGAGGCATAGGATTGAATCCACTCAGAGAGACACCAGTGTTAGGTCAGTGACACTCCCCATGCTTTGAATGGCTTTATGCACGTTGCAGAGGACTTGATTTGTCCCGTTTCCGCACTCTTATTAACAAACATCCCTGGAGACGTCCCTGAGAGCAGAGTTGGTATCTCACAAGGGCCTGAGGTTGGAGGCGTTTCTGAAGAAACACTCCAGGACCACTCAAGACAAGACCCTTCCCCACTGAGGTCACGTGGGCAGAGTCTGACACCGAACTCTGCCTGCGTAGTGTAGTGTTCAGGACACTCCCTCGGAGGTCGACTGTCTGGGTTCAGACGCAGCTTCTACCAATTATTACCTATGACCTTGATATGCCGTTGAGCCTCGGCCTCAACCATAAAAGAGGGATAACAGTCTCTAACTCAGGGGGTTATGAGGGTTAGATCAGTTAACACCTTTAAAGTCTCTAACGTGGTCTCTGGCACCTGACAGCCTCCCAAAAGTGTGAGCCGCTCCAATGATCATCTGTGTCAAATGCAGCAGGGAAGAGGGGCGCCAGGCTTCGTGACCCTGAACCCTGCCCCCCTCTCGTCCACAGGGCAGCAGCAGCTGACGGTGCAGAACGTCTCCGGGAACAACCTGACCATCAGCGGGCTGAGCCCCACGCAGATCCAGCTACAGATGGAGCAGGCGCTGGCCGGAGAGGCCCAGCCCGGGGAGAAGCGGCGCCGCATGGCCTGCACGTGTCCCAACTGCAAGGACGGGGACAAGAGGTGATTCGAGGGGGAGGGGCCACGCCCCCAGCCCGGCACGGACCCTGTTGCCCCGGCCCTTCTCCGGGACGCAGGTGGGAGAGGGGTGAGGTAGCAGCTGCCTGCCACCCGTCCCCCTCACCTTTCCTGTGCCCTCCGACCTGACCTCTCGTCCTCTCTCCGACCTGTCCTGCCTCCCTCTTCTACCCCCTCCCTTTCTCGGCTTCCCACCCCCTCCGTCCCCACCCTCAACCCAACTCCCAGGTCTGGAGAGCAGGGCAAGAAGAAGCACGTGTGCCACATCCCCGACTGCGGCAAGACCTTCCGCAAGACGTCCTTGCTGCGGGCTCACGTGCGCCTGCACACCGGCGAGCGGCCCTTTGTCTGCAACTGGTTCTTCTGTGGAAAGAGGTTCACACGGAGCGACGAGCTCCAGCGGCACGCCCGCACCCACACAGGTCTGTCCCCTCCCCTGCGGCACGCTCCGGGCCGCACGGGGTGCTTCCGGCCTCTCCCTCAGCCCACTCAGCGACATCGAGATTCCCGGCCGCACTGAGTGAGAGCTACACTCTCACTTCTCGGGGGGTCCAGGCCTACCCAGGAAATTCTTTCAGGCCAGTCCTTTACTGTAGCGTTTCCCAGAGTGATGCCATTCACGTTACGCAGCCTCGATGACGTCTGCCGTAGCCACACGGTTATTTATTTAACAAGCCCTGCTGTACCGTGCCAGCCACTGGACAGTGCGTGTTACCAATGAACTAACTTAATCCTTATAACGACTCTGTGGGGAGGGTTCTTTATTATGCCCATTTTACTGAGACATGGGGAGGTGGCCGGGTCACCAGGCCCTCTGGTTCCCAGGTCAAAATCTCTTTTTTTTTTTTTTTTAAGTTATTTATTTTGAGAGAGCATGAACAGGGGAGGGGCAGAGAGAGGGAGAGAGAAAATCCTAAGCTGTCAGCGCAGAGCCCAACACAGGGCTCCAGCTCACGACCCGTGAGATCATGACCTGAACCGAGATAGTTGGACACTTAACTGACTGAGCCCCCCAAGTCCACGGTCTAAATCACTGTCCCACACTGCCTCTGCTACTATCACTTTCCAAATGATTTTCCTCAGATTGTTTCACTGTTTTTACTCCTTTACGTCTAGTGCAATATTTTTGGCACCATAGGCTTGATAATAGTTACATATTTTAATGCACTGGCAAATAAATGCAAAACTATAAAGTAGAACAGTGTTCGTCCAGCTGCCACCTAACACTGTCGCGGGCATCTCCAGTGGCCTGTGGCACATGCTTTGAGAACCACTGCCAGGGCGAGTGTCTCCAGTGAGCAGACCCCTGGCCTGGGACTAGGGATGGGGCACGTGACCCGAAGCTACAGCCCCTGGCCAGCCACCCTCCTGGGGGAAGAGGAGTAAATACTCAGAATGGCAGCTGACAGGTCGGTGGGCAAGTGGGGTTTTTCGGCAAGTGGGTCAGTCACAGGGACAAAGATCAGAAGGAAGCAGGTGACAGCCCTACTTGGGAAGAGTCCTGGGTGCAGGTACAGGGACACGAGTACAGCATTTCAGGCAAGGGACAAGGGAGGGGAACAAAGTACACTGGGAAGTGACGTCATGTGGGGGGTGGAGGGAAATATGAGAAGTATGAGCTGCCGGAGGGTTTAGGTGAGTCGACCACAGGGAGCAAGCGTGTAGGCAGGAGGCGGGTAGGTTATGATGACAAGGCAACGCCAGCTTTACAGGGTGCCCCTCACACCTCACATGCACCCCCTCTTCCGGGCTGGGACAGCGTCCGCATGTGGGCTCTGAGTGACGCGCATCTCGTCTTCCCAGGGGACAAACGCTTCGAGTGTGCCCAGTGTCAGAAGCGCTTCATGAGGAGCGACCATCTCACCAAGCATTACAAGACCCACCTGGTCACGAAGAACTTGTAAGGCCAACTGAGGCGGGAGGCCCTGAAGATACAGTCCCCTGTCTGTGTCCTGCCTGGGCCCCTGGTGGAAAGGAGGCTCCGGGTGCCCTGGGCCACCTTCAGCCCCTCCCTTCTGTTCTGCGACCGGTCCCATAGGAAGGGGCTCCGTCGCCCAGTGCTCACCTCCTTCTGAAGCCCCTTGGCTCTGCCCTGGCCCTTCCCTCTCACCTCGAGCTCCGGCCTGCCCAGACTGTGGACAGTGGCCGTGCCCAATGAGACGTTCTAAACCAGGACGAATGGGAACCCTTATTTCCAAAGGAAAAACATGAATTTCACTCCGTCGAGGAGCAAAGTGAGCCCCCCCCGACCCCGTCCTCTCCCCCCAACACTGCCGGAGTCGCATTGTGCCATGCCCCTCTCTCTCCCGCCCCTCCCCGGCCCCGCCAGCCACCCAGGACGCCCCGGGACCCTGTCCCCAGGGCACGGCCGGCATCCACCTCCGGGGAGGCTCACGGGGCTGCCTCACGCCACATGCCACATGCCCAGCCCTGCCACCGCCCTCCTCCAGCACATTCCAACTTTCTATTTAAAAAGTCGAGCTATCCACTGATGCCCTCTTTTTCTATGGAGAACGTTGCCTTATACTCTACTTCAGATGATGAACACTGTGTATTGTGTGTGCTTTAAAGTTTTATTTAATTGCTCCCTTCTTCCTGTCCTCGTTACTTGCCTCCCCCACGCCTGCTTCAGTTGAGGGTTTGGGGGGCCATGAGGAGCGTCGGGGTTTTTTCTCTCTCTAGCAGTTTTCTTTTCTAAAGGACACAGCATTTCAACTCAAATCTGGATTCAGATGAAAACACCTCCACCTCCTGATCCTCTGCCCTCAACCCGCCCTGACCGGCCCCAGCCCTACTTGTGTATAGTGTATATTGTATAATAGACAATTGTGTCTACTACATGTTTAAAAACATATTGCTTGTTATTTTTGAGGCTTTTAAATTAAACAAAAATCCAACTTTATTTTTAGTTGTAACTGCTTGAGGTATGTTTTATGAATTAAGTGACAGATTTGTTATCCTTTATTAACGATGTACTTTGTTGGTCAGCACTGGGCTGACAAAAATTTTTTCTTGCTAATAAATTTAGTTGCCTGAGGCAAAATCTGCAACTTGGCAGGTGCAGCTTCTTTGATCTTTTACCACAGAGAGCTTGGGGGGCGGCGGGGGGGCCTCCAGAGGAGGGAGCCCTGGCTTCTCACGGCAGTCCACGCTGGGACCCAGGCAGGACCTGCCCTCCCGGCCTGAGCAAATCCAGGCCGCAGCCTGAAAGGGACCGCGGCCACACGGACCTCCTAGCGTTGGCATGCAGCCCAACAGCAGCCGGGTGGGACCTCGGGGCAGGGCCTAGTGTAGGTGTTCCCGCTTCCAGAAGCCAGCTTTGCGGGAATCAAAGCTGGCACGCTCTGCCTGCAGACTCGAGTCACAGCAATGCCTTCCTTATCAGCGGGCGAGTTCCTTCCACTCCCCAGTCTCGAGAGGAAGGCTTTGGCCTCAGAACCTGTTAGTAGGAACTGTTACTCTGGGGGAGAGAGCTTAGTCCCTGGGGATCTTGGCTTTGTCCCTTCCCAGAGGCTAAAGAGTCTGGAGAAAAGGCAATTTCTTGAGGGCCAAGATCCCTTTCCAGAGCTGGGACCCTAGCTTTACTCAAGAGAGGACCCTGGCCACACATTCCAATTTTCCTCTGTTCCCCGCCCCAGCACCCCAGAGAGGACAGCGGGTTGATTTTGGTTTTAACAAGTGCTGCAGCTCTGAAATTCTGGTGGGGATCTTGGGGGAGCAGAGCTGTGAGGAGGACAGCAGGGCACATGTTTAAACCTAGCAGGGGCCAGAAGAGCATCCGGTCTGAAGGGAGAGGTGAGTCACACAGACAACAGCATGTGCTTTCCTTTCAACAACGACACCTCTTACGCTCAAAGGGACACAGCCAGGGATGCTGTTTTGCAGGAGTGGCAAGGCTCTTTTTTTTTTTTTTTTTTTTTTTTTTTTTTTTTTGAGCTATCCATTCCCTCACTCTGTTTCCTTTGTCACTGGTGGCCTGCATTTGCAAGCAGATAGCTTTTACTCAGAGCCAATCCGCCCTCACGTCGGAAGAAATAACAAGGATATGATCTCAGACGGATCATGGGTTCTCTGCCCCTGACCACTGTACACAAACCCTTTGGGTGAAACCAGACCTGAATGTGCTCTGGCACAGAAGCCTCTCGACCAGCCCCCATCACTCCTGTATCTCATCGCTGCACTGGCAGGAGGAAGACAGACGCGAGGTGGTTTCTCTCACTCACGTGTGGGTCACAAGGCTGGAAAAAATGTCTGGTTGTGTTCTGAACTGGGATTGGTGGAGAGAAGGGGATTACTAATAACGTGGCCACTTTCTGCCACATTCCCCCCCCCCCCCCCCCCGCCTTAGCTTTGCTTTTAGTCACAAAGAATTCTCCTTTCCTGGGAGTTGATTCCAAGCCATAGGCTTAATGCTTCACACGCAGAAACTGACCCAACTCCCGGGCATCCTTTGGAAGTGAGGGTGCCAGCCCCCGGCGGGCAAAACTGCCTTTTGGCACTCGGGATTTCCCTTCTTCAGGGAGATACTCAGGTTCCACAGTCAGGCCTCACTATCTCTGCTTCCCATGGGATGCCTGAGTCAGATGGGGAGTGGGAGAGTGCTCTCTGCCCAGTGTGGGTGATGGCATAAGGAAAGAACAGAAGGACCTGGCTGGCAAGTTAGCCTTCATCTGCCTTAGTTTACTGGAGAGTTGCAGGGGGCAGGGTCTGTGGATGGCGTGATGTAGCCCAAGCTCACCCCAGGGCACCTGATAGGCCCTGGTGGAAAATCTGGGGGCAGGCCACCCCCAGCAGCTCAAGAGTGTGGGTCACGCTGCCCGAGTTCCCTCCTCTGCCCCCTTCCCTCCTCAAGGTCGTTGGCATCAAGTCCCCCCCTCACTGCCCCCCTCCCTTCTGCTCAGTGATGCTCAACACTGGGGCTCTTTGATCCCAGGTACTAGGATCACAGGCCTGGAAGGAAAGGGGACTGGGTCCCTCCTTTCTGAGACCCTCCTTCCTAAAGGCAAATCCAGGCAAAATACCTTAAAAACAAACAAACAAAGAAAACAAAAAACAAAAAACCCAACTAAGCCAGCAAATAGAGCTCAGGCTTTCTTCAAACCTCAGTCCATCTTTACAATCACCTTCTGAAGGCCCTTTGAGGCCCCCCGCTGGAGAATGACCGAGAGCCACCTGCAGCCTCTCAGGTCCCTGTACCCACTGGGGGCTCATGGCTGATGGAATGCGGCTGTGGTCTACACGGTGGTGGATTCCAGGAACCCTAATTCCGTGATTCACTGCCTTGGGAGACCTCTTGTGACCTGACCAAGGTCTTCGGGGTTGGGATGAAGTCACTAAAGGAAGTGCAGTCATGTCGGTACAAGTGGCAACTAGGTTTCCTAGTGAAGGAGCGGAGGAGGGAAAGGAGGAGGCGGGAAGCGAGCCTGGGAAAATGGACTCCAGAACAGGGACGGGCAAACCACAGCGGGCAGGGCAGAGGATCAGGGCTTGAGGAGGAGAGTCAAACACTTGTTCATCGCCATTCTGGGCGGGAGGAAATGAGAAGTGACCACGGGTCAGGCCAAAAGCAAGGACCAACCAGGACTTCTCAAGTGAAACTAAGAAGCCACCAGGTCATATTCCTTTGGGCCTGCCTGGGAACCCACCATCAGGCCCCCTCCCTCTGTCTGTGGCCCACACTCCAATGACCAAGGGAGCCAGGGCTGATGCCCTAAGCCTAAGCCTTGGAAAGCTTAACATCCCTCCAGGCAACGAAAGCACTTGGCCCTGCTCCCACCAGGCGCAAAACCCCCCAATGCCCCCCCCCCCGCCATGCCTAGCACCCAGGTACAGAGAAGCTTCACAAAGGCAGTTTATGCACAAACATTACAGAAGAGCGTTTCCTGGCTGCGACTGAACAGGAGCCAGAGACAGTAAGGGATGTGGTCCCTCCCACGAAGGCACTTCTGATGAGGCCTGGGGCTGCCCATGGATGGACGTGTTTGGGAAGTGACCCGTGAGCACACGCAAGGGTTGTGAGGGGTTAGCCACACAACCACGGGCAGGACACTAGGGTAAGGGACAGCCTCCTCTGCAACCCACTGCAAGCCTCTGACGACCTGGCTCCCATCTAGGCCCCCCAGTGACCACACTACTCAGGGCTCAGGTATCTGCTGGCTGAGTACCAAGTACCCACCCTCCTGTGTGTCCTCAGTGCACCCCAAGGCTGGACCCAAGAGTGCCTGAGCTTAGGGCCCCCAGCGCACCCCATCTGGCCTGCCATCGGCCTCCTGGAAGGCTGGGCGCTACATTTTACCGCATCACGGCCACCTTCTTGGGCCTCCCACCTCCCGCCGTCCTCCTTAATTCTCCCAGGCCCTCTTCCCTTCTCAGACATTCTCATCCTCCCCCATGGCCTCAGATGCCACCTCAGCGGCTCATGACGCCTAACCCAGTCTCATCAGCCTAGACCTCCCCCCTAAGCTCCAGACATGATTATCCAACCTGGCCAAACATCGGTGTCCCATAAACCCTCACGCTCCATGGGTCCGACTGGCTTCATTTTCCCCCCAAAACCTCCTCCTCCAACATGCCCCACTTCAATGAACAGCACCACCCATGTTTTCTAAAGGTATCATGGTGGGTGGATTCCCTCCCCTCCGGCGGCGCCCCAGACTCCGGCACCAGGCTCCCGGCTCCCAGCTTCTCCTTAGACAACACTGCCGAATCTCTCAACGTCTCCCTGTCACTGCCTCGCCCTCCCTTACCCACCACCCGCTCGGTCACCAGAGCCAGGTCCCCAAACACAATCACTGAGGTCCAAGTGAAATATATAATTCAACCAAACAATTAGACTACAAGGTGACATAAGGACATAAATGCAAAAGCCCCGGAAGAAAACAGGCGAGGCACAGTCCCCAAACCCGTACCCAGCCCTTTGTTTCATATTGAGAAACCAGTGTGCCTCCTCCGTACAGTGAAATATTACAATACGTTCTCTTTTCATTTAAGACTCTCCCGAGGAAAGATTAATAATTTTACAAAGTTGGGGGAGGCAGGAGGGTGGCAAAGTGTTTAAGAAAAAGCAGTAACCATAAAAAATTCATTTCTCCCACGCAGACAAAACCCCTGCTGGGGTTTCGGCAATAGCAGCAAGGCCGGCCCCTCTCCAGTTTGCGCTGCAGGGCTGTTTTCTGATCCAGACACCAAATCCCACTAGGCAGAAAAGCACAACACAAGCCTGCTTGTTATTTGCAAGACGGAAGGGAAAATCTAAAAAGGCAACCAGTTGCAAACTTCCTGCCTAATCGCCAAGGATGGGAGAGGCTGTTGGAATCTAGTACTTTTTTCTCTCCATCTGGTCTTAAAAAACAGAAATTAGACACTCTGGTTCAACAAGAGCAAGAAGGATTAAAAAAAGAAAAAAAAAAAAAAAGAATTGCTGTCTAAAAGCCTGACCCTTTCCACTGCCTGATCTTCAGCAGATGCACGAGCCCTGCCTACTTGTTCCTCACCATCTTGCTCTAGGAGAATCACCTGTTTGTTCCACATTTCCCTAACACTGTGCCTTTACCCACATCGTTCCCTCTTCCCGACATGCCCGTTCCATTGTCTATCTGGCAAACACTTACTCAGTAAGACAAATCAAATGTCTGCTCCCTTTACGAAGCCTTTCTGACTGACCCCTGGAGACCACTTTCTCCTTTCTGCTCCCCTTTACCTCACAGAGATAACTGTTAAAGTACCTGTAACTCATCAGCCTTTAGATCTGCTTCCCCCTATAAACCACAAACCCCCTGTGGGCAGGAAGCATGCCACTTTCTTCGTCTCAGTATTCTCAGACCTAGCTCAGTGCCTGATCCAAAAGAGGTCTTTAACAAAATGTCTACTGAATGAATAAATATCTATACTGAGCTCTTGGCTCTTAAGCAAACCATTCAGATGATCCTAGTCTTGTCCCAGAGTCCCAGGTCCAGGGTAACATAGCCCAAGAGTGCTAAGAGTGGGGCCCCATGAACAAAACCATCTGAGTTGAAGGGTGCTAATGACCGCTTACACAAGTTCAAGTGCATGCACTTGGAAGGAGCGGTGAACAGCAACGTTCACAGGTGGGAAGACAACCTCAACAAGAAAGTAAGTCCAGTCAACTCCCTCAGTCATGTTGATGGAGGAAAACGATGTAGTAAAAATTTCCAACCAGCGGAGAATCCATAGATCAACATCATTAGGATTTGAGACATGTATTACTTCATTGCAGTAAATTGGTCTTCTAGATTCCATTTGGCTCAAGCTACAACCATATAATAAAAGATGATAGGTATCTAATGTTGGGCTTTATGAAGCATCACACTTAGTAATGCAGACACCTGGGTAGGGCAGGAAGTTCCCCTTACCTGGCACAGTCCTGGGGTGCCTGCCTAGATGGCTCTGGCAGCTCCCCTTCCTGATGTTGGTGGAAACCAGGACTACTGAGAGGACTTGACCCAAGGCTGCCCCAGCCAGGTCAAAGCCGGAATGGGTACTGGTAGGTTTTTCCATTTCTCAGCCCTGTGTCCACAGCCTGGAAGTGGCTTTGCACAGTCACTTGCTCCCCTGTGCCCCCAGTTATGGCTGGCATTGACATAGGAACTAGACTCCAACTACCTAGGAAGGGCAAAATGTGAAGAAGGGAGAAACTTGGCTAAGAGGAGGGAGGCCCAGGAGGGGTGGGGCTGTGGTAACCTTTCCATCTAGCAGAACACTGACTAGTGTGAACTCCGCTGCACCATGAAAGGAGAAACCATGAGCACCATGAAAGGAGAACCCAGGGTTCAGAGCTGGGCAGGGAAGATGGCTCTGGTCTGGGATGGCTTGATCCCAAATGTCTCTCTTCCTGCCTTTCCATTCAGCAGTCTCCCTTCCCACCCCACAGCCTCTTCCTGACCCCACTGCATCTCCCCAGACTCCAGAGAACCCCACTCCCACCCCACCCCTGCCCCCCTCCCTGCCCCATAAATACAATCAGGCACAATACACAGTATCCATCCTGTGCGACCCACAACTCACTTCAACCTCTCCCACCCAATTTCTCCTCCTAACTAAATTGCCCCTCCTGTGTCTCCCTATCTATCACCTGGCCTCAGAGTCTGGCCCCTAACTCCGTTTTCCATTTGTCCTTTCCCTGCCCCACCAGCTTCCCTCCAGGGGCTACTTCCTGCACTAGGCTTGCCTCCAGGCACCTGCTAGGAGCCAGCCATTTAACACTGACCACTCCCTTTAAGCCCCCAGTGACTCATTCCCCGCTCCCAGCCTGGGCTGCTGCCGTCCCTATACCTTTAACAAACCTCCACGTGCATGTTAACGGCGGTGACAGCATTTCCTTGTGTCTCTGCTCCCGCCCCCGGAGGCGCCGCCCATTGGCTGCTGGGTTCTTCTGCTCTCGCTCTAATTGGCCTCGCTTCCGCAAAACTCCAACCAATGGCCTCTCGGCGCTTGTCTCCCTCCTCCGACCCTGAGCGCCCATTGGCTCTGGGGACTTAGTACCTGTTAGCCGGGCTTGGCAACTGGAGAATTCCTCCTTCCCCCGGGTAAAGTCCCATGCTGAGAAATTGGTTCCGAACCCAACAGAACCCGGCGCCGGGCGACGCCGGGTCACGTGGCTGGCGGCCTCATGACGTGCGGGCTGCGAGGCGTCACCGCGACGTTCGGGCAACCTACCGAGCGGCCCCTACCTCCACCACCTGTGCGGTGGCGGTGTCGTCATGGACCTGGGACCGATGCGCAAGAGTTACCGCGGGGACCGAGAGGTGCGGCCGCCGCCGGGCAGGGCCTCCCGCAGGGAGGGGTCCCCCGCGTCATCCCCCAAGGGGAGGGGAGTTTGGGGTCACCCGCGTAGGAGAAGGGTGTTCAAAGACAACCTACAGGGGGAGGGGCTCTGGGGAAACAAGGATGAAAAGAGGCAGCAGGTCACAGTGGGTACGCGCGCGAGCTCTGGGGGCGGCCCTGGCTGGGATCCTGCCATTCACGAGGTGCATCTCCTTGGGCGATAACTTAACCCCTCTGGGCCTCAGAATTTCCTCACCTGGGAATTGAGTACCTTACTCAGGGATGTTGTGGACTTTGATATTTGCAAAGTGCTTAGAACAGTGATAATCGGCTTCTAAATATTTGATAAGTGACACATGGACGAGGGGTACTGACTCAAGGAGGTGGGGAAGAGAAAGCTCCAGCTCTTACTCACTGCCTGATTCAGCCCCTTCCCTTACCATTTCCAGAAGTTCTTTTGCTTTTTCCTCCT
This sequence comes from Felis catus, assembly GCF_018350175.1. Taxonomy (NCBI): domain Eukaryota; kingdom Metazoa; phylum Chordata; class Mammalia; order Carnivora; family Felidae; genus Felis; species Felis catus. The sequence goes on along the minus strand of NC_058381.1, from coordinate 37,243,336 downwards.
GAGAGGAGGATCCAACAGAACTGTTTAGGAATTGAGGCCAGAGCCACCGTTTCTAAATCTGGTTGTGTGTGCGCATTTCCAGAAGTACTTGTTAAACATGCAGTTTTTCCTTAAACCTCAGACCTACTGAGAATTCCTGGCAGAGCCCAGGAATGTGGCTTTTTTTTAATGCTCCCCAGGTGATAGGTTTGACACCCTAATTCATCGATCACTAGCTATGGGACTTGGCAACTTATGCCATGTGTTTGTGCCTCTGTCCTCACCTGTAAAATAGGACTAGCAGAACATGGGTGCTGTTTTTTGTTTTAATGAAAAGTGCCCGGAACAGTACCAGGTACACAGTAAGCGCTGTATGTGTTTATTAAATAAAACTCTCCTTTCTCAGGCATTTGAGGAGACTCAGCTGACCTCCCTGGACCCCGTGAAGCAGTTTGCTGCCTGGTTTGAGGAGGCTGTTGAGTGTCCTGACATAGGGGAAGCCAATGCCATGTGCCTGGCTACCTGTACCAGGTAGGCCTACCTGTGGGCCCATCTGTGAGTGGGTACAGATGAAGTAGGAAACTCTCAACTTAATGGAATGCAAGTTTATGTTATAGCTGTGTTATTAGCATGCTGGGTGGCCTCAGGCATGTTACTTGTCCTCTCTGGGCCTCCGTGCCCTTACCTGTAAACGAAGATCACACTTCACCTAATTCCATTTCAGTAATAAAATGTACTGCCTCGTTTATCTCTGCTCTTAACGCACCTCCCCCCAGCACCTCTGTCTTTCTCATCCCTATTTACCCAGTTCCCATCTGCCTTTTAAGAGCTACATCTCCTGGGGGGCACCTGGGTGGCTCAGTCAGGCTTCCAGCTTCAGCTCAGGTCATGATCTCACGGTTTGTGAGTTTGAGTCCCGCATCGGGCTCTCTGCTGTCAGCGTAGACCCCACTTCAGATCCTCTGTCCCCCTCTCTCTCTGCCCTGCGCACGCACTCTCTCCCTCGTTTGCTCGCTCTCAAAAATAAACATTAAAAAAACAAAACAGTTACATCTCCTGGAACCTCTCCATAAAGCTCCCTCCCTCTTCTGAAAGCTAGCACAGTGCTTGGTTGTATTATTTATTTAACAATCAGTCATATACCCCATGAGACACCTCTTGTATTAGCCTGTTATTCAACTCTTCCTTTCTCCCCTCTATCAAAGTGTAAGACCTTAAAGGCAGGGCTCTTGTTCTGTACCCCTGGATATCCCCCAGAGCTCTGAGCAGAGACCCTGGTATAACCACCCTTTCTGTGATCACTAAGCATTGGCTGACTGCAGTATTGCTGGAGTCCGCTAGGACTGCTATGATAAAATACCACAGACTGATAGGCCTAACCAACAGAGATTTTATTTTCTCACAGTTCTGAAAGCCAGAAGCCCAAAATCAAGGTGCTGTCAGAATTGGTTCCTAATGAGGCCTCTCTGGCTTGTAGATGGCCGCCTTTTTGCCATGTCCTCACATGGCCTTTCCTTTGTGCATGCAGGGAAAGGAAGGGAGAGAGAGATCTTTCTGGTATCTCTTCCTCTTCTCATAAGGACACCAGTCCTATTGAAATTAGAGTCTCCCCTTTATGACCTCATTTAACCTTAATTACCTCCCTCAAAGCCCTATCTCCAAATATAGTCACATTGGGGGTTAAGGATATGGGGGGGACTCAGGGGAACACGGTTCAGTCCATAACAGGCCCCAGGCAGTGATGTCACACTTGCACCTCTAGGACAAATCCCCGAGGGCAAGTGGGAATGGGTAGCCTGTGTGCCCTGACAGTGCAGAATAAGGGGGCACAGGTGGGGGGTGCTCAGGGGAGCATCTGTGGGGAGGGGTGGTAGCAGGGACTGTGAAATGGGCTCTGATCACATGCTCTGATCTTTGCCCCAGAGACGGAAAACCCTCTGCCCGCATGGTGCTGCTGAAGGGCTTTGGCAAGGATGGCTTCCGTTTCTTCACTAACTTCGAGAGTCGAAAGGGAAAAGAGCTGGTGAGGGTTCACAGTAAATCCTCCCGGGCCCGCAGGGTCCAGCCCTCGCTTCCTCCGTCGCTTTCATATGCCATCCCTGCTCCAACCCACTTGCTGTCTGTGGTTAGGCACCGTCCTGCCTGCGGGCCTTTGCACTTGTCCTTCTCTTTGCCGGGAATGAGGGCTGCCTCTGACCATCCCTGTCATCTGTTTACCTAACTACCTTAACTACCTAAGTCCCTCCTGTCCCTTCGGCTCTCAGACCCAGGAAAGTCCTCCTCAGTTCCTGTGCTACATCAGTCACTGTTCACCGTCGTTATAACTTGTAGCTTTACTTTCTGCCCTTTTTCCAGTTTATAATTGTGGGTTTATTTATGTGGTCGTGTGATTTGTATTTGTCTCCTCTGCTAAACCCCCAGTAAGCGCTGTGGGGACAGAGGCTGCATCTGTTGTTTCTGTTATTCCCACCACCACCACCCCCAGCACCTCTCCTGACGTCAAGCCTAGACCTGATACTCTGTGTGCATTCTACTCATGAATCCAAAGAAGTAGCCCTCCCTGAGTCCATGCCAGCCCCAAATGCATTTCTGAGGACTTGCCAATCTATGGATTAGGGACCTGGCAAGCCTCACTTTGGAGTCCACATGGCTTTGGTTCTCAGCATAGCTCTACCACTTACTGTGTGAACTTGGGCATGTTACTTAACCTCTCTGAGTCTATCTCCACACCTGTAAAAGTAGGCACACCTTTGAGGGTTTCAATGAGCTGCTGTAGTGAATGCATCCGCTGGGGGCCTGCGTGCTACAGACTTCCTGCCTTCTTTCTGCATGGCGGAGGTGTCCTCCCTGCTGTTCTGCTGGCTGACTGTGAATTCTCTTTCATTTTCAGGACTCCAATCCCTTTGCTTCTCTTGTCTTCTATTGGGAGCCTCTCAACCGTCAGGTGAGTGAGCATTCCCAGGACAGCCTGGGGCTCATGATGGATGAGCCCCGTGGAGGTCCCCAGGCCAGGCAAACATCCCACCTCTCAAATACCTCTCAGGGAGCTGGTCTAGTTGGGGTCAGCAGTGATGGGCCGGTGGATAAGGAGAAGAGAGAGGAAGGAGGCCTGTGTTGGTAGGGAGGGCGGGTGGTATTGAATGCTGTCTAGCCAGGGCCATGCCTGAGCAGGTGCGTGTGGAGGGCTCCGTGAAGAAGCTGCCTGAGGAGGAGGCTGAGTGCTACTTCCACTCCCGCCCCAAGAGCAGCCAGATCGGGGCCATGGTCAGTCACCAGAGTTCTGTGATCCCCGATCGGGAGGTGAGTTGGGCCCCTCCTTAGTTCTCCGGGTGGCAGGGGCCTTTGCTCCTCCCCAGCAGCTGTCTCCGGGGGATGCCAGGGCCCTCCCTCTTTAACAGAATGAAAAGATGGTCTTCCTGGGGAAGTAAGGATGAATAGTGGGGAAACTGGCTTCCTTCGTCTGACCCTCCAGTTGGACTGTGCTCCCAGAGGCCAGCCTGCCTTGATTACCTGTGTCCCCAGTGCCTGGCACACAGCACGTGCTTAGTAAATCATTAGTAAGTGGTCTGGGCCTTCCTCCATTTCCTTCCCCTGGACAGTATCTGAGAAAGAAAAACGAGGAACTGGAACAGCTCTACCAAGAGCAAGAGGTGCCAAAGCCAAAATACTGGTGAGTGATACCTGCTGGTCCTTCAGCAAGGGGCACCAGAACCCTCATGTTTACTCACAACCACCTTATCTGTGGAATTACAGATCTATTTCCCCCTGGTAATCCTCCTCAGATGCATCCCAGCAACTTCCTTCAAAGGGCGCTGGGATGGGGACTCGGGACGGGGGGCCCTGGGATGGGGACCTGCTGGAAAAACGCACAGAGCACGAACCCGCTGCTTCTTCTTGAAGGGGTGGCTACATCCTGTACCCACAAGTGATGGAGTTCTGGCAAGGCCAAACCAACCGCCTGCATGACCGGATCGTCTTTCGGCGGGGCCTGCCAACAGGAGACTGCCCTTTGGGGCCCATGACCCACCTTGGGGAGGAAGACTGGCTCTACGAAAGACTTGCACCCTGACTTCCAATCTGTTCGTGCCGACCAGAGCTGAGGCCGAGTGCTAAGAGAGGGTGTGGGGTCTGGAGCCAGACCCTTCTAAACTCAACCCATTCCCCTCCCTACCCCTTATATTTAAGGCTCTCCAGAGTTCAAGCTCCAAATTCTGTATTTTCAGTTGGCTTTCAAGTCGGTGGTCTAGTAGGGTGGATAGACATTTACAAATGGGAAAAAAAGAAATCCCACAATTATGTTCTTGACCTTGAATGTGATTTATTGGGAGAGTTCCCTCAAGAGGTAATAGCTGGTGTGATGCCTTTTTTCTGGTGACCCTGAGAGGGCCCCCAGCTGCCCTGTTACCAGTGTGACTGAGCCATACTGCCCAAAGCCGATTGGTTCCAGCGTAAGCACCTGAGCCAGTCTAGCCAATCGTTTTTTTGTTGTCAACAATTTGAAATTTGAAATGAAGAGATCCAGAGTCTGAGAGGCATTGTAGCCAAGTCGTTAATGGCAGCCAAGAAGATACAGCCTCCAGCTGCTGCTCTTGAAATTCCCTGAGTGACCTTGGATCCCTTCTCCCACCTCTGGGTTGTGCAATTCCTCCTCCCGCCTCAGAACACCCACTATCCTGTGGGGGGTGGGGGTGGGGGGAGGAGGAAAGGAAGAGGAAGGGAAGAGGAAGGGAAGGAAGGGAAGAAGGAAGTTAGGAAGGAAGTTGTTTGGCGCTTAAACTAGCTAGAATCAATTTCTGTTGCTTGCAACTAAAGGAGACTTAACTTATTTACTTGTGTACCCTACTGATAACTGCCTCCCATTATCTGAAGCACCACGATGTGGAAAAGAGATTAAATTTATTCTCTGGAGCTCCAAAGGCACCATAAGTGGAAGTTGCACGGAAGTAGATTTCATCTCAATGTGAGGAGAGACTTCAAATAGCCAGGACTGCCTAAGATGGCGTGGACTACCTGTTAGGTCGCAAGTGTCTCTAGAAGTATTCAATCCCAGGTAGTCAGGAGTTTTATAGAAGGGATTCATGTGCTGGTACCTATCAGCTTGGCAGATTTCAAGCAAGCTTTACTTTCCATGCTTGTTTATGAGAATTATATATGCGTGTATATATACATACATATATATATTTCATTTTCCAGATATAAAATTGTTATAGGGATTATACCTTTCTGACTACTCCTACATCCCCTTCACCTATCTCCCCCCCCCCCCCCCACCTCTACTGATGATGACTCCTAGACAGTGGTTTTCTTCCATGCTGGAATTACTCAGGGAGCTTTAATCAGATGTGATTTAACTGGCCCGAGTGTGGTCCGAGCTTTGGGAAATTGAAAAGCTCCCCAGGGAATTCGGTGTTGCCAAAAGTCGAGAGCCTCTGGTTTAGATCCTTGCCACTCGCAGTGTGGTCCACAGACCAGCAGCAGCAATACCACTTGGGAGCCCCAGACTCGTGGATCCCATTCTACATTAAAAAAAAAAAATTTTTTTTGACCTTTATTTTTGAGAAAGAGAGAGAGAGGTTGGGGGAGGGGCAGAGAGAGAGGGAGACACAGAATCGGAAGCAGGCTCCAGGCTCTGAGCTGTCAGCACAGAGTCCAACTCGGGGCCTGAACCCACGAACCACAAGATTGTGGTCTGAGCCGAAGTCAGATGCTTAACCAACTGAGCCATCCAGGCGCCACCCCCCCCCCCACTTTCTACATTTAACAAGACCGCCCCCCCCCCCAGGTGACCCTGACCTCCAAACCAACGACCTCCCATCCTCACCATTGGATTCTTCATCAAGGCTGGGCTGAGGCCTGTGCTGAACTGTATTTACTTTTCCTGAGCTAAAGTATGGTGACCAATGACAACCTGAATGAATGGCTGTGGAGGGGAGCCAGGCTGGGTAAATGTTTGCTGTGACTAAGCCAGGACCAGAAATCTATTATCTGTGCACGTTGGCATTGAACCTGCCAACTCTGTGAACTGCTTCATTCCACTGTGTGGGTGTGTGCCGCGCGTCAGGGTCACGAACCGGCTTCTCCAAGGGTGGCCCTCTCAGTGCTGGTCCCCCTCTGAAGCCTGAGTGCAGGCAGGCACAATGCTAACCCTGTGGCCACTGTAGGAGAGGGCGCTGGGGTGCATTTCTGTACTTTGCCTTGTTATTGGAAGCTGTGTATCCCCCCCCACCCCCACCCCCTAGGTTTGGGCCTGGTTTCAGCTGTTCCTTTCCTGTTCTTTGACAATCGCTATGCTAAGTCCTTAATAAAACTTCATCAGCAGTGTGTGAGATGAATATGCAGCCTGGCCTGGCCTCATCCCCACCACCCCAGGGAAGAGGGGAGTTGGGGAATTTAAGCCACACCTCCTCTCCCCTAGAGGTTGGGCGGCCAGCAGGGGGAGCCCGCCGCCCAGGGTTGGCCCCTTCTGGGCAGTGCAGGCCAGTTCCGGCCAGCCCCTCCTGCCTCCCCCTTCCCTGCCTTGGGTCGTGTCCCAGTGAAACTGTGGTCGATAACCCGTAGCCTCTTGCAGCTCCTGCACATATTTGCACTCTCGGTTCCTCCTCCTCCTCAGGCCTCGTGAAAGCTTGCAGCTGCCTCCCTCCGACTCCCTGGCCAGCCAGATTTCCCTTCGGCTTTTAGTATGCACCCACCACCTGCCCCCAACTTAGGGAAATATGTGGGGCTTCCCTGGAAGATTCCTGTGGACATCACTTTGGGGCTGGAGCAGGGTCTCCGACACAAGGCAGAGGGGCCGTAGACCCTCTCTCCTAAGAGGGGTAATGGTAGCAATGCGGTGCCAGCTTTGGGTAGAAGCAGGGCTTGGTGCCCCAGGGCCCAGCATCATCCCCAAGCCCCACCTCCCTCAAGGAACCTCAAGATGGGCTCAAGTGGCAGGTTCCTATAGTCCGGTGTCTCAGAAGACACTCAGCCTTGAAGGCGGTTAGCTTTCCCCCATTGGTGCCAAGCCCCAGACATTGCCCTCTCCTCTCCCAAGTGGATGAGAATCAAGAGTGGAAGGGGCTGTGTGCAGCAGTCACATGCACAGCCAGCCCCGGCTTCAGTCTCAGCTCTGCCATTGCAAGCAAATGGCTTCACTTGTCTCCGCCTCAGCTAACTCAGCTGGAAAATGGGGAGGACAGCACCTGCCTCGGGTGATGAGGGGATTGAATGATGGCTCGGGTGATGAGGGGATTGAATGAGGAACCTCGTGGAGTACTTGCCACAGGGCCTGGCCCATTGTAAGCTCCCTGTAAACCTTGGCTATTCACAGTGGACAGGGCTAGAGTATGGGGGAAGTCAGCTCCTCCGTGGGACATTTTATGGATTAAGTAATTGGATGGACCCTAGAAAGTTCCATGTGGTGAGGATAGGGGAAGAGGCCTTGGGGAAGGCAGCACCTGAGTCAGCCTTCCTTCCCTTCCTCCGGCTCCTGGTGTCCCTCACTCATCCTCAGAACTCCCCCTGGCCTGGGTGAGGCCACCCAACAAAGGCCCCCTTGTATAGGTCTGTTTGTTTGGGTAATAAATTTCCCTGAGCCACACTCCCTGGGGTGGAGTGGCCCAACAGCCTGCAAGCAACTGACCTGGAAGCTGCAGGACCACATTGTTTGGTTGCCACCTTGGTTTCTCCTTGTTCCCACCAAGAGCTCCAGAAATTTGTCCAATTTTTTCTAGTTCCCAGCTCCTGGGGCTTGAGAAAGATCTGGACCTAATAGCACAGGGAGCACACTCTTTCCTCTTCCTTAAACAGAAACCGTGGGCTATGGTGGAGTTCTTTAATAAAGGGAAACCAATGTTAACTGAGCACCTACTATAGGACTATTTATGGGACACTTAATATTGGCCATTCCCATGAAATAGGTACTGTAACAACCCTTTTTACAGAAGAGGAAACTGAGGTAGAGGTTCAGAGAACTTTCTTTTTTTAATTTTCCCCAAATCACCATTTTTACTAAGCTATGGAGTGAGAATTTGAATCCTGATCCCAAACCAAACCCCTGCGATTTGGGGGTCAGTCTCCAAAGGTCTCCTCCACTCTTTTAGAGCCCCTGATGGTCTCTCTGTTGACCAGAAGGAACTGACCACTGAGTTGAAACTAGCCCCTCCCTTTGCTATATTTTCACATTGGGGACCCTTCCTTTGAAAGAAAGAGGAAAGAAAGAAAGAAAGAGAGAAAGAGAGAGAGAGAGAGAGAGAGAGAGAGAGAGAGAGGGAGGGAGGAAGGGAGGAAGGAAGGGAGGAAGAAAAGATTTTATTTTTAAGTAATCTCTACACCCAACCTGGGGCTCAAACTTACAACCTGGAGATCAAGAGTCACATGTTCTACCAACCAGCTAGGTGACCCCTGGGGATCCTTTCTGATGCTTTATAGGAACACTTTGAGCACAAAGTTCTACTTTACTTACACGAAGGGAGTAAAGGCATTAGAAATGGGCCTCAGTAAATGTAAGACAAAACCATAAATAGGTTCTCTGCTTTTGCATCATCGTTTATTACAAAGAGAAACCTACAATTATTTTTTTAAGCAAAATTCAAGGCTCCAGGACTCATCTCTGGGGCCTGTCCCTCTTAAATACTAGTAGGAGAAGGGGAGAAGAGAGTTAGCTGCTCTTAGCTCCTACCAACCAACACTCCCTACCCCCTCCCCGAGTGCAGCGCCCTTTGAGGATGTGTGCAGAGAGCCATGGGGTCCCTCGCCTGGCCTTCTGCAGCACCACCCAGCGTCCTTCTCTCCCCGCACACCTGGGCACCAAGTTCCAGGAAGCTTCCCTCTTGTGATGGAAAGTGAGCTCAAGTTCAGGGTCTCCACCTCCTCCAGCTCCAGGAAACCACCCCATCATGTGGCTTCTGGAAAATTCACTCTCAGAATTGGTCCAGCGAACAGTTACAGGTAGAGAAGGTAGAGGGAGCAACTGAAACTCACCCTTGACCCTGTGCCCCTGGAGGAAGTGAAGTCTGTCCGCTCCCTCTCTCCATTTCTTGCCATGCCCACCTCCCTGCTGGCACCGCCACAGCGAGGAGGGCCGTCCTTCCTGGGTGGGGCTCTCATCCTCGGACTGGAGTGCTTCTGTATGTGCTGGGGGACGTGGGAGTACCCTGGGATCTCCCAGGCCTTCCAGAAAGCTGGGGTATATAAATACAAACCTAAAACCAGACATTTCCTGCCAGCAGGCATCAACTGCCCCCACGGCTTCAGCTGTGGCCAAGGAGGCCAGCGTGGCAAGCTCCTGTCTCAGATCCGGCTGACGGCAGGAGTGGGGAGGTGCTAGCATCCTCCTTGGCCCCCTTCACTGTCCTTTGTCTTCCCTGTCATCAAAGAGGTTGGGGTTCTCTGCCAACGTGGCTCGGACTTTCTTCTTCTCCTTGAAGCGGCCCGAATTGGAGACTTTGACATGCTTGCCCTTTGTGTTCTTGTCCACAATCTTCTCCAGGCGGGTGTTAAAGTTGCCGTCGGGGCCTCCGCCCTCGGGCCCAGGGGGCTCTGCGCTGCCCTCTGTTTGGGCATAGGTGTCGGGGATCTCATAGAGCACCTTGGGTGTGGATTTCTTTTTCCGCAAGAAGGTCAGCTTCCACCAGCCCACTTCGGTCATGGCGTTCCCCGAGCCAAGGGTGGGGCTTTCTGCAAGAGCAGGGTGGGACAGTGAGAGGAGGCAGTGGTGGAGCAGGGGGGTACCTCGGAGCAGCCCTCTCTAAACTCCTAATCGTGGGCTATTTCAGTAGTCCAGGCCTGAAAGAATTGAAGGTGAAGCTGAATGAACCCAAGAAGAGAGGGGAGAGAGGGGCCTGGGGAAGGGGCAGCCAAGTGGACATCAACAGGCCAAGGGGCCGCGGGACAGCCACATACTTTTGCCATGCAGGGGTAGGGAGCTTTGAGATTCCAGGCCCCTCAGGGCTGCAGGGAGGTGAACGGCTTGCCTGGGTCACCCAGCACCCAGGCCACTGACACCCTTCCCAATTTCTTCCCACTAGGCCACCAGGCCCTGCCGCCAGGAGCCGGCAGGTGATTGGCTGGTATCAGATGGGTAGAAACACCCTGTGCATTTTGTTTAGTATTCATTATAAAATAAATAGGATTTACAATTTTGAGAGTAATTTGGACTTCCCAGTGGGGACCAGCAGGAGTGAAGGAGCCATTGCATTTTTCCTGAGCGGGAGGAAGCTCAGGCCGGGAGTGGGAAGTCCCGGGGACTGTACTAGCCTGTGACCTCTAGCAAGTTACTTCTCTGGCCCTCAGAGTCCTCAGCTGTCCCTTCCAGCCCTAACATTTAGCTCTAACGTTAATCCCTGCCGACGGAGGGAGGCATGCTTTGCAAAGTAAAACATGGTAACGTTAGTAATTATCGAGGAATGGTTCCTTTCCCCACCTAGCTTCCATGAGGACAGGAGTTTGCAGGGGAGCTAAAAGCTTGGAAATCTGGAAGGTTTGGTGAGGCCACAAGGTCCACATGAGATACGGTTTAGACCAGGCTGGACCCTCCATAAGGTACCCAACAGAGGTGGGGCTTGGAGGCTAGAATCCAGGCATCCCCGCTGACAAGCGATGCGTCCTGGCTTGGCCTCATCTTCTACTAATTTCCACATAGATGCTGTCTGAGCTAGTACGTGTTCTGGGAGATGAGGTTTCCTGGACATCGTTGCTGGTGGGGGACGGTGGGTGGAAGGTGGAAGAAAGAGACAGCAGACTGGAGGAATTCAGAGCAATGGAAGGGCAGGCAGAGGGATGACAGATCAAAGGCATCTGTGAGCCTGGAGAGGGTGGTGGTCTGGTTCTCTGGACTCTGCATGTGGCTGTGAAGGGTCCTGGGGAGGAGCCAGTAGCCACAATACACCAGAAAGCTAGATGGTCAGGCAGCCCAAGCACAGGCAAATCTATCACCTCCTTTTTTTTTTTTTTTTTTAAGTTTATTTAGTTTGAGAGAGAGGAGGGGGAAAGAAAGAGCATGAGTAGGGTAGGGGCAGAGAGAGAAGGAGAAAGAATCCCAAGCAGGCTCGACGCTGTCAGCGCAGAACCCGAGGAGGGGCTCCAGCTCACAAACCGTGAGATCATCACCTGAGCCGAGATCGAGAGTCGGACACTTAACTGACGGAGCCATCCAGGCGCCCCGTATGTTACCTCCTTTTAAAAACCAATGGTCTTAGCTACATTCTCTAAAAAGACCAGAAAGAAGTATGACAAATGATTAATAGTGATTTTCTTTTTTTTTTTTTTTTAATTTTTTTTTTCAACGTTTATTTATTTTTGGAACAGAGAGAGACAGAGCATGAACGGGGGAGGGGCAGAGAGAGAGGGAGACACAGAATCGGAAACAGGCTCCAGGCTCTGAGCCATCAGCCCAGAGCCTGACGCGGGGCTCGAACTCACGGACCGCGAGATCGTGACCTGGCTGAAGTCGGACGCTTAACCGAGTGCGCCACCCAGGCGCCCCGATAGTGATTTTCTTTATGGGAAAGGAATTGGGGGTGTTTTCTCCCTGTATTGTTTCTGGTTTCCAGATCTTCCCTAATGAGCAAGGGTTTTTTTTTTTTGTTTTTTTTTTAAGTGGGAGAGCATATCAAATTTGGGAAAAACAAAAGCGGGATGCTGGTTTAGGCTTGGAATGGGTTGAGTGCCCGCCTCCATGGGCCCCTCGCTGCTGGTGCCCCCTGTCCCGCCATATACTCAGCCCCCCGCCCAGATCACATGCCTGATGGATTCCTTGCTACCTCTTTGGGAAGCAGATCCCACATTGCCAGCTCTGTCCCTCTAGCTGAGCTCAAGTAGCAAGAGAAGCCCAGGGGAGATCTTGCGCAGCTCCCACTTAGAAAGTGAAAGGGAGTGAGAGTGGCCAGATAAATACTCTCAGGGCACCCTGGAGAGGTGAGTGCACAAAGGGGACAGCCTAAGAGGTTTGCTTTGGCAGCTTGCCCCCCACCTGGGCTTAGCACAATCTTGCACAGAACTTGGTGTTCCAGAATGGGTTTCTGGAAGGAGTTGTGGGGAGGGCACTTGCTTGGCCTGTGGGTGCCCAGTCACCGCCTGGTCTAGGGCAAGGCCCGTGACCCCACCACCGCCCATCCGGGGTTGCCAAGGAACTCAGAGAGGGGTGGAGAATCCAACTCCTGAGCCGACGATAACCATCTGACTGCCCACCTCCTTGAGAGAAAGTGCTTCTGCCTGTGCCGGCTAACATACACCTGCTTTAGGGGCACCTGGGTGGCTCAGTCGGTTGAGCATCCGACTTCGGCTCAGGTCATGATCTCCTGGTTCATGAACTCAAGCCCCACATTGGGCTCACTGCTGTCAGCGCAGAGCCTGCTTTGGATCCTCTGACTCCCTCTCTCTCTGGCCCTCCCCCACTCATGCTCTCCCTCTCAAAAATAAAAATTAAAGCAACATAAAAAAAAGACACCTGCTTTAGCGGGTGCTGCAAATCAGCATCCACGGGGCTTAACTCTCCCCGGAATGAAGGAAGTGACCGATCACAAGGAACCTTATCAGAAAACCATACAGAGAGACGGGAATAGACCTTGGACCCTGCCCTGGGACCTCCACCATGGCACCAAGTCATCAGAGCCCTTGTCTGCTGGCCTTGAACTCTGGGCTAAGATGCCTTTTGCTGTCCCTTCTGTCCGAGAGGACATAGAAGCACTGGTGAGAGATGTTTGCCCCTTTCAGCAAGACTGACGTATGAAAATCTAAACAGAAGAGATAAATTAGAGGACTGTTTATTTTACAAAATAAGCAAACTATAAGATTATTTTAAGTGGTGAGTCACCCTAAGATAGTGTAAAATCTGATTTGCTTTCAATCAAAAAAGTGATGTGATATGGGGCGCCTGGGTGGCTTAGTCGGTTGAGTGTCCAACTTCTGCTCAGGTCATGATCTCGCGGTTTGTGAGTTCGAGCCCCGCGTCGGGCTCTGTGCTGACAGCTCTGAGCCTGGAGCCTGCTTCGGATTCTGTGTCTCCCTCTCTCTCTGCCCCTCCCCTACTCATGCTCTGTCTCTCTCTCTCTCTCTCAAAAATAAATAAACATAAAAAAAGTGATGTGATATCGAAAGCTATCAAACATCGGAAAGAGCGATATACTTACAGCCACATGCCCACGCCTAATCACAGAAGGTCAGAGGAAACGGGGGGCAGGGGGTGTCCTTGGGTTTTCAAGCAGACCCAGCATTTGGTGACATGTGGTGGGGCCACGCGGTCTGCGTGCGCAGGGCCCTTAGCTGGCCAAACTGAGGGCTGGGCCCTCGCCCTGGGGCCCTGCAATCCATGGGATGATAGAAATCAACCCCTGAGGACGTGAGTTAGCTACATCTCCGCTGTTTGCACAGCTTTGGAGCCCACAAAGGGCCTCACAGGATAGCCTGCCACCACCCCCCACCCTGCCTATGACAGCCAGCACCCTGGTGGGCATGTGGCCACCTAGGACAGGCCCCACCACCCTAGCTGAGTTCCATGAACTGTTCCAAGGGCCTTGTCCAGACTGAACCAGGCCCCTTCTGAGCTGGGACAAGTTAACCATTGACAGTGTTGGGGGTGGAGGAGTGGAGGGGACTTGAGGAAGTGAGTCAGCTTCTATGCTTGAAGACAAAACCCAGAATCCCCCAGCCCCTATCCCTCTGCAGGGCCCCTGATGCCATTTGTGCACTCTGGGTAAGACTGGGCTACCCTGGATAGGAACAGAGAGATGTTCCTACCAGACGGCCAGAAACATCCTCCAGGCTGGGGGTGGGGGTGGGGGGTGGGGGGTGGGTAGGCTCCAGCTTAGTAAGAGTTAATACAGAACTGCTCTGGAGGGAAACTTTCCCAGAAAGAGCTCTGCTGGAGGCCTGGATTAACTCCAAGAGCCAGCGGGATGAGTCTTGAGTGCTGCCTGCCCACCTAGGGGAGAGATGGGAACCAGCCCGCCTGGGTTCCCCCTCCCAGTTAGTCTTGTCAGCCATGGAAGTGGAACGGAGTGTGCTGACTGGGCTCTGTGCCTTGGTTTCCCCACCCCCTCACCCTCTGCCTGTACCTGTAATCCTGGCTGCTCCGGGCTGGAGGTGAGACCTTCCTTACAGAAGGAGCTGAGCGTGGCAGCTGCCCGGGAGGGAGACTGGAGGAGGTAGGGGTGCCTCCAGGGTGCCGCGCCAGGCAAGGCTCAGGCTGGGCAAGCTGGGTAGGAGCAGCTGGACGGCAGGTGCAAGAGAAACAGGTGCAGGAGCGGGTACCTGCTCCGCTGCGGCTCCAGGAGTCAAGGTGAACCTGAAACCCAGCCCCTCCCGGCTAAGTAAACAGAAGCAGAGGCCGGATCAGGCTGATGAATATTCATTACCCCAGAAATCCAATCCCAGTGCCCCTGCACCCACCCAGAAGTCAGGGTCCTCCGGGGATCGCCTAGGCAGGAAGAGGAAACCCCAAGGGAAGTCTGGGGCAGGAGGAACAAGGGAGCCTCTCTCCTCAGTTTCCCCACCCTCGTGGGCCTGGCTGCACCCCCCAGCTGTAGCCAAGGTCACCCTCACCCATTTCATGCCCCAAAGAGGGTCGGACCCTCTCCATCACGGACCACATCTGGACGTGGCCCCAGGCACAACTGTGAAAGGGTTAAGCGCCGCCGTTGTTCCCCGTTGGCCGGGTGGGACGTGGGACGGGTGCACCCTAGCTCCTTTGAACTCCGGAGTCGAAACCAGTCCCTGGTTAAACTGGTTGGCAGACCGGTTCCCAGGCTGTCCGCTCCACCCCAAAGCTCAATGCTCCTCAGGCGGGCACTGGGTGGGGGGCTGCGGTTCCCTCTTTACCTGAAGGGCCCCTCCTCAGGGTGGGGGGTGGTCACTGGCCCCACCTTGGGCCAGGCTCTCCAGACCCACCCACCCTCAGACATCTCCATCGCTTAGAGGTAGGCTTCAGGGGCTGTGAAATCAGATGCCAAGTTCCACGTGCGTGGGCAGAGGGGCATTTGTTTTTCTGATACTGGATCATGCTCCTATTGTACTCTGCAAAGTACCACTTCATGCCCCTTCCCCCAAACTTCCAGGGGTCCATTGCACGGGCTTTTGGTGGATGTTATAAAGGGGGTAACACCTGGGGCCAGCTTTCTGGGAAGGAGGAGAGACGGGGCTGTGGCGAGGCTGGAAGAGAGGGAAAGGCGAGAAGGCAGAGCTAGCTCGGGCAGGGGGCGACATCCTCACGGATCCCCTCACTGACCCACCCCCTCCTGCAAACCTGCATTAGCCAAGGTGGTACGCAGCGTTCACCCAGGGCTGCTTTCGCATCAGGCTCCGAGCCTTGGAGCAGGTTATTTTGCCGCCCCCCTCAGGTGGCCCGTCTGTGCTGGCATTCTCTCCCCTAGGACAGGCATCGCTGGAGAGTGAGGAACATCCTCTGTGTGTTCAGTGTCCCTGCAGCTGTGTGTCCCAGTGCGGCCTGGCTTAGATGCCCAATTCACCCACCCAGCTCCTTCCTCCAGGGTCTGAGTGTGTGCCAGGCTCTGAGCCAACTACTGGGTAGAGAAAAGGCAGACGATCCCCCTTTCCTTGGGCTCCTAATCCCCTCAACCAACTCCCAAACTAACCACCTCTCACATCTGCCCTACCATTTCCAACCCTGTTTCTACTTGGTTCAACTTCTCATGGCCTTGTGAGTTCATATTCTCCTCCTTCCTCAACAGCCCCCCTACCTCTAGGCCTCAAGTGGACAGTCCTTCAAAGGCCCCCCCTTGGCCCATAGTGGAACCCACTTGGCCCGGCCCTCTTAGGATGGGCCTCTGCAGCTTCCTCTCCCAACGTGCCATAAATCCTCTCACTAGTCCCTTTCTCTGCCTACCTTCCTGGCCAAAGAAGCTGGGATTGGGAGTGCGTGCTGTGTTCCTGCTCGGGAGTGACCTCCTGTGTAAACTAAGACAAACTTGGGGGGCCTGGGTGGCTCAGTCTGTTTGTTAAGTGCTGACTTCAGCTCAGGTCATGATCTTGCAGTTCGTGAGTTTGAGCCCTGTGCTGGGCTCTCTGCTGATGGCTCAGAGCCTGGAGCCTGTTTTGGATTCTGTGTCTCCGTCTCCCTCTGCCCCTCCCCTGCTTGTGCTCTGTCTCTATCTCTCCAAAAAAATGAATAAACGTTAAAAAAAAATGTTTAAACCAAGATAAACCCTTATTCATCCCTCAAGGCCTGAATTAATTATTACACCTCCTATGCCACCAGGAACTTTTTTATTCCTTCAGAGTTTGCTCGTATGCTATTTAACATGATATATACCATGATTGATCATATGGGTGTATGTACATACATATATACATATATAGTATTGTAATGATCTATTCATGTATTTGGCTCCCTTAGAGAATTTTATCTCCTTGAACCAAGAATTATCTGCCACAGATTCAGACCGGACATAGTAGGGACTTAATACAAGCTTTAAAACGCAAATGAGAAATAGAAGTCTTGTCTTTACCCTAAGAAATTCTTAATCTAGCTTGTTTGCCTTTTTCCCACAGTCCCTGGGTCAGGCAAATGTGAGACAAAGCCCATGTGATTTCAGCTACAGCAGGCTTGCTGTTAATTATCATCTTCCCAGGGGTTTATGTGAACTTAGGATATTATTTTGCAAGGTCCGCCTGCCTCTAGTAAGAAGTCTACTTCTTGGGGTGCTGGCTGGCTTGGTCGGTGGAGTGTGCGACTCTTGATCTCGGGGTTGTGGGCTTGAGCCCCACACTGGGTGTGGAGATTACTTGAAAATAAAATCTTATAAGGGCACCTGGATGGCTCAGTCAGTTGAGCATCTGACTCTTGATTTTGGCTCAGGTCATGATCCCAGAGTCATGGGATCGAGCCCAGAGTCAGGCTCCACACTTGGCATGGAGCCTGCTTGAGATTCTCTCTCACTCCCTCTGCTCCTCTCCCCCACTCACATGTGCTCTCTAAAATAAATAAAATGAAAAAATAAAAATCGTATTTTTTAATTTTTTAAAAACATTTTTAATGTTTATTTTTTTGAGAGAGAGAGAGACAGAGCATGAGCAGAGAAGGAGCAGAGAGAGAGACACACACACAGAATCCGAAGCAGGCTCCAGGCTCTAAGCTATCAGCACAGAGCCTGACGCGGGGCTTGAACTCAAAAACCATGAGATCGTGACCTGAGCCGAAGTTGGACGCTTAACCGACTGAGCCACCCAGGAGCCCCTAAAAATACAAATCTTTAAAAAAATAATATAGCTGTCCCAGGAAGGTGCCCACAGATTTCTAGATCCATCACTTTCTCTGAAAGCCCCATCTCTTTGAGAATGGACATCCCATCTAGAAGAGAACGGAAGAGGCTAAACACTCATCCCAGCTCAAGTGTTGGGAAGACACTGGAGGGTCAATGAGATGGTCACTACATGGGGTACAGCAACCAAGGGTCAGGGCACCATTTCCATCTTTATTAGAAGGGGCTCCTCCTGGAAGCACTCCTGCCCACACTCCCTGACTCCAAACTCCAGAACTTTCTGATGCCTGGGACCTGGGGAGGGTGGGTGCAGAATTCTGTTCTCTGATTCCCACACTGCAGAAGGAGCCCGAATGAGAACTGTAGTGGGCAGGATTCGGTGGATGCCCACCTGTGGCCGGCCCCTGGAGAACACCACCAGAACCAGGTGCGGGCCGTGGAGTCTCTGGCCCACCCTCCAGACAGGGACCAGCCTGGGAAATCAGGCCCCACCCTTGGCCTTTAGGAGATTTATTTCTGGGAGGAGCTGGGCTGGGAGGGGAGTTTGAGATAAGGCTATAAACTATGAATATTTTCTAAACAGGCCACTTTATTGCTTTATGGTGTTTTTTTTTTTTTTAACCTTTAAATGCACCTCCCTAAAACCAAGTTCAAGTATGATATTCCATATACAAACATGCAACGTGCACGTTTTCAGAAATTTGCCCTTGTTGAGTGAAGGAAGTAAAATACACCTAGGGAGCCCCAAGGATCTTGGGGCCCTATTGTGGCACGAAGACACAGGGACCATTGGGTTACAGTTGCAAGCAGTTCAGGGGGCCTGATTCTAAGTCTTGAGCTGTGGAAGGAGAGATGACAAAAAGAGCTGGAGAACGTGTAACCCTCCCCACTCCAGACCAAGTGACCCCAGTCCCTACTCATTACTAAATGGCTGCCTGCACATGTCACACCTCTTATTCCTTTCTTTACAAGCAGCCAATAAGCACCTGACTTCAATGTCAGGTGTCATGCAGCTGGGGTTACCCAGATGCACAAGCCTGTCCTCGCTGCCCACAAGGTGCTCACAGATGATGTTCGGAGGCAAACTAAAGAAAAACTAGTCTCCGGGGCTTTTAGCCCAGCAGGCAGACACACACACACACACACACACACACACACACACACACACACAGCATGGCTGTGAGCAAACACACAGAAAACACGGACCATATAGTAATAAACATATGGTGGATAAAAGAAATGGATTATTTGAATGTCAAGGGTAAGCCTTCTTTTTATGGCTATTGCAGGAAGATAAGTAATAGGTGTTCTTGCCCAGAATGAGGTGTGGTAAGAAGGAACTTTGGAAAGGGGCAGGGACTGCAAGGGTGGGGGTTCCAAGCTTCTGGCACAACAACTGGGGGAAAAGATGGGAATCAGGCCAAAGCGGAGGGAGAAAGAGACCCGGGGCTGAGATGGCCAAGCAGAGTGAATGGGGTAGGCAGGGCCTCGGGAGAAGCCACATCCCACGGAGAACAAGAATGCAGGCTGGGGAGCCAGACAGGCCTGGGTTTGAATCGCAGCCCCACCAACTACCAGCTGTGTGAACTTGGACAAGTTACTTAACTAAGCAAGATCTGGCTAATAATAGTACCCACATTATAAGGTTGTTGGAAGGATCAAGTTAGATAAAGGCTTGTAAAACATCTACACTGTCACGTGGCACACGGTTATCACTTAATAAGAAAGCTAACAACAACAACAAAGGATAGTCAAGCAGCCTGCCTGCAGGCCGCCCCGGGGCTCCGTGCTTTCCTGTCCAAAGCTGGCACAGGCCTGCTATGCCCTTCTCCACCTCCCCAGTGTCCCATCTGCTAAATCCTCAGAGGATCATGAGAATCACAGTGAGGCATCCCACATGCCACCTTCCCACCACTGGCAGCCCCCAGGACCCGATGCCCCGGATGCCAGACCACATATGTGCTTCTCTGCCCATAGGCCCCGAGGTTCTCTGTGGCCTTTGGAAAAGGACAAACACTGCAGAATGCCGCCCCAAACCCACACTCCTGTGCTGTCTAGGGCAGCCACCCTGAGCTGAGGCCAGCGGCCGGGCAGAACTATTCTCAAACATCCTTCTGTTCCACATGAGTCACCCCGGGGAGCTGTGGGTGGGGTGAAATGCTGGTGGTCTCTGCCTCCACCAACTCACCCTGTCCTGCTGTGCCCCACCTGTTGGTTCAAGGAGGAGAGATGCACCTTGAGGGTGGGGCAGGGCCATGCTTCTTGGGGTGTCCCAGGGAGCCAGGAACACATAGTTGGAGCCCAGTAAGTGTTTGTTTAATCATGGGGGGGAGTCCCAGCAATTCTTACAGCCTGAGTCAGGACTCTGAGATGGGAGCCAAATTCCCATGAGAGAGCCCTGAAGAGGCCCTTAGTTCTGCCCAGTGAGCTATATCCAGGGAAATCTTTCAATCCATGTGGGAATAATGATGATTAGGGGCACCTGGGTGGCTCAGTTGGTTAAGTGTCCAGCTTCGGCTCAGGGCATGACCTCCTGGTTCCTGAGTTCGAGCCCCTCATCAGGCTCTGTGTTGACAGTGCAAAGCCTGCTTG
Source organism: Felis catus (assembly GCF_018350175.1). Classification (NCBI taxonomy): domain Eukaryota; kingdom Metazoa; phylum Chordata; class Mammalia; order Carnivora; family Felidae; genus Felis; species Felis catus. The sequence goes on along the minus strand of NC_058381.1, from coordinate 37,223,570 downwards.
GGATTCTCTCTGTGTCCCCCTCTCTCTCCCCCTCCCCTGCTCTCTCTCTTTCTCTCACAAATAAATAACTTAAAAAAATTTTTTTTAATTAATGACGATTAATGTTTCACACACAGACACGGTCTTCAAAGCATGAGAGATACATTAAAGTATGTTGTAAAATGCAAAGTGTTATATACGTCTAGTATGTTTATTTATGTAAGCCTATAAACAGAAATACCAAGATAGTCAAGATAGGTGCTAGCTCCATGTTAAGGAAACTGGCTGGCAGAGAGTTTATGGAAATAGTCCAAGATCTCCCTGGATGGAAATCTAGGTCTTCTTGTTGCTATAGCACACCACACAGTTCAAGAACAAATTTTTCTGAGCCCCAAGTGCTGTGCTGGGGCAGAAACGGGGTGGGCTGGGGGTGGTCCTTTCCAAAGAACCAGCCAGAGCCTCCTGGAGGAGCTAACATCCTGGAAGGGGAGGGGCCCCAAATGGTACACCCAGCCCTGTGAGGTCCCTGGTAATCTATCCTGGGCCCACCCAGTCTCTTCCTCACTCTACCCACCTCTTGCCCAATCTCATGCCTTCCCTCAGCCTCAGCCAGCATGTGAACTTCAGATCAGTCAGCTTGTGGCTCTCCAAAGCTGCACCCTTAGCCCCAGGGCTCCCCCTGAACTCCAAAGCTATAGACCCAAGTGTCTCTTGCACACTTTTTTTTACATGGGGGCCTCCCAGCACCACTAACCTGGTAAGTTCAAAGCCAAGAACCCCGCCTCCCCAACACCTGGTCAGCATCCTGCATCCCTGTCTCAGTTGGTGGCGCTCCTAATCCAGCCACTTCACATGTCATCCTTGCTGTCTATCTCCCCCATCCACACACCCACTTGATGGCCAAGTTCTGTCCATTTCCCTCCAAAACATCTCTCAAATCCAGCCCTTCCCCTCCTCCTCATGCCTTGTCCCAGGTCACTGACCTCTGCATGATAACTTCCAGATAGTCTCCCTGTCTCCAGCCTTATCTCCCACGAAACCATCCTCCTTGCAGTTGATTTGAACAGGTCCCTCCCTGCTTCAAAACCCTTCAAACCCTCCAGTGGTTCCTCTCTGTCAGCGGAGGTAAAGTCCAAGTTCCCTAATGAGGCTCCTCCCTATGATATGACCTTTCCACTTTTACGGCTCTTCTCTGGCCACTCCTTGCCACAAACCTTTTTACTGCACAGAGGCTGGCCTGCCTTCCCGGCCGCCTTCATGAGTGTGAGACCTGATGCAGGGCCCCTCATGAAATTCTTCAACTTTTTAACAAGGGGCCCTACATTTTCATTTTGCCCTGGACCCCACCAATTATGTTGCCAGTCCTGCCTGCCTGCCTGTTGTTCCTTGCACCCCTCTTGCAGTTTGTGGCCTCCATAGCTTTGTCTGGACGGTCTCCTCCACCCGGAACACCTCTCCCCACAGGCCCCTCTTTGTGTAGCCCTTCCTTTAAGATTCAATTGAGGTGTTCTCTTTGGAATGCCTCCCTTGACCTTCCTTCCACCCCTTTCCTGTCCAATCACACAACACATAGCAGGTGCTCAACACATGTCTATCAGATAAATTGAATGGGAAGGTAAAGTGTGACAAGTGCCACAAGCGTGCGACGAGCAGTAAAACCAGGCAAGGCAGGAAGAAGGCATTTCTAACGGCTTACAAGTCTCCAGGGTCGGCGCTAGGACCCTGTCTGCAAGCACAGTAATGCCTGCACCGTAAACCCCGCGCCCACCTGGCCGGAAGCTGCCCGGACCAACTCTCCGGCGCCGTCTGCCGTGATCTCGCAGCCCCTGCAGCCTTTTCTCGGCGTCCCCGCCCTTCTCCAGCTCTGAGCCCGCCTCGCGTCTCCCATTGGCTGTCTTCGGTTCTCCCGCCCCTCCCGGGCTCAGCCATTCGGAGCCCCGAGGTGGGTGGGGCTTGTGGCCAGGGGTGGAGCGCGCGCCCCGATTGGCTCGGAGGAAGATGGCGACGTGGCCCGAGGAGGTCCGACCCTGCCATAACTGAGGCTCGGCCAGGCCTGCGCTGGATTGGTTGTAGGTGGGGCTGACTTGGGTCGCCGGCCGGAAGCGGAAGTGGAGGAAAGATGCAGGTGTGGAGACAAGAGCTGGGGGAATGGGGCACTGGTCTGTCACCCCTGGACTGAGCTCAACCCGTCGGTCCCAGACCCGCTTCTCCGGCCTCCCTCCCGGGTTCGGCCCTCCCCGGCCCAACATTCTGGCCCCTCAAGGTGGCGGTTGGGCCCCGGAAATAAGCGCGCGGGTGGCACGCCCCCTCCCCGCGCTCAAGCCCCGTTTCTCGCTGTGTTTCCCGCCAGGACCATCAGCACGTGCCCATCGACATCCAGACCAGCAAGCTGCTCGGTAGGAGGGGACGCCCCGCGCAACCGCTGTCAGGGGGAAGCCCGGCCCATTGCCTCCTGTTGCCAACAGCTGGGAGCCGTGACGCCCCAAGGCCCCTGACCACTCGCCCTGTTCTATGCCCTCTGCGGTGGCTACCTGCCGGCGCTAGGAAGAGCAGGAAGGAACCATTCTTAGTCTGTACTTGACCTGCGTCTTCTACTAACACGTCATTCCTAACACGTGTTGTAAGGTCATTCAGGCATCAAGAGAGTAGTGGCTTACTTTAAAGACGGTCAGCTACTAAGCAGTAGATCTGAAATTGGAACTTAAGTTTGTCAGCCCCCAGGGTCGATGCTTTTTGTATGAAAAAAAAACTTACTTTCCTTTCGTTGTAATTCTTTTTTTTTAATTTTTAATTATTTTTGAAGGAGAGAGAGACAGAGCATGAGCGGGGCAGGAGAGCAGAGAGAGAGAGGGGGAGACACAGAATTCGAAGCAGGCTCCAGGCTCTGAGCTGTCAGCACAGAGACTGATGTGGGGCTTGAACTCAAGAACTGTGAGATCATGACCTGAGCCGAAGTCGGATGCTTAACCAACTGAGCCACCCAGGCACCCCTACCTTCCTTTCATTTTAAAAGCTTCCATCTCCGCTTGATTTTAGGAGGAAGAGAGACAGAGATCCAATTGGGAATAAAGACCTTTTAGTGGCCAGGCCATCTCCCTGCTGCCAGTATCTGATCTCTATACCTCCTCAGTTCAGAGCCAGGCAAGGACCTCTTCATTATGACTTTTCCAGGGCGAGTGCACAGCTCCTGGATTTTAAAATGCTCATTGGATTGATTGATTTGATGCTAGTTTAGTCATTAAGATGACCTCTGTTTGACTACCTCGTCCCCTTCTAGTTCTATGACATCTACAGAATTTTTCTCTCTGAAGATTTTAGAGGAATACAGCAGAAGCAGTGTAAGTGATAGCTAGTGTGGGACCCCAATGTTTGGCTAGTTGGTAGGTGTATTAACAAGGGCAAGGTTCTGGACTCACCACTGTGGACCATTCGGTCAGTCCTGTGCAGTGGCCACTTGATGGAGCTTCTTTAGTGTCCTTTCGCATTTGTCCCAGTTCTGCAGCGCCTGTGCACTCTTGCTGTATGAGCTTGTCACTGGTCATGGGAAGGACCAATGGAACAGCAACCATTCATTCAGAGTTGGCTCTACCAGGTGCTGTTTTAAGCACTTGACATTGTAAAAATGATTTTTACTAGGATTTATCGAGTCCTTGCCATGTGCTAGGCACGGTGCCCCATGTTTTACTTTCATTCCCTCTTGTGTCCAGTACCGTATTATCCCCATCTTACATGTGGGGAAACCAAGGCACAGAAAGGTTAAGAGATTTGCCTAAGCAAATTGATAATCAGAAGCCAGGACCATGTGATCGCAAAGCCTAGCTCTTAGTGCTCTCTCCTAAGGAAATGTACATGGCTCTCACCCCCCCACCCGCTCTACTAAAAACACAAATCTGGGCTCAGATTCCAGGAGGTCAGTCACATTGGTATTCTCGTGGTGCCAGGTGTTACCTAGTCTGTAGGGCGCTGTAGGTATTAGGGGCTTTGCAGTTGTTCATTCATCCGGTACTTGGCATAATCATCTTGTATTTTCCATTGTCACGGTTAATCCCAGCCCTGAGGAAGTGGAAGTTGAAAAGCATCCTCTGTCAGTAAGAAAGATATAATTACTCATGGAAGCAAAAATATTATGGAGAATTTAGAGCGGTCAAAAGTGGCACTTTGATGTCAGGACTAATTCACAGTTTTTCTTTATCCCTGCACGGAGGCAGTTGCTCTATAAAAGTCACACTGCGATGAAGTCAGGTTGCTGGAGTCTGTTTAACGCCAAGGGTCCCTTTGAGGCTCTCTTTATTCCCATCTTCCCGTGATCCCCCACACCTTAACCAATATGAACACAACTTTTAGCCAGTGTCTTAGCGTATTTCACTTGAATTAGTGACAGCGTTTTGGCTGTCATGAGTGGGAATGCTATGATTTGGGTGTTTCTCACATAGACTGGCTGGTCGACAGACGACACTGCAATCTGAAATGGCAGAGTCTGGTGTTGACCATCCGAGAGAAGATCAATGCTGCCATCCAGGACATGCCAGAGAGCGAGGAGATCGCCCAGCTGCTCTCTGGATCCTGTGAGTGATTTGGGACTACGTTACCGGAGCCCCGTCTTTCCTGGAGCACTGTATATCAGCCAACCTCCTCCCTTATTGTTTAGCTTTAGGACTAATCCCTAGAGAAAGATTTATTTGGGGGGGGGGGGACATGCTAGTTTCTTCCAACACACAATGGTGAAGGGGAAAGCTATGCATGCTAAGATTCTCAGCACATTCATCAGTCAGCCATGTGCCCAGCATAGTGGGCAAGATACTATAATTCCCAGAGTCTTTGCTCTTCCTTGCTCTCTAGACATTCACTACTTCCACTGCCTAAGGATCGTGGACCTTCTCAAAGGCACCGAAGCCTCCACAAAAAACATTTTTGGCCGGTACTCTTCACAGCGAATGAAGGCAAGTGTGGCTGAAGCCGCTTAATGTGCAGCCAGACCCATCCTGTCTACAGGGTCAGAGCCTCTGGTCTCGCTGAGGGTCCGGTGGAGATGCCTACATAGCCTATTTCCTGAGCTTTCTGTCCATTCCCAAAGTTTATACCAAAAGTAGATCCTACCCCTGGGTTTCCATTTTCAGGCCTGCTGCTTTGGGGAATGCTCATTGGCACCACGTTGTTAAAATGAAGTGGTCCAGCCAGCGTTATGTAGAAAGGCAAGGGGTTTGCATCTGATGTGATGTGAAGGCTGGGGGAGCTTCCCCTGTGTGCGGCTTGAGCTGAGATGTGGCTGCCCGAGTGCTATTCCGGCTCACTTCCTATTTCCGTTCTTACCCAGGATTGGCAGGAGATCGTAGCCCTGTATGAGAAGGACAACATCTATCTAGGTAAAGTGGCCCAGCCTGGGAGGCTGGAGTCCAGGGGCAGCCCACTCCCAGAGTTCTGGGACACTAGGCTTCCAGGAGGCACAGTCCGTGGTTGGGGTATGAGTGTTTGCCAGGTGGGCCAAGAAATCCCCCAAAGAGTGTTGGGAGAAAGCGGAAGACCAGGCAAGTAGGGGGCCTTTGCTGGGCCTGACCAGGCAAGAGACTCAACACCACTGACCTCTTGGTGACCACCTCCCCCCTCTTCTCCACTGGGCAGAGGAAGCATGGGTCATCGGGGGGCCATATTGGATGCCTGAGAGTAATTACAGGGCCGATTGTACTTCGGGGTATGTTTCCCCCAAGTATTAATAATAATAATAGCTGATTCTTGCTGAGTATCTACTGAATGCCAGGAATCGTACTCCTGTTTCATGTGGATTCTGTTAGTCCTCATGGGAAATATTTTGGCCCCTATTTTACAGAGGAGGACTGGATTGGAGAGGATAAGGTGGCTGTGTGAGGTTCCACGGCTGGGAAGGGGAGGAACAGGGTGGGCGGTGGGGGGAGCCAAGCCGTGCTCTCCGCTGCCAGACCTCGGTGTATTTGTGCGTGTCCCGGGGGCAGGCTTGCCTTGTGGTGTGGGCGTCTGGGGTGAATTTCCTGGGCCCTTCGCAGTGGAACTCTCTAGCCTCCTGGTTCGGAATGTCAACTACGAGATCCCTTCGCTGAAGAAGCAGATCGCCAAATGCCAGCAGCTGCAGCAAGAATATAGTCGCAAGGAGGAGGAGGGCCAGGCAGGGGCCACCGAGATGCGAGAGCAGTTCTACCACTCATGCAAGCAGTACGGCATCACGGTGAGCAGGAGGGCTCCTGGGGCCTCTTGGCCTGAGCCCAGCTCCTTGGCTTCTGGGAAAGGTTCCCTTCTCGGCCCGGTTGCACCCTTCTTGGGCCAGTGTCTCACCCATCTCCAGTCTCCGGGCATTTTCTTTAACCCACTGGGCTCCGCTTCCCACCACTCCTGTCTTAGCCTCCCTCGTCCATCCTCTTTAGGGAGACAACGTCCGGAGAGAACTGCTGGCCCTGGTGAAGGACCTGCCGAGTCAGCTGGCTGAGATCGGGGCCGGGGCCCAGTCTCTGGGCGAAGCCATTGACCTCTACCAGGCCTGTGTGGGGTTTGTGTGTGAAAGGTAAAGGACCTCTTTCTCTCCAGCAGCGGGGACAGTTGACCTATTTTTCCTGCTGTCCTCTCTTCTCTGCTTGTGTTTTCGGACATGACATTTGAGTTTAATTTTACATATGTGAACCTGTGGACGCCTTGCCCATCTGGCCGCAGGGCTCAGGGTGGCGCCCGGCGGGGGCTGTGTGAGTGGGCAGTGGAAGGGTCAGTCTGGTGCTCCGTTGCAGCCCCACAGAGCAGGTGCTGCCGATGCTGCGATTCGTGCAGAGGCGGGGAAACGCCACGGTGTACGAATGGAGGACGGGGACCGAGCCCTCTGTGGTGGAGCGGCCGCACCTCGAGGAGCCTCCTGAGCCGGTGGAAGAAGACGCGGTAAGATGATGAGCCAAGTGAGAGCTGCTTCCTCATCCCCCCACACAGCTCCACCCCTCCCCACCCCGCCCTGACTGAGTTCAGAGTCTCAGAAGGAAGAAGAGACTATACATAGAAGGGTCCAGGGGGGCCCTGTTCCTTTAATTTTCCGGCCTCCTTGAGGCCAGAGTGTAGATGAGCACTGAAGAGGCTCAGTGAGCCTGTTGGCTTTAATCTAGAAATCCTTCAGCCCCGTGAACTCTGAAGTTGGGCGGTCCTTTGGGGAGCGTGGAGCCCATTGCACTTGAACAGTGTGCCAGTGCCCCTTCCAGGGGCAGCTGAGGCCCCTGGGGAGGCAGGCCCCTTTGCTTTCACCCACTTTCTGTGAGCTAACACTTTTTTCCCCTTCTAGATTGACTGGGGTGACTTTGGGGTGGAGGTGGCTTCTGAAGGGACGGACTCTGGCATCTCTGCCCAGGCTGCCGAAATTGACTGGGGCATCTCCCTGGAATCGGACTCAAAGGTTAGGACGCTCTCACAGTCCATCCCTCTGAGAACTTTTCTGTGATCACTGCTTTGGTGATAAAAGAAGCGCTGTCTGTCTCTAAAGGCATTTCTTGAAGTCCATAGCTTTCAGACCAGATTGGCAGGGGGAGGCAGTTTCCACAGTGTCATATCCCAGGTTTGACATTTTTCTCCTGGCATTTGGGGCAAGGTGTCAGGTACAAGCAGGTGGTAACTCTAAGCAGGGATGAGAGTGGCAGCATACCTGGGCCCCCCTGCCATCTTTACCAGCTATGTCAGGGCTGTAAGTCCTTCGTACAGTTGAAATGTGTAGGCCGTGGACTTATCAAGGGCTTTGGTTTATCCCGGCTCCCTTTGCTGGGGAAGATTCTTGCAACCCTGCCAGGGTTCTTTGCTTTCTACCTAGGAAGCTGGGGGCGATGGGATAGACTGGGGAGACGATGCCGCTTTGCAGATCACAGTGCTAGAAGCTGGAACCCAGGGTAAGTGCAGCCCTCCCTGCAGCCCTGGCAGAAGTGAGTGCTCAAAAGCCAGCCGCCCTGCCCCCCCCCCCCAACGTGTCTCTAGAAACAAAGAAGAAATGCACTTGCCAAGATTGGGCTTCTCACACATTTAACTGTTTTCTCAAAATCTTGATGATGACCTGAGTGTGGAGGAACAGTATAAGTCTGGAAGCTCTCAACTTTTGAGATCCCAAATATGGGTCACCTTTCCTGGTGGGAGGTTCCTGGAGGGCTGCTGGACATGGAGGTGTGTGACCTGACCCCCTGCCCACCGCTGGAGAGGATGCAGCAGCGATCTGAGCCGCTAGAGGGCGGTGCAGGATGAAACTTTGCAGCCTACCAGAGCAGAGGAGGCCTTTCCTGGCCCTGAACCCAGCTCTGCGGCCCCCCTCACAGACTGGCCGCCCGTAGTAGTGGCTGGTAGTAGTGTCCGGTTAGGGAAAGGGTAACCCTATCCCCCTGGGATGAGATCGATAGTAGCTTTAGGGCAATGGGTTTGTGTCCATATTAACCCACCAGAACCTCAGAACCTCTCGAACTTGAGGGTCTTTTTCTGTGGTCCCCAGCAACTTTATCACTTCTCTGTCTCTCCTCCTGGCAGCTCCAGAAGGTGTTGCTAAGGGCCCAGATGCCCTGACACTTCTTGAATACCCTGAGACCCGGAATCAGTTCATTGATGAGCTCATGGAGGTACCTTCGTCCTCTGGGAGGACGCTTCCTCTTTGTGTTAATCTCCGCCTGTTGCCTTCCCAGTGGACTGCTGGCTGGTGAGGTCCTCGTCAAAGTTCTTAGTCCTCACCTATTCCCTTTTTTTTCTGCCCAGAGAGGCCCCTCTTAGCCTCCAGGACAGAGAAGGCCAAAGGGATCAAGTTTCTAAGGTAGAATAAGAGTGACAAGACATGCGGCTGGTTCCCAGATTCTTCCCAGCCCTTTCTTACTCCAAGGCTTCTCAGATGTGGATTCCTGTTCCCTGAATTTCATTACTCACAGAGAGAAAATACCTTCACTGGGGCAGAGAGAACCCGTTGAATCTGTGTGTCCTTAGTTATCCATACACTGGGAGGAAGGAGAGGTGTCCAGGGCTTGAGAGGGCCTGAGATGGGAGTAGGGGACAGAAGAATGACAGTGAGAGGCTGCCTCAAGGTCTCACATTATAAATCTTTTTTTTTTTTTTTTATGTTTTTTTTATTTTTGAGAAAGAGAGAGAGAGTGTGAGCCGGGGAGGGACAGAGAGAAGAGAGAGACACAGAATCCGAAGCAGGCTCCAGGCTCTGAGCTGTCAGCACAGAGCTGGACATGGGGCTCGAACTCAGGCACCGTGAGATCCTGACCTGGCCGAAGTTGGACACTTAACTGACTGAGCCACCCAGGCACCCCATCCAGCTCTCACATTATAGTTGCTAAGTTTTTAGCAGTAAAAGTATTCAGAGGAAATAACACCTTCTCACCCAGAGTCCAACCCTCATGTCTCATTCTTGCGTTTTGAGCATCTGAGAACGTCTGAGTTCTCTTCTTGGTTTCAACCAGATCCTCTTCTGCCCTCAGCTCGAGATCTTCTTGACCCAGAGAGCCGTGGAGATGAGTGAGGAGGCAGACATCTTGTCCGTGAGCCAGTTCCAGCTGGCTCCCGCCATCCTGCAGGGCCAGACCAAAGCAAAGATGGTTACCATGGTGTCGGCGCTGCAGGATCTGATCGGCCGGCTCACCAGTCTTCGAATGCAACACCTGTTTATGATCCTGGCCTCACCAAGGTCTGGTTTCCCCCTTGACGTCGGGCTGTTCCGGAGCATGATGTGGGGCTCTGCCATCTTGAGCAGCCCTGACTCCTTGTGTTCCTCTTCTCCATGAGCCCCCAGAGCTCTTCTCTGCCTCCCATAGCAGTGCTGTCACGGTTGGGATCAGGGGTTGTCTTGGGGCAAGATGGCTCTGCTTCCCAAGTAGGACAGGGGAGCTGGGAGCACTCTACCTCGCAAAGAAGGAGTTGAAGGGTGTGGAGGCTGAGAGGCCTGTTAGGGATTTGGTTTCCTGAGCCTCACCTTTCCCAGCAGCTGAATGGGGATGCTCGGGGTTGCTCGGCTGCACCCCTCACCTGAATACCCTGCACAGGTATGTGGACCGAGTGACTGAGTTTCTCCAGCAGAAGCTGAAGCAGTCCCAGCTTCTGGCTTTGAAGAAGGAGCTGATGGTGCAGAAGCAGCAGGAAGCGCTTCAGGAGCAGGCGGCCCTGGAGCCCAAGTTGGATCTGCTGCTGGAGAAGACCAAGGAGCTGCAGAAGCTGGTGAGACCGGAAAGGCAGACCTGCCAAGCAGGTGGGGGACCCCCAGTTTCTACACAGCAAGGCACCCCTGCCTCTCTGCTTCCCACCCACTTGGTACCTCTGTCTTTCAGATTGAAGCTGACATTTCCAAGAGGTACAGTGGGCGCCCCGTGAACCTGATGGGAACCTATCTGTGACAGCCCCCACATTCTACCTTCCCGGCTTCCCAGCCTTCAGGAAGGGGGGTGCGACAGCCAGGGCTGATGCGGCAGGGCCCTTCCTGGCCAGAGACCAAGTGATTGGAGGATGGAAGGCCGCATGAAGGAGCTGTCACCTAGATGGTGACCTTGACCCTCACTGTATTTTCTGGCAAGAAGCTATCTTGATTGGCCCTGTGGCCTGTCAGCCTGCAACCCCAGTTTCTGGTCCTTCTCATCATCTAGTTGGACTTAATAAAAGAGGAAGAGACTCTTGCTTCGCCACTGACAGTTTCTGCTTCTCTGGGCCTTGAGTCAAGGCCATGCACCTGTTTGCCTGGGGTTCTTGATAGAGTGGGTTCCCTAGGCCATCAGCTGTTCCTGTGGAGTCCTGGGTTAGAGACTTTCCCTCTTTGCCTCTGGTGACAGGGAGGGCCCCAGATGAGCACCTACAAGTGGTTCAGCAAGCTCTGGGGTAGCTGAGTCTGCTGGGCCCCTTTCTCTCCATGGCCAGGCCAGACTGCCCCACTTGGGCCAGAAAGCCAAGGGGAACAGTCGAGTGGCAGCCTTGTTGGAGCCAGCGAAGCTGTATTTTCCTTTTAATCACAGCTCACCTCCAGGCAGGGGGAAAATGCGGTTTGGGGAGGAAGGGTCTGATAAACAAGGTGGAGACAGGAGTTGTCACCTTCACTAGCCGCCTGTCCACTTCCTGCCCGTAACTGCCCGCACTGTGATTGGGTAGAGCCCACCCCGGGATGGCGCCCCTCTCCCAAGCCACCTACCCATCCCCATTTCCCAGGAAGGGTAGGGGTTGGGGGTGGCCGGCAATTCGATTTTAATTTCATAGCAGAGCAGTTGATTCATGGCTCTTTGTCGCTGGCGTTGACTCCCGTAATGACTTTCCATCAAAATGAAAAGTGGAGTGACACCACTCATTATTCCTGCTGCTTGTTATCTCAGTTCTGGGGAGGGCCGCCCCCTCCCCGCTGCCTTTCAGCCGTCCCGGACAGTGAGTGATGGCCCCTATTAATCACCGACCCCGCGGACTCCGGCGGACACACGCTATCCGAAGGAGAGAGAGATAAGGCAGCATGAACTGCTCGAAGCCGCTCCTATCAATTAATGTCAGCCCGTCGCTTCCCCCCAATCTTTGCCTGTTCACCTCCTTTTGGAGGAATTGGGGGCTGGAATTAGTCTAGGAATTGGAAAAGGGAAAACATTGGTGTGGAATGTCGAGGTAAAACCGTCCTTAGGGTCGAAGGACACAGAGGGGACTGTGCGGGCTGCACCCTGCCCTCGGCCGCCGCGAAGGCGCCCGGCCTAGGGGGCTGTCTGCGTCTCTTCGTCCCTTTCCCTCTGAGAGGGTGGCCGCCAGCTCCTGCCCCACCTGTTCAGCTGCCGGCTGCACTGGCCTTCCGGCCTGCCTCTTGCAGCAGCCATCAGCTCACCGAGGCATGCCGCCCTCGCCCGCTCTCCTGTCCCTCGTCCAATCAGCTGCTACACAGACACTATTGCTTCCAGGCACCGCGAGGTAGGGAGAAGCCCTGTGGACCACGTGACTGCAGCAGGCTGGGTTTGGGCCTCAAAAGCTCTTGCTCCTCGCCCTTCCAGAGGGGCACCTCGCCTGCCTTCTCTGCCCTGCCTGGGGCCAATGGCAGGAAGTCACACAGGCTGAGGTTTGGCCATCTTCGCAGGAGGGGAAGTGGGTTTAGATAGAAAGGGTTCTCTCTGCAGATTTTGGCCACGTTGCTAAGCGGTGTGGTTAGGGGACTGTTCTCTCTCAGAGGGATTAGGCCTGGTTCGCTGTTTACCTGGTAAAGCGAAGGCCCGCTCCAGGCTGGTGTAAATTGTTTCTTAAAAGCCTTTAACCCCAAAAGGAACCTTTAGCTCCAGCTGCCTTTGGCCCGGGCCTTGCTTCCTGGGGCCTCACTTTCCCGACCACCCTGAGACACCGAGACCCTGCCTGGCTCTTTTACCCCTTGGGAGAATAGTCTCGCAGATCCGCCCCCAGGTCTCCCCTAGCGCCACTCTGATCGCAGTTGGGTTCCTGCTGGCTTTTCTCTGGCTTGCCTGACAGAATCCATCATGGCGATGAAACGAGTTAATATACACAGGGGTCTTAGAGTGGTGCCAGGCACAGAGTCAGCGCTCCTGGGCAAATGCGAGCTCATTTCCGGGGTGTGACGTAATGGCCCGGGACTCTTCATCCCCGTCTAACTTGGCTTCCTGGAAGGGAATGGTGAGAGGCTCCCTTGGAGCTTGAGGACCAACTTCTGAGCAGTCAGGTTTCTGGGGCCGCCAAGAAAATGTTCCAGGAGAGGGGGAGGAGGTGGGCTGAGATTTTCTGTTAGTTTGATGTGAATTGTAGTGCCAGGAGCTCCCCCTGCTTTTGTGTTCACTTTTACGCCACCTTTTTCCAGAGAAGACTTCAGGCTGTCACCGCTCAGCCAACTGGTCACCCTGCTTCACTTTTTTTTTTTTAATTTTTTTTTTTACATTAATTTATCTCTGAGAGACAGAGCACAAGTGGGGGAGGGGCAGAAAGAGAATGAGACACAGAATCTGAAACAGGCTCCAGGCTCTGAGCTGTCAGCACAGAGCCCAATGCGGGGCTCGAACTCACAAGCGCGAGATCATGACCTGAGCAGAAGTCTGATGCCCAACCAACTGAGCCACCCAGGCACCCCCTGGTCACCCTGCTTCAGACAAAGAGGCAGAATCACTTTTCCTGGATCCTCCCTCCCTGCTAAACCCAGCTGCCTAGGCCCCACCACCGGCTCTCGGCTCATGACCGTGACCATGGGCTGAGCGGACTGCTAATGACTGTCCATCTGGGATCTGGCTGCCCACTAAGGGCTTGCCAAGGACATCTAGAACTAGTTTCTCATTGCCAGTGTGGGGCAGGGGTTATCTGCGTCATCCACACAGGAAACCTCACCCATTGAAAGAATTCCCTGCTTCAGAGAACTGGCCTGGAGCTGAGGACCAAAGGAAAGCCATCGCAGGATGGCAGGAGCTGACTGTGGCCTGGCGTGGAGTCCTGCTCACTCACTCGTGCGCACCCGCCCTTCCCCTTTCTCTCCCCCTCGTTAATTCCCCAGATGTTGCTTACACAGTTTCTCCTCTAGAAACACAGGTCCTGTGGCTCTTCCCTGCCTCTCTGACACCTGCTTGTCCTGTTACTAATTTTTATTTCATCTTTTAATTGCCACCTATTATCCTCTCCTCCGCACTCCTGTACACGCACGCACGTACAAAATCTGATAATGGTAATAGGTTAGGAAGAAAGCAAGCAAGGCGTCATGATGATTAGCACGTTGTCTAGATCCGGACGGCCCGGGTCAAATCCTGGCTCTGTTCTTACTACCATGTGATCTTGGACACGGCCCATGACCTCTCTGTGCCTCATTTCCTTCACCTATAAAATGAGAACAAGAGATACTACCGCCCTCCGGGTAGGGAGCTGTGGTATATACAACACCTAGGTGGTCCCTGGTCCAGTAGGACTCCAATGTCAGCTGTTGTGAAAGGGGGATGGACCAGAAATAACCAGGACTGAGGTTAGAAACTTGTGCTTGGGGCCTAGCTGTGTGTCTCAGGTATCCCAGCAGGTCCCAGACCAAACCCATAATCTTCCCCATTCTGTCCTTCATCCCTCTCTGATATTTCCTATCTCTGCCAATTGGCAGGCTCCAAGCCTCTGCTTTGTCACCCCAATCATTCCCCTGCTTAGAAACTCCAATGCCCCCTTAGCTCCCTAAACTCCTAAAGTGGCGGGCCAGCCCTTGGTAATCAGATCTCCATCTCCCTTCCAGCCTGGGTATCCATCCAAGACACCAAACCCACATGTGTCCCCAAAACCCCAACCCTCTTCTTGGCCCCCTCAAGGCCTTCCTGCCCCCCCCCGCCCCCCGGCTCAGATATGACCCAAATACCTCCCTCTGTGGACATTTCCAGGCTCCCACAGAATTAGCCCCTCCTCCTCAGCAGCATCCCTGAAGCCTCATGGAGATGCCCTTCAGAGCGCCTGTCACCACATCCCCGTGACCTCCTGACATCTGTGCCCCAACCAGAGCTGCCTAAGGATAGGGACTGGGTCTTGCTTACTTGTGTGTCCCCGTTGGAATCTCAAAATTAACTTCTCCGAACTTCAGTTGTCTTCACGATCTCTAAAGTGACTTTGACCTCTAAAATATTACGATCATGTGGCTCCCCAGTTAGCAGAAAGGAAGAGTCCCACAGAGCACTACAAGTTAGGAAGAAAACTGGGTTTAAGTAGGCTTTTAAAATGGACCGGTGGTCAAACTAAAATTCCCTTCTGCATGCTTTCCAGTGAGAGCCTCTGCCCTGAGCATCATCTGGGCTCCCTCCCTCCCCTCTCCCCGCTTAGCCGAGGGCTCTCCTAGAGAGCAGAGGAAAGGGCTGTTGTCCTACCCTCTTGGAGACACCACAGCTTCTGCTCCAAAGCTGGGGCTAGTCCCCAGCCCCCACTACTGAATGGGGCTCAGATGCCTTCCTGCCCCCACAGATCCCGGAGCCCAGCAGGAGGGTGTCAAGCCTACCCCAGGGCTTCGGAGGCTGGCCCGGGTGCCAGCCGACCGACCCGCAGACCCGCCTGTCGTCCAGGTGCCCTTCCTCTCAGCTGATGGGCAGGGCCTCCCTGAGTAAATTGGCCCTGAGTAAACTCTGCCTGCCACCCCTCTACTCATTCCCCAGGCTTCAAAGAAAACCAGTTTGAATATTTAAACTTCTCCTGTGTGTCTAATAAAAAGTCCTGCACTATTTAACGGCCCAGCTATCCATTACTGTCGGGAGCTGCCCTCTCCCTCCCAACCTGCCCCTCCCTCCCTCTCGCCCAAACCACGTGCAGCAAAGCCATTTGTCAAAGCGCTCCCGCCGCGGGCTGCGCTCGGCTGTGTCTGGAAGGACAAGCCGCCCCACAGGGGAAGGTGGGAATGAATAAAGGGGCTATGCAAATTGCTGCTTAATCTGCAGAGAAACACCCAGGCTTTGGGGAGACGCTCATTACTTCTTTTAACTGTGATTAACGGGCAAATTAAACCCAAGCCCTTAACTCTCTCCTGGCAGAGGACTTGAACGCAGAGCCCTGGGCTGGTGAGGGTGGAGAGGGAGGCTCTGACCCGGAGCTGCAGACCTAGGGGCTGGGACGGAGGAGCGCGGAGGAGCATGAGCGCTGCCCCTTAACCTGCCGCATTGTTGTCACACTGTCCATTGTCGGTGGGGTTGGAAGGAGGGAGCCCCAATGACAGGGAGAAGATACACTTGACAGGGGGAAGGAGGACTTGGTGGTCTCTTCGGGGATTTTTTTTTCAGCCTCTCCAGAAAGAACACGTAGTGACCCTGGGATTTGCTGCCCTTCTTTCCCCCACCAAAAAAAAAAAAAAAAGGACCCCTGGGTGGCTCAATCGGTTAAGCCTCCGACTTCGGCTCAGGTCATGACCTCACAGTTTGTGAGTCTGAGCCCCGTGTCGGGTTCTGAGCAGACAGCCCAGAACCGGGAACCTGCTTTGAATTCTGTGTCTCCCTCTCTCTCTCTGTCCCTCCCCCGCTTGTGCTCATGAGCGCGCTCTTTCTCACTATCTCTCCCTCTCTCTCTCAAAAATAAATAAATAAACATTAAAAAAAAAAAAAAGGCGAGAAAATCTCTTGGGCCTTTGCCACAACAAACTGAAGATATGACCTAAAAGGTTCCTGGTCAGACCAGCTCCAACCTGGTCCTGGAAAAGCATGTATAAGGAACCTCTAGATGTTCAACTCCAAAACTGACCTTGAGGCTGATTAGGCCAGGGGAAGGGGGAAGAGGTAAAGGAGCAAGGTGGGGGGGGGGGGCGTGCTTTCATGGGACTAGAGACCTGGGAATAGTTTGACGACAAGTTACACAGTTTATAGGCATACACAGGGAGATACCGAAGTTTACTCCATCTGTGTGTGTGTGTGTGTGTGTGTGTGTGTGTGCGCGCGCGCGCGTTCAGACAATCTGACCCAGCTCAAAACACACAGTTGACCACTTTATCCCTTTTCGAGTGTACAATTCAGGGGCATTAAGTACATTCACGTTGTTGTGCAACCATCCCCACCACCCATTCTGTCTGTTTTTGCAGGTGACTGAGCCGTTCTGTAACACCTATCATCACCTCTAACCCACAGCAGCAAGCAAAGCAGAACTCGGAAGGTAGGAAAGTTTTGCTTGAAATCGAGACAATTGGGGGAACGCCCGGAGGAACTCTGGGGCGGTGGAAGCAGAGGCCTGGGGCGGTGGAAGCAGAAGCCTGAGGCTCCAGAGGAAGTTCGGGTGGAAATCCTGTAGGGACTCCCCATTAAATGCAAGTCCCCTAAGCCTGAGTGATTAGGAGGTGAAAGATGACATACAACGGTGACAGACTGTCTGTCAACCTGACGGGGCCGTGGAGAGACGTGGGCCCGTATTTTATTTTGTCGGCGAGTGGATCAGTAGGTCTGTCATAGAAACCAGGCCTGACAGCACGCTCAGTGACTCTGCCCCTTTTCCTTAACTCCTGCAGCCCAGCTCCACCATCTATTAAAACATCCTGGGCTGTCAGGGATATTAAAAGGCTCTGTCACTCCTTCTTAAAACAGTCATAAATACAATCTGGACATGAGCATTTGGGCAGGAGCCCCGGTGCTGAATGGGAAGAGACAACAGCAGGTAGGCCTGCCTTTCTTGACAGCTGAGGCTCTGGCACCATTCAAACAGGGACCCGCGGACTAATCTCCCTTTTCTCTCCAATACAAGAATCAAGGCCGTCTTCAACATCTGCTGAGGCCTGGCATTCTGAAGCCACTGCTCTCGAGGATGGGATGTGGCCTTTGTTAGCATGAACACAGCGCCCCCCCACCCCGACTTCTCTCTGGTGCCTGGTGCACTGAAATAGCACCTGTTCTAAACGTCTGCTTGTGCAGCCCCACCCCCTAGGCCTCCCCAGGCAGCGCAATGGGGGAAGGAACAAAAAGGTTATAAGAGAGCCCTAAGTTCTTCCTCCATGGTGGAGTTTGCCTCCGGTCTCTCTTCTACCTTCCCTGCCCCACGTAACCTCGGGGCTGACCCACCTCGGTAGGAAGAGACTTGTTGGGGACCAGAAGCCGACCTGAGACTTTCCAGTGGGTTCCCCCACTGGAATGCAGGCTGGAACTTGTAACCTTGCAAATTGGAGGACCCCAGTCAGTCCGGAATCCTTGAGTCTCTCCAAGCTATGAGATCACAGCTCTTTCTGCCCGGGGACTGCTAGCCTGAAAACAGGGAGGCCTCTTCCTTTCTATGTATTTGACAAGAACACGCGGTCTCTGACTGCTTGCTAGGAGCTGGCGCCTCTTTTCAAGAGGATCCTGTTTGACGAAGGGGGGTTCCTCTGGCTCGCAGCAGTCGTAGAGCCCAAGATCAGGCACAATCAATCCCCTGGCAAATTCTGACGCTGGGCTGCATCTCTGTCCACGGGGCTGGGTATTCACCAAATGCCTAGTTCGCTAAAACATACCACAGGCCCTGTCCGTGACCTTCTGCGTTGGCATCGGGGCAGCACCCAGGACCTTGGTGCCTTGAGCTGTCCTGTCTTCTGCACCCCCAGTGTGCGATGGCCAGAATCACTTCCCATCCGGGGATTCCACTTAGCTTTGGCTATTTTTTAAACCACGGACTGTGCTGTTTTCAACAAAATTACCTTCTCGGCAGCTTTTTCCAAATAGTTCAAGTCAAGAAGTGTCAGATTGTTATCTTTTCTTTCTACAGTATTTATTAAAAGCCTGCCTTATTTTGTGGTGCCGCCCCAGAGACCACAACTAGCCCTGTGTGTGGAGGGAAGAGGAACACGGGTTTCTACCTAATACAAGGAAGCCCTTTCTGACAGCCAGAGGTGCCCACAAGGCCCAGGTGAGGAAGTCACCATCACGGAGGACCTTGGGCTGACACCGGATCAGTATCCGGTGGGGCCGCCGCAGAGGTTGGGCGATTGGGTGGATGTGACTCTGAGATTCAGTGGTTTGGGGCGCTTGGTACGTCCAGGAGCTGGACAAGGCCTAGCAGCTGTTCACCAGCTGCCTTCCATGTGGCCGTCTTGCAAATTTGCTCCCAGATGGTCGGACCCCTCACCCTCCAAGGTCGTTGGGCCAGCTGCAGGGTAGTGGGCCAGCCCTTCTTTGCTCTGGTAGCCCTCAGGCAGGACGTGGAGAGGAGGAGAGAGGTGAGAAAGGAACAGAGTTCTCTCCTCTCTCGCCAATGCTGGCTTCCACTGCCCCCCTCCCCCGCCCCCCCTTCACCTGCCCTGCATTTTCCCTCCCTCTTTTGGTCTCAACCCTCCCCCCATCTCCATGGCGATAAAAGGGGAGGTGGGGTAGGCTGTGCCCTGTATTTTGAGTCGCTCCACAATGGCCCCTTTCTCTGGAGACACAGGGGCTGCCTGTGGAACTAATCTCCCCCTGCCCATCAGCTCACAAAGGACCAGGGAAGCCCCTCCCTCAGCCAGGCCGCCCTCGGTGACCCCAAGCCCGTTTCCGGGTGCGCTTCCAGCCCTCCGGGGCCTGCAGCTGGGCCTCTCTCACGGGATCCTGCACGCAGGCGGGGTCGCCCCGGCTGACCTCCCCCGAGGACAGAGGTCAAGCCCCTTCTCCGGTCTCTGATGTGATTGGAAGGTTGCCGAGGCAGGGGGACGGGGAGGAGAGGGGGAGGGGACCTTCTCTTTTAATGTAAAATTGAAAGACTCCCTGTGCCTTCCTGTCCGTGCCTGTCTCCGGCGGGGGCTGGGTCGCCTGGCCTAGGACTCCTTGGAAATCTGGGCGTCTTAGAAATGGGTTAAACCCCTGGCAATGGAGCCTGGTCAAACCCAGCTCCAAAATATTAGAATCATAAAAGTCTGGGCATGGGAAGTGGGAGAAACCATCTAGGGCAGCAAGACTCGCCCCTGGTTTTGATTCTGGTACTTCCTTGCTGTGGTGGGCTTCTAGATACCTCTGGGCCTTCCTGCGCTTATCTGCAGAGTGGGAACGATACTCGTACCAACCTGACAGGTACTGTAGCAGGTGGGGTCATGCATGTGACATGATCTCAGCCTAATGCCTGGCTCTGGAAGACACTCGGGGTACCATGGCTGTGACTATATCAGGCAGGAACAATTCCCAGGCTGAGGAATCATCTCCTTAGCTCAGGCCAGGGCATCCCCATCTCAGAGTTAAAGATGGGGAAGGCACCCCCCCCCCCCAGTGAAGAATATTCAAGGCAGGGTAGCTGGTGGGAACACAGACTGGGAAGTCAGAATGGTTGGGACTCAGTCCTACCTCCCCCACCTACCAGCTGTGACACCTCACTTTCCTCATGTCTACAATGGGGATAATAATAGTAACCACTGCATAGGGTTATTATGAAGATCCAATATGTTAACACACGTAAAGTGCTCAGAAGGGAATCTGGCTTGTTGTCCGCGCGATATAAACATTACTTATGATTATTATTGATGTTATGATCATTGGGTCTCTGTGGGCCTGATTTCCAGAAGAGCGCTTATTTCAAATATTCAAAGCCTTTGTCCCTACAAGTCCCCTCTCTTCCATGTCCCATGGCATGTTCTGATTTCCGGCAAGGAATAATATATGATCTCTCTTACTTGCTTGGCTGATGAAAAAATGCACATTCTGCCCATATAGACAGCAGCTCTAAACAAGGGACACAGCTAACCCAGAAGGGAGTAATTGGCCTCTTATAAAACAAGGCCAAGTGAAAGATAGGAGTTCAGAAAGGTCGAGGGAGGTCTGGCGGGAGCTGCCGACAGCTCTCCTAACCTGCCCGACTTATTACCGGAATCATTTCAAGGGATAATTTAATGTTCTCCCTCTGTGGCCCTGTTTGCTCCTGAAGGGAAAAATAAATAAATAAACAAACCCAACCACCCCAACCAACACATGCTTTATGAGAACATCACTTACTAGTTTTTAATGGCACCGTTATTAATATAACCGTCCCGGCACCTCCCCTACATCTGATCATGGGTGAATTATGAATTGTGAATTCTGATCGCTGCTTCCATTACTGCAAACGTTTCCACCCGGTCCTGACAGGAGGAGAGAACCAGACTTTCATGTGTAGGGATTGCTCAGAGGCTGGAGCCTGGTCTGCTCCCCAACCCTGGGAGAAAATTCCGAGAGATGGGGCAGGAGAGTGAGAGAGAACTGGGTGGGGGGGAGGGCGGGGAAGGGCAGGAAGATAGCCTGTCCGGTGTGTTGGTGGAGAAAGAGCTTGACCACATGCCTCTAGTCCTATAACTGAGCCCAACCTCTTACCTTCCAGGACCTCATTTCCTTCTCCTATAAAATAGGGATTAAAAAAATTTTTTTTTAAATGTTTATTTACTTTTGAGAGAGAGACAGAGTCCAGGCAGGAGGAGGGGCAGAGAGAGAGGGAGACACAAAATCTGAAGCAGGCTCCAGGCTCTGAGCTGTCAGCACAGAGCCCGATGCGGGGCTCGAACTCACGAACCGAGAGACCATGACCTGAGCCCAAGTCAGACGCTCAACCGACTGAGCCACCCAGGCGCCCCTAAGATAGTGATTTTTAAGACTTCTTTTTCCCTTTGCCATTTTTAAGCATTGATGATGTCCCAGGCATTGTGCTAAATGCTTTATCTCATTTAACGGATTCTCAGAACGAATGTATATAATACTAGTTTAGTCCCCACTTGGTCGATGAGGCAACTCGGGCACCAGATGTGCAGAAGCCCGCCTGAGGTCACACAGCTGGGATGCTGGTTTACAACCTGGATTTGTCTGACTCCAGGGCCCAAGCCTGTAACTCTTAGGCTACACTGCCTTCTGGGGACAGTAACACCTGCCCCCTACTAAGCAGGGTGGGGGCAGTCAGATGTGTCCGCAGGAGTGAAAGGGCTCTATCAACCACACAGTGGTCTCATGGTGGTATAGAAGCATTTCCCAAAGGAAAGCAAAAGAAGGGATTGGGCTGGGGTGCACTGAGGTTAGAGCGGGGAAAGACAGCAACATCCCAAGGGGGACTGAATTTAATTTTTATTTTCGAGAGAGAGAGAGCGTGCACATGAGTAAAGGGCAGAGGGAGACAGAGAAAATCTAGAGAATTTTTTTCTTTTAATGTTTATTTATTTTGAGAGAGAGAAAGAGAGAGCAAGTAGGAGAGGGGCAGAGAGAGAGGGCGAGAGAGAATCCCAAGCAGGCTCCGAGCTGTCGACACAGAGCCCCACATGGGGCTCGATCCCGTGACCCAGGGATCATGACCTGAGCCGAAATTGAGAGTTGGACGCTCAGCTCAACCGACTGAGCTACCCAAGCATCCCAAAGGGGACTGCATCATAGCAAAAGTCACTTTGGATGAATGCGTTATAGTTGATTTCATTTTAAAACTGTGGGCAGACAATGAAAGGAAGAACACTCTGTCTGAGTCTCCCCACCCCCACCGAGGGTGTTTTTATTTTGCTCTTGCTAGGCCCTTCTCAGAGGCTCTGAGCTGAGCAGGACTCTGGTCTAGTTGAGTGGATGAGATGCGTCTTCCCCGCTACCCGGGATCCTGGCACCACGCAGAGCTGATGGCCTTGAGAAGGTGAGGCCTCCCAAAGGTGAGCTCTGGGAGTTCAGCCACAGTAGGGAGTTGGTGGAGCTGGCACGAGGGCACCGAGGTGGCCAGGGGCTGGGGAGGGTGGGGACAGACCCCCCACATCTTTTCTGGCCTGACCCAGGTTTGCTGGCCACAAGGGACAGCCTCAGGCCCAGGCTGGCTGCTGGGTACTTGGTATTCTGCTCAGGCCCTTGCGTCCTGCCTCCCGGCTCCCTGCCGGTGGGGCCTCCTCCCCCGGCCCAGCCTGGGCCATGCATTATCCTCGCAAGATTGAGGACCTAATGGAGGCGATCAGCACCCGGGGGAGCCACTCCATCCAGGCTCTGGAAGGAGGGCAGAACAGTGCTAGCTGGCTCCTTTACCTACCCTGAGATTGGGGTGCGCTTGGACGGGGGTGGGGGGAGTGCTTGGAACTGAGGGGCTCCCTGCAACCCCTCCCAAGGGCTCTGGACAACTTCAGTCCGGGAGGTGACATTGCAACAATCTCTTCCTCTCCATGGGATACCCTCATATCTGAGGTCCTCGTGGAGACCCCAGGCACTATCAGCTTTCTTGAAGCACTTTCTGCTGGCTTTGGGGAGGGCAAGCTCCCACCTTCACCCCACCCCCGCCCCTGCCTGCCAGCTGGCCAGCGTTGGGGCCAGCCCTCCATGGCCCATTGTTCCTGGCTCTCCTCCCACGGTGGGAGGTGGGGGGCTGAGCCTGGTCCCCCCACCCCCCCCAGGTCGGGAGCGCAGGGCAGCCCCTCCCCCTTCCAGGCTTCAAAGGCCCGGAGGGACTAACCCTTGCCACTGTGGGGCCTCCTCTCTGGGAGCAGTGGGGGGATGGGGGGACAGCTGCCCCCAAAGCAGCATTCAGCAGCTTCCTGGGAGTGAGTAGAGCAGGCCAGGGGGTGATCATGAGCGTGTAGGAGGTCAAATGCAGGGAGGTCCTGAGGCAGACGGCCTGGGAAAAAGCCGGGGGATGGATGGGAAGCTGCAAAGGTGATGTAATAACGCCAGCAGTGCATTCCTACCGAGAGCAGTCAGCCCTTCCCGAACACTCACGGCGGGCCCGGTTGTGTTTTCCACTCGCTGTCTAATTTCATCCTCTTGGGAGCCAGTACTTCTAGAGAGATATTGCACAGAAGGAGAAAATCAGGCTCAGAGAGGTTGGGTAACTTACCTGGGCTCACACAGGAAGGATCTGAACATATTTGGACCCACATTGTCTGAGTCTGGAACCTTGCCCCTAACCACAGTGCCAGGCCACTGTAACAGGCAGCCGGGAGGAAAACAAAATGAGTGATGGGCACCCCCTCCAAAACACTCACCTGACTTCATGCACATCACCAGGATAATGTGTTTCTTGCCAAGGAACACCCAGGGATCCCAGGGGTAAATGTTTTCACTGAGCCCACATACACAGTGGCTTTTTATATACTATATTCTTTATACTATAGGAATTTTTTTTCCTCCTCTTTCCAGCCCTGCCCCCCCCCCACTCCACACACACCCCCCCCCCCCGCACCCTGGACTTTTTACTCCTCTTCTTCCCAGGCTAACATTCTCTCCTCCTACCATCTGCTCCCAAGATGACAGACCCTGCCCACCTTGCTTCCCTAGGGATGGAGGAGTCCAGGACTCATCCCTCCCCCAGGTGCTGTAATTTGAGGGGCTGCCGAGCTGGAATGGACCCAGGGCCTCCCCAGGCTGCCCTCCCGCCACTGTGAGTTGGCTGGCCTCTGCCCTCTGCCCTCTTCTGCCATTAACCCTGTCACCTGCCGGACATCAGCCCCCGGGCCCGGTCTGTCATCCGTGGCCAAAGATGGATGGGGGGCGGCTGGGAAGCATAAGTGGCGACCCCTTAATGAGATCTGGCGGGGGAGGACTGGGCTGTATCAGGGAGCAGCAGGGCCAGGTTGGCAATAATGGCCCTTGTTGAGCGTGACCCATTTTCTTTCTGTGAAGGGGAAGACAGTGGTGTGAGAAGCCGCAGGACAGGCTTGGGGGCCATAGGATTATGTTGCCACCCACCTCCCTCTACCCTCCCTCCCCTCCACTGGCAAACCAGACTGGAGCAGGAAGAGATGGGCAGAGGCTAGAGGGGAAAAAGATGACCCCCACCCCTCATTCCTTCTCCTTGGCACTGTGACCCCAGCTCCTTGGGAAGAAGCACAGTGACAAAGAATCCCTAGGAAACAGGAGACCGGCTGCCAAGGCAGTCCCAGGAGACTTCGGGGTCTCCTATCCATGTGCAGAGAAATCGGAGGGAGGGAGCCTCTGCGGGGTGTTGTCTATATAGTGGGGAGCATCTTCAGAAGGGCAAGGAGAAGGTTCTTCGGAAGCAGGAAAAAGAGTGGGATGCAGGAGTAGGGGGAAAGCATTATTGGACAGTTGCCTACACATTCCTCCCTAGTGGTTCATAGGATTTTAAAAGGAAGAGATGCTAGAAAGCATCAGCTTTAACCTTTCATTATACAGATGGGGAAACTGATGCCTAGGGAGGGAAAGAGGCCCACCCAATTGGTGGCAGAGCCAGAGCTAGGATCCGGGGCTCTAGAAGATCAAGCTCCCTTACTTGACATCCACCTCACTCTCTCCTTGATTCTTACCCAGGAAGAGAATAGAAGAGCTGCTAAAATAATCATTCTTGGACTTGTCTGAAAGGGCTTGTTCTTTCCCAGTTCCTTCCTGCTCCCCCCTCAACGACATAGATGGCATCGTCCAAGGAAGGGCTTGCAGCAGGTCTGGGAGACAGACCCGGGGAGGGCAAGGTAGGGTGCCTCCTGAGATCCGAGCCAGGAATGGGGAACGATTCACTCCCTGGGGATGAGAATGAGGTCGGTGGAAAATAGGGCTCTTTGAGTTTGAGTTTAAAGCTTTATGATTTGGGGTGAGTTTTTTTATTTCTGCCCCCACGAAGAGGAAGGAGAAGCACCAAGTAGGTGCCCGCAAAGGTTGGCTTCAAGACCCTCTGACCTTTATCTGGACATACCTGCTGCCACTCTATCCCCGGAGCCGTGGCCTTGGCTCTGTCTGTGATGATTTTTGGTTTCCCCTCTCCCCCAGCTGCCTAGGGCAGGTTGAGCAGGATTGATATAGTGTGGCATCCAGAGGGTGGGTGTCAGGAGGACACTGGTCCTGGCTAACTGTGTGACCCTCAGCCGTTCTTTTAGTCTTTCTGGGCCTCAGTTGCCTTATATATTATTTATTTATTTATTTATTTATTTATTTATTTATTTTGAAACGTTTATTTATTTTTGAGACGGAGACAGAGCATGAACGGGGGAGGGTCAGAGACAGAGGGAGACACAGAATCCGAAACAACAGTTGCCTTATATTTTAAGCGCTCGGGGCGCTTAAGTGGCTCAGTCGGTTGAGCGTCCCACTCTTGATTTTGGCTCATGATCTCACAGGTTCGTAGGTTCGAGGCGCGCATCAGGCTCTGCGCTGTCAGCGCAAAACCTGCTTGGGATTCTCTCCCTCCCTCTCTGCCCCTCCCCCGCTTGTGTGCATGCAACATACGCATGTGGTCTCTCTCTCTCTCTCTCTCAAAATAGATTAAATTTTTTTTTAAATTTTTTTTTTTCAACGTTTTTATTTTATTTTTGGGACAGAGAGAGACAGAGCATGAACGGGGGAGGGGCAGAGAGAGAGGGAGA
This sequence comes from Felis catus, assembly GCF_018350175.1. Classification (NCBI taxonomy): domain Eukaryota; kingdom Metazoa; phylum Chordata; class Mammalia; order Carnivora; family Felidae; genus Felis; species Felis catus. The sequence goes on along the minus strand of NC_058381.1, from coordinate 37,197,991 downwards.
CACAGAATCGGAAACAGGCTCCAGGCTCTGAGCCATCAGCCCAGAGCCGGACGCGGGGCTCGAACTCCCGGACCGCGAGATCGTGACCTGGCTGAAGTCGGACGCTTAACCGACTGCGCCACCCAGGCGCCCCAAAATAGATTAAATTTTTTAAAAAGACAGTGCTAGACGGTGGTCTGCATACTTCCTTTATTTTTTTTTAAGCAAACCTTTTGCCCAACGTGGGGGTCAAACTCATGACCCCGAGATCAAGAGTTGCATGCTCTACTAACTGAGCCAGCCAGATTCTCCTCTTCACACTTCTTTTCTTTTCTTTTTTTTATTATTATTTAAAACATTTTTAACAACAGGTGTAATTACGAAAACATGGAACCCTTCACGAATTTGCCTGTCATCCTTGCACAGGGGCCGGGCTAATCTTCTCTGTGTCCTTCCAATTTTAGTATATGTGCTGCCGAAGCGAGCACCCTTCACACTTCTTTTATTTTATTTAAAAAAATTTTTGTTTTTAACGTTTATTTATTTTTGAGACAGAGAGAGACAGAGCATGAACGGGGGAGGGTCAGAGAGAGGGAGACACAGAATCCGAAACAGGCTCCAGGCTCTGAGCTGTCAGCACAGAGCCCGACGCGGGGCTTGAACTTGAGGACCGCGAGATCATGACCTGAGCCGAAGTCGGCCGCTTAACCGACAGAGCCACCCAGGCGCCCCAACACTTCTTTTAAAAAGAAGGACCAGCAGCAGATCTGCCGAGGGCTTCCAAGAGCTTTTGATGTGCATTTCCCAACTTTGCCTCAGGTGACTTCCAGTTGGTAGTTTGAAATAGGGCTTTGGTGGGAGTATTGGCACCACAGAAATTGGCAAATGTGCCAAATCGGGACTTCACAACCACCCACAGGCCGCTGTTCCATTTTACCAGCACACCACAGACCAGAACTCTAACATGTGGTATAAAAACAGAAAAAGAGCAGAGATGCTTTGGTTGAAGCAGGAGAGCCCCCTCCCCAGCAGGCTTTGCCCAAATCCGGGACTTGAAAGCTGTCATACCAGGAGAAGCCTGAGATTTGCTCCAGCTCTCAGTTCTGCGGGTCTCAATAATAGGCCACAGAGGATACAGAAGGGAAATGCACAACAATAAAGAGGCTTGGGTTTTACAGCTGCATTCGGCCTTGTGGCAAGTCAGCTTTGAGGGGCCAGGAAGCGACTCTGGGAGATGCTTGATCCTGCAGGCCCCCGAGGTCTTGTGGTGGCCTCCTGGTGGCCTCCGAAGGTCGGGCATTCAGGAGAAGTCTTACACCAGCAGGTGTCTGAGAGGCAGGAGGAGGATGAGACTGCCTGGGGGTGGGGGTGGGAGGCATGCCACCCATCTCCTCTCCTGACCTCCCCAACCCCAACCTCCTGGGTGAAGGGATGTGACTTGGGTCCATTCAGGCACAGAGAGAGCTGGAGCCTTCTTGGGGAAGCCCAGTGGACTTCATCAATATGTGGTGGGGAGGATACCAAACAAGAGAGGCCGAGACCAGAAATCAAAGGCAGGGCTCAGCCCTCAGCTCCAGCGGTCCCTGACCTTGACATCTTCTGTATTTCGGTAATGTTTTGTGGGATGGGACTGCTAAACCAGGGTTAAAATCATATTCATTTTCAATTTGGTCTTTTCAACAGGGAACGTAGAGGGTGGTCACCAGGGATCATAACCTCATTCAGCTAGGAATGAAAGGACCCACTCAGCAAAGCAGGTTTCACTCCTACATTTGCCCAGGTTCTGTGAAGAATATAGAAGTCAATATTCCCAAAGCTTGCTTTCTTTCAGGTTTATTAGAATCAGCCAGACTGATTCATTCTCGCGGAGGGGGCGGAGGGGGGAGCAACACGCAGAAGGAAAGAAAAACAAATATTTGCAGCTGAGAGAAACCTGACATTTAATTGAGTTGTTTCTAAATCTGTCAATCACTAGAATTACTAGGAAGATTTTAAAAATACAGTGTCTTCCCTGGCCCCTAAATTTACAGATTTAAAAAATCTCCGATGGTGGGGGAGGGGTTCTGGTGTTTGGGAGCCATTACATTCACTCTCCTGGCCTCCCACAGTGGAGACAGAGGCCATCAATTTGACTTTGTCTCCTTTCTTTTTAAATATATGTATTTATGGGGGCGCCTGGGTGGCTCGGTCGGTTAAGCGTCCGACTTGGGTTCAGGTCGTGATCTCTTGGTTCGTGAGTTCGAGCCCCACGTCGGGCTCTGTGCTGCCTGCTCAGAGTCTGGAGCCTGCTTCAGATTCTGTGTCTCTCTCTCTGCCCCTCCCCTGTTCATGCTCTGTCTCTGTCTCAAAAATAAATAAATGTTTAAAAAAATTTAAAAAAATATGTATGTATGTGTTTATTTTTAAGTAATCTCTATGCCCAACGGGGGGCTCCAACTCATGACCCAAGATCAGGAGTCACATGCCCTTCCAACTGAGCCAGCCAGATGCCCCTGACTTTGTCTTCTTTCTATATCTAAAAAAGCTACCCTATGGTTAACTAGCTAGAAGTTAAACAAAATTTTTGAAAACAGAAAATAAAAATAAAAGAGATTTCCCTCATTCTCCCTTAGCAAATATAGGAAGAGTTTTAAAAAGTTCCTCCCTGCAGCCAGCCTAACTCCCTGCTGCATTTCTAACACTCTCATCTGCATAACTTTACTGCTGGCTTTCAGAGTTTGCCTCCATGCTGAGTGTTCCGGGCTTATTTCTTCATTCTGCAAGAAAGGATTCAGTACCTACCAATCGCCAGGTCCTACAGGAGGTGTTGGGGAGATTGCGGGGAGTGAAATAGACAGGGTCCTTGGCCTTTGCCTTTCAGCCTTGGGAGGGAATCAGAAATAAACTAGCAACGTGCGGATGCTGGGAGAGGGGAGACAGGGTGAGGGTTAGCGTCCTGAAGAGAGGAGGGCACGGCTGTGGCCTCAGGATCCTCTGGGGAAGGAGGATGGGAGGGCAGGGATCTTAGTTCCTGGCCGAGAGAACAGCATATGTGGGGCTCAAGTTAAACAGCAGAGCGGACCTCCAAGAACCAAGTGGAAATCCATACAGCTGGGCATTGTGCTTCCTGAACCTTTCTGTCATTTCTATGGCCCTTCCCAGAAACCCCTCTAAGCTCCTCCATGACGCTCTGGGCCCTGAGGAGCGAGGAGCCCACAGCAAGACAAAGAACTTTTGTCTGATCAGCTGAGCTATAATGAGACAATGATCCCCAGGACCCTTATTTCTGCATCCAGCATGGAGCTTTACTGATGTAAGAGCAGCACCGGATTACTGACTCACGGTCAGCCATGCATTTTACAAGAATTCCGCAATGTCTGTCTTGGATTTTATTTCTGCCTAACTTCCCTTTCAGCTTTCTTTTTAAAAGCCTCGCCTCCTCGCTGTCTTTGTACATATCTCTTTCTGAAGTGGAACAAGTCGAGAATATGCGGGTTTCGGGGAAATCTGCTGTCCCCAGGGTCCTTCTCCAATGAAATGCAGGTCAAACTGAGATTTGGAGTTGAAAGCCGATTAGTGTAAACGTTCACATCTTAGAGAGTCTAACTAATCTGCCCATCAAGGCTGCTGATCCCATCCTGTCTTATTTGCTGCTGGGGGGTTATGTGTGGCGGGGGGGGGGGGGAGGCGAGGACGGGTGCAGAGTCAGCACCAGTGATGTGCCAGGCAGAATGGAATCTTTGCACGGTGCCTCCTTGAAAGGGAGGGTAGCAGGGAGGGGGCAGATGCTGAGAGGCTCATGGGAGCCGTGCCAACAGATGGGTCTGCCTGGGTCCCTGACTAAACCAACTAACCCTTCCCGAGCCGATCCGGATGCAGGGCCAGAACTCATTATTCTTCCCTGGGATCCCGAGTGACGCAATAGGGGCCACGAAGGAATTCACTGGTCAATGCTAGTTGGGTGGGTGGGAGTCCGGAGGTTAGGAAGGGGCAGGCACGGGGTGTGGGGGGGGGCAGGGGGGGTTGCTTGGATTAAGCCCATGGGAGCTGAGCCAGCCGGGCAGGGAGGAAGGATTGCTTTGGCATTCTCCTGCAGTTACCAGGCCTCCCCGCCTGCCAGGCTGCTGGTGTGCAGAGCCCAGCCCCCTCCCCAAAGAGCCCCTGAGAGGGGCCAAGAGAGGGGGGAAGGCCACCCGTGGCCTTGTGAGGCTGAAGCACAAGCTCCTTCCTCAGCTGCCAGGGAAGAATTTAATTACCAATTAAAGCCCCCTCCATCTGTTTCGGGCCTGCCAGAGAGCTCTCTCTACCCTTTAATTACATCTCTGACAACAATTTAACTCAATTAGCTGGTAAACACAGCAGAATGCAGGCAACCCAGGGCACCCTCTTGTCCCTGCCATCTGTCTGTCCGTCTTATGCTTTCCCCACTCGCTCTCAGTCTGTCTGTCCTGCCCCTGCTTCCCCCTCTCCTTTTGGCCCCCCCCTCACTTTGCCCTTTTCCTTCTCTCTTCCCCAACACCTCTTGTCTGTCTCACACCAGCTGGGTTCCATCCCCCCCCCCCTTTGTCATGCCACCTTTCTTTCCCATCTGCTGTCTGTCTGTCTGTCCCTATCCCTCTGTTCTGTCTCGTTCTGTCCATTCCGTCCTTCTCCGCAGGCCCGTCTCCAGGGAGCCCACCTGTTCCCTTCCTTCTTCCAAGCTTCCTTCCTGCATTTAACCGAACCCACCCCCTCAACGTGTCTTCTTGGAGTCTCCTCCCTGGTTTGTCTCCCTAACCTTTACCATCTCCTTTTGTTTCGTCCACGGAGCTCAGACAAATGTGAGTCCGAGGAATAAGAGCTACCATGTTTTGAGGCTGTCTTTTGCCAGTCCCTGGCTAAGAGCTTTATGTATTTTGTTTTGTTGAATCTTCGCAAAAATTCTATGAAGTAGCTATCATACTCCCCACTCTGCAAGTGGAATAATTGATGCTTTGGGGGATTTTGCAACTCGCGTGGGATCACGGGAGGGGAGCAGCTTTGCAGACACCAGAGAGGGCCTGAGTATTTGGGGAGAGGCTCTGTGTTGCCCAGATGAAGGGCAGAGCAATGGGTCCCCAGATAACAGTGGATGGAAATTAGGGATGACTTTTGAGAATCTAACCTCTATTTCTGCTGGAGGGAGGCTTCCAGATTCTAGTTTGCCACAGTGTTGAGGAAGTTTCTCAGTCCCCCGAGAAAGTAAAAATACATAAATAAGTAAGTAAATAAATAAATAAATAGGACCCCAAGGAGTAGGAGAAGAGAAAAACAAGTAGGCTATAATTACCCTAGCAACCCTCCCCTGGAATGGGAGCGGGAGGGCGGTAGAGAAGGGCAGCCTGATCCGTCTTGTGGACAGGCAGGGACATGATGGAGACCCCAGGTCAGCCAGGTAGTCACGTGGCTGTGGCTCAGGCAGACCCCAGCCAGATAAAACTCATCGGCTTTCTTCTCCCGTCCTTCCTCGGCTGACTAATCATTCTTCCCGTGATTAAAACAGAGAAGAATTGGGGGTGGGGGTGGGGGGGGGGAGACTACAGCAGAGAAGGGGAGCCTACTTCTTCTCTCTATTTTCTACCTTCCTTCGGTTTTAAGATTTGTAGTCCTTCCCCAGAAGTTAGTTTCACTGGGGGTTTAGAACCCATACACCTTCACTCAGCTTTCTCCCGCCTTAAGCAGGAGTGCTGGGATTCCCAACTAAATTCCTCAAGTGCAGGAATTGTGCTCTGAAAGAAATGCCAAATATGGGCCGGGGTCAGCATGGGTAGGGAGACTGCTACATGACCTAGAATTTTCATCATTAGTAATCTGTCAAGGGGAGTCCTATTTTGCAGGTAGATACGGAAAGTTCTAGGCTGAGGCAACCAAGGGGCAGAGAAGAGAAGCAGAGAGCACTCCAAAGGAGGTTCCTTGTTCAGACTTCCCAAGCCTTATGAAAGCACTGGGTTTGTGAGCAGCTTCTGTAAACATGATCTAATAAAGGCCACAGAGTAATGAGGCTAGTGGGTTTTTTGTTTGTTTGTTTGTTCTAAACAGACACATGATTGCCTAGAATTTCAGAGTTCAAGGGACCAGAGAGGTCTATTCAATCCAGGGTCCTTCCCGCTGCAAGAATTCTTATTGCAGTAGCCTTGAAAATGTCTTTCTTTGAATACTTCCTGTGACAGGGAACTCACTATCTCACTACGTATCCCCTTTCTATATTCAGACTGGTTTAATGTTTAGAAAATTATTTCTCATATTGTCTCCCCATAATTCCCATCCTTCTGTCCTTATTTTCACCTTGTGAAGTGATGGAGAATGTGTAAACTTTCTCCCCAGTTCCAGATGCTAATCGAATGTCTAGAAGGCAGCTAATAGGAACCCCGGAGAGTTTAGCCGTCCCTAGTTCCTTCAGCCATTCCTCAAATGCTCTCATTTCAAAATCTCACTGTTCTCTTTCTTTATGCCTCTTTTCATTAGCAATGTCTTTCTTTATACATACTGCCCCAGGCCTAAAATGAATGCTCTAGATTAAGTCCAATGGGCAGAGGACAGAGAAAGACTATCACCTCTCTTGTTCTAGAGACTGTACTTCTATTAACGCAGCTCTGAATCTATAAATTTTTTTATGACAAGCACAGATCATAGTAGCCTCTATCAGCCTATGGAGGTTACAGTCAACCAAACGTATTTCTTTGGGTACATGCCACCTTTAGGCCATGTCCTCCTCATCCCTACTGAATTATTAATGCTTTTAGTGACAAATAGGAAACATATCAGTTAACCCTTTTAAATTTCATCTCATGCAACTTAATTGAACACAGATGGAGCATTATCACGTCTCACTGTGGTCGATTTGGGCCAGTGTTCCCATCCTAGCAAGGTCTTAGATCCTGAGCCCTTCACCCAAATATTAACCAGCTCTGTATCATCCCCAGGTCTGATGACCTTGGCTTCCTTCCATGTCTTCATCCAACCCTCCATAAAGTGTCAAAGAGTCCTGTGCCTTGGGGCGCCTGGGTGGCTCAGTCAGTTAAACATCTGACTCTTGATTTCCACCTAGGTCATGATCTCATGTGAGACTGACCCCGCGTTGTGCTCTGCACTGACAGTGTGGAGCCTGCTTGGGATTCTCTCTCTCTTCCTCTCTCTCTGCCTCTCCCCTGCTCACACTCTCTCTCAAAATAAATAAATAAACAAACATAAAAAAAAAAAAGAATCCTGTGCCTCCTGAGAAGACTATTTTGAAAGAATCAATGTCTAAATGAGTCTCTCTCCTTCAAATGGAGGCCATAGTTGGGGTGTTGTTTTTTTTTTAATAACTTTCAACTTTGATAAATTTCAAACTCAGAAGAATATCAAAAATAGTACAGAGAACTCCCATATGCCCTTTACCCAGACTCATTCACTGTTTACATTTACCTGTTTGCTTTATCCTTCTCTATCCACATGTGTACTTATGTATTTTTTTCCCTGACCTTTTTGAAATTTGGAGACATAATGTCCCTTTAGTATTCAGTTCCTAAAAGGCATTCTCTCGCACAAATAACCTCAGCATGATGATCAAAACCCAGAAATTGAACACGGCTGCAAGACCACTATGTAACTCACAGTCCATATTCAAATTCCATCAACTTTCCCAGTAATGTCCTTTATAACTATTCCCATCCCCACCTTCCTCCACCTCCAGTCCGGGCTCTGATCCAGAATCATACATGGCATTCAGTAGTCAAGCTCTTTAGTAGGAGGCGATGGCTTTATTTCAACACTTTGCTAAAAGCAGTTTGGAAACTTTTTTGAAAAACACCAGCCTACGAAAAACAGTGAAACCATCCCACCTCCCAAGGATGAAGATCGAATACCACCGAGGACAGCAAAACAAATGTGCCGCAGACTCTGCAGGTACTTCCCATGAAGCCTTCGCCAATGTTTTGCGCCATGGAAACATTTGGAACAAGTGCAGCCACCTGATGAGGTAACTTTGGAGGGAATATCCTCAAAGACAGGCAGGACGCCTAGGGCATTTGCTTCTAAATTTGCCTCAATTCATGATAGTCAAACTGCACACCATCTTAGAGTTTCAGTTCCTGGAGAACAGACACAGGATGATGGGCACACCCTTCTTGGTTCATTTGTTGAAGTGTCCGGCTGCTGGGGCTAAGCCCGGGCTTAGTCCCCCAAAAGGGCTATTTATACTTGCCAGAAGATGAACCTTTGCCCTCTAAGGTCAGTCACGAGGGAGGAAGGGAGGCAAACGAAGATGTACGGGGCTATCAATTCCCAACAACTCAAAACATGTGTCAGGCTGATGGAGGGTGGATAATGTCGACTTTGCACCAGGCTGTGCGGTGGTCGGCTCAACGCAGGCTCCAACGAGAACTCAAGTCAGTGATGACCAGTGTTTCTGTAGATCGTCTCCCTCGTGCTAGGTTCAAAGCCTTAGATTAGAGCCCAGTATATAATTGCTTCCCGTTCTCCCTCTCTTCTTCACATCAGTGAGGCAGCAAACCTTTTCACGCATCTCACACTTATTCTTTCCTCTCGGTTCTGGTCCAGGTCCTACTTTGCTGGCCCCCCGGGCTCCAGTCTCTCTTCTATCAATTCATTCTATGTATGTACTACCACTAGATTAAGTTTCCCTTTAAAAATCTCTATCTATCCGTCTATCTATCTATCATTAATTTCTCCATGTCTATATTCAATACTCCTTAAGGCTCCACGTCCGTCTCTCACCCCATCTCTCATGGGGATCAGGTCCCCATGGCTCCTTTGGGGGAGGGGTGCCTGGCTCCACGTCCTGCAACCCTTCCCTCTCGCCTGAGTATTGAAAGCATTTGGCATCCATGCTACTTATTTGGCACTTGGCGGATGACTCCTTAGATAACTTTTAACGTTAACGCACCTACTCTTTCTTGTAAGAAAGACTGTAAACCCTTCAAGAGCAGATACCATGTTTATACTTCTTCCCATCTTGTATTTTTTTTTCCTGTCTAACTTTATTTATTTTTTTTCCCATCTTGTATTTAATGTAATGCCATGTATATAGTTGGAGCACTGCACCTGTTCGGTGCTGGTGATCATGGGATTTGTTTGAAAAGGATTTTTTTTATTTTATTTTTTAACTTTTATTTATTTTTGAGACAGAGAGAGACAGAGCATGAACCGGGGAGGAGCAGAGAGAGAGAGGGAGACACAGAATCCGAAACAGGCTCCAGGCTCTGAGCTGTCAGCACAGAGCCCGACGCGGGGCTCGAACTCACGGACCGTGAGATCATGACCTGAGCTGAAGTTGGACGCCCAACCGATCAAGCCACCCAGGCGCCCCTGAAAAGGATTTATAACCGAGAAATAATAACAGCCAACATGTATTGAGCACATAACCATTAGACACAATGCCATACACTTTACTTGGACTAAATCAGTTGTTTCTTCCACAACCCAGTGATCTAGGGACTTTAAATAATAATAATTGTGATGCTGATGATAGTAAATAATATTTTTCTAAGGAAAATAGGGTTCTGATCCGCTCAAGCAGCTTTTCCAATGTTTAATAACTTCATTCTCGCAAAGCACTTGGGAAGGAAATATAAATTCAATCCCTTTTTGTATGAGAAGATAAAACGAGCCGCAAAATAACATCAGAATTTCGCCTGGTCTTTAAAGGGCTACTTTCTTCTTTTCACTTTGTGTTTTGGCAAGGGATAGTAATGAGGAAGCCTCTAACCTCAGAACAGTCTAAGTCTACAGACCGTCTCCTGTGTTTCTGAATCCCAGGCCTGGCCAGAAATCTGTAATTTTCGGCCTCCACCACGGCCAACGCCACTCCCCATTTCCTAGTGAGCTGGGGCTTAGGGGAATTTGGTGAGGATGGCAGAAAAAGGGTCGGGTTGTGTTTTCTCCTAATCGAGGTCAAGCTTGGGGTTCCAGTGGGGCCCAAAGTCCCCCCATGCCTCCAGAAAAGAAGACACAGAAAACAGGAAACATTGTATGTGTTCAGTCTGTGTTCACAGAAGACATCTCAGCAAGGCAGACCCTATCACAGCCAGCTGATGTCACCACGACAGGAGGGGAAGATGGACGAAAGAAACAATGGAAGAAGAGACAAAGGGAGGGAAAATGGAGCAAAAAGTGAAGAGTAGAAATACGGTGGGGGAGGGGGTGGAGAGCAAAGGGAAAAGCAGAGGACAGAAAGAGGGACAATTCGAAGCCATCATCTTTTGCCCACTTCCCTTCCCCCATCCCTACCCCACGGGTGAAAGCCTCTCGCCCCTCCCTGTAATCCAGAGGGGGACACAGATCCTCAACCTCCGACTTCCGGTGCTGTCTCCCCGGGCCCAGAGGTTGCAAACGGGGGAGGCTTGTAAACAGTTTGCACTATTTCCCTCCGGTTTCCTCAGGAGTTGCCCTGTTCCCGGGGCCATTCTTTTCCCTGCAGCCCTCGGGGAGCTCCATCCCCGCAGACCCCAGCCAGGCTCCAGCCTCCCCCCTCTCCCCCGTTCCCCCAGCTCTCTGGAGGGGCTCGCGTCTCCCCGATGCGCTCCGGTCTCTGTCTGAGCCATCCATCAAGGGTGGCAGGCTGAGGGAAACATGAAAAAGAGCCTATTTGGCTATTAACATCCCCTCCCGCTTTGTTGTCTCTCTCCTCCCCACTCCCCTTCCAGCCCCCCACCCCACCCCTCCCCTTCCCCTTTCGCGGGAGACAAAACCAGACTGACAGGCTGAAGACTCAAACATTAATCAAACTGCGCTCCGGAACAACCTTTCCCTCGCATTAATAAATACATTTGCGGCCCCTCATTGGACAGTTGGCCTAATTTGTTTCTTTTTTGCGGGGAGGGGGGAGCAGCCGCGCCCGCGCCCCCCGGCTCCCAGCAGCCCCGTGCAAAGCAGATGTTCCGCCGCGGACGCGGAGCTGCGCCGAGCCGCGCGCCCCGGAGGCCGCGGTTGTCATGACGACGGCCGGGCCGCCTGCTGTCGCCGAGCACGCTGTCTCGCCCGCTCAGTGATTACCTCCATCTCCGCAGCGTTCGCCATACGGCCCGGCTTCTAATCAGATCCCCTCCCCTCCCCCGCCTCCCGGCGGCCCAGCGGAGCCCACCCTCCTCCGCCCAGCGCACTGCCCCTCCAGCTCCCACAGCCTGGGGACCGGTGAGAAGGGCGGCGGGCGCGGGAGAGACACCCTGCACTCGCTGCTTGGGGATGACTGGCCCCAGTTGGGAAGAGGTTCTGTGCACCTGAAGCCACCTTTGGTGGCCCTGGACACCCCCCATTCCTCCCATCCCCAGCGGCCCAGCCCCCAGTACTGTCCCTTGGAGGCTCTTCCTCCCCCCCCCCCCCCCCCACTTCTTGGTTATGTTGAGGCAGGTCACCTGAGGTCCTCAAGAGAGGTAAGCCAGGCAACCCTAGTTCCCCTTCCACCTGGGCAGGACTCTTCCATTGCGATTCTGAAAATGCTAGAAATGGTTTCTTCTGCACAGACTGGGGGGTAAGGTGGGCTCCTGGAGCAGTCAGAGCATTTGTCCAAGCCAGGCCCCTTGTGCTAAAACCCAGTGTTTTCTCAGACTAAGGGAGGAGTGGAGAGACACAGGTCTGGTACTCAAATGATGCGGCCTGGCCTGACTTTGGCCCGTGGTTGCTTTGACCCCCTAGCCCATCCCACACACCGAATGCTTCTCATGCCCCCAGGCTGAGGGGTTTTGTTTATAGGTGATCTCACATGCACTCCCAGCAGGCAGCCTTGCAAGCGACGTACTGGGTTCTTTCTCCAGGCTTGCTAGTGGGCAAGGGGCAGTTGTAAGGCCTCAGGGCCTTGGGAACCTGGAAGTCTTGCTCCCACCCAAGTACTAACCAGGCCAGACCCTGCTTGGCTTCTGAGACCAGACTCTGGAGGTCTTTCTATGGAAAAAGGAGAATCCTTTCCTTTAGACTCTGAAGCTTCATTACAAGACCCAAACATCCCTTTCCAAACATCTCTGGCTTCAGGAGAAACAGGGTAATGACAGAGGCCACAGACAAAAGAGGACAGAGGGGCGAGGGGTGAGGCCAGCCTGGAGGCAGAGCAAAACATGTGGGAGAGTGTTGCGAGGCTGTTGGTGCCGATTCCACGTTCCAGGCTAATGCACGAGCCAGGAAGTCCAAGGTGGTTGGAGCAAAAAGCAATCTGGTTTAGAGGGAGGGACCCCCTCGGAGTGATGAGAAGGAGAAAAGTTCTCCTCCGCACCAGGAACAGCTTACATAAACACTCCCACAGCATCCAATGCCGGCCTCCTCCCATGTTTGCCTGCAGAGTCCCGGAGCAGTATCAGCCAATGAGAAGAAATGCTACTCTGGGCTCTTTCTCCGGAGTCTACTAAGAATCCTCATGTTAGAGCTGCAAGGGCCTTCCGAGATCTAAACCAATCCTTCATGTTACGGATGACAAAACAGAGACTCAGAGAGGGACCATAACTGGCCCAAGATCCCCTCCCTAGCAGATAGTGGGACCTCGCTTTGCTCTCTGCTGTGGTGGCTGCTGGTGCCCCTCCCTTTCCTCTCCCAGAGGCAACTAACTGACTGGGAAACTGGTTTCCAAGAGGCACAGGCAGAATCCCAAAAATTTCAGGCCTTTTTAGCCGGGTCGTCACTCTGTCTGCAGAAGACCCGTCACCTGAAGGCAACGCCACTGGAGTGACAGCTCCCATTGGCCCTGGCCAGCCTAAGGCCTCTCTCGGGGGTGGGGGTGGGGTGGGGAAGGAGCTTTGGTGGGGCCTCCCTCAGTCGATTGTCTGCAGCTCTGTCTTTGTCTGTCTGTCACTCAGAAGTGAACCGCTGGGGGAGAGGTCAGACTGGTTGGTGGAAAGGGAGAAAGAGGCCTGTCCCTGTCAGTGAGGGGTAGGGAAGAAGGCAGGAGGATGGTACAGATTCTTCAGTCTCTTCACCACCCCCACCCCCACCCCGCAACTCCTCAGCTCCCCTAGGGAATCCCAAGCTTTGCTCATTTCAGGACCAGGATAGCAACTGCCCGCAAAGACCCTTCTCTTCCTGCCCTGTGAAATCTCGGGTCACCATTGGAGATCTACTCGCTTACCCTGCCGTGTCTGGAAGAAGGGGCTGCCAAGGAGTCTGACTCAAACCTCCTAGAAAGGGGGTTCATTGTGCCCCCCCCCATTCCACATCACCACCTCTTTGACTCCACTCCGGTGCTTGTCGGTCTCCCTGCCCTGCCTGCCTCCTCAGATTCCCCAGGCTCCCCCATCCCCCCACTGCAATCCCACACAAATCCATCCCCTGAGAGCCCCTGTTTTCAGGCTGCCCCAGCTTCTGTACACTGCGCATCTCCCCAGATTGTGCGGTTTCCAGTCTCCCCTTGCTCCCCCTGCACACGAATCCACCTCCCTAGCCTCAACAGTTTTCAGGCTTCTCAGTCTCTGCCCCCCCCTGTACAAGAACTGTTTCCCCAGATCCTGCTGTTTCCAGGTTCCCCCATGTTTCCCCGGTATACAAATTGGCCTCCCTGGGTTCGGCAGTTTCCAGAACCCCCTTGCTCTCTCACTAGGCAGTTCCATCTCCCCAGATTCAGCTGTTTTCAGGCTCCCCTCATTTGCCCTGTACACGGATACCTCTCCCAGGTTCTGCTGTTTCCAGGCTCCCCGATTTCCCTTGTACACGGATCAGCCTCTAGCTTATGTTGATCCCAGCTGCCTAAGGGATTCAGCAGGTTTAAGGAGAGTGGAAGGAAGAGGTGAGTCAGGAAGAGGAGAAGGAGTAAGACTGCCATCAGGGAAGCTCCTTCTCTTGCGACCTAGAGCCCTAAGCAGCTTGCATACAGCAGTCTCTGGGCCTCTGGCTCTACGAATAGATCCCTTGAGCCGGTCTGCCCTGGGACACCCCAGTTCCCTCCTTCCTGCTGCTGCCCAGCCTCTGAGCTTTAAGTTGAGCATCCCCTGGGGCGCCCCCATCTTGGAGGGGGTGCTCATGACGCGCGCAGGAGGCAGGCAGGAACCCTCCTAAGTCCTGGGCTATCTCTCAGCCCAGCCTCCTGGTCTCTCCCCTGCTCCCCCCGCCCCCATGCCTTGCTAGCTCCTTTTTGCCTCAGCTCCTCTCGGTGCATTCAGGTAGAACTTCAAGAAGACCCCAAATGCACCCCCTCAGAACAAAAGAGGTACAGACCTAGAGACCCCCGCTTTTTTTTTTTTCTTTTACTTGTTTTCCAGGATGGAGCGGTATTAATTTCACGTCCTGGAAATTCATTCTGTGCCTAGACTACCATCCTGGCACGCTTCTCCAGGCTTTGTAAACACTTGTTCTGTCCTTGGTGCACAAAAGCAGCCTTCCTGCCTTCTAATCCTTGTTGGGGTTTGGGCGAGAAGGGGCGGTGCGAGGCGCAGTGCTCCACAAGGTTTTCCAGGATTCTTACCTTCTCTGATTTGTTTCGGTATTGCCCCCAGTTTCTTTTTTTTTTTTTTTAATTTTTTTTTTCGTTTATTTGTTTTTGGGACAGAGAGAGACAGAGCATGAACGGGGGAGGGGCAGAGAGAGAGGGAGACACAGAATCGGAAACAGGCTCCAGGCTCTGAGCCATCAGCCCAGAGCCCGACGCGGGGTTCGAACTCACGGACGGCGAGATCGTGACCTGGCTGAAGTCGGACGCTTAACCGACTGCGCCACCCAGGCGCCCCAACCCCCCCCAGTTTCTAATGGACCCTAGGGAAGTGTGTTTTGTTCTCCCTCTCCCTCCTGCACTCACATCCCCACCTACCCACCCATCAGCCTAATCCCAGCCATTCTGACTCTCCACCTGGCTGGTTCCAGCAAATATTCCGGGTTCACAGGGAACACATAGGAATGGCAGGCCCACGGAGTCCAGGAGATTGTCCTAACAGAAGAGAGATCTTTCTTCCAAGTGAAGCTTGCACCGTGGCTCAAGACCTCACTGCTTGTGCTCCCAAGACCACAGTAGCTTTAGTTTTCCCCAGCTGTCAGTGGGGTGACTCACCCCACAGCCCAGGGAGTGCAAATAAAATTACATATGCAGAGGAAACAGAATTCTTTACCTAACATGGCAAATAGGAGTTATTCACATAAGTCTTGTTAGAAGAAATCTATGTGAGAAGCTTTATATATATTCATATATATGCTGAATATATATTCTCCTTCCTCTGTTGAAAATAAATGCAGTGGGGGGCACTCATTTATTAATTTCATTATTTAAAAATTTCTGTTGGAGTTGCCGTACCTGGAAACCATACAAACTACTTATACACACTCGTCAATTAACATGTAGTCTTCAAATGGATGATTTTTTTTTCATTTTTTAAGGTTTATTTATTTTATTTTTATTTTTTTTAATTTTTAAAAATGTTTTTATTTATTTTTGAGACAAATCACTTTTTTTTAAGCTTTATTTACTTTTGAGAGAGAGAGAGAGAGAGACAGAGAGTGAGCGAGGGAGCAACAGAGAGGGAGACACAGATTCCGAAGCAGGCTTCAGGCTCCGAGCTGTCAGCACAGAGCCCAATGCGGGGCTCGAACCCACGAACCACGAGCTCATGACTGGAGCGGCAGTAGGATGCTTAACCGACTGAGCCACCCAGGCGCCCCTCAAATGGATGAATTTTAATGTGTGTAAATCATACCTCAAACAATCTGATTGAAAACATGCAAGGAAAGATGTGACTTGGGATTTTGAGTCAAGAGCCCTATTTTTGTTTTTTTTTAATTGCCCAGGAAGGCAGTCCTTGTTGTGTGGCAAGTCTGTTTGTAAGTGTTAGATTCCAATGTTCTGCCGAAAGCAGGGGGCAGCCGGGCAGAGAGAGGTGAGCAGGGTTTCGGGAAACCTGTCACCTGTTAGCTCTGTGACACTGAAGAAATCACCCTTTCAGCTCCCCTTCCCTCGTCTGAGGGTCTCTAGCTTGCTCTCCCACAACCACCCAATTTCCTTTTTCTACCACAGAGTATAAACTCAGTTCAGTGCCCAGAGCCCCTCAGCCCTCTTGCCCAATCTTCAGCTACCCGAAGGAGTGGGGCCGAGTCCACTCCTTATCAGAGTCCCTGTTTTCTCAGTGCAATTGTCCCTGGTTCCTAGGGTCCCTCCCCCCATCCTTTCCATCAAGATGCTCAGGCCTCTCTCTCGTGAGATGCCCCCCAACCTCAAGCTTCTGTTCAGTTATCTAGGGATCTCTAGGAACGGACTCCAGTGCTCAGCACTGCGGGATAACTGCCGCTGGGTAGGTGGTGAAGCCCCCTAGATCTGGTTCCTGTAGGCTTTCACTGTCCCATCCCGATCGCAGCCGGGCAAGAAAGAAGTGGGCCTTGTCTTACAGCACCATCTTCTGGGCAGATCTGTGAGAGGCGATACTACTTGCAGCCGTTCAGAGAAGGTGGAGATAATTTTTGGTCTCAGAAGTTTTCAAAATCTCATCTGCTTCCCATAACCAAGTTCTGAATTCTGGACTTGCCCAGTCATCTCTTAGGAGAGAACGTTCCAGGAGGCTCCTCCCAGCCTGTTGAACACGGGGCTGGACCCTCTGGAGTGGTAGGGATGATTCCTAACCCACCGGACCCAAAGCGGCTGAGGCCAGTCTCTCTCCTCCAGTCATTCTGTCAGTGAAACCCTGTCTCTGCTTAATCTGCCCCATACGTCCCCAACAGACCCACCTCAGTAACCCCTGTCAGTCACTAAGGAGCTGTTGCCTGGGGGTGGGGGCCTCCATGACTTTCAGAATTTTCTTCTTTCCTCAAGTTTTTCTGGATGAGGGCTCATTGCAGCCAGGAGAAAAAAAAGAAAATGTGGGTCTGGTCAAAGGGAATCAGGTTCTTTCTTTTCTTTTTTTTTTTTTTTCAGTATGTGTGTGCGTGTATGTGTGTGTGTGTGTGTGTGTGTGTGTGTGTTTTCAGACTGGGAGTAGGTGAGGATGATAAGAGCGTACCAAACATATAAGCTACACTGTGAATTTATTACTGCTTAACACACATTTTAGGACCTAAATATCCAAATCATTGTCCCTAACGAAGTGGGTCCCTTTGGAAGCTCTGTTTTGGAATGGTAACCTGGAATTATCTGAATTGGTTCAAAAGCACCAACTCAAATTCCGAATCAAACTCTGAATAGGAACTCTGATTTCTGCAAGCTGTTTGGTGAGATCCTCAGCCTCAGTGGGTGGCGCTGTTTTAAGTAAAGAATGAGAAATGGGTGTAGTGGAAACGATTGCCTTCTGTGAGTTCATACACTGACCCTAAATTCTGGCCTCTTCAATCCACATTTCACATTGCTCAAAGAGTCTTGCTCAGAACACGGAGTCGCTATCACTTAATTGCTTGAAAAATCTTCAGTGGCTCCCTATAGCCTTCGGAATATAAGCCAGGCTCCTTGGCTCTGTGGGCAAAAAGCAACGGGCAACGGAGTCAGACCAGTATGGGCTTAAATCTCACCTCTGTGCCATGAGGCAAATTATCCAAACACTCAGGTCGCTCAGATGTAAAAAGAAGGCTAACGGTATCTGCCTTGTTTGGGTGTTTTGAGAACCATACTGTTTCTGGGGTGGACAGAATAGTAGTAAACTCAGCATGTGGTCATTACTCTTCAGCACATGGCATTCAACCCTCACCTCCATCCAGGAGCCACCTGTCTAGGCAGAAGTCTCCTGTCTCAACACACCCCAGTCCTCCTCACAGAGATGCACATACCCATTCCAGCTACATTTACCCGCAAGTCTTTAGCCAAAGATTCTCTGCCTTCTGCTTTGCAGATAATATTGTTCCCTTTGTAGTGTCTCTTTCCCTGACTTCTTTCGACTGAACAAAGCGTGGTGTAACACACCATCTCCTCTGTCAATATTTACAATTTCTGCAAATTACAAATATGTAACTTTGTTCCCAGTCAGATCAGGAGCTGTGTCTTGCAATTCTTCTTAGAAGCTTCCACCACCCTCCAGCAAGGTGACCTGCTGAGAACAGACAGCAAATGCCTGTTGAAATAATTCTCTCCAAACGAAAGTGAATTTATTATTATTATTATTTTGCATCAGTACTGCTTTTCTTACCAAAGGGTCCACCTTGGGGAACGCCACTCATCTACCTACAGAGGATAAAGTCCACATGTACCTCACAACGGCTCTCGTTTCTTTGGGTCCTCATCTACGATATTTTCCAGTTTTAGTATTTAGTATTTATAGATGTCAAAACCATTTTCTACTTTTACCCCTCCACCCCTACCCCACCGCCAAGTCTGGAGTCTATCACTTGCAAATCAGTCTCCCTCTCTTCTTTGCCTAGTACCTGGCTCATGGCAAACACTCAAACACTTGAATGAATGAATGAATGAATGAATGAATATAATGCACGAATATTGTTAAATGAAGGAGACCCTATCTAGAGGGAAAGGGAGGCCTGTAGGTTTGTGCCAACCCTGTTTTGGGTAAAAATTTCAACTTTGCCTACATCAGGTTCTGGAGTTAAAGAGGTATTTACTGGAAATTCAGAGGTAAGATTTCTCTCTCTCTCTCTCTAGTTTCTAAGGTAGATTTAGGGCAGAAAGTGTGAGCTTAGGCGGGTCTCTAGTTCATCCCCCGCCTGGTTGGCTCCTCCTTAGCGGATCTGGGCCTCCCAGCAAAGACATCCTCTGTTCCGCGAAGGTCCAGCCAACGGGGAGCCATCCATCACTGTCTTAACGCAAGCCAATCCGACCAGCTCTGCCTTCCTGCCAGCCAATGGCCAGAAAGCTGGGGGCGCGCGTAGAGGGAACTGGAGCCACCAGCTCTGGGTGGCGTAAAGGGACCCCGAAGGCCTGGCGGTACCATGTCCCTAGCCCGGTTTAGGTGCGGCGAGTGTTCCTCCTGCGAGCAGAGTCCTGGGGCCAGTGCTTCTGTGTGCGCCCTCTTGTCTGGACCCAAGCCAGACAGTCTCGGTTTCTGACTTGCCCCGGTGCCCATTCTGCAGGAGAAAGGGAGTGCCCTGAAGTCCCCTTCCCCTTATACACTCGAGAGACCCGCTGGGTCGCCCAAGAGGGCGAGGGGGAGGGGGAAGCAGAAAGACGGGGAGGGCCCCTGGGGATGAGAACAGACTGGAAGACCAGGCTTCCGCGGCCGCTCCCGCCGGGAACCGCCGGCCGCCCTTCCCGAAACCCGGTCCTCGGCAGACGGCGCCCCCGCCTTCCGGGTGCTGCGCGCTCCCCTCTGCGGCGGCCGGCTCCGGCCCGGGGCAGCGCTAATGAGGCGATCTGCGGGAAAGCGGGTGCGGGCGGGCGGGCAGAGCTCTAGGCAGACCGCCAGGCCCGCCGTTCTGGCGGCTCCGCGGGGCTGCGGGCGCCAAGGGGCCCGGGGACGCAGCAGACTTTCCGTCTCGGCCCCCCGAGGGCCGGGCCAGCAGACTTGAGATCCCCGGGAAGGAGCAGCTCGCCCTCCCTGCCCACACTGCCCGGCTTCCGCTGCCTTCTCAGCGCCGTCCTTTCCCCGCCGCGGGCGTGGGTCGGCTGCTTTGCTGCACCTCCCTTCCCCGTAGTCCTTTAGTCACAGCGGGCGAGGACACCTTTCCTGTCGTCTCTCTGCGTTACTATGCCCCCTCCGCTCATTCCTCTTAACCCAGTACAGTCCCTGTGTGGCCCTACGTCAGGGGGCGCGCGCGGGAAAGCCACCTGTCTCCAGCAGTTCTCCTTCCCGAGCCGGGCTTTGCGGAAACTGCTGCAAACAGTTTAACTTTCAGAACCTCGGTGTTGCCCCTCCGTAAAATGGGGATAGCATCGCATAGTCCACAGGAATTCGGTGAGGCTGTTTGTGTGAAGGGTCAGGACTTCCCATTCCAGTCCCTGCATAACTGGAATTACAGGGCCTGGGCAGGCGCGACCGGGTTGCTAGGAAGCTAATTTGCCCCTCTCGACCTTGCGGTCGTTTAGAGGCAGTGGATGGAGCCGGGCACCGGATGAGGCCGCATATTTGCCAAAGTATTCGGGGAGAAGTTCTCATTTCCCGTCGCCACACTGGCCCCTGAACTCTACAGTATTTAACTGCATATTCTTTTTTCCCTTTCAGGGTTGCCTTTTTGCATTATTTACTGGAATGGGTTATGTAGACAGTGCCTACAATGTATTTGTTTATATAACTATATCTTTATCATTTTCTCTAATTACAGAAGTAGTCACGGCCATTATAAATATCCAATCTTAGGGTGTTTTATAATGTAGGACGTGGTAACCCGCAGAGACAGCTTCTATTAACATCCAAGCCTCGCTGCTCTCTTACGGTAGTGGCTGGCAGAAATTCGTGTGTCCGAGCTGGCACGGAACTCGCAGGGCGGGTCAAGCGTGCTGGTTGCTAGGGCAACGCCCTGTTGTCAGGGACAGGAGGCCCGGGAGGAACTTAGGAGCAGGGGGTTGGTCCCGCCCTGGAGGCGGAGTTAGTCAGGGGAGCCGGACCCGGAGGGAGAGCGTTTCCTGCCTTTCCCTCCAGGTGGCGCTGTAGGATCGCGGATGCGGTCCTGGGGCGGGGCTCCCTGCGGCGCCGCGTGCCGGCGAGGGGCGGGGCAGGGGCGGGGTCTCGGCGGGGCTTTTACCTGCCAGTTGCTCTTAAAAAGGTATCGAGGTCCCTGAGCTGTCCGGGGAGGGACCCTTAGGCACCGTAGAGGACTTACGGACAGAGACGCAGAAAGGGTAGGCGTCAGAGAAAGGGAAAAACGGGCGGTTCTGGGACGAAGCGAAAGAAGGGGAGTCACGTCTCCTAGGAAGTCGCTCCACCTTCCCGTTTTCCTCTGGGATCCCTCCCCCCCCCCCCCCCCCCCCCCGCCCTTCTCTCCTCATCCTCCGGACCTGCAACGCTTCATTCACACCCTCTGGAACTCACTGGGTGCTCTGGACACACGCGCATGGTGGGGGCTGGTTGATGCTTCCTCGCCGCCAGCCTCCAGGCCCAGCCGTGGTACGCTTGCAGGGCTCTAGTGCCGAAGATGTATGCTAGTAATAGGAATTACGCGG
Organism: Felis catus; assembly: GCF_018350175.1. Classification (NCBI taxonomy): domain Eukaryota; kingdom Metazoa; phylum Chordata; class Mammalia; order Carnivora; family Felidae; genus Felis; species Felis catus. Next base: position 37,177,089 of record NC_058381.1, on the reverse strand, counting down.
TACGGGTCAAGCCAAGAAAAACGGGCGTGTTGTTGCTCAGTTTGTCTAGAGGAAGCCTTACGCCCTTCCCTTTTGGAAGCTGGGAATGGAGAAAATGACGTAAAGAATCCCCAACAGGGTCACTATGTGTGTACCGTCTTTTGTATTGTTTTCCCCAAATGTGCGCCATATCACCCATTATTACTTTAAAAAAAATGTTTTTTAATGTTAATTTTTGAGAGAGAGACAGAGAGCATGAGCAGGGGAGGGGCAGAGAGAAAGGGAGACACAGAATCCGAAGCTCCAGGCTCTGAGCTGTCAGCACAGAGCCCGACGCGGGCTTGAACTCACAGACTGTGAGATCATGACCTGAGCTGAAATCAGACGCTCAACAGACTGAGCCACCCAGGTGCCCCAACCCATTATTTTTTTACCGTGCCACACAATCATATTTGGCTCTTCTCGTCACACACACGGGGCTCCGTGATGTTAGTGTCACACCCCCTCAGGAAGATAAATCGTCCCCTTTCCCTTGACCCACCCCCTTCCCGATCGCGACCACAGGGTTACCGCCGGGACACCCTGGCACTGGGCATCCTGAAGATGAGCCACAGGGAGTGCAGGAGCCCTTATCAGAATGTATACACACTTCTCAGGCCAGGAGAGAAGGAGACCATTGACAGGAGACAAAGCAGGTTTATTTAGGGTTCTGGGGCCAAGGATGCCTAAGGTCTGAGTTAAGGCAGCTCAGCCAGTTCTCATGGCCCAAGGGGCAGGTCAGGGCAGTGAGAAGGCGTGAGTCACTTCTGAAGCCAAATCTTTGCGTCTCAGAGTCCCTGGCCGGAGACCTCAGGAGTCAGTTCTGGGAGAGCCTAGGGGGACAGAGGGGTCTCTCCTCTCCGGAGGTCTTTCAGCTTTTGCCAGGATTGGGGAAATGCCCTGGGGGCAGGGAGCCCTGAATGCACAGCCTTCATTTCAGTAATGACCATTTAATTTGTTCCTTGGCAGACTGAAGAACCTGGGGGATAGGGAATAAGGTTGAAAGAATTGAGAGGGGGCCTATCAAGCGCCTTAACACTGCAGTGAGGGCCAGGTCTACGAGCCCACTTTTCCTAAGTGTCCCTGTGACCCTTCGTCACTAGGTGGCACCAGCTCATCTCCGCCAGGCTTAAGTGGGGCTAGGCCAGCAACAGAGCAGTCCAAACTGGCTGCAGCCAGCTCCCGGCCCAGGCCGGAGCCTGCCGGGCCCTCCACCGATCGTGCCTCTGCCGCCCTGGGTGTGGCTGCAGGCCCCGTCTACCCACGGCACGCCACGCGAGCGCCCGCCCACAGTGCCACGTCTAGGCCGAGACTAGGCCCAGGCCAGACACTTCCTGTGCCCAGACACCTCAGCAAACCCCTAGCTCTGGTCTCAGCTGGCAGTGTATCCTCAACACCCCACCCCAACCCGCTTGCTGATGTGGCACAGCTGGCAAAGCGGGCTGGCCCAGTGCTGTCCCGGGACACCTGCACTCAGATGCGGTCATTCTCACATCCTGCTGAGGAAAACTGCCTGGGTCCGGGACTTTGACAAATGCATTCGGCTGTGCACACACAGTGGCAACACGGTGGGGACCCCAGGTGTGTCCTTCAGTTCATCCCTCCAGCCATCAAGCCTCATTCCCCTCCACTGAAGTCCCTTCTTCCTGCACAGTCCCCCTCCTCTCTCAGAGACAGCCCGGCCCTGGGGTTCTCCTGTAGTCCCAGCCAGAAACTTAACCTTCCCCTCATCTCGCATTCACTACCTACAGCTCCCTTGGTGTTTTTTACTCAAGAATTCCATTAACTTGCCAGGTCTTCATTCTTTCCCCTTTCAGAAAAAAATAGAGGAGCCGGGCTCAAGAGCTTTCCATGCATTTGCTTTGCTGATTCTCATAGTAACCCTAAGAGGAGCGTCCTGTGATTATGTGGGGGCCCCGAGAGGTTGGGTAAGTTGCTGTGGGTCACCCAGCTTGCAGGGGGTAGGGCGGAACGTACGTCCTGGGATGACTCCCACCAGCGCCTGTGTTCTCGACTGCTCTGCCCATTGCTCTCCAACCTCTTTCTGGCCTGAGAAACGGCCACGTGGCTCCCTCTTCCCGGTAAGGTGCGAGGAGGCACCGGGAACTGGGAGGAGGGAGCCGCATGGCAGTTTGCTGGAGCGGCAAAGGCAGTAAAGGAAGGGGGCAGCACACCTGGGGCTCCACACGGGATGGCTTGGGTCCATCTCTGCCTTAGCTATCACAGCAGGAGGTAGTTAGTGCACGAGGGCAGGAAGTTCCATAAAAGCAGGATTAGTCTGGGCAGAGAGACCTGTGGGCAGACAGAATGGAGGTCAAGCAGTCGGCCTGACAAGCAGGAAGTTTGCACAGCTGTGGAACCAGTCAGGCCACAGATGCAGGAACCGGCGCCCGGCCGCACATGCATCCCAGATAGTACCATGCAGGAGACTGGCCGGGACGGGCTGTTCCACAACCAGGTCATTCAGGGGCAAGGTGGTAAGTGGCGAGTGGAGGTGGTTAGATCCCGTCACAGATTTGAGGGTCCCTTAACAACCCCAGCAGAAACCCTGAACAGCAAGGGGTGAGGTGGTAGGAAAACTCCTATTTGCTATCCCTTCTGGGTTTGGGGGCCCATAAGTCCCCAGAATGCTTCGGGGGACAAGTGACCCAGCCATCTCCGGCGTGGTTGCTTACAACCCTGGTTTTTCAGCCAACTACACCAAGCCAGACGAGGTGGGTTGCTAGTAAGGCATGCATCATTTATTAATGCCCAGCTCTGTACCATCTTGGAGACTCTGGAAACCTCCAGTGACCCTCTCTGAGAGATGGCCTGTCACTGCCTCATCCCTTCCCTCCTGCACCCCTAACTTCTCAGCCTCGATAGTCCCACTGGGTCCCCCTGGGAGGCTCCCTCTGTCCCATTCCTGGCCAAGGCAGACAACGGGGGCCTACCTGGGCCACGCTCTGTTCAGTCAGGCTGTTGTCATCTGCCTGCGGGGAAGCAGTGTCAGAGAGTGGTCAGACCAGGAGAGGGCATTGGGTAAAGAAAGGGAGGTGAAGGAAGGGAAAGGGGGCTTCAGAGGAGGTGGTGGGGTGGTGTAGTGGTTAGGGGAGCCAGAACTGCACCTGTATCACCGGTGAGGGGAAGCCCCACGGCCTGCCACTTGGAAGCCAGGACCCCGGGGCCCGTCAATGGGTGTATGGGGAGCAAGGGCACGAAGGGAATAAAGATGGGAGAAAAGGTTTCATCCAGACATGAGAAGCCAAACTAGGCAGGGAGGGTCTATCTGTACCTCCACTCTCCAAACTCAAGGCCAAGGCAGCCATCTGGTGCCTTTTGGTGACTTTCTTTCTTTCCCCAGTCCATACTTGCCACTGGGGAGGATGGTGAGGTAGTTGGGAATTCTAAAGGGGGGAGGGCAGGAGGAGATCGCTTGTACTAACTGCCATCCCCCCCCCCCCGAAAACTAGTAGTTGCTTCTGCTGGAAGAGTCTGGGTTCCTAGCATCCTGCCTGCACCAGGAGGATAGGGGGTGGGGAGGGTGGGAAGGGCAGCCTGGGGGAGATGGGAGTGAGGGGCAGGCAGGAAAATTCTTACCCTAAAATTCACCTTCTGGATCACTTGCTGGGGGTCGCTCTCCAGAATCACACTACAAGAGAGAAACCAGGAGGAAAATCAATGCCATGACACTCCCCTCTGCCTCTTCTCCCTGCTAAGCCTCCTCCCTCTGACCCCCACCCCCCTTACTGCATCCTGCAGCAGCCCCCCTCCCGGGGGTCCTCTCCCCCTGGTATTCCTCAGCCAGAACTCTCCCTTACTGTGGACAGCCCTCAGCTTTGGTTCCTCTCCACATCAAATCTGGTCACACACTTGGTTGTCACTGCGCAAAAGCTTTGAAACGGGGTGAGGGCAGGCCGGTCTAGAATGGTCAGAGGGTCAAAAGCAGAGACGGAAAACCTGTGAGCTCTGAAAAGTTCTATTCGCATTCTGGGTGTAGGGAGGGATTCAGATGCGGTGAAGGGAGGCCCCTGGGGATCCCATTTTGTTTCACTCTTATTCTACGCCACAGGGTCATGCTGTACACGAAAGTAGTGGAACAGATAAAATAAGAATCTGCCTTCCGTTTCGATAGACCCAGGTTTCAAGGCTTTGCTCAGTTTTGCTCAGTCTTTCACGACACAGCGGGGGCACTATGAAGCTGTTGTGAGGATGCTTCAGGGTGCAGGTGCGAGGGCTGGTCGCTGTGGGTGGGACAGAGGCAGTGGGATTGACCGAGTGGCCCTCTTTACTCAACGAGGCTCCTCCAATGCAGACGCCGAGTTTTTCTTTCATACCAGTCCCAGGGAAGTGAACAGATACTTCTCGAAGAGCTTCTTCCAGGCCCTATCACTGGGGCACCTGGCAGGCCCTCACCAGAGATCCTTTCACCCATAAGACAGAAACATCCCAGGGTGCCTGGGTGGCTCAGTCCGTTAAGGGTCCGACTTTGGCTCAGGTCATGATCTCGCCGTTAGGGAGTTTGAGCCCCACGTCGGGCTCTGTGCTGACAGCTCAGAGCCTAGAGTCTGCTTCGGATTCTGTGTTTCCCTCTCTCTGCCCCTCCCCAATTCGTGCTCTGTCTCTCAAAAATAAATAAACATTAAAAAAAAAATACAGAAACATCCCAGCCAAGGTTCCAGTTCTGGCACTGTCTCAACTGACATTCCCTGATTTTCCTTGGAGGGAAACGGAGTTCCTCAGGGGGGCTCAGAGACCTGGAGGCATATAAAGCTTACATCCTCCCTTCCAAGGGCTCTTCGAAGGCCCTGCACTTCATTTCATATTTGTAATAGTGTGTGCATTTGTGTGTGTGGGGGGGGGGGGGGGCGCGCGTGTGTGTGGCTGTGTTCCTTAAAGAGGTTCCGCCAAACTGCATATACTTCTGGTCCCACGAAGCCTGGGTCTTATCCCACTCACTTTGGGGTTCTGGCAATTAGCACAAGGCCTCGCCTCAACAGGCAGTCGACAGAGAGGGAAGGAGGAGGGAAGGAGAAAGGAGTCCCGCCGTACCCCATCTCCCAGAGTGTGTGTGGTGGCACAGTGTCGTGGAAAGAGCACAGTCTCTGGAACCATGCACAGGGTGTTTGATCCTGGCCCTGCTGCTCCCTAGTCATGGGACCTTGGAAAGGTCCCTTGAATTTCTGAACCTCTGTTTCCTCATCTCTAAAATGGATGTTATGAAAGAGGCATGTTTTTAAGGTGATTGGTTTCTGTTATCCTTTGCCCCAGAGCCAGAATTTCCTTTTCTCCCTCAATATCAACGCCCCACCCCATGGAAATTCACTAATCAACCCTTCTCGCAAGAGCTCCCGGCTTCCCATGAACATCCTCGCATAGCGGTAGCATAGCAGTTTATTGAACGAGAGCCCAGAGCCGTGAACTTCACCTGCCTCGCCTCATTGAGTCCCCACTGCCTATGAGGAAGGTAGTCAGTCCCCTATCCCCATCGGAAAGATGAGGAAAGGAAGGCTGAGGCAGAATGAGCAGTGGCCCAGGTCACGCATCTGGCTGAGGTTGGAAAAGAGCTCTAAGAGCGGGAGGTATGCAGGCAGTAGGGAGCAGGATGGAGATCTTCCAGAGAGGGGCAGGGGCCTGTGCTGCCCCTTTTTTTCTGGGCACTGGAGATCAAACCATTCCCCCAAACCCTGCCTTTCAACAGTCTGCCAGAGTTCAGCATCAGATGACTTTCTTGTTTGCTTGACTTTGGCTAACATTGAAATCAACCTCCATCCTCGTGAGTGGGGTGGGGGGATGGGAGCACTGGGAATATGCCGGGGTGGGGGGCAGGGAGGGAAGAGTTGGCCAGAGAGCCAACAGTGTGCTTGGTACAATCTAGTGCTGTTGACCCTCAAAGGCACCTCCTGCTGTGAGTGTCCCTGAGCAGCCCCGCTTCTCCCCGCCCTGGTCCTCACCCGCCATCCACAATCTCGTCCAGCACCAGGAAGGCTCCGTCCATGTTCTCCAGCACCCAGCGCTTCTCCACGTTCTTCCTGAAGGCAGACAAAGCTCCTGGCCGTGAGGAGCTGCGTTTCTGCCTAGATGAGGCAGACTCTCTCTCCTTCCACCCATCCCCCCCACCCCACCCCCGACAAGCACTGGGGAGGAGAACACCAAGGGCAGTGAGGGAGCGCCTAGGCAAGGGATTCCTGAGCAGAGAACAGGTCTGCTTCCTTAGGTCCTCCTCTGCCCGACCTCCCACACGTGGGGCATTGACATTACACCCCCCGAGTGACCCCTAATGCATTTCATGGCTAGGTTAGATGTCACAGCCATACTATACTTGATTGTCTCGACTGTGGACATTTATGGTTGGATTATCCTGTTTGATTTACCCAAGCCATGTTCACTGGGATAGATACCAGGTAACTGAATGGGGAGGCAGTGGAAACCACCCTGGACTTCAAGGAACAAAAACAAAACAAAACGGAATTTGGGTGTCTGTTCTGATGTAAACAGATTGCAACCTCAGGCAAATCACCCAGCTTCTCTGGACCTCATTTTCTGGCCAAACCCTCCGGTGGCTCTGCTCTAGGTGATACCGCAGTGGTCCCGGGAAGGGCAGGGGCCTCGAGGCGGATGCTCTGGCTCCAGTCTTAGTCTTTTGGGGACTTCAGGAGGAAAGCAGAGGAAGGGCCCTGCCTCTGTGATCTATCAAGGCCTGGGGGATGAGGGCCTTGGAGGGCAGAGGACCTCACTCACCTTAACACGTGGTTCAGGGACTCAAACAGGCAGGTGAGGACAGACATGAGCATCAGCTGAGGATGGGTGGAGACGGGAGGAGGAAAACACGAGAGCTTGAGGTCGAGAAGGCCAAACAGAGAATCCAGAGCCTACCTGTGTGGGCAGCTGCCCCTTTCCAGAGAGGACAGGGCTGGAGACTGAGTGCAGCTGGACCTCAGGTGTGCGTGCCTCCCTGGCATGGGCTGAGAAGCACTGGAGTGCCCCACTGTGGGACACTGAGTGTACCCTTCCCCAGTGATATTTTAAGGAAGAAGCAAAGACTCCCTGCAGAGGACTTCATTTCTGGTTCCCAAGGACACTAAGAGGCACCGTGGATATGAACCATCCCAGAAGGAGCCACTTCTGGCTGCTCCCCATCCCCCAGAGCCTAGAAGGAGGGGTACCAATGAGGAGCCTTCAGAACCCAGCTTCTACCCCGGAGCCCGAGCCGTAGACAGACCCTCCCCATCACCCCAACCTCCTGAATTCACCTCATTCTCGTGGGAGGAGCCCACCACATACAGGAAGAGGTCAATGCTGCTCTTGTAGACGATGGTCATGCCCCCGAAAAATGCAATCTCACCTAGAAGTGGAGGGGGCTTTCAGGTCTGGCCACCTCTGCCGGGTCCCTCCTCCTGATCTCCAGCTCTGCCGGTCTCCCCCTTTTTCCTCCTCTTTCCAAGGAACCCTTGACAAGACTAGCGCAAGGGACACTACCACCGGGCTGCTGTGTGTCCTTTCCTCCAGGCTCTACTCTATTTCTAGAGACCACCTCATTCTGAGGAGTCAACAAACCCAGTGCAGGGTTGACTTCCGCCCCCCGCCCCCACCCCCCGCACTATGTGCAATGCCTTGTGGGGACATACAATGGCACTGGCCTCTTCTGCCGAGAGAGAGGTCTTGCCGTGTTGGGGGGTGGGGTGGGGGGTAGAGTGGGATCGGGAGTGAAGGTTCCCTACAGGAAGGGAGAGAATAACAGCTGGGAAGGAGAGGAAAAAGAACCTCCGAGAAAAAAGGGGGTGGCCTGTGGGTACGTATGGCTGGTAGGGACAGATGTGTCCAGATGGAGAGGACGGTGAAGTGCATCTGAGAGTTCTGAGCAAGGAAGAGGCAGACACTTACTGTCAGTTCGGCTGGTCTTGTTGAAGACATTTTTCTCAAAGGCCATCTGCTCCTTCAAGGAGGGGAATGTATCATCATAATACTATGAGAAAGGGAAGGAGAAGGGGTGACAGGTTTCCACAGAGCCTGGATCCCCCCTGGACGGGCGGCAGAGGATGTAGGTGCTGGCCAACCAGAGCCCCATCTCCTCTGTTTGTTGCCCTTTAGGCCGTATGCTCGCTGTTTCCCCATAGACACAAATTTTAAGCAAAGAACGTCGTAAGAAGTAGAGGAATTTTAAGCCCTGCCTTTCGGAGCCCTCTCCTGATTTCCTGGCGGCTTTTGGCCATTTGGCAGATGTGCTGTGCGCTAAGGACTGGGGTGGCCACTAGGTCCCACCGTTTCTACAGGAAGCGGAGTCTGCAGGAAAGATGGCAGAGCCAGGGGGCCCTTGCGACAACCATCACCGTCATGACAGCTACTTTATTATCCCCAATTTGTTGATGGGGAAGTTGAGGCATGAAGAAATCAGATGATCTCCCCCAACATCTCCTAGTTGTAAGGGGCAGAGCCAAGCAGGGTCTGACTGTAGACAGGGTTATGGGGAAGGCTAAGTATTTAAGGGAACGTTCCCAGCACCCACCGGCTAACTAAATCAATGCTTTCGTGTTTGGCTTTGGTGAGCCCGTTTCTCTGACTCAGTTTCTTAATCTGAACAGGGATGGGTCCCGCTGGGAGGAGGCCCTAGAGCCTAGGCATTGCTGATCCACGTCTGATCATCTGCTGGAGCACAGTGTGGTCGGCTGAGCTTTCAGCGTTCTGGATGTGGATTTTGCCACTTGGTAGTCCCCTCTGCAGGCATCTTAGTCGCCTCCCTGCTGGCCACTGCTGTGGCGAGCAAGCTCATTTGAATACCAGGAAGACAAAAAGTTTCAGTCCCAAACAAACAAACAAACAAACAAACCTAGAAGGCATTTCGTATCTAGTTTAGGTGCCATAGCCCTGCTGTAGCTGATTGTGTTGACGACAGACATTAATTTTCTGGATTATCCTAGTTCGGTTCCCCCAGGCCGCGGAGGACAGATACCGGACAACCGGATGGTTGGTGTAGTGAAAAGCACCCTCCCAAGCTTCAGGTCGGAATACCTGAGTTCAGATCTGTGTTCTGATAGTGGTACTTGTGACCTCAGGCAACTCATTTAGCTCTCTAGACCACATTGCCTTCATTTATGAAACGAAAAAGTTGGATCGTCTGGTCTCTAAGATCTCTAAGCTATGTTCTCAGACTTCTCCGACTAAATCCTCAGTGTTTACCAAACTGTGGGAGAAAAGTGGAGGTTGCCTCTTTAGAGTTGGGGACTAAGACTCCTCGGCTCCAAGCTCAACACTCCACTGACCTCTCAGGAGGTCCCTTCCATGCCCAAGGTCCAGCTGGCCAGTGGAAAGAATGGTAAGAAGACATTTCAGGGAATGTGAGTGGAAAGAGGGGACTTCAGGGGCCAGCAGTCTGTCTGACAAGGCAGGAGGATGCACAGAATGATCTTTGGAGGGGGTCTAAGCCCGGCTGCTCTGAATCACAGAGCCCACAGTGGGGTCCTCCTGAGAGGGGAGTCAGCTGGGATGGGGACTTCTGTCTTGGGGGCTGGAGCACCGTGTGTTCAGGGGCCTTCTGGTGAGGGTGGGAGGTTACCTTGGCTAGGAGGCGGTGTCCGTCATTATCTAGGATGAAAACAGCCTTGACGGTGTAGAGGGAAGGTTCCTGCAACTGACACCAGGGGAGAGCTCCGTTGGCTCCTGACTCAAGGCAGACACCCTGCCATTGGCTCTATGGCATCTGCTGGCCCCAGGGGTCCATCCTCAGTCTCCAGCGACCCCAAAGGTCCAACCCTTTGGGTTGGTTCTGGCCCAACCCTGTGCTACACGGGCCAACTCCAGCGCCTGCTCCACTCCCAGGCAGATGTTCCACTGCAGGCCCCGGGTGGGCGCTGTGCCCATTGGGTGCAGAAGGTCCGTCCGGGCCCAAGTTCTGTCATGCACTGACTGCTCCAGAGCCCGAGTCGGAGTGTATCACAGAACCTGGGCCGGGGGGACAGCGGCGCCGAGCCTCCTCCTTCCAGCGAACCCCGGGCCGAGGCTGGACCCGCGCTCTCAGCGCGCCCCCAGCCCCCTGGCCCGGGGGGGGGGGCTCCAGAAGCACGCACGTCAGCCGACGGCCCGTGGGACCTGGAGTCCCGGGCCGCCCCGCCACTCCTCACCCCTCCCGGCGGAACCTCGGGCCACCCCCACCCCCAAGCCGTGCCCATCACCTCTCCGAACTGATCCAGAACTTCACCCCACGCGCGCTCAAGCCGGGCCTCCTCGCGGGTCCGCGCCCGTAGAACTTTTTATCCCCTGCCCTGGCCCGGGAGCCCTCCCCGGGCGGGGGCCCCAAGTTCCCGGGCGCGGGGGCGCGGGCCGTGAGTTGGCGGACCCCCCCCCCCCCGCCAGCCCAGCTCCCGCCGCCCGGGACCCCGGCGCCCGCCCGCTCCGTACCCGCAGCCCCGCCGGCTCCCCGGCTCTGGCTGGCGGCGCCGGCCCCCCGGCCTGGGCCGCCGCGGCCCCCTCCCCCGGGTGCGGACGTGGCCAGGCCTCCGGCCGCTGCATTCCGCTCGCCGCCTCGCGCTGACAGCGCCGCCCGCCGCCCCGCCTCCGCCCGCCCGGCCCGCCCTGCCCGCCGGGCCGCCCCCCGGAGGCCACCGCCTGCGCCGTCCCCGCGGCCCGCAGGCCTGGCGCCCTCCCCCTGTGCCCCGCTGTGCGTGTCTTTTCCTGTTCCCGGTGGTCCTTTCCTGCCTCCTGCCCTCCTCGCTCTGCCTTCCCGCCCACTCCGCGCCCCGCAGCCCAGCTCCCTTCACCCCACTCCTGCCCTCTCTCCTCCTCCGCTCCTCGCTCCTCTGGGTTCGGCCAAGTCCAGAGCTCTCCGAAGCCTCAGCCTGCCCCGGGACCAGCCCTGCTTTCCCCTCCTGCCTCCCCGCTGGCCCGTGAGTTGGGTTTGCGCGGGTGTGCGCAGGCTGTCCTGGGGCCAAAGCCCAGTTTTGTCTCTTGACCCCTGGTAGATAACTCGGGGACAAGTATCTCGAATCATCCTTCGGGTCTCAGGGGAAGGTTCTAGGAGTGAAAGCAGACAAGAACAGTTCTGGGGAGACCCTTTTATGCAAAATACTTTCTCCCACTCTTCAGGAAGGGAGCCGAGGTCCCTTCCCCCCCCCCCCCCCCCCCCCCCCCCCCCGCCGAATCTCTCAAGACACAGGACAGTTTGCGGCAGGACAGATGCCTCGCAGCACGAGTGCTTCACCAGGCATCAGGCGTTGCCATGCTTTGGTTTCTTTGGTCTAAATATACCGGAGTTCAAACGTTCACTTCAGGATACTTAAGGCCAGTGGGAAATTCACACTCCAGAGGTACAAAGTGAGTGGTACTTACCCGTTTACCCCCTAACAACACCATGCAGGTATTTTGCATTTAAACACTGTTACAGGCGTCACCAAATGTAACTCACACGTGTGAGGGAGGTACCGTCACCCACATTTTAAGGGGTGGGGAGATTCAGGTTTTGTGTGACCTTATCAGGATGGTGCAGCTAATAAAGACTTCAGTTGACTGGGGATCGGAACCAGGTTTCAAGCTCAACATTGGTTGTCCCTTCTCAAGGCCTCTTACCCTGTGTATTGCACTCACTCATCCAGATGCCTGTCAAGGGGACTCTTCCTCTGCTGAGAAAGATCTCACTATTCAAGTGTCACCTTCATCACCAAAGGGAACCTAACCCATGGAATCGAACTTGGTAGGTCTCTCCTGTCACATTCTCTGTCTCAGCACTCTATTTAATTTATTATTACTCTTTATTTATTTTATTTTTTTAAGATTTTATTTATGTATTGTAAGTTTATTTACTTTGAAAGAGAGAGAGCTGGGGAGGGGGAGAAAGAAAGGGGAGAAAGAGAGAGAGAGAGAGAGAGAGAGAGAGAGAGAGAGAGAATCCCAAGCAGGCTCTGCACTGCCAACACAGAGCCTGATGCAGGGCTTGAACTCACAAACTGTGAGATCATGCTCTGAGCTGAAATCTAGAGTCAGACACTTAACCAACTGAGCCACCCAGGTGCCCCTTATTATTATTATTTTTTGAGAGAGCAAGAGGGCACAAGTGAGCAAGGGGCAGAGAGAGAGAGAGACTCTGGGATCACCCAAAGTGGGGCTTGTTTTCATTGAAAGCAGGGCTTTGCTCACTTGAAGTGAGGCTCCTGCTCACCCTAAACATGACTTGAGCTCACCCAATGCAGGGCTCGAACTCACAAACCACTCATGACCTGAGCTGAAATCAGATGCTTAACCGACTGAGCCACCCAGTTGCCGCTACTTTTTTAAAATTTTCAAACCAAATTCGTCTTTTTCTTTCTTTTTTTTCTTTTTAAGTTTATTTATTCTTTTTTTTGGGGGGAGGAACAGAGAGAGAGAGAGAGAGAGAGAGAGAGAGAGAGAGAGGGAGGGAGTCCCAAGCAGGCTCTGCATTATCAGAGAGGAGCCCAACAAAGGACTCAGACTCACCAAAGACTCACCAACCTGTGAGATCATGACCCGGGCAGAAAACAAGAGCTGGCTGCTTAACTGACTGAGTCACCCAGGTGCCCCGAGTTATTATTATTCTTTAAATAGGTTCCATGCCCAACGTGGGGCTTGAACTCACGGCCCTGAGATCAAGAGTTGGATGCTGTACCGACTTGAGCCAGCCAGGGGTGCCTCCCTAGTGATTTCTTACATTGTACCTTTCTCAATCTCTGAATATCGTGTTTATGAATTTACTTACGTACAAATGTGTATGGTCCTTCTCCCCAACAGGCTTTGAGTCCTAGGAGAACGGAGATAATGTGTCTGTCTTGTTCACTCTGGAATCCCTGGGGCCCTGGACAGGGCCTCCCATGTGACAGGTACTTAATAAGCATTTGTTGGGGTGCCTGGGTGGCTCGGTTGGTTGAGGGTCTGACTCTTTTTTTTTTTTTAATTTTTTTAATGTTTATTCATTTTAGAGACAGAGAGAGACAGAGCATGAATGGGGGAAGGTCAGAGAGAGAGGGAGACACAGAATCTGAAATAGGCTCCAGGCTCTGAGCTGTCAGCACAGAGCCCGATGCGGGGCTCGAACTCACGGACCGCGAGATCACGACCTGAGCCGAAGTCAGTCGACCAACCGACTGAGCCACCCAGGTGCCCCGGGTCTGACTCTTGATTTCAGCTCCTGTCATGATCCTAGGGTCATGGGATAAAGCCCTCTGTCAGGCTCTGCACTCTGCTTGGAGCCTGCTTGAGATTCTGTCTTTCTCCCTCTGCCCCTCTCCTCCTGCTCCTACTCTGTCTTTATAAAATTAAAAAAAAAATTTTTTTTAAAGCATTCGTTAAGTCAATGAGTAAATGAATTCAGGATGAGAAGGATAGTACATAGTCACAGACTGCCTATTTTATTTGTATTTTTTTTAATGTTTATTTTTGAGAGAGAGACAGACAGTTCAAACAGGGGAGGGGCAGAGAAAGAGGCAGACACAGAATGGAAGCAGGCTCCATGCTCCGAGCGGTCAGCACAGAGCCTGACTCGGGGCTAGAACTCACAGGCTGCAAGATCATTACCTGAGCTGAAATTGGACTCTCCACCGACGGAGCCAGGCAACCGCCTCCCCCCCCCCCCCCCCCGACTACGTATTTTAAACAAATAATAATAAAAACATGCTTATCAGTGAAACCAGATTTTACGTGCTGTAAAAATGTTTATTGAGTGCTTACTGTGTACAGGTACTTGTCCAGTCATTGGGATGCAATAGTGGACAAAGCAAACAAAATCTTTGCTTTCGTGGAGCTGATATTCAAGAGTTTTTGTGTGTGTGCACGCATTTCTGAGGGAAACAGAGGACACAAATAAATGAGGTATTACGTGAGTTGGTGATGACTGCTAGGAAGAAAAATAAAGCAGGAATGGGGATCAGGAATGTGAAGGGGTGGGGAGTGAGGGCAGAATGCCACTTTCATTAGGGTCATTTGAGAAAGTCTTCAAGAAGGTGACATTTGAACAAAGAACTGAAAAGTGAGAGAGCGAGCCACGCAAGCACCTGAGGAAAACATCTGCCGAACCTCTTTCTGTGATGATTTAGAAGACACATCTGAATCTTCCTTGCAGGCTATCAGAGTTATAATAGTGAACATGAATCAACACTATTTGGTGCAATGGGGGAAAAGACGCAGTCTTTTATTTGTTTGGATTCCAGATCATCAGAAGTTATGTCAACGGTCATGCTGGCTCGGTATGTAATAAAAAAAAAAAAAATACTGATTTGATTATTTCAATGCCTTAATGTTTTTGGCAGCTAGTTCATTTTTAGCTCATATTTACAAGGACAGCATTGAAAAGCCTCCAGGGGGCATTTCCTAGCCTCTGTGTGGCATATGGTCCCCACAGTGGGAGAGGGTCAGCTTGCAGAAGAGGGGAGGGAAGGAGGCCAAGGAAGTCAGGGGACTTAGGGAGCCTGTGTGGCTCCAAGGGGAATGGGGGTGGGGGTAGGGGTGGAGGTGGGAGAGCTGGTTACAGGACAGTCGGATAGAAGGCACTAGAGAGGGGCATAGGGGTTGGGATGAAAGAGAAGGCCCTGGAAGGAAGCTCAGGAACCACAAAATCCTCCTCGCTGCCGCCTCTTCCACCTTGGTTGTTGTTAATCCTTATAATCACCAGGATCTCTTTACATGTTTACGTGCTGTGGTGAAAAAGTGAGTTCAGAGGCCTCAAGTTGAACTTTTCCGGGAAGAGATTCTCCCCGGTGATGGTTCTTTCTCTAAAGTCTCTCAGCAGAGACCTCAGGATTCCTTTCTGTCCTCCGGGCCCCCAGGATGCCCCTTTAACGTAGTTCTATGTACAAAATACCAGCTCAGTGAGCCCAGTGGCAGGTCAGTGTCCTACAGAGCATTGTCCCAAGAGGACTTCACAGCATAAGCCTGGCAGCACCTAAGAAGCCTGCAAATGTAGCGGATGGGAAGCAGCTGGAGAGCCTCCCTGGAATGAGGAAGCCAAAGCTGTGTTCAAAAAGAATGCAGCCCCCTGTTTCCCTGCTCTTTGCTCCCTTAAGGCCGGGTGCCTTTGGAGATTGGGGGGGGGGGAGGGGGATGGACAGTGAGGGGCTGGGCACAGCTCTAACCAGCTAGAGTCGGAATGGATTCAAATGGGCTCCCCTCTGGGCCTTAGTATATCTTGGAGGTGAGGCCATTTTGTTTCCTCTGACTCACTCTCCTGCTGCCACATTTCTGTGCTGTCCTAGGATTTGGGCATCTGTTCTTGTGTGACAAGAAGAAACAGCTCCCTTGGGTAACAGCCTCTCTCTCTCTCTTTTTCTTGCTATAATGTCAAGAGGGGGAGGTGTGTGGGGAAGGCGAGGTGTGGATGTGTGAGCTTGTGGCATCTTCCAGAGAGAAGATGAAAGCTTCCGTGCTCTGTCTGCAGGATGAATTTCCAGTTGACCATCCTAAGGACAGTTCACGTTTCTTCAAGGCGTTTGGCCTTCTGTGGGATAATAAGGTTGGAGAGTGGATGGAGAGTTGGGCAAGAAAGGAGCCTCATGCTCAGCGTTACCCAGTCACAGGTGGCTTTGTTCTTTATTTAAAAAAAAAAAACAACTTTTTTTGAGAGAGAACGAGCGAGGGGTGGGGGGAGGGGGGAGTGGCGGGGGGGGGGTAGGGACAGAGGCTCTTAAGCTGGCTCTGTGCTGACAGCAGCGAGCCCGATGCAGGGCTCAAACACACCAACTGTGAGATCATGACCTGAGCCAAAGTCAGACTCTTAACTGAGTCACCCAGGCGCCCCCATAGGTGGCTTTATACACAGGATCTGACTTTTTTTTTTTTTTTTTTAAGTAGGCTCCACGCTTGGGGCACCTGGGTAGCTCAGTTGGTTAAGCATCCAACTTTGGCTCAGGGCATGATCTCACAATTCATGAGCTCAAGCCCCACATCGGGCTCTGTGCTGACAGCTCGGAGCCTGGAGCCTGCTCCAGATTTTGTCTCCCTCTCTCTCTGCCCCTCCCCGTTCACGCTCTGTCTCTGTCTCAAAAATAAACATTAAAAAAAAAAGTAGGCTCCATGCCCGACATGGGCTTGAACTCATGATCCTGAGAGCAGGCGTTGCATTGCTCTACCAACTGAGTCAAGCGGGCGCCCCACAGGATCTGATTTTTAAACCTTGTGAATCTGTATGTTGTTATCTCCATTTAGCTCAGGAGGGCCCAACAAGTGAGTGGGAGAGCCAGATTTTTGAACCCAGCTCTGAGTCCAAAACACCCACTCTTCCCACCTCACAATAGCACCTCCCCGAAATTTACCCAACATTGTTGGGGGACAATGTGGTGAGACATACAGAAAGGCTGAACTCAGCTTCATAAATTGTTACCAAGACGTGAATGAACAATGAGGTGTTTTCATTGGATAATTCCAGGAGGAGGGCATTTTAGGACTGGGAAAGAAAACATCCGAAAATCAGGTGGGGATTCAGTCTGTGCTTGTGCATTACCACTGCTGTTCTTTTTTTTTTACCCAATTTGGATTTTTGCTCCGAGCTAGCGATTCTCTACTTTGGCTGCACATAAGAATCACCTGAGGAGCTTTTACAAAATCCTGATGCCCAGGGCTGCTCTGGGAGATTCAGACTTAATTGGTTGGGGGTGGGACCTGGGCATTGATATTTTTTACAAGCCCCCCAGATGATTCTAATGTGCAGCCAGGGTTGAGAAGCAATCTTCTAAGACAGCCGAGGTAGAGGTGCACAGGGAAGAGGCTGGCTTGCCAAGAGCTTTACCTCTTTTGAGGGTTTAATGGTAACAAGCTTGCTAATGATGTTTACCATGTTAAGAAAGGAGGCCAGATGTCTGGATTAGGTGGAAAACTAATTGATTTCTTTGCAAGACATGCTAACATTTAGTATTGACAGGATGTAATCCTAGAATCTCTCAGAAGGGCTGTAAGGAAATCTCAGGCAGTCATCTATTACACTCCCCTGGATTAGATGGAAGTTGGAGAGTGAGGAATGTTTATATAGATTAGCAACATTTCAAAACATTTTTTAAAAAAGGAAAAAGAATGGGCAACCAGGATAGCAGAAAGACTGGATTTCCCTTTAGGGGAAAAAGCAATTCCTGCTATTCCAGAAGAAATGCAATCCCTTCTCTGAGCGTTTCCTGGCAGGTGTCCTCCTCCCAGGATGACTGGAGGATGGATGTGCCTTCTGGTGGCAACAGCTTTTTCCAAGGAGGAAGCCGGGTCAACAGGGATATAACCCAGATGAGTAGAGAATTCAGTGTATACTTAGCGGGCTCTTCGATTACATTAAATCCCTGTGCATGAGAACTAACTCTCTTCCTGGCTTCCCACTGCCTTCTCTCCCAAGCAGTCTCGAGTCACACGGGCAAGGCCTGGTTTTTCTGATGGCTCTCAGCCTCTCCCTTAGGGAGGGGAATGCATGTGCTCACTTTTTCCAGTGGTCTTCTCAGTCTGATTTAATGGATATACCAGGACTGATGACACATCAGCATGGGATTGTTCTTTTGCTTCTTGGGTAATTGTCCTATTAACAGCTGTCCAAAGCAAAGGAGGGGGAGAGGATGCCAGGGGAAGGGAGGGCGGTGGCTTCCTCGCTGAAGGACACACGCCCTGGATTTCACAGGGTTAATCAGTGGGTTCTGGGAAGGAGGTTTGCACCTGCTCAGACTTGATCTGGAACTCTAGACTGAGTAGAAGACAGGGTTTTGATCTGATCTTCTCTTGCTACCAAGGGGTATTAAATATCCAGGACGCCCACACCCTGCCAGGCCTAACTGCCTGCTGCTGATTGAGACCGTCTCTACATCTAGATCCTCCTCAGCCCTTGCAATGGGCTAGCAGTTCTTTTGTCTTTCGTTCTTCCTTCCCACCCTTGAGTAACTGCTGAGCAGGAAACTTTATCTAGTCATTCTTTAACCCAATCATACGGTTCCTGATCCACCTCCCTCCCACTGTACGTTCAAAGAATGATTATACGCATTGAAGCGCTGTACTAGAAGTTGGCAGGCAAAAGGAAATGACGGGGACAGAGTGGGCACAAACAAAAGACTTTTCCACACCTCTCCCATCCCTTCTCTAGGGATTAACACGGAGCCCCTCCGGTTCTCTGTGCTTGCTACTCCCTCGACTTCCAGGACCCCAGTAAGGAAAGGAGAGGAGATGATGGGTGAGTGCTATCTCCACAAACTTGAGTCCTTCAAAGTGACCAAATGAATTCAGGCTTTCAAAGTGATGTGACGATATCATGTGTTGTCTCCCCAGTGTGGCCTTCCCACCTACAACTGCCATTTCATTTCAGTGAATATTTACTCGATCTCATGTTAGTCAGTCTGATCTCCACTACAGGACTTCATTTCTTATCCCAGGCACTTGGTACCCTGCTATGAAGCTCAAAAGGAACTTGGAAAATACAAATGGACCTGTCCAAAACACTCAGTTTTGCTGGTGCTAAGGTTTCCTGACCCCCCTTAGAGAAAGGATTGCCCAGGTTTTTGTTGTTTTTGTTTTTTTTTTAAACTGTGTCAAGCTTTAAAATTGTTCCGTGTTTGCCGTATCAAACAAATGACATTCTCCTATCTTCTCCAAATACTCTTGTATTTAAGCTCTGTAACTTTAGCTTTGGTATCTTTCAGTTCTATGGTTTTTAAATATTCCCTTCTCAACCCCCTTGGTATATATATTTAGAGTTAACAAAGCACATCTCAGGTTTTCCTCTTTTCTTATCCCACAGCAGTATTTACCTTCATGGTCTTATGAATTCAGGGGCTTAACAGTCCCCCATTTCCTTGGCAACGTGCCATATCCTTCAAAACCACGTCTTCCACGGTATTAATTTTTGCTTTTAGCAGGAACATTTTTTTTAAATGATCATTTATTTTTGAGAGAGAGAGAGAGAGAGAGAGAGAGAGAGACAGAGAGACAGAGGGTGAGCAGGAGAGGGAGAACGGAACCGGAAGCAAGCTCCAGACTCCAAGCCATCAGCACAGAGCCCTATGTGGGGCTTGAACTCATGAGCCATGAGATCATGGCCTGAGCTGATGTCAGATGCTTAACAGACTGAGCCACACAGTTGCCCCTTTTAGCGGGAACTTCTAATCACAGGCCTGCCAGCTTCAGTTCTTCAATTATTCAGTTTATCGTCTATTTCATCCCTGGTACTGCTCTCAGGTTTTGGAGACTCAACAGTTAATGCACAGAATTCTAGTCATCATGGAGTCTACATTCTAGCATTTGCTGGGAGACAAATGGTAAAACGAATAAGAAGATGTGGTCTCTGAATCAGAATCTTCGAGATGCAGAAGTACCTCAGCAGTTTTTTAAGGACTGGATGAACGGACGCTGGTGTACATTTCTGAATGAAATGTTAGAAGTGCTTTAGAATCTGCGAACCGCCCCAAAGCAAGCCTCCTAACTCTAGAAACATCTGAGGATTCCATGTTTTTATCTGAAGAGTCAGTGGTTGGCCTTCTCCTTAGTTGTACAAGAACCAACGCTTTGCCCACTAGATTACAAGGAGTGTCCTGGGCTCAGGCATTTGAGTTGATGCCTCTTTGTCCCACAGCTGAGAACAAAATACTATGAACTTCAACTCAGTTATTGCCTAAAGGTGGTTTTAGGACTAACTGCATTAAAATGACCCAAGTCGCTACTAAGCGGGCAGGTGATCAGCCCCCCCCCCCCCCCCCCCAGGGCTAAGTGAATCAGGATCTTTGGAGTGAGGCTTCAGAGTTTGTAGGTTTGACAAGCTCCCCGAAGCGATGCTGGGGGAGAAAGCAATGTTTGAAAACCACAAGGTTGTTGGCTAAGCGAGATAGGCCAGCACCTGGACGCGAGGAAAGTTCCTGAAAGGCAAGACTAAGCTCCGTGGTTGGATGGACTCGGGAGACAAGACGGGGAAGAAGAGCTCTACAGGGTATTTCTATCACGACGAAAATAGCTAATTATGCCACATCCTTCCCACCGCCAACGTCCCACCAACGTCGTGGAAACCCGCCCGCAGGGCCATTCCCGTGATGCGACCCTTGCCTGGGACCTGCGACGCAACCATCCCTGACTGGCGCGGGTCGCAGTGCCCGGTTCGCACAGAGCGGAAGCAGCGATAGCGGTTTCCGCTGCCAGCATTCAATATGGTGGCTCGAGCGTCGCCGCCGCGGGAAACACATGCTCTGTGTCCCGCCTCGGCCCCCTCAGGTCTCACTGGACTTTTGCAAGTCACCGTGGGAACCTTCTGGGGGGGAATTCGGCGCTCCGGCAGCGATACCGCCTCTCACTCCCGGCCCCAGGCCCTCATCCCCCGGCTGAAGAACGCACTAGGAGCCAACAGCTTGCACACTTTACTCGGCGCCCAGCCTGTAATACCTCGGGCGGCCGACGCACGGCGGAGAGGCCAGAATGCCGGGCTCTAGGGCCTTCGCCCCAGTTATTGGTGAGCCCACGCCGCGGGGCGGGCCTACGCGTCCACTGGGCCATGGGCCATGTCAGTCTTGGGAAATGGGGAAAGGGAGGAGGAGGAGACCGCTCAGCCATTGGGCTCTTTCGGCTGTCAATCAAAATGACATCCGGCGAAGGCCGCTGTCTCGGCTCGCTGATTGGAGAAACGTGTTCCTAGGAAAGACGCGGAGGGCGGGCTTCCGAGTGAGGTGGGAGGAGGGGGCGGGGAGGGAAGCGGAGGCTGGGGAGCTCTAGGCCGGCCGGTGGTGGCGGCTGCAAGGCCGGGACTCGGGCTGAGGGCCTGCTGTGGCGGCAGCGGCGGACGCCGAGCTCTGCAGCGGGTATCAGGCACACTCCTTTTCCCGACGCGAGGGGCGTAGCGCCGCGGGGCCGAGGCTTGTGGGGTGAAGGGCGGCGGGGTGGAGCCCAGGGGCAGGAGGCGGGAACGGCGGGTGAGCGAGGTTCGCGTCGGGCCCGGGCCCTGGGCCTGGCTGGGAGGGGCCGCGAGGCCGTGGAGAGAGCCTGCTCGGGGGTGGGTTGGGCTGGGGAGGGCTGAGGGCGCGAGAAGGCGTGGTGTGAGGCCCGGGCCTGGACGGGGTGGGGCCATCCGGACGGAGGGCGGGGTGGGGTTTGGCTGTGAGGGTGGGTCAAGGCCGGCCGAGTAGCACTTGTTCGCTGTTGCCCCAGAAGGCTAGAAGCCCAGGCGCCGACAGCGGGCATGGCGACTTGGTCCCAGCCGGACTCGGGTATCCGGGGCGGGGTGGGAGCGGGCTCAGACCAGAGGCCTCTGGCCTTACTCCGTCTTTAAGGGCCTTGTCCAGTTTCTCGAAGTGAACTGTCTCTTGGGGGGGTTTTAGTCATAAATTGCGTGAGAATGGGAGGGTAGTGTAAGCAAGAATTCTGGGTCGCAGTTTTGTTTACTTTAACCAAATAAGGGGTGTGTGTGTCCGTCCGTCTGTCCGTCCGTCCCTCGTCCCCCTTAAGATGAAGTTGGTAGGTGGGTCACGACAGTGAAGAGAGTTACCTTGGTTTATGAGGTTAATGGAAGCTGAAAAGTTGAGACTAGAAACTGAAAGGCAGATTTACTCCCTCCCCACTTGGCTATCTGGCTTGAGAACTTGGCCTTATCCTTCTATTTTGGCTCAGAAGGTCATATGAATGAAAATAAAACCTGCCTATGCAAATTATGGGTCGAATAATCCTGCCTCACCCCCTCACCCCTCAGTATTCTCAGCCCCCCTTTTATATGAGAGATAGGAAAAGGAATTAATGTTTTAAAGCTGGGAAGACAAAAGGCATTATTCTTTTGCCAAGTGGTGTCCTGGACGTTGTCCTCATGTCCTTTTGCGCTCTTCTCTCACTAATAGCCTCTCTCTCCCTTTAGAACTGGAAGGGACAGGGGTTGTGGGTAGTTTTCTCCTGAGATGGGAAATCAACTTTTCTTGAAGATAGGAAATGGGCTTCTGGGGCTAAAAATAGAAGCTGGGTAGTGTGTGGATGAAGTGGGGGAGGGTTGGTAAATCAGACCACATGTAAAATATTTTGGATGCCCCGGGCATTGTCCGTTTATCCCACACAAGCTACCTTTTAGGGTATTACACATTTAATATCCAGAGACCGGGATCCTTTGTGAGCAGTATTTTCCTTTCGTAGTTTTCCTGCTTATAACAGATTTTTGGTTTTTGTTTCTCTGGGATATTTTTTCAATAAAATATAAAAGTGGCGTTTGAATGTGTTTCCTGCCTTCTGCCTTGATCATGGTGTGAAAATTCTAGAATCTTATCCTGTTGCTCTTGTGATTCCCATTTCAGGTTTCTCTGGAAACCCCCCTGGTAAGTGTGGAGGAGGCGGGACACTCTGACCCAAGACAAAAGGCCTGTAGCTCCAGCCAAAGAAAATAAACCTTAGGGAGAAAGAAAAAAAAAAAAAAAAAAATCCATCAGCTGTTCCTGAGAACAGCCTGCAGTGGAATCCACAGAGAGGACAACTGACGTGAGTGAGGAAATGACTGTATGTGGACTGTGGAGACAGTAAGTCACGTGGGCCCTGAGGGCCTGGACTGGGTTAGCAACAGTTGTATGTGCAGAGGTGAGGTATCGAGAAGGGAAAAGTGAATGTGGTCTGGAGTGTGGCCTTGGCTTCACAGGGCGTGCTTTCCTCTGAGGCCATCCAGGAGCTCAGCCCCTGTGTTCTGCCAGGGTGGGATACAGGGTTTGGCCCTGAGGAGGGTACCTTGCTGGCTGGAGCAGCAGAGCAGTGGCCTTGATTTGTCTTTTGGAAGATTTAAAAACCAAAAAGCATAAACATTCTGGTCCTTCAGCAATGCTTTCTCTGAAGAAATACTTAACGGAAGGACTTCTCCAGTTCACCATTCTGCTGAGTTTGATTGGGGTGCGGGTGGACGTGGATACTTACCTGACCTCACAGCTCCCCCCGCTCCGGGAGATCATCCTGGGGCCCAGTTCTGCCTATACTCAGACCCAGTTCCACAACCTGAGGAACACCTTGGATGGCTATGGTGTCCACCCCAAGAGCATAGACCTGGACAATTACTTCACTGCCCGGCGGCTCCTGAGTCAGGTGAGGGCCCTGGACAGGTTCCAGGTGCCCACCACTGAGGTAAACGCCTGGCTGGTCCACCGGGATCCGGAGGGGTCTGTCTCTGGCAGCCAGCCCAGCTCAGGCCTTACCCTCGAGAGTTCCAGTGGCCTCCAAGATGTGACAGGCCCGGACAACGGGGTGCGAGAAAGCGAAACGGAGCAGGGATTCAGTGAAGATTTGGAGGATTTGGGAGCTGTAGCCCCTCCAGTCAGTGGAGACCTAACCAAAGAGGTTAGTGGCCACATGTCGGGGTGGGCGAGAGGGATCTGGGGTCGCAGGGGTGGGGTGGTACCGAAGGAGCTTGGTCATGGTACTTGCCCTGTAAAGATCAGTGGTTGGGCAGGGTGGAGGTGGGGGGCTCTCAGGCATTGTTCGGTGACAGGAATGAGCTGAATTGTCTGACCGGGGTTGGGGGCTGGGAGCATTTCCTTGTGTTGAACCATTGACCCACCTCTAAATGTACCGTCAGAGCAGTGGGAGGTTCCTAGAACATGCCAGCGTGTTTACTGCTTGGATTTCAACATGACTGCTGGAGGCCCCGGGGTGGGGGAGGGAGTCATGTTGTGATGGGCTTTGATGCGGTGTAGATCTGTTGCTAAGACACAAATAGTTTGTGGACTCTTGCCTTGTACCTCCCCCACGTCAAAACACACATGCATATCCTGAAGTTCTCCTCCTTTGTGGTCAGGCCTGTTGTTGTAAGGTCCTTGATAAGTCGGCTCTCCTGGGCCTGAGCCAAGGGGTAGCTTTAGATAGTTACTCTTGGCCAGGAGAGGGCCAAGGCTCCCATTCCTTGCTGAAGGCCTGTTGCAGGGAGTAGGGAGGATAGGGCTGGGAGCTAGAAGCTGCATTCTGCTGCCTAAGTCCACTTCCTTTGAGCTCCTGACATGTGGCTGACATACTATTCTGGGCAGAAAGTGAGGCCCTTGCCTTTAACGATATGAATGGCTCCTGCTGCTCCTACCTCACCAACATGATGATAAGACTACTTTGAGCTCTGTGTTTGGCCCTGGCCTGCCGCTCGGCCTTCAGGAGCTTCAGAAAAGGTCCGCTGCACTCTCCTGACCATTAGGGAAAGAGAAGGCTGGATTGCGCTGGCCTGGGTTTTCCAGAGCTGTGAGTCTCGGGGAGGGGGGTTGGGTATGTAGAAAGTTTTACAGGTGCTGCAGATCTTGGCTGTTTTCTGCCCACCAGTCAGACCAGGCTTTGCCTCCTGTCCTGAATTCAGGCCTGTTCCTGAGCTCATTTCTTTGAATGCTAGTGACTGTCAAAGCGTGTGGCTTCCTCTGGGCCAGTGGTCTTCAGCTGGGGGCGATTTTGCCCGTCTAGGGGTATCTGGCAGTGCCCAGAGACGGTTTGGTTGCCCCAACTGGAAGAGCTGCTGTTGGCATCTAGTAGGGAGAAGCCAGGGATGCTGCTACACTTACTAAAAAGCATAGCACAGGCCCCAAACGCCGGATCGATCTGGTCCCAAATGTCCGGTAGTGCCGGGGTTCCTCTATGCTCAGCTGGCTCGTGCTGGGTCTGCTTTGAGAGAGACTAGAATTATCTGAGCATGGGAGCTGTAAGCATTCCTTACCTTGTAGTGCCTCATCTATATTTTACAGAGCCACTGGGAACTTCGGCTTTTTTTCTGCTTTCTCTGTCCTTTTCGTTCAAATGGGCTTCAGTCTTGGTACGGTGGTCTGACGAAGTATGCCTCCCAGCCTCCTCTTCCGTCCGCCCGCCCTGATGTTGCTCCCCCAGGGTGGTGTGACTGGGCTTGCTCCTGGGCGCTCTGCAAGTGTAGCTCCATTCCTGTTCCAGCTGGGAGCTCTCCTGGGATGGGATAGGGTGGGATGTTTGGATATAATTGGAAGGGTTGGGGCAGAATGGGGTGGGACTTTGACCCTGCTTTCTTCCATTTTTTGGCCTTCATGAAGGTTGTGTGTTCCCTGATTCCAGGCCTTCTCTCCTCCCATTGGGGGGTTGGGGGTGGGTCAGCCTTAGGGGCCTAGACTGGGTGTGGGGGAAGGGAGGGTTATTACGTGTCCAGAACAACATTTCCTCAGCAACTCCGGGATAAAAATACCCGGGTCCAGAGCATGTGACAGGCGCTGCTGGAGCTGGTATTATCCCCGGGGTGGCAGCGCTCCCCCGCTGCCAGGCCGGTTCGATGGACAGCCATAGCCCAGGCCCTTGTCAGGGATAGGATTCCCCTCGAGGTTGGCGCTCTGCCCAGCGCAGGGGGTGGCTTGTGTACAGCTCTTCCCCGGCGAGGAGCAGTGTGTGACCAAGGAGAACATACTGTCCCTGACCTGACCTTAGGCTCAAGGGCTGCAGCAGTGAGGATGGAAGTCAGAACTGTGATCCTGATTCTGTTGGCGGCTTTCTCCTTCCTTGCTTTAGAGATGTGGGCCAGGGGTCAGGCAGAAGAGAATGCTCTTGAAAAAAGCTGGGGTAAAGCGGGATCGTGGGACACAGTTGTGGCCAGGATGTTGCAGAGCACTCGTCTCCTTCAGTGCTGGCCTTCGGGCTTGTGTCCCTCTTCTCTTGCTCGGAGCTAGGCCTGGCCGGCCCTGTGTGCGGATGGCTTTCCTTCTTCCTCCCTTCTGGCCTGTCGGTGCGTGACCGAGCCCCTGGCTCACAGCGGGGCCCGGTGCACTGGGTTCCTGCCCAGCCCAGCTTGTGATCCTTGGGCTTCAGGATGACCGGCCACAGCCCTTCTGAGAAACCGGAAAACTCCTTCCGCTTCCAGGGAAGAACTAGATGCCCCCAAAAGCTGTGGGAGTGGTTTCTGCCCAGTCGTGAGTGGGCTGGGTGAGCAGGATGCGACAAGAGGGAGAGTGGCACCCCTTCCCCCCAGTGCTCTCTCACTGCGCCACCCCGGCTGGCTGACTGGGCTGGGTGGGGCTGCCCGCCCCTGGGTGCGTCTCCTTGAGGAGACGGAGGCGGCCCAGGGATGGGCTGGTTCCTTGCGGCAGCTTCTCCAGCTGCCCTGGTGCAGAGATTGGCTCCCGGCTGCAGCTAGGTAACAGGCGGTGGGAGGGGATTGGCTCCTTCCGCATCTCCAGCGGAGACTTGGGGGAGGAGATTGGCTCTCGTCGCAGCCTAGGTAACGACAGTGGGAGGGGATTGGCTCTTTCCGCAGCCCAGCTGCTGACCTGGGGGAGGGGATTGGCTCTCCGCAGCCTCAGCAGTGACCTGCGGGGTGGGAGGGGGAGGGGGTTGGCTCCTTGCTGCAGCCTAGGTAACAAGTTTGGGGGGCGTGGGGAGGGGGAGAGAGGGAGGAGCGGGAGGATAGGCCCCGGAGGGAGCTTGCTCTCCTCTGCAGCTTGAGCGCGGAGCATGGGGTGGGAGTCCCGTCTCACTGCAGCCTCTGCGGTGAGCTCAGGGTGGGGGCTGCCGGGCGCCTGAGTGGAACTGGGGTTGTGAGGTGGGAGGGGGCTGCTCAAGGATGGAGGAAGGGGGCTGGGCTGGGCCGCCCAGGCAGCAGCACGGGCGGGGCACCCTCCTCGGGCCCCTTGGAGCTAGCAAGGGGCCACCCTTCCAGCCTGGTGTGCTCCCTGCAAGCCAAGAGCTCCTTGCAGCCCCCTGTCCGGCTTCCCGGCACCAGCTGCCCCGGGGCTCATCTCGCAGACCATGACCCGCCTGGACCGCAGCTCTCACAGTGGTGGGGGCCATGCCAAAGGGAGCCGGCCCCTTAACTCTTTGCTGGCTGGTCACCGGGTGGCCCAGCCCCCCTCTGCTCCTGGGTCCAGGGCTTCTGTTCAGGTTGGTGTATGTGGGGGAGACTAAAGGGAGAGGTACACCTGGGAGGTCTTAGGATCTGGGAGGGTTTCGGTGGGAAAGGGATACCTGGTCAGGGCTGGGGAGGTGGGTCTACTCTGAGGATGTTGCTTTCTGGAAAGTGCTTTTTTACTCTCTGAATGGAAGGCAAGAGTTCAGGGTTTCCTCGGCCACAGGGGATGGCATGTGTAGGAAGCCCAAATGGCTCTTACTTATTGGTGTTCTGTGCTGGTGGCAGTGGGGGTGGCAGTTGGTGCAGGAACTGATCAGGAGCTACCAGGGTAGAGTGGGAAGGAGGCATTTTGGTGCCTGGGGTGGCAGTTGTGGCTGAGCGGTGATGGGGTCCACGTCCTTGAGTGGGCTGGCTGACGGAGCGTCAGTGAGTCCCGGGGTGTGGCGAGGGAGTGAGCGCGCTCATGTGAGGGGACACCAGGGGCCGGCCTTGGCAGGGTGGGGTGCCCAGTGAGGATCAGCTGACTGCCTGAGGCTCTCTTGGGACTGAGGCGGCTTGCTAGGAGCAGCTGAGAGTGGGGATTCTGGCAGGGATGGATCTTGAGGTGAGCCTGGGCTTTAAGAGTTGTGGGTGTTCTGCCTTACTCCTTCCTCAGCCAGGGAAGGGAGGATGGCCGTAGGAAGGGCCGGAGACAGCCTGTCGCTGTCATTGGTTGCATCAGGTGGTTGCAAATGCAGGGATTTTCCTCTCTGGCCCACCCCACCCCTTTATGCAAATGAAATGGCACCATAGGCTGATGCAAGCCTGGCCACCGGGAAGCAATTCTGCATGACAGTTCGCCCTTGCTTGGCCTGGCCAGCATCCTACAAACCCAAGTTTTAAGGGATTCCCATTCCCAAAATGAGAAGTGTCTCCTGCTTCCCCCTTCTTTTCTTGTGTCGCCTGCCTGTGTCTCTGGTCCTAAGCCCACAGACTTGTGTGGGGATGGTCACGCTGGTAATTTTTACTAGCTCTTGTTTGTGGGCTTTCCTTCTTTCTTTCTTTTTCTTTTTCTTTTTCTTGAGACCGGTATCTGGAAATGGATGAATGAAGCCTTGTTGGTACAGAGGGGACAGGAGCTGGGAGAGCTGCCCCCCCCCCCCCCCCCCCCCCCCCCCGCTCCCAGGACTTACCAGGTTGATGCTAGGAAGGCCCCTTGGATCCAAGAACTAAAGTCATGGTGATCTGTCTTTCAGGACATAGATCTGATTGACATCCTTTGGCGACAGGATATTGACCTGGGGGCTGGGCGTGAGATTTTTGACTATAGTCATCGCCAGAAGGAGCAGGATGTGGACAAGGACCTGCAAGATGGAGCGGAGCAGGACGACACCTGGTCAGGCGAGGGTGCAGAAGCTCTGGCACGAAACCTGCTAGTGGATGGAGAAACGGGGGAGAGCTTCCCTGCACAGGTACCTTCGCCTCCGCCCACTTCTAGAAACCCGTCCTCACAGGAGGCAGGTTCTGTCTGTGGGATGAACCTGAATGTTATCTTGCGGGTT
Organism: Felis catus; assembly: GCF_018350175.1. NCBI lineage: Eukaryota > Metazoa > Chordata > Mammalia > Carnivora > Felidae > Felis > Felis catus. Next base: position 37,148,838 of record NC_058381.1, on the reverse strand, counting down.
GGGTCTCCAAGTCGCTTGGACTGAGGAAGGGGGAGTGGATGAGCAACAGAAGCAGAGGGGCCAGGCCTTGGTAACAAACAGCAGAGGAGGCAAAGCACCTAGCAGCTTCCTGTTTGCGCGAGGACGCTTCCACTCTCCCTCCGTTCTTTCCTGGAGTTTGGGACTCAGGGCCAGCCGTTAGCCCGGGAACAGAGGGAGAGTGCAGGCCTGTAACCATACACGTCCTCCTTCAGCTTCCCCCTTGGAAAGGCTGGGGAAGAGGCCTTGGCCCGCAGGCAGCCAAGGCCCAGGTCAGTCAGACTTACAGTTGCTGTTGCCACAGGTGCCTGGTGGGGAGGACCAGACGGCCCTGTCCCTGGAAGAGTGCCTTAGGCTGCTGGAGGCCACCTGCCCCTTTGGGGAGAATGCTGAGGTGAGCAGGACTCCAGGGAGAGCCCACTGAGCCAGCAGGGTGGCCTGCACACCGTGTCCCCCTCTGCGGCTGCCTGAGGGGCCAGGTCCTGGTGCTGGCCTTGTTCTGGCTGCTGGGGGTGAACTCAGAGGAAGGAAGAAACAGAACCTCAGGTGGTAGTCTCTGGGAGGAACGCAGAAGGTGGTCTTTCCTTCGCCTCGTTAAAGCCTCTGTGTTTTGCCCTAGTTTCCAGCAGACATTTCCAGCATAACAGAAGCAGTGCCTAGTGAGAGCGAGCCCCCAGGCCTTCAGAACAACCTCTTGTCTCCTCTCCTGACGGGGACAGACTCGCCATTTGATTTGGAGCAGCAGTGGCAAGATCTCATGTCTATTATGGAAATGCAGGTAGGATTATTAAAATGGGCCACGATCCTATCGGACAGTGTGGGGAGTGTTTTAGCGCTCAGTTGCTTTTCCACCTCTAGAAGAGAAAGTAATGCTTTTCTCTGATCTCAGGGAAGTGGGGACACTGAGAGGTCATTGTCCAGGTGTCTCCTTGGGGTACGGGGTAAAATCAGGATTGGGGTTTGGGTTAAAACCCCAGGGCTGAGCCTTCTAAAGCAGGACCGTCTCCTTGGTATGCCTTCTTCCTTTCCTTTAGATAGGCAGTCACTCGACTGAGTGCTTCCGGGGCTTAGCATTGATAAAACTAGACATTCACACAGTGCTTTATAGCCGTTGTCATCTTTCCTGATCCTTACAGTCGTCTAGTTAGCCCTTTGTTGTTTTAAAGGTGAGGAAATTGGAACTCAGAGAGGTTAAGCGATGTGCCCATGGTCACACAGCAAGCAGCGCAGCTAGGTTTTCTCACTCCAAGACTGGTGTTCTTTTGAATGTGTGGATTTTGCACCGAGGAGGTGGGCAGTGTTAGGTGTTCTCTTCCTCTCTCTCCGAGGTAGGGGGGAGTCTGGCCAAACACAAGCGGGAGCCGGGCAGTCCTGCCTTGGGGTGGGGTCTCCAGGGAGGAACCATCTCCGCCAGTGGACCAAGCAGGGCCAGGAGCTGACCCCTGGGCTCTGGATTCCAGTGTGTCGCCCTTGTACCCATGCAACCGTGCCTGCGTCAGGTGCCCGCTGTGCCCCCAGCCACACTGGGGGAGGGAGTCTGCTCAGAGTGAACGGTGGTGCTCTTCTCCCCTCCCAGGCCATGGAAGTGAACACTTCAACAAACGAGATCCTGTACAGTGCCCCTCCTGGAGACCCCCTGAGCACCAACTACAGCCTTGCCCCCAACACTCCCATCAATCAGAATGTCAGCCTGCATCAGGCGTCCCTGGGGGGCTGCAGCCAGGACTTCTCACTCTTCAGTCCCGAGGTGGAGAGCCTGCCTGTGGCCAGCAGCTCCACGCTGCTCCCGCTGGTCCCCAGCAATTCCACCAGCCTCAACTCCACCTTTGGCTCCACCAACCTGGCGGGGCTCTTCTTTCCACCCCAGCTCAACGGCACAGCCAACGACACAGCAGGCCCCGAGCTGCCTGACCCGCTGGGGGGCCTGTTAGACGAAGCCATGCTGGACGAGATCAGCCTGATGGACCTGGCCATCGAAGAGGGCTTTAACCCCGTGCAGGCCTCCCAGCTCGAGGAGGAGTTTGACTCTGACTCAGGCCTCTCCTTGGACTCCAGCCATAGCCCTTCCTCCCTGAGCAGCTCAGAAGGCAGCTCCTCTTCCTCCTCCTCTTCCTCCTCCTCCTCCTCCTCCTCTTCATCCTCGTCCTCTTCCTCGTCCTCTTCCTCCGCTTCTTCCTCCTTTTCTGAGGAAGGTGCTGTTGGCTACAGCTCTGACTCTGAGACCCTGGATCTGGAAGAGGCCGAGGGCGCCGTGGGTTACCAGCCTGAGTATTCCAAGTTCTGCCGCATGAGCTACCAGGATCCGTCTCAGCTCTCCTGCCTGCCCTACTTGGAGCATGTGGGCCACAACCACACGTACAACATGGCGCCCAGCGCCCTCGACTCTGCCGACCTGCCGCCGCCCGGCGCCCTCAAGAAAGGCAGCAAGGAGAAACAGGCCGACTTCCTCGACAAGCAGATGAGCCGTGATGAGCACCGAGCCAGAGCCATGAAGATCCCCTTCACCAACGACAAAATCATTAACCTGCCCGTGGAGGAGTTCAACGAGCTGCTGTCCAAGTACCAGCTGAGCGAGGCCCAGCTGAGCCTCATCCGCGACATCCGGCGCCGGGGCAAGAACAAGATGGCCGCCCAGAACTGCCGCAAGCGCAAGCTGGACACCATCCTGAACCTGGAGCGGGATGTGGAGGACCTGCAGCGCGATAAGGCTCGCCTGCTGCGGGAGAAGGTCGAGTTCCTCCGGTCCCTGCGGCAGATGAAGCAGAAGGTCCAGAGCCTGTACCAGGAGGTGTTTGGGCGGCTGCGGGATGAGAACGGGCGGCCCTACTCGCCCAGTCAGTACGCACTCCAGTATGCCGGGGACGGCAGTGTCCTCCTCATTCCCCGCACCCTGGCTGACCAGCAGGCCCGGCGACAGGAGAGGAAGCCAAAGGACCGAAGAAAGTGAGCCCGGGAGGAGAGGGGGGTTGACGCTCACCGGGACGGAAACTGAAGGGCTGGGCCTGGGCCTGGACCTGGACCTACAGCGGGGACTTACACGCCTTCTTATCCAACAGATCTTCTCAGACGGGAGAAACTGCGGGTCAGTGGACAGGAAGAGGAGGGCGCAGGCGCTGTCTGGCTCCGCTCCCCCCCGGTGGGGGTGGGGTGGGGCGGAGGTGGCCAGACCGTTTTGGGTGGACAGGGTCCTCCCCTGCTGTTTCCTTTGAGGGAGGGGGTGGTGCTGGCCTTGCTGCAGGCCGACCGAGGGGAAGAGGGAGGACCGTGAGAGGAAAGGTGTAGAAAGTCTCATTCCTGGAAGGAAGGAGGGATGGAAAGGGGTAAAAACAAAAACAAAAAAAAAAACAACCCCAAAAAAATCAAAGCGGGAAGAAAATCAAAGGGCAGGTTAAAGGTCGGCTCTGGCCAGGATTCCAGGCAGCGGGATTTAGGTGGGACTAGGCCACAGGCACCAGTAAACCCTACTTCACCCCACGGGAGGGTGGAACACGAGGTGGGATCTGGGAGGGGCTCTGTAGGCTCCTGCTGCTCCTGCCCTGTGGCAGCCCTGAAGGGGAGCCTTGGGAGGTCTCCTGGAATGTTCTCAGTCGTAGGGGAGCCGCTGGGACCCAACACTGGCTTGGAGGGTTTGGGTCCAAGAGCAGGGCGAATGGGAAAGGGTCACGAGGCCCCAGTGTCGCAGCAGCCCCAGCACCAAGCATGTCACTCACTGCCCCGCCACTCCGTCTCACCCGGTGCCCGGTCCCCCCTGAGCTGAGGCGCCCCCAGTTTCCATCAGAGCCTGCATGCCAATGCTGTTCTCTTGCCCCTCCCCGCCGCCTGGAGCTCTTGTGCAGCTGGGGTGCCGCCTCGAGGAGGGGGGATGATGTGGAGAAGCCAGGCAGCATTCAGCACAACACTGGGGGGTGACCCTTCCCTCAGGTCTCCCCTGCCAACCACTGGGCATGTCACTGGAAGACAAACCACAAAACCCAGCAACAAAAACTAGTCCTCTTAGAATTTCTTGCGCTTTGATTTTTTTAGGGCTTGAGCCCTGTATCACTTATAGGGTCTAGAATGCTTGTGTTGAGTAAAAAGGAGATAACCCCAATATTCAAAGCTGCTAAATGTTCTCTTTGCCATAAAGACTCCGTGTAACTGTGTGAACACTTGGGATTTTTCTCCTCTGTCCCGAGGTCTCCGTCTGCTTTTTTTTTTTTTGGGTTTCTTTCTAGAATGAGAAGTGCATGTAATGGGGGCTGAGAGCACCTCCCCCTAGGCTCTCGGCCACGGGCTGCTTCTCCACACCCCCATCTTAGCAAAGGCCCCAGGCAGGAGGACTGCCTGGGGGAGGCAGAGAGGGGAGCGCCAAGGTGGCCAGATGGTTCCAGGACCACAGAGTCTTTATTTTTAACTGTTTGCCACTGCTGCCCCCACCCCTGCCTGGCTCTGGAGTACAGTCAGCCCCAGGCGAGCAGGAGTGAGTTGTTGGGGGAGAAGTCCTGATTCTCCTCCCCTCCCCGCTTGGCAGGGGTGAGGGGTGCATTCTAAATGAGCAGTAGGGATAGAAGGCACGAGCCTGGGAAGTGCTTTTATAAATTATTTTCCTTGTAGATTTTATTTTTAATTTATCTCTGACCTGCCAGGGAGAGGGGAGAGAGAGAGAGAGAAAGAGAGAGAGAGAGAGAGATGCTGTGAGCACATGACAAAATAAAATAAAATAAAATGGATGATTCATTCTCAAGTGCAATTTTTCCCTACTTTGAATAAAAAACCCTGACCCCATGAGGGGAGGACTGGCCATTGTGTGGCTAAGGCAGAGCTTACAGGGGAAGGTGGGCGGAGAACAGGGGAGGTTGACGATGAGGAATTTAGAAAGACAAAAAGTCTTAAGTGGGTATTAAAAAAACTCTTTAAGTGGATATTAAACCTTCCAAGCAGGTGTTGGCACCTCTCCGCAGGGTTTGCCAAGCTGAATCCTCTGGGGAAGGATTCCGAGTCCTTTTGGCCGCTTTCTGCTGGGACTGGGCTAGGCGGAGGTGCTCTCACCTGGTCCAGCGGTGTGTTCGCCTGTGAAACGCCGCATTTTTAAATCTTGACCACGCTGTTGCTTCTCTGGTGGCCCCAGCTGCCAGAGAGGCGCAGCGCATCGGAGGGCGGTCACGCCAATGACAATGAAAACCTGGGAGGTCGAAGAGACCAGCACATGCCAAGCGCTGGCGCTGGCGTGTGTCAGCAGGGCCACAGAACCGGGGAAGCAGGAGGCTAGACTCCAGGGGTTGAGGCATCAGAAAGCCTCCCCGGCTGAGGTGAACAGACTCTGGTCTCTCTCAAAACACCTCCTTTAATACCAAGCTTCCGAAAGAGCTGAATGCCCCCAGGTACTTGGTGCTTGCTGGAACCGCCACCACATCTTGGGGTAGGTGCTTAGCAGACGCTCACCTGGCAGCCTGTGAAATTACTGGACGAGGCTTAGGACCAGAAGCTGTGATCCCCATAGTGGAACCTGTGATCTTGAACTCCAGTGTACTATCCGGCTTAGAGCGGCAGACCTTCCATGATGCTACTGGAGTATCCCAAGGGGCGGGATAGAATTCTGGGAATAACATCAATTTGTTTCAGTTTACAATGGCTTTTTAAAACCGCCATCTCTAGTTGGAAAGCGTTGGTCATCTCAAACAAGAGCTCTTTCCTAGTCAGGAGTTAACTAAGGTCTGTAAGCCATACACAACCAACATTCTTAAAAAGAGAAGGACTAAACATTAACAACTTTAATTCGTGCTGGTAAAAAATACAAATTACGTATAGAAGAGTAAATCGTGAGAAGTAAAGCTCCGGAGAGGCCTGTTTTTGTATCCCTTCTAGAAATGTGTATATGCATTTTTGTCTGTTTAAGGACACGATTAGGCTGTAACTTTTACCTTGTTTTGCAACTTTTTTAACCTAACATGTTTAAGTATTTTTCGAGAGAAAAATTCCTCTCACCCTGTTAGTGTTGCCCCTGGCCTGAGAAAGTATATTTTTGTCTCTCCTCCCCGCTGTCCCCTTACGGAGAGATGCACAGTTATGTCTAGGATCCCGCTGATTAGCTTGGCTTTGGGCCAAGTTGGTCAGCACTTGCTGCGGGGTTGACCTCTTTTTGCTGCTGGCAGGTGGAGTGGGTGCTCCGGCTTCAAGGCTTCTTCTGGCAGGAAGATCTGAGGACTCAAGTAAGGCCTGTCAAAGAGCTGCTGCACCTCCAACAAGAAGTGAGAAGGGGTCTTAGACTTGGCAGGGAGATGAACAGGCCTCAGAGTTAACCGAGGGCCAAACTTCCGGGTGACCTGCTTGGGTGGGGGCAGAAGCCTGGCTTTACCTTGGCTTCAGCCTAGGTTCCATTCAAAGAGATTTTTTCCCCCACATCCTAATTCACGTAAGCACTGGGAAATAGACCCATTTCCAGCCTCTGCCCTGCACAGGTCTCACCAGTGGAGCTGGGGTCCCTATTTCAGGGTCAATAAAAATAGGAGAGATCTAGAACTGAGGGGAAATACAGTGATCTAGAGAAGGTTCAGTGTCACCAAGACTTGGCCTCCATGGCGGAATCCCTGCCCTGACTAGGTAAAGCTGAAGAGCAACTAGTCAAACAGCCAGTGGACGGGAAGTACTTCCCCTGGAGCCCTGACTTCCTCGGGCAGCCCTCGGCCCTTTTACAAGCCCCAACTACACCAGGCCTTGCCGCTTCCTAGGTTTCTTTGGCAAATAGCTGGAAAAACAAGTGCCTTACAGGAAAATAACATCCCCACCACCTTCATTCACATCTCCTACCTCACCCAGCAGGCAATGACCTAGAGCTCCGGCTTCAGCTCCAACTAACCAGTTTCATGGCATGGCCAGCAAGAAGTTCACTTCCTTATCAGCACTACCCACCTGCAAGCACAGGCACCAGATTGCTGGCTGCCTCTCTGGAGGTCCTGTTCCCAACCAAGTGTAGAAATTCTCTAGCAAAACCGACGTGCTTCATTGTCATGAGTGGTTAACCTTGTTTTCCTATCGTCCATCTGGGACAAGAAAAGGATGCAGACCTTCGGTTTGTCAAGGTAACAAGAACCTTTCTTTCACCTTTCACTTTTTTCTCAGAGGCCAGCGATCCTCCTCGCCTCTAGTTCTGAACTTCGTAATGCAGACGGAGCATGTGGGGACTTGGGATGCACATGGAACTTAGCACCCGATTTAAGTTTCGGTCCTTGCTGTGGCCAGGACTTTGAAGGTTCAGGTCAGCCTGACTCAGCTGAGATACAGGATTTAGTGCACAAAATTGTCTGGAGGAGTGAGTGTCTGGGCCCCCACTGAAGAGGTGTGTTCTCAAAATCAGTTGGATAGAAACCCTGTCTTCCTTTTTTGAGCACACAAACATTGCAGAAACTCTTAAAGCTGGTTTCTTTTCCAGTCTAACTGCAGAATGGAGATGGGCCGCATAGTATTTATTACTTAATTCCAGACGCTCTTTCAACCAAGGAAAGAAAACCTAGTTGGAGAGAGGCAGAGAAAAGGCCGAGGAGTTGGTGCTCCGCCTTTTGTTTTAAACACAGACTTAATTAGGCTAATTCAGTTGTCTTAAACCTTCCAATCCTCAACTAGGGGCGCCAGCAGTAATTTAAACAATGGGCCAGTGTCCCACAGCTGGGCCCTAAAGTTGTCCAGTCTGACCTGAGGCTCTGCAAACAGGAAATGGCAGGATTGGTCAAAGTCAACTGCAATTTTAAATGCCTTGTGGGGTAAACAGTGGCTTTGGTACTATCACAAACCATCAAGCAAACCAACAGTGCAGATCCAGACGTACTATTGAATATGTTAACACAAACTAATATAAACAAAAATTATAGAACTGAACCATCAGCATCTATTGTAAACTTAATGTTTCAGCCTTGCCTCAGAGTCCTGCTGCCTCACTGGCCTAAGCAAAAGAAAAAAGAAAAGAAAGAAAAAGAAAGAAAGAAAGAAAGAAGCCTTCAGAAACAATACTTGCTCTACCTGCTTCCACAGAGCAGAGCCAGCTAACACTTTTAATTCCGGTGCAGGATGGTTTTATTTCAGATTTCGTTGGCTTTCAATATCCGGCAGTGTACGGCAGCAGGAAGCTCCCAAGGCCAAGGTCAATTAAAAGTCATCCATAGAAGAGAGATCAGCAATGGTGAACACATTGGTTAAAACAGCAATAACTTCGTAAGAAAATCTCTGCTGGACAGTCAAGCCAAGGTGATGCGCAGATCATGGACCGAGGACTCTCAGGGGAATCTTAAGCTCTGCTATCATCAAGCTTCCTTAACCACACACCAGAACACCCGGATGCTTCTACTTGATTGCTTCCTACTGCCAAAAGGCAAGATGAAGCCAAGACTCCTTCCTTTGCTGGCTTGGTAGTGGAATTTGTATTTCAGTCAAGTTCTAGAGGAGGGGAAACACCGAGCTTGACTTCATTCAGTCCTGTCAGCTGTAAATACTTTTTAAAAGAAGACATCTTCATGAAAAGATCCAACTTGCACGGGAGATTAATACTAGATAAACCAATCAGGCTAATTTAATCTCACATTCAACCTGGGTCCCTACATAGTTTTGGATCTAGAACCATTGTTAGAAAACCTGGACTTCAGAATTTCAGTCCTACCAAATTATTTTGGAGCAGCAATTTCCTCATTTTCCCTTTCTCTGTGACAGAAAAGGTAACTTTGTAGCGCACATTCCCAGTGCCATAGGCCATAAAGATGTGCTAAGCATACAATGGCCAAACACCAAATGGCCATGTTAAAATCAAATTGAGCTGAGTTGGAATGAGTTCTGGAATAGAACACTGTATCTGAAAATAAGTACTTAAAAACAACTAAAAATTATCTAAAATTGGTAGTCAAGGGGTGCCTGGGTGGCTCAGCCAGTTAAGCACCAACTCTTGATTTCAGCTCAGGTCACGATCTAATGGTTCGTGAGTTCGAGCCCTGTGCTGACAGCGTGGAGCCTGCTTGGGATTCCCTCTCTCCCTTTTTCTTTGCCCTTCCCCCACTCATGCTTGCTCTCAAAATAAATACTTTAAAAAAAAAAAAAGCTTTAAAATCCGTAGTCAAAACTTCCAAATGACATTGAAAAGCAGAAACGATTATTTCTGAGCACCATCAGTTGGTAGAATGCCTCTGTGGTGGTGACACTGTCCATTTACTGCACTAACTTGAAGCTCAAGACTGTGGAGGAGCAAAGTACTTGGCTGGCTCTGCCAGTGGAGGACACCCCAGATGATGCTGTCACCAAATGAGTAAACTAGCCTCCTCTCGTGATGACTGGGGTAATCACCTCTCTCCTCTTCAACCCCCGGTGAGGAGTCTACGATGGCGCAGCTCCGTTGAAGCCGTCCACATCGCTTTCGCACTGCCTGAGGCAATGCTCCCCAATACCTTCTGAAACCGATGTGAGACTGCTTGCGCCTAGGTCTGGTCTTTTCGACATCTCTGCATGCATTTGTGGCTTCCACAAGTACTTGAGAAAAACTTATCCTTGACCCTTAACGTAGACGTGACAGTTGGCTTTCAAAGAGACAAAACTGACCATCTAGCCTCACTTCAGTGAACGTCGCAAGCATTATCAATTTCGGCGTCTTCCCAGGGCAAGAATGGTATGGTGTTGCGGGAGTTCAGGAATGCCACAGATGACAGGTGGGTTCCAAAGGTTAAGACCAGGGCTAAACAGCAGTGTCCTCCGGACACACACCAAGGCTGGGGGCTAATTTCAGTGCATCTAATGATACACAACAGAACTGGAACGTCTCTGTCCACCTCACCCTGTCTCCACTAGCAACCGATGGCTCTGCTGCCGCCAACCACAAGGACGTACCTAGGCCTCTGCACAGAAAGGCCTCCTCCCCAGCTCCATTCTACCTTGTCTCCCCAAACTCCTAGGAGGCTTTTTTGTTTTAAAAGATTTTAAGTAATCTCTACACCCAGCACGGGACTTGAACTCACAACCCTGAGATCAAGAGTTGTATGTTCTACCAACTGAGCCAGCCTGGCACCCCAAGGAGGTTTTTTTGAAAAAAAATATTTACACATCGGTTTATTTGGAACAAATGCTTTGTACTAGTGAGTAGAGCTGAGATGAGCTCAGTGGAGATCACGTTTTCCCTTTTAATAAATAACAAGGGTGTAGTCCCATTTTGGCTCTAGAATCATAGGCAGAAAACCTGTTAAGAAAGCAGATAACGGGTGCCTGGGTGGTTCAGTCAGTTAAGCGTCAGACTCTTGATTTTGGCTCAGGTCATGATTTCACAGTTCATGGGATTGAGCCCTGCGTCTACCTCTGTGCTGACAGTGGGGAGCCTGCTTGGGATTCTCTCACTCTCTCTGCCCCTCCCCTGCTTGTTCTCTCTCAAAATAAATAAACTAAAAAAAAAAAAAAAAATGGATAACGTTTTAATTCAGTGATCAAACACGAGGCCAATTCCTGTAAACTTTGGAGTTGAGCTAAGGTCACATAAATCTACAAAATACATGAGCCAAGAACTAAACCTAACTCAAAAACCCACGTTTCCAAACTTATCCTAGTTTGGAAGTGCTAGCAGGTTAGAGAGCTAAATAAACCGTTTGAGCAATATGAAGACAGAATGATGTGACATTCTTTACACAGTATCTGTAGCAATTGTAAATGTTCAATAAATATTTACTATATAAATGATAAGACCACTCAAAGATTCAGACCAGGCAGGCATGAGATTTTTAAGTTTACAGTGTTCAAGAAATAAAACCAACTGTGGAAGTTGTTTCCTTATAGGCTGAACTTACAAGGTTATGAAAGGCAAGGAGGGTTTTTGGTAGTACTTAATCAAGACAGAAATCAACGATTATAAATCTATAGTTTTATTAAGACAAAAACTGACAATGTGATATGAAGTTTACATTTAAACAAAGTTTTCACAGAAACCTAACACATGCCTAAAAAGATTTTACAATGGAGTTCTAGATACAGGTCTAGACGATGTCAAGAACTGATGTATCTCTTGATTCAAGACAGCATTTTGGGTATTAGTTAATTCTTAGGATTAAAAAAACTTTTTGTTTTGTGTTTTAAAGTGAACCACTGCCCCAGTATGAAAGTTTAATCTTCTCCTGAGACCAGGGCTTTTGAAATCACTCAACTCTGTAAGTGATTCAGTGAACTTGTGCTGTCAGTGACTGAACCCTGCCACCAATGATTTCAGAGTTCAAAGTTCAAATAACAGGCTCCAAGAGTTTTCCACCCTAAGAGCGTGGGCCCTTGTCTTTTTCTACTCTCTCACCTTCTATGCCACCCTCTTCCCTTCCCCAAATACCTCAGCCAGTGGCTTGGATGGACAAGCTGATGTTTAAAACTTCATAATTGGAAAATAAAGGGTCTTCTTATCAATTTCAAGAATTAGCACCTCTAAAACAGAACCATCTGCCTCTGCATACGCTCCACAAAGACCTTCCCTTTTCAACCAGTTTCCTTCCCCAAAATGGCAGCTTTGGTAACTTATTAACTGGCTTAGTCCTCTGCTGGGAACAGCATTAAGCTCAGGCAGGGAACACCTTGGCTTATAAGTTTCAGGCATTCACAGCTTTTGAAGTCTCTCACAGTCCTCAATTAGGTTGCCAATGACCTTTTTGAAAAGATAAAATATTCTGGACACAGAACCGAATCACCACAAGTTTGTTCTTTCCATTGTTTCACCATTTCCCCAATCAGGCCCCAAATTTTAACAAAAATGATCCTACCCATCTCCGTTCCTTCCCACCCCCAACCCTCCCACCCCCAAATAATACACCAGTAATAGCCAAAAACTACACACATGCTACGCTGTAAAAATGCAGAGTTAACACTATTGGGAAGAAGGCTGTGGGTTGTGGAGATGCGCTTTGAAGATCTACAGTATCTTTTGCTTTCCCACACACCCATTCTGCAAGTTCTGTCCTTCATGGAAGGCCCTTTGCCTTTCTCAGCAAAGTACAGAATGGGCTGCCTTGCAACACTTCTCCTTCCCCTCCACTGGGATGGGTGTGCAAACTACACAGCATGGAAAGGCTTTAAAGCACTTGGGCTGCTGTAGGGCACAGAAACGATACTGGCTCTTCAAAGGACATCTTCTCAAGCCACCTCTATGGTGCCAAGACAAGTAGAATTCCTTCCCTCCCCACTTGAAACCCACAGTCAGATGTGACAGGGGCTGGTACTCAGGAGAGTTAATTCTTGTCATCTTTTTTGTCATCATCCTCCGAGGGGTAAGAATGCCACGTCAGCCTTTCCTCATAGAAGGATATGACCACCTGTGGGCACTTGACATTGGCTTCCTTGGCAGGGACTAGGTCAGCCTCATCAGAATTTTTCCTGCAGAACAAAGCAGACAGACTTTGAGACCAGGTGCTGGTGGTCTCTTGACTTGGATCGCACAAGGGATAGGGCTTTAAAGGTATTACTTCAAGAAGAGTAGCCTGGGGAAGGGTGATAACATGGCCCAAGCAGCATTTAGTGGAGTGACATCCTCAGAGATCTTCTACTGAAAATCCTCTCTGGGTATCTTTGTTAAAAGCTAAGTCACTTAACTCAGTCTATCACATCTCAACCTCGGCAAGGCCACAAAAAAATCATGACTCTCAGATTCTTGAAAAGCAGAGAAAAACTAGGGGCACCTGGGTGGCTCGGTTGGTTAAGCATCCAACTTCGGCTCAGGTCATGATCTCAGTTCATGGGCTCAGACCCCACATCGGGCTCTGTGCTGACAGGCCTGGAGCCTGCTTCAGATTCTGTGTCTCCCTCTCTCTCTGCCCTCTCCCCCTTGCACTCTGTCTCTCTCTCAAAAATAAATAAATGTTAAAAAAACTTAAAAAAGAGAAAGAGAAAAAGAGAAAAAGAAAGAAAGAAAGAAAAAGAAAGAAAGAAAAGAAAAAAACTACTACAATCTTCCCAAAGTCATATCTCAGCTGCCATGAACCCATGGAGATATCTCAGCTTTGTAATAAAATGTAATACCATGTTGGATAATAAGATTTAATACCATTGGCTCTTGCCAATGCGCTGACTCATAATTACACTGTTTAACATTACCAAATGCCATGCTCACACAGATATTCCACAACTCCCAGGTGCTTTGAAATGGTGCTTCAACACTGGGAAGTAGAAAATAAGGGACTGTTACATAATTCTTTATATTTTTCTGAATTTAAGATGGTCTCAAAATGTGAAATTCATATACATATTACAAGGGACTTAGGAGTAAATCCATTGGGAATGTCCTAGATGGGAGCAGTAGCATTAAGGCAGATAGCAGATATATAATGGGATCTGTGATGAGGCACCACCCAAAACTTCCACAACTCAGCAACAGGTACCAAAGCCAGAGAGCCCCAAGGAACCAGGGTTGACTAAGCTGGTAAAATAGGCTGTTGAACAATGGACTGAAGAGAATGGGAGGGAAAAGGAATATAACAACATGGGAGCCTGAAGCAGGCTGCCCTTATTGACAATTCAACACCTTCCGAGGAAAGTTCAGTCATTTTATGGCCAAGAAATATTTGCTATTTTGGAAATGGACAAGTATCTCAACTTTCCAGGAAAATAACCTTAAAATGAACTTGGTTTTATAATCACAATCTTACTATTTCAACCTGTAGTGTTACATTCAGGTAGAACCTTTACAAACAGCAGTAATTTAATTAAAGGAGTGTAATCTTAAACAATATGGAGATACTAATGTAACCCAGAATGGTCACATGCAGACAGAAAGTATATTCTAATTGGACTGTAACTCCTGGTATTGATCCTTTCCCCCCCAGATGCAGCACCTTAAAAATGAACTTTTCTCCTATGGGCTAGCAATATATCAGCTAAAAGATGATAGATTCAGTGAACACCTAGGGAATGCATAATAAGAAAACAGAGTTTCAGCTAATTGTGACATGGGCTTCCAGTAGTGTCAAAATTAGGCCTCTCTGGCCACCTTCTAAACAAGAGGAATGAAGAGTAGATACGAGTTTCCAAGAAGGGTCTAGACTGACAAAAGGACAAAATCCTTAGAATGCTGCCTTGACTGGCAGAAGTTTGGAATTATTTACTCCTACATTTTTTTTAGGACAATAATTGAGACTCATGTGGGGGAAGAAAATAGCACAAGCATTTTTCAACAAGCAAGAAATAGGGAAGAAAGCCTTTCTTTTGGACAGAGTAGGGGAATTTTAGAGAATTTGGGATTAATTACAGTTCTTAACATTCTCAAGACAACTGTTTGCATTAAGCCGTTTCATGGAATATTACTACCATTGGTATTTATACTTCTGGAAGGAAAAAAAAAGCCTTGTTCTATACTCAGTATAGTAAAGGGGACTTGCTGACCCCTACTGGCTGATCCTGGAATTACACAATTGGCACAAATTAGAAAGGATCTATCAAGGACAAAGGAAGAGCTACAGAAATTCTTAACCCTGAAAAGTTAACAGAAAACATCTGATCCTGGGGCCAGCCCGATCTTTATTAAGGAGGTGGTAGAAGGGGAGGGTGGTTCAATCACATTTCATATCTTTTTCCTTTATTTACAGAAGTGAAATGTGATTCCTCCCCACACCTTCTCCATTCTGGATTTTCTCCCACCTCCTGAAAAATGGGCAAAGACTGAGAATCCTAAGGGCCCCTACCTGTATAACTCATGAGTCCAGGTTGGCAGTCAGGCCGAGGGTCACTATCGAAGGACTAGGCCATCTTAAAGATTTCACACTTGGGCGACTGGAATTTCGAAGGTCCAGCTCTTTTCCTCTGGCATGGAACAGATGGGGAGAAGAAAAAACCACCACACAGAGCCACTGGCAGACTCACCATTTCATCAGGAACATGAGTTCTCCACTGGAGTCTGTAGCTCCAATAATCCGCTCTGGCTCCAAACCCCGGGCAAAGCCTCGTGGCTTTTCTGACTGTGAAAACCAGATGAATGGAACAATTTTAATTATATGGAATTGTTATCCAGACTGGAGTCACTCCGGTTTCTCTGATTAATATAATGACACTCTTGCCAATATTCCACCAATACCTTGGCTCCAAGTCACAGGCCTTTTTGCATCCTTGGGTGATTCTTCCATCAAGGTCTTAAGGTTTCCCCATATGTAAAAAGGGACATACATCTCAAGCAAAATAAATGTTCACAACTGTTTCTTCACCTTCAGAAGACAACTTACTTTAAGGTATTGAACAGATGAAAATAGCTACCTTACAGCTGTAATGATTACAACACTGAAAACGATCTTTTTACAGGAATGAATTTAGTTGCCCTTCTTCCTGAACCTCAGATAAAATAAGTATAGATTAAGTGAACCCCCAAAACACTTTGAAAGCATTAGCATATCTAAGATTCCAGAAGGAATGAGAGATGGCTGCTGAGGTCCAAGAAACAGCAGAATAAAAGTATTTAACTTTAAATTTAAAGAGCTTTTAGTTTCTTTGACAGCAGTAGGAATTCTAGACTGGTAAAAATTTTCTCTCCTTACCTCTTCTTTCTTCTTCTTTGGTTTGCTCTCCTCTCCCTTATCTTCAGAATCAGAGTCAGCTTTGCGCTTGCCTCCCTCTGATTTATCTGTCTCATGTGCTGTTTTCTGTGACTGTAGAAATTCAGCAATGAGATCAGGGCAATCCAGGTTCTCTTCTGGCTCCCACGTGTTATCCTCACTGAAATCAGAGGGCACAGTGAGTCACACTTTCCACTCAAAGTTAGCACACTCATACTAAGGAGACGCACAGGATGACAAGAGCTGGTGCCCTTGGAAGAGAGGAGTTAATGATGATGAGGAACCAGATTCTGTCCAAGATCAAGAACTTGGTAATGCTGAAATTTCTTGGTGGGTGGGAGGGGAGATAAGGGACTTTTAGACTATAAGCCATGGAGGCCAGGCCTGGGTCACACTACATATTAGAGCACTCTAGGCCTTGCACATTACTAGACTCCTGAGAAAGTTGGTGACTACATGGATGGATTTACCCAGGTTAATGAAACTTACTCTGAGAACCCCTTCCACTTTAGGAGGTACTCCACTTTGCCCTTTACCACTCGACGGTCAAGAACTTTTTCCACCACATATTCCTCTTCCTCCTCTTCTAGCACCTCCTCCACTTTCTTCTTGTTTTGTTTCTTCCCCATAGTGCCCGCCAGCTTTCTGGTCTAAAGGGTGACGCTGCTAAAGTGACAAAATAAAAAGGGCATTAGGGCACACTTTTCTTGGTTAGGTGAATATTCGGATGGTTAGAAACCCAGGGGCATCACTGATGACTTTAATAGTGTATGCTTGTATTACGTATTCCACCTTTTCGGCTTCAGTAAAAAATAAAGTTTTCTAATATGTTCTGATATGAAAGCTAGATCATGAAAAGCCCCAACCAATCTCACAGCAAAACTCCTTTATTCTTGCATAATCACCTAACACTTTTATACCTATTCTAAGTTAAAAAGTTTCCAACACCCCTTTTAGTATAAAGCATGGCATCTAAAATGTTATTCAATTGAATGCAAGACTCCTAAAAATAAGGTATAGACATTAAACTTACATACATAACTTACATACACATTAAACTTACATACATATAACCCTCTGATTCATACTTTCATCATATCACTAGACTTCCAACTTTTACAGTGCGAAGTAGCTTGTCCTATTTATCGAACATCTGGTTCAATTTTCCCGTTTTTTTTTTTTTTAATTTTTTTTTCAACGTTTATTTATTTTTGGGACAGAGAGAGACAGAGCATGAACGGGGGAGGGGCAGAGAGAGAGGGAGACACAGAATCGGAAACAGGCTCCAGGCTCTGAGCCATCAGCCCAGGGCCTGACGTGGAGCTCGAACTCACTGACCGCGAGATCGTGACCTGGCTGAAGTTGGACACTTAACTGACTGCGCCACCCAGGTGCCCCTCAATTTTCCCCTTTGTATATGCATATATAATACAATGCATCCCTCTGCATTGTTACAACATCCTCTTCTGAGTCTCAAGGTTCTTTTTTTAAAATGTTTGTTTATCGGGGTGCCTGGGTGGCTCAGGTCATGATCTCACAAGCTCATAAGTTTGAGCCCCACGTGGGGCTTGTGCTGACAGCTCGGAGCCTGGAGCCTACTTCGGATTCTCTGTCTCCCTCTCTCTGTTCCTCCCCTGCTCGCACACTCTCTCTCTTTCTCTCAAATATAAACATTAAAAAGTTTTTTTAAATAAATAAAATGTTTATTTATTTTGGGGGGGGGGGCGCAGAGGGAGAGGGAGAGAGAGAATCCCAAGCAGGATCCGTGCTGCCAGCATAGCCTGACATGGGGCTCAATCTCATGAAACATGAGATCATGACCTAAGCAGAAATCGAGTTGCACGCTTAACCAACTGAGCACCCACAAGGTTCTTTATGTGGTCTTTTCCAAATGCCATCAATGATTTACAATGTGAAAGTTTCTTCTTCGTTTCTTATTCTACTTAGCTTATTTCTGAGGTTCAGAAAGACTTATAAAAATGCCAGAATGACCATGAAATTCTCTATTTGGGGCACTGCAATAATTTGGAAAATGAACAGGAAAAAAAGAGATAGTTATCACAGATAATAAAACCCGAGTTAATTCTTTTGTAAAATACTTCTTTAGGCTGAGTGACTTCCAAGCATTTTTTCCAATGCTAAAACTCTAGTCCCCTATAATCTATTTTTAGTCCTTCAAATACAATTCAGACAGCTGGCAGGCTTAAAGCCATTTGTTTACCAATTTGTGTCAGTAGGTGGCGCCATAAGATATCAACACATCAGAACCGATATATAAAACTGGCCCAAAATCTACAAATTCATGGATCACAGCTGCCACAATGAGATACAAAGAATCAAAAGAATGGCAGATAATTCAAGCCAAATTACTACCATCTATGAATTTAAGACAATGCTGATTTGGGGCTAAACTGGTTGTTCATCCTTGGGAAAAAGAGTCTCACTTAGCCTAGGTAGAAACTCTTCTAAATATACTTTAGGAGTATCTCACAGCTGGCTCAGTCAGAACAGCATGAGACTCTTGATCCCAGGGTTTGAGTTCGATCCCTACGTTGGGTATAGAGAGTACATAAAAAGAAAATATTTAATAAACAAACTTTAAAACTGACATGTACAGAATGTCTTTTTGAAAAAGTTCACTATAGTCCATATGAAATATAACAAATTTTCATGAAGTCAGGATCATCATTATGAATCAGTTAAATCATCCACAGAAATTTTGGTTTATACTGAGATATTCCCATGTCTGCATATATGAGCAATGCTGACTTCCTGAAACATTTAACTACTAGAAAATCTGGACACTGGTGGATACTGGAGATTCAAGAGAATAAGAAATGCTTCCTGCCTTTCTGATGTTTAATGTCCGATAAGAAAAATGTAGACACCACTTCCACTTAAAGGTATTCTGAACTTTTGCAAAGTAGCACGAAACACTGTTTTCTGGAGTGCTTTTAGTATGGTCTAAGGCAACACCTAAGCCCCACCTCTACAGAGGGGTTCAGAACATTACCTGTGCTCAGGTAAGAGGCATCTTTTCAACCCTCTTCCTTCTCCATTTACATACTGAAGAATCTGCTTTGCTTTCCTTCACCCCCCACCCAGTCCCTCTCTTTTAGAGAAAATGCCACACGTTTTCCCTTCCTTCTTTTACTGAACCGACTTATCAGTGGATTGCAGTTAGCTTCATGTGCCTTTGATTCAGAGGCTGTGTGTACTTCTTTCTGGAGGGAGATGCTTTCAGGTTTTCAAAATTCTGACTGCTATATGGCAAGTGTTATTTTATGAGGAAAGAAAAATCTAATTTCCCTTCTGGATTAATAGTGTTTCCTTCCAAGAATAAATGCTCTCTATTCCTTGCTTTCTTCCACTGTGAGTTGACGAGGTAAAGCAGGATTCACTGTCAGTCTTTGGTTAACATGCGGGGAAAAATAAACTGACCATCACCTTTAGATAACAAAGGTTACCACAACTCCCTGCATTAATTTGGTCTTGGACATTGGAAGATACTCCCTTTCTCAATTGATGGAAGGAAAATAATGGGTTATAGACCATGCAAAACAGTAATTGTTCCCTAATAACCTCTCTACCAAGTAATTAAATTTAAGAAAGTAAAGGAAAGGCATTCTATCACTAAGGCTTCAGAATTCAGAGTTATTTAAAGCCCCGTGTTATCCACATTAATGGTTATACTTGTCTTACAAAAAGAAACAGCACTGAATACTGCCCATCCGATTGTCCTACTATGAACCAAAAGGATCAGGACAGCTTCTGGTTTATCTCTGGCTACTGTAGGCCTCTTCTCCCTGTATCATTAGCATGGTCCCAAGGAGGCAGAGTCATAGAACAGAACAGTTTAACTAGCTTAACTCACTGTCTTAACAACTCAAGGGGTGCCTGGGTAGCTGAGTTGACTAAGTGGCCAACTCTTGATTTCAGCACAGGTCATGATCTCACAGTGTGTGCTTAAGCCCAGCATTGGGCTCTGCACTGAAGGAGTGGAGCCTGCTGGGGATTCTCACTCCCTCCCCACCCCTCTCAATATAAATAAAGAAGCTTTAAAAAAAAAAATAAAAAAGAAGAACTCAAAAAAGAAGTGAAGAATAAACAGACTCCCACTTCTCTCTGAGAAGTTTTTTAAGGAGAGAGTGAGTGTGAGTGGGGAAGGGGGAGGGGGAGAGAGAGGCAGGGAGAGAGAATTTCAAGCAGGCTCTAAGCCCAAGGTGGGGCTCCATCCCAAAGACCTTGGGATCATGACCTGAGCCGAAATCAAGAGTCAGAAGCTCAACAAACTGAACCAACGAGATGCCCTTCTCTGAGCTTTTTTTTTTAAATCTTTTTTTAATGTTTATTTTTGAGAGAGAGAGAGAGAGAGAGAGAGAGAGCGAGCAAGCGGGAGAGGGGCAGAGAGAGAGGGAGACACAGAATCCAAAGCAGGCTCCAGGCTCTGAGCTGTCAGCCCAGAGCCCGACACGGGGCTCAAACTCCCGAACCGCGAGATCATGACGTGAGCCAAAGTCAGACGCTCAACCGACTGAGCCACTCAGGCGCCCCTCTCTGAGCTTTCTTAACTGGCTCATCCCAGCATCTACCTCAGGTACCAGATTCTTTATATTAGAGATTCTCAGCCAGGCTTCCCAATTTGAGTTTTTCTCTTATTTATAGGTAGTTCTATGGGGGCCTGAATAAGCGGTTTGTTAAAATCAATGTAGAAGTTGATTAAAAATGCAACCCACTCTTCCTATAGAATCTATCACCTTCAGAGGAGACAGGAGCCCTCTTAAATATTACGAGTCAATTCTCCTATGGTTTCCAAAGGGATTATTTCAAGAGAAATCCTCCCTGAATATGACAGTCTCCAAACACTAGCAGGGATATCTGGAATTGAGGACTCTCAATTGTAATTGCTTGGCAAGGAAATTTCAAAGTAACTCAAATCAGTGTAGTACACAATGGAAAAATGCCTTTCATCAACACAACTTGCCACTCCCCCCCCCCCCCCCAAGCATCCTGGCAACCAAATTATGGCATCAGTTATAGAACATGGCCTATGAACATGGCCATGATCATAGAACATTTATGTCAGAACTATTTATGACAAAACATCGAAGAGGTGTACACAGGGTGAAAAGTTCCTGATTAACTCAAATCTTAATGTTTGGACAGGTCTTCTTAAGGCTTATCATGATGTTGCAGATAAAAAACCTAGAGTTGGGGTGCCTGGGTGGCTCAGTAGGTTGAGCATCTGACTTCAGCTCAGGTCACGATCTCATGGTTTGAGTTTGATCCCTGCGTCGGACTCTGCTGTCAGCACAGAGCCCGCTTTACTTTGGGTCCTCTGTCCCTCCCCTCCTCTCTCTGCCCCTTCCCCCATGCTTTACCTCTCCCTCTCTCTCAAAAATCAACAGTAAAAAGAAAAAAACCCCAACAAACTAGAGTTAACTAAGCTGCTATAACTTTTATCTAAATATTTACTGAGTCTGCCACATTTTAAGATGCCTAAAAAAATAATACACTTGTATCGAACTTTATAGAGTTTACAAAGTGCTACCTCACGTTACATCATTTGATCCTTCAAAACCATCCCGTGAAACAAACCACTGAGATGTTATCGACACCTCATAGATAACAGATTTACAAGAAATAAATCACCTACGGTCACATAATTAACAGAGCAAGCACCTCAGTAAAGACAGCAAGGCTGAGTGACCTAAGGGCCCTGCTGCACACACAGAACTAGGAGCTAGCCACACATCTGTAGGAAGTCTTCTCTTTGGCCTGTACAAGAAAAGGACAGAGGTCTCTTTAAGTGGATCCTTCCTACAGTTTGTCATCAGTAAATAAGGAAGTGACTGATAATGATTTTCTTTTGAAAAGACCTTGTTGGGAATGTAAGCTGGTGCAGCCACTCTGGAAAACAGTATGGAGGTTCCTCAAAAAAACTAAAAAGAGAACTACCCTATGACCCAGCAATTGCACTACTAGGCATTTATCCAAGGGATACAGGTGTGCTGTTTCGAAGGGATACGTGCCCCCCCCCATGTTTATAGCAGCACTATCAACAATAACCAAAGTATGGAAAGAGCCCAAATGTCCATCAATGGATGAATGGATAAGGAAAATGTGGTATATATATACAATGGAGTAATTATTCAGCAATCAAAAAGAACGACATCTTGCCATTTGCAACTACGTGGATGGAACTGGAAGATATTATGCTAAGTGAAATTAGTCAGAGGAAGACAAAAATATGACTTCACTCACATGAGGACTTTAAGAGACAAAACATATGAATATAAGAGAAGGGAAACAAAAATAATATAAAAACAGGGAGGGGGACAAAACAGAAGAGACTCATAAATATGGAGAACTGAGGGTTACTGGAGGGGGTGTGGGAGGGGGGGATGGGCTAAAGGGGGTAAGGGGCATTAAGGAATCTACTCCTGAAATCACTGTTGTACTATATGCTAACTAATTTGGATGTAAATTTTAAAAAATAAAAAATAAAATTAAAAAAAAAAAAAGAGGAAAAAAAAAAAAAGAAAAGACCTTGTAAGGTATGGCTGTTAAAAAAACCAATGATTACTAATTGGTTACTGGAATACAAAGGTATTCATTGTTAATTAAATCAGGAGGCAGTAACAAAGCATTGGTTGTTAGGGCCCCAGCAAGTCTTTGGAATCTTTTAAATCAACAAGTGCTAGATGGTGCAGATTTTGTGAAGTTAAACACCTACCAAGCAGGCTGAAGACAGCACGGAGAAAATGCCAATTTTAAGAAACCAAAATTTATCTATAGTGTCCCAATGAATCTAGGAATGATGTAAATCTGAAGCAAGAGTCATGAACTCATAGCTCTTTCAAGAGAAAAAACCCCACACATCCTCCACTAAGGCAGTTAGAAGCTAGAAAACAGGAACAATGCTACTTGAAAGCAGAAGGCAGCACAGTATCAGATACAAGGCATTTTATTTTGTTTTTGAGTAGCTGGTACTGATTTCTTGCCAGCTTGAAAGATCAAATTCCAGGTGTCAGTACAAGGTAACAACCACAGACCTCTGAAACCAAAGCAGTAGGGCTTTTAGCTAAATGTTAAGAAAAAGCATTCAGAATGTTGGTCTGGTGAGGTGACCACCTCTACTAAGGAAGAATTCATAGGAAAGCAGACTTTGAATAGAGAGTTTTCACCCATAAGAATCAGAATGACCTACGGAGTTTAAAAATACAGATACCCAGATCCAATGACATAGAAAGTACGGTGTGTGTGTGTGTGTGTGTGTGTGTGTGTGTGTGTGTGTATACACACACACACACATATAATACACACATACTAACCATAATATAATGTATTCATATTCAATTACAAAAATATTTAATGTAGGAAATTACAATTCCTTGGCCCAAAACCTGTCAGCCTATTTATGTTTTTTTTTTTAGTGTTTATTTATTTTTGAGAGAGAGACAGAGCATGAGCGGGAGAGGGGCAGAGAGGGAGACACAGAATCTGAAGCAGGCTCCAGGCTCTGAGCTGTCAGTGCAGAGCCTGGCATGGGGCTCAAACCCATGAATTGCAAGATCGCGACCTGAGCTGAAGTTGGATGCTTATCGGACTAAGCCACCCAGGCGGCCTAGCCTGTTTATGTTTCTATACATAAACAGATATACATTAAGTGAAAATAGATATTATAATTCTACAACTTGCCTTTTAATAAAATGTACTATATCCTTGACACTGTTCCATAAAGATCTCCATTAAAAAATTTTTTAATGTTTATTTGTTTTGAGATTGAGTGCTAGTGGGGGAGGGGCAGAGAGAGAGGGAGACTGGAGAATTCAAAGCAGGCTCTATGCTGTCAGCGCAAAGCCTGACATGGGGCTTGAACCCATGAACTGCAAGATCCTGACCTGAGCTAAAGTCAGATGCTCAACCAACTGAGCGCCACCCAGGTGCCCCAAAGATCTCCATTCTTAACAAGCTGCATAGTATTCCATATTGTATGGACACATCATATCTAACCATTTACCAAGTGATGAAAATTTGGGTTGTTGCCAATTTTCTATTATTACAATGTTCTTTGAACATGGCATCTGCATCTTTAAAACCTCCTTAGCAGACCTGTAGGACTCTTGATCTTAGGGTCATGAGTTCAAGCTGGGTGTAGTTTGCTTAAAAATAAATAAATAAAATAAAAAGCTCCTTAGGTGATTTGATGCATATCCTTGGATAAAAGCCATTGCTAGAAGAGGATTGGCAGAAACTACATTCCTCAGGTGAAATTACACACATTATTACAGATATAAATCAATTCTCAGAGTTAGCTAAAAGGCAGGTGAACATTTTACTTTCTCCATCCAATTGAGAATTAAGACTGGAACAATAAACTAACCAATGTTCATGAAAACAAAACGATCTCTGTATCACATTCAACATCATTCAATCTAGATTTTTTTTTTTTTTTTGGTACTAGCAATTGGAAGAACACTGCTTGAAGGATCCTTATATAGTTCCTTCCACCAAAAGAAAGCTAGTATGAGCACCAGAAAAGTCCCTTTCCTGTCCCTACCTCTCAAAACAACTTTATGCCTATAGGTAGTTATATATATTTGCTCAGTTTCCTAATAAGCAAAATAGTATAACAACCCTCATGGGATTGATGCCTTTGAGGTGAGCTTTTATGACCTTCTAGGATTAAATCTATTTATATATTTGCATATATATTCTACTTCATTAGATTACTGCTTCAAGTTTAAAGATAGCTTTCTGAAGCCCAAAATATTAAGACTCAATAAGAAAACAGCACTTCCATCCTGTGTATAGCTGAAATTCATGGCTAAGTTTTTAAAACCAGAGAGCAACTCCAGAACACACTCAAGAAGGACCCAGGTCTGGCTGGAATCAATAATTACGAAAAAGAGAAACCAAGATCTCAATTCTAGAAAACCAAGACAGAAGAGCTGCCAGAGACTGAAAAATCACATTTCATATATCTTAAGTGTAGGAATTTCTTCTGCTCTTCCTTTTATCTGGCCTATACAAGAAAATGGCAAAAGGAATTTATCTTCCTATGAAGACAGATGAGAGAGGTGAGAAAGGAAGTTCTAAATACAATGGAAAATGTCAACAAAATGGTTTATTTGTGAAAATAATTTTAAGATTTCTGAAGATCAATGTAAATACCAAAAATCAGTTTTGATGATCCAAATAGTAAAGTTTTATAACAAACTTTAAAAGTTGAGATTTCAGGCTCAGTTTTCTTTTTTTTTTTTTTAAATGTTTATTTTCGAGAGAGACAGAGATAGAGACAGAGCACAAGCAGGGGAAGGGAAGAGAGAGAGAGACACACACAAACCAAAGGAGGCTCCAGGTCTGAGCTGTCAGCACAGAGCCTGACGTGGGGCTTGAACCCACAAACCAAGAGATCACAACCTGAGCCAAAGTCGGATGTTTAACCAACTGAGCCGCCCACATGCCCCACAGACTGTTTTTACATACTAACTTTTTAAAAAAGGCAGCCATCCAATTAAATGAACAATGGTCTAAGTATTCATAGCACATTTATTGAGTTCAAGACAAAAATGACAATCATCCTTGATTTCATTCCACTCATCTTCCATATCTAGCCTCTTATTAAATCCTAATGAGTATGTATCTTAAATATCTTTCAATTCATACATTTTTCTAGCCTTACTACTACTATCATCCTATTTGCAAGCCATCATCATCTCTTGTTTGGGTAACTACTGACCAGATTTATTCTCAACACTAGCCCCTCATTTAAAATGCAGGTTTCAGGATGCCTGGATGGCTCAGTCGGTTAAGTGTCCGACTTCGGCTCAGGTCTTCTGAGTTTGAGCCCCACATCGGGCTCTGCACTGACAGCTCAGAGCCTGGAGCCTGGTTCAGATCCTGTCTCCCTTTCTCTCTCTCTCTGCCTTTCCCCCACTCGCACATGCGCGCGCTCTCTCTCTTGAAAATGAATAAGTATTAAAAAAAAATAAAATGCAGATCTCTTCATATCATTATGTGTGGGCATCTGAGCTGAAGACCACTACACCTAACCTATCAATCACAATTACCTTGCCCTTTGCCTCATTCTTTCATTTGACCAATTCCCTTACCTAAAATGTCCTGTTCAGGAGCTTTCCCGAAGCCTCAGGCTAGGTTTAGGTTAATTCTTCCTATGAACACCCTCCTACAGTATTCATCATTTAACAATTATCTTTTTGGTACCCTTTATGGGTAAGGTGCTAGACAGAGGGGGTGAGCAACAAAGACAAAAATCTCTGGTCTCTTAGAATGTGTGTGTGCGTGTGTGTATGTGTGTATATATATATGTGTATGTGTATATATATACACACATATATATGTATATATATGTGTATGTGTGTGTATCTATATGTATATACACATACACACATGCACACACACATATACATATACATATACTTGTGATAGTTAATGTTATGTGTTATACTGACTGGGCCACAATGCCCAGATATTTGTTCAAACATTTAGAATTTATTTTCTAATGTGGACGAGTGCCATGAGTGAGCATGAGTGGGGGGTGTGTGAATACATGCATGTGCAGGCAGAGGAGGGCATGGACAATAAGCAAGAAGATATTGTGATAATTGCTATAAAGGAGACAACTCAGCAAAAATCAGAAAAACACACCATGTGTAGGGAATAGTTGGTTCCAAGTCCTAAAGTGAGAAGAGGTTGCTTTATCTGAGGAACAGGAATGTGGCCAGTTAGAAAGAGAGGCTGAGGAAATGGCCAGTGAGGATGAGGTAATTACTGTGCATATCACTCCCCACATCGCTCCTTCTCTCATCTAGCCCCTTTTTCCATTATTCTCCTATTGCCTCTTTTGCTTCTAGCTTAGGTTTAAGACCTAGGCATTAATAACTATAAAAGTTTCTAACTACAACTCTCCCAGCATTTAACACTATCTATTAAAAAATAAATAAAATTAAATAAAATAAAACCAATAACAATCTACTAAAAGCCAGACTGGAATATAGGGTGACCAACTCACTGGCGAAAGCACTGAGAGGTCCACATTGCAGGAACCGTCTCAGACCCAGGCAAATGGAGCTATTTGTTCAGGCCAGTGGGATATGCAGACACACAAGAATCACAGGCTTTTGAGAATCCCTTAGTGGTGAGTAATAACAACATAATAACAGCTAAAATTTACTGAATACTTAAAACAATGCATATAAAGGCATTCAATCCTCACATCAACTCTATTAAACCCACTTCACAAATGGGAAAACTGAGGCTTATGAAGCAAAGAAAATTTCCCAAAGTCCCCAGAGCCAGGCCTGAAATATAAATACAAGAAAACAATGCAAGTTGAACTTCATTTCAACAAGAGAAATGTAAGAGTATATAATAATTAGCAAAAGAAAATTAAGCAAAAATAAGTAGCCACAAAAGCACCAGAGGCTTGGAAGAATGAATGACTAGGGTGATCAGGAAAGAGTTTAAAAAGTTGGGATTGAAGCCAAGCTCCAAGAGTATTTGAAAAGGTGGATTGAGGAGGGCAATTTGGCTTAAGGAACGGTGGTGAACAAAAGCAATGAGGTATGTCTGAGGTAGATGGTGTGTAAACCAGTTTGGGCAGAGTAGAGTAAATAGTAAAGGTAACCACTAAAAAATTTTCTACAAGGCCCCTTCTCCTTAAAACAAAGACCAAACTCCTCAGCGCAACACCTAACACCCTTTCATTCCAACCATTCCGTACTTCTACTCCCTCACAAAACCTACACTCCTGTCAAAACTATAAACTGCACACCGTCTCCACAAAAGGCTTTGCTCATTATTAAGTGCTCCTGCCCAACACCAGCAGTCAAAATCCTACCCATCCTTAAAGATAGGGCTTAAACAACCCTACTTCCATGAAGCCTACTCAACCTAGCCAACCACTGTTTATTTTTTCTCAGTTTCCATTGTTTCTATTTTTTGTAATATTTAAAAAAATTTAGACAGAGCCGTGACAAGGGGAGGACAGGATGGGAGGAGAGAGGGAGAGAGAGAGAAAATCCTAAGCAGGCTCCATGCTGAGCATCCCACAACACTGGGCTCATGACCTGAGCCACAATCAAGAGTCGGATGCTCAACTGAGCCACACAGGCACCTCTCTTTCTGTTTTTATTCAGACACTCAATCAAAGATAGGTCTGGGCCCTGTGTAACATGTTGAACCCTGTATGGGCAGGAAGGATATATGTCTCAGATGCCAAAAATCAGGGAAGAGAAGTCTAAAGCTGTCAGCATTTTAGGGAATAATCAGTAAAATCTGATCTGCAACCCCAAAATGGAAAACAAGAAAGAAGTACACCTTTGCTGAGCATTAGCAACTACATACCAGTCATTAAAAGGCAGGTGAAGGCATGTGTAGTATATACTCAATTTGTAGTCCTCCTGACTCATGTTTCTAAACTGCTGTTAGTCTGTTTGTTAGCTATGACTGTTTGGGAGGTAAATGCTTTCCAGATGGAAAACTTTACTGAGCAGAAAACAACTTGTGCCACAAACCCAGTAGCAGGAGTTTCATTTTTAAAGGAATAGCTGCCCTTGAATTCCAGGATCTAGGACTAGAATACTGGTGTGCTAATCAAATTAAAATTTTATCTGAGCTCTATCAGAAAGTTGGCTATCCCCTTTCAGGATGCTGATGGGGATGAAACTACAGATACAGCTTTGGGTTAAGAGGCCACAGGGATATGCAAATATTAGTAGGACACAGTGATAACTGGCAAGTCTTTTAGTTTAAGATGAAATAAAATTAGAAAGCTGGACCAGAATTACAGCTAAGTTGGAAATTTTTTTTTAAGTTTATTTATTTATTTTGGAGGGGGGAGGGACAGAGAGAGAGAATCCCAAGCAGGCTCTGTTCAACCGACTGAGCCACGCAGGAGTCCCGGCTAAGTTGGAACTAAAAGCAGAGACCAAAGCATTCACAGATAACAAAACAAAACCAGATCATTGAGACTAACCTCTCAAATACCACAGTTCTGTTAGGCTCTCAATGTGTTAGCTACTATTAAAGAGAAAGGCACAATTTCACAGACAAATTAGGTTACCCCCCCTTGGTCAGCAAATCGTAAAAGTGGGCGCCTGGGTGGCTCAGTCAGTTGAGTGTCCAACTCTTGATTTCGGCTCACGTCATGATCTCGTGGTTCCCGGGAATGAGCCCTGAATTGATGTCCATGCGGGCAGTCTGGAGCCTGCTTGGGATTCTCTTTTCTGCTCCCCTGCTCGTGTGCACACGGTTTCTTTCTCTCTCTCTCTAAGTAAATAAATAAACTTTACAAAAAATCATAAAAGCTGAAAGCAGTAAAGATTTAACACAAATTATTCAATTCAAATACTAACATGATCTGAATTTTGCCCATATTTGAATAACTTTTCCAATTTTGGGAGAGGCTATTCACTTTTTCAGTAGACATCACTATCTGGAAATACAATTGTTTTTTTTTTTTTTTTTTTTTAATTTTTTTTTTCAACGTTTTATTTATTTTTGGGACAGAGAGAGAGCATGAACAGGGAAGGGCAGAGAGAGAGGGAGACACAGAATCGGAAACAGGCTCCAGGCTCCGAGCCATCAGCTCAGAGCCCGACGCGGGGCTCGAACTCACCGACCGCGAGATCGTGACCTGACTGAAGTCGGACGCTTAACCGACTGCGCCACCCAGGCGCCCCATGGAAATACAATTGTTTTTAAGTTTGTTTGTTTGTTTGTTTATTTAGAGAGAGAGCGCGCGAGCTTGAGTGGGGGAGGGGCAGAGAGAGAATCCAAGCAGAATGCCAAGCTGCACTATCAGTGCAGAGCCCGATGTGGGGCTCAAACTCACCAATTGTGTGATCATGACCTGAGTTGAAACCAAGAGTTGGAGGCTTAACCGAATGAGCCATCCAGGTGCCCCTGGAAATACTATTTATTTAAATTTATGCAAAGACCCCAAAAGATTTTTCAAGATACTTCTAAAACAAAATATTCAAATTATATAGCTTGCTGTTAAAATCCAGAACCTGGGGCCTCTCCAGGTCCTCACCTAAGGTATTTAAAATGGTCACTTGCACAATCTGCACACCAAGCTGAGTATATAAAAACTAATAAGACAGGGGCGCCTGGGTGGCTTAGTTGGTTAAGTATCCGACTCTCCATTTTGGTTCAGGTCATGATCTCACGGTTCATGAGTTCAAGCCCCAAGTCGGGCTCTATGCTAATGCAGAGCCTGTTTGGGATTCTCTCTCTCAAAATAAATAAAACTTAAAAAAAAAAAAATTAACTGTTAAGACAAACATGCCAAGGACAACAGTTATACTCTGCCCAATGTTATTGATCAAAGACCGGAAAACTAATTATATAAATGCACATTAATTCATTCTGCTAACACATGGAATTCTAAGAAAGGATCTCAAAGCCATATACTCAACAATCTAAACTACCTACATTTAGGTGAACAAGAAGCGTAGCCCCATTCTATGTGAGCCCACATACTAGCCATTAGCATTCTGTTCCAAAAACTCTTCAGAGAAATAACCTATGAAGTGAAAATCTATCAAGCCTAATGCAAAATCCGTTATACTACCAGAGATAGTATATAAAAAAGGTGAGATTCTGATGGATAAACTACTAGAGAATGACAAAAGTGAATCAATTCTTTTTAAACGGTATGAAGTGAAAAAGAAACACTTTCCTGGTCCCTAAAATGGGCACAAGATATAATAGTTGCTTTTTATTTTTTTAAGCTTATTTACTTGTTTTTAAGTAATCTCTACACCCAGTGCGGGGTTCAAACTCACGACCCTAAGATCAAAAGTCACATGCTCTTCCAAATGAATCAGCCCAAGTGCTCTTATATAACGGTAGCTTCTTTTTAGAGGTTTGGTTAGACAATTACCAGTATCTTCCAGTCAAAAATACAGAAGTCTAAGGTATTCTTACTTGGTCCCTTTCAATCAAGAAGCTAGAAGCACCAGGCTACACACTATTTACATCTTTAATGAAAAACAATTCAGGCTACAGCAGCCAATGAAGAAAAATGGCACCAAAAGGAAAATCGGAAATGAAGATCCTGAACCTGCCCTAAAGCTTTAAGTAAGGGGCTACCAGTTCCAACAAGTTGCCCTTTAACAATACTACTTACAATATGAATGTCTGCAAGCACCTAGAGGAACACAGGTACTGATTTTCCAAATGTATTCATGCTTCTATTCCAAAACACTGGACCTTTTCAGAGCTATTCTAAACTGGTAGCATGATTCTTAATACAACTGAGGAGGCTATCTTACCCCTGACCAGAGTTTCCAGTACAACTGACCTTTTGTAAACTCCACCTCAATTGAGTTAAACCAATACAAGTTCGCAAATAAAGCCGTCCATGAAAAATCTTCATTTGAAGCTCTGAAGAAGTATTGCTCATTTTGGTTTCAACTTTTCCAACAACAAAGAAAGGCTGGCTAAAAATCACAAGAGCCTATGAAACAAATCTCACGATCTCACAAACTTTTCCTCTTTGTCTCCCCACTTCCCACATCATTTCACACTCTCTCTCGCTAACTTAATTCCTTACATGTGAACTCATCTACACACTTCTATGATTTCACTGCCCTTTGCGACCAGTAACGATCCCAGATAAAAACTTATGGAACTAATCGTGAAATCAAAGCAGAAGCGCTACACTTGGTATATTAACTCCCTGAAAGGAATCAAAGAGTAAAGATAGCTGAAAGCCTAGAAAAGAGGAGAAATCTTGTTTTCATCCTTTCTGCACACATTCTTTTCAACAGCCTCCCCACCGCGTGAGGAGGACCCATCGGGAAGCAAGGCGGCCCCTTTCACACCTAACTGAAATACTCCCGGGGCCTCCGCCCTATTTACCCTAACAGCTCCTCCCCTTCCAGATCCAAGCCAGGCACCTCACCGCCCCTCCCTCTCCTAGCCCCCACTCCAGGTTATCCGGCAGATGATCTCCCCAAGAAGCACACCTTGGGCTGCCCAGCCCCCTCTCCAATTTCCTCGAAGTTACTTCTCCTTAGCCCGGCGAGCGAAATGCCTCTGACCGCCCCAGCCAGACCCGATATTCTCAGACTGCGTTCGAAACCGAAGGTCTCGCAGCCGTCAACCCTCTCCACTCATGTCCAAGCATCAAGGTTGCCCAGCTTGTCCCCTTCCCAATTTACTCAAGTGTTTCCTCCCCAGCCCAATCCAGCAGCCGCGCACCCAACCACGTAGCATTGTCTTGTTGGTCTACCCAGGCCCTGAGGAGAGACCCGCCAGTGCTCGGCCCACCCCGAATCGCTTCTATCTCCAGCTCAGGATACGCCGCCCGCCCCGCCCTCTCCATCCTTCTCGCGCTCGGCGCCCGGCGCCCGACCCCCGCACCCGGCGGAGAGCTTCGCGCGGGAAGGGCTCGGGACCCGGCGCGTTCCTAGCTCCCGACCTCGGCCGCAAGCGCGGCCCCTCACCCAGGGCTACCGCTACCGCCGCCGCCACCGCCGCCGCCGCCGCGCACCTCCCCCCCGCTACCCGCTTCCCCTCCTTTAGCGGGCTCTTCACCTCAGAGCAGCGCCAAAGAGCCCGAGAGGAATCGGTGCCGCGCTAATGGCGCGTCGCGTCGGGCCGGCCGGGGGAGTGGCGCCCAGAAAAGCAACAAGCCGGTGGCCGCAGTCAAGCCCCTCACTGAAGCGGCGTACCGCAGGCCCCGGCCAACGGCCCTCCCCTCGGACGAACAAAAGAGCCTCGCACTCGGCGCTACCCGCCGCCCACACTGCGCAGGCGCGACGACCCTCCGCACAGTACTATGGGACTTGGAGTCCATCCCAGACTACAAGTCCCAAAGTACTGCGCGCGTGCTACACCGCTCCGCGGAGTGTGCGCGGGGTTCGGGGAGTTTTAGTTTTTTAACAAGCGCCGGAGAAGCTCTAGTTTAGAACGTTGCGACCTAGGGAATTAGAACGTATGGTTTTACGAGCGAGCCCCATGATGCTTGGTACGAAAAATCAACCACTTCTGGACAGTTCACGTGAATCCTTGACATTTTTGAATCTAAAGAGGTTTCTCACCAGACCTTAAATCGCCAATAATCTCTGTAATCCTCAATTTCTGCCCCAAATCTCTGTAAGGCTCCTACTTCTCAGTGTTTATAAATTACTTCCCCTTCAAAGTCTTGCCTGATTCTTTAGACTAGGTTAGGTCCCCCAGGTAGTTTCCTCATCAGGGCCTCCAGAACTTGTCGAAATTTTTCGTTGACTGCACCAAGCCAGAGCTCTAGTGCAGAACCCCCTTATCTCCGTGAGCACTCCTCACCCAGCCACCTCCCAAGACACCGAGAAAGGCAAAAAACCATGCTTACTCTTCTTCGAGACAAACTGTTTAGTTCTGACTTCAACTATCTCGCTGTCCCCAACTCTGTTCATATGGAAATTCAGTCTCCCATAACGTTTACCCCACTTTATTGTCATTAATGTCTGTCTTCTGTTTTCTAACCTCCTGTAAGGGCAGAAACCTTGCCGCCTCGTGTTGTTCACCACCCTATACGCAATGCCCAGTACAGTCCCTGGCATACAGTTGTCAAGCAATATTTGTTGAATAAATGATTAAGTGAATTAATGAAATGTCCTACCTGACAGAAAGGACAGGTGATCAAGCTTTCCTTCCTTCATCTCTTCGCATCAGATTTGTGGGGTTTTGGTTGGTTGTGCTTTTTTATTTGTTTGTTTGTTAACTCTTTTGTGCTTCTTTTCCCTATCAAATCAGGAATAGAACTACCAGAAGATGATTTTTTTCTCCCTTCTTTACTCTGAATATTCACATATCCTCCTAAGAGGTAAAGAGGAAAGGCAACCAGCCTATTGTACTCCACTTCAGAATGCGGGAGCCTGTGTGTCTATAACAGTTTTGCTGAGCCAGGCACTGTGCAGGGCTCTGGAGAATTGTCATGTAAGAAACCCAGCTCAACAATATCGTAATACTTTTGCTAAGACCGCTGTGGGAGCACAGGGAAGAGGGCAATTCTTCCTGAGACCTTGGGTTGGGTGTCTATGAAGAGGCAAAAATTCAGCTACTTACTCCCTCCTAAAGTGTCCTGTTCTGTGTATAATAACTTTAATGATGAAAACATTAATTCTAATAATATAAGCTACATATTATTGAGTGCTTACCCCAGCACTAGGAATTCTCTTAAGGTCTTGATTAATGTTATTTAATCCTAAGCAACGCTGGGAGGTGGGAAGTACTATTTCCATTTTATGGAAAAGTTGTAGAATCTGACTAATGGCATTCATCAAGAAAGTGGTGGGATTGCAATTTGATGTCATGTCTAACTCCCAAACTATAATTCTGTCTACGTGAAATGCTGCCATCCCCAATTCCTCATATTGAGCTGAATTCGGCTTTCCCATGGAAATACCACCTACTCCTCCTAGTTCTGGGTGTGTGGCTGTACACAGTTCTGTCCGGTAAACGTAATTCCTCTTTCATATTCCTTCTAATATTGAAATTCAGCCTTTATGTCTCCCCCCCCGCCCCAAGGTCTTACTTTTCCAGGCTAAATATCGCCATTTTCTTAAACCGTACATCATAGGAAAATAGTTTTGGGTCTACCATATCTAGTCTGTTATTAAATCCTGGCTCTTTATATGGGTATTTCAAAATAGGGGGAGTCATCACTGCACAGCTCTTCTACACCATTCTTGAATTAAGGGAGTCAAAGGTACCTTTTCTTTTTAGGTAGCAGAGCACCACTGGTTTATGTGAATCTGCAATCAACTCAGAGCTCTCTTGTTAATGATCTATTCTGGAATTCTGCCAGGGATGAATGTCAAACTCTCAAGCCTAATGTTTCTCCGTAACAGTATCTTTTTTGAAAATCTTTTAGGATCAAATGGGTTTAGTTCTTTTCTCTTCCCATAAGAATGGTGGCATTTTAAGTTATTCAGACCCTCAGAGTTTCTTTTCCTTCTAAGGGTAACAGCAACTCAGTCATAGTAATCTTGCTCAAGACAACATTTGAAGTCACATTGCTCATGCCCACAGGAAATGTGTCTCTCACATGAAGTTCCTAAAATCTCAAGGAATGTGGGGAAGAGAGGAAGTCTGATGCTGCAAAAAAGAACAAGGACTTGGAATCAGGCTGAACTGGATTTAGTTCTGTCTCTACTTTTTTGCCTGCTGCGTAACTTTGAACAAGCTCCTTAACTTCTCTGAGCCTCAGCCAACAGAGAAATCTGAAACATGAAAACATTACCTAAGACCTACCTTGCAGCATTTCTGTGGGATGGACTGTAATGTATAAAGGGAATGCCTATATATACTGGCACTAATAAACAGTAGGCTATTTTAGGTACAGCACATAGTTGCTTCTCATGTGATTTAAGGAGTGGGGGGAAGTACAGAACTTTTTTTTTTAATGTTTTTTTAAATGTTTATTTATTTTTGAGAGAGAGATAGAGCGTGAGAGGCAGAGGGGCAGAGAGAGGAGTCACAGAATCCGAAGTAGGCTCCAGGCTCCGAGCCGTCAGCACAGAACCCGACGCGGGGCTCGAACTCATGGACTGTGAGATCATGACCTGAGCTGAAGTCGGACGCTTAACCGACTGAGCCACCCAGGTGCCCCAGTACAGAACTTTTGAAATATTTTCTTCCCCACTGTCTGAAATTCTTTATTTCATTTTCCCCCAATTTTTAAAATGATGGTAAAATATACACAACATAAAATTTACCATCTTATGGGGCGCCTGGGTGGCGCAGTCGGTTAAGCGTCCGACTTCAGCCAGGTCACGATCTCGCGGTCCCTGAGTTCGAGCCCCGCGTCGGGCTCTGGGCCGATGGCTCGGAGCCTGGAGCCTGTTTCCGATTCTGTGTCTCCCTCTCTCTCTGCCCCTGCCCCGTTCATGCTCTGTCTCTCTCTGTCCCAAAAACAAAACAAAAAAAAAAACAAAACAAAAAACGTTGAAAAAAAAATTTACCATCTTAACCATTAGAAAACTTTATTTTAGAGACAGTGCTAGTGGGGGAGACGGATGTGGGCAGAGAGAAAGAAGTTTCACACTCAGCACAGAGCTGGAGGCAGGGCTCGATCACCACAGCCCTGGGATCATGACCTGACCCAAAATCAAAAGTCCAACGCTCAGCGTTCTGAGTCAACCAGGAACACCCCGCCCCCCCATCTTAACCATTTTTAAGTGTACAATTCAGTGGTATTAAATGCATTCATAATGCAGTACAACCATCATCATCATCCATCTCCAGAACTTTTTTCATCTTTAAGACTGAAACTCTATACCCATTAAACAAAAACTCACCATTCCTCCTCTTCCTAACCTCTGGCAGCCATTATTCTACTTTGTAAGATTTGGACTACTCTAAGAATCTCATATAAGGGGAATCGCACAGTATTTGTCTTTTTGTGACTGGCCTATTTCACTTAGTGTAATGTTCTCAAGGTTCAAATGTTGCAGCGCGTGTCAGAACCCCCCCCTTTTTTTTGAGGCTGAAGAATATCCCTTTGTATGTATGTATCACATTCTGTTTATCCATTCATCCATTATTGGCCCTTTGGGTTACTTCTGCGTTTTAGCTCTTATAAATAATGCTGCTCTGGGGCGCCTGGGTGGCTCAGTCGGTTAAGTGTCTGACTTCAACTCAGACCTCAGCTCAGATCATGATCTTGTGGTCTGGGAGTTTGAGCCCCAAATCCAGCTCTGTGCTGACAGCTCAGAGCCTGGACCTGCTTCGGATTCTGTGTCTCCCTCTCTCTGCCCCTCCCCTGCTCACACTGTCTCTCTCTCTCTCTCTCTCTCTCTCTCTCTCTCTCTCTCAAAGTAATAAATAAACATTAAAAAAAAATTGAAAAAAATAATGCTGCTCGGAACATGGCCTACAAATATCTTTTTGAGACCCTGCTTTTAATTCTTCTGGGTGTTAAAAGACAAAATTCAACTAAGAAAATTTAAACATTAAATTGGCTTTATTCAATGATTATGAATCGGGCAGCATCCCATCTAGCAAGTAGAAAGGGGCTAAGCATACAAAATAGAGCTTTAAAAATTTTTTTTAATGTTTTTATTCATTTTTGAGAGACACAGAGAGAAAGAGTACGAGCGGGGGAGGGGCAGAGAGAGAGGAAGATAGAATCTGAAGCAGGCTCCAGGTTCTGAGCT
Source organism: Felis catus (assembly GCF_018350175.1). Taxonomy (NCBI): domain Eukaryota; kingdom Metazoa; phylum Chordata; class Mammalia; order Carnivora; family Felidae; genus Felis; species Felis catus. The sequence goes on along the minus strand of NC_058381.1, from coordinate 37,112,141 downwards.
GTCAGCACAGAGCCTGATGTGGGACTCTCACAAACTGTGAGATCATGACTCAGCCGAAATTGGACGCTTAACGGACTGAGCCATCCAGGCGCCGCTAGAAGCCTTGTTTTTTTTTTTTAAATCTCTACGCCCAACACGGGGCTCCAACTCACAATCCTGAGATCAAGAGTCATATGTTCTACTGACTGAGCCAGCCAGGTGACCCCAAATGGAAAGCTTTTATAGACAGAAGGTTGGCAGGGATGAGGAAAAATTAGATTACCTATCTTTCTTTGGGAGACGGAAGGGTTTTTCAGGCAGATTGCCTCACTGGTGCCCACAAGGTTACCTCACTAGCCTGACCAGTTAAGAGTACATTCCTGGGAGGGGCTGAAACAGAAATTAGGTTAGATTTTAAGTCTTGGTTTGTGGACATGCGCTTAGCACGAGTGACTCCATTTTGGATCCGTTTTTGGCTTGTTTAACCCTTCTTCAATTCCAGAAGTGGAATTCCTGGATCATATGGTTTTAATTTTTTGAGGAACTGCCAAACTTTTCCACAGCGGCTGTACTACTTCACATTCCCTCCAACAGTGCACAAAGGCTCCAATTTGTCCACATCCTCACATTACTTGTCTTTTTCTGTTTCTTTGATAGTAGTCATCTCCTAATGGGTGTGAGAGTCTTTGTTTCATTTTAACTACTACTTGAAATTCTATTGTTAAGGATTTAGTCATTTGGGGCTAACAAGGACTCTCTTTTAAAAGGCAAATATACTTGAGAGCTATCTGTCTTTCTTACCTCCCCTGGTCAGTGTGATTCTCACGTGACTTCCTGGTAGTTACTGGACTCTAGTTAAAACCTATACTTCTCAAATCTTGCACCTATAGCCTTGACATTGATTGATTTTCTCATGCAAAGTGCTAACTGCCTGAAGAAGTACTAGCATTTTAGGTATAATAAAGATTGGCCCCATTATCAAGTGTTAGAAATTACAGTTGAAAAAATAAGGTCAATAAAACATAAGATATGGCACTATGAAACCTTATTACATTCAAATTGTTTAATAAATTATTGTTTAATATTCATTTATTTATTAAATTTTTTTTTAATGTTTATTTTTGAGAGAGAGAGCACGCAAGCAGGGGAGGGGCAGAGAGAGAGAGGGAGACACAGAACCCCAAGCAGGCTTCAGGCTCTGAGCTGTCAGCACAAAGCCCGATGCGGGGTTTAAACAGACAGACCGTGAGATCATGACCTGAGCTGAAGTCGGACATTTCAGCGACTGAGCCATCCAGGTGCCCACTAATAAATTTACTTAAAAACACTTATTGAGGGGCACCTGGGTGGCTCAGTCGGTTAAGCATTCGACCTTGGTCTGGGCTCAGGTCATAATTTCACAGTTTGTGGGTTCGAGCCCCGAGTTGGGAGTTGGACTCAGTGCTGACAGCGTGTGGAGCTTGCTTGGGATTCTCTCTCTCTCTGTCTCTGCCCCTCCCCTACTCACGAGACACATGCACTTTCTCTCTCTCTTAAAATAAATAAACTTTGGGGCGCCTGGGTGGCTCAGTCAGTTAGGCGGCCAACTTCGGCTCAGGTCATGATCTCACGGTCTGTGAGTTCGAGCCCCGCGTCGGGCTCTGTGCTGACAGCTCGGAGCCTGGAGCCTGTTTCGGATTCTGTGTCTCCCTCTCTCTTACCCTCCCCCATTCATGCTCTGTCTCTCTGTCTCAAAAATAAATAAACGTTAAAAAAAAATTAAAAATAAATAAATAAATAAATAAACTTTAAAAAATAAAATGAAAAAAATAAAGACATTTATTGAGTAACATATGAGGCAACGATGCTAAGCCCTTATGTTACTTATAATATAAGGTCAGGGTGTTTTCCTGTTTGGCTCACTGCTTTATTCATAATGCCTACAGCAGTGTCCAGACCCATAGAAAGGGCTTAATAAATATTTGATGAATGAATGGATACATTCTGCAGATATACTCTGCGGTTCTCCAAGTGTAATCCACAGACTCTGGGAGTGCCTAAGAGAATTACAGGGAGTCTGCAAGGTCAGAGCTATTTTCATGATAATATGAAGACATGATTTGCTTTTTCACTGTGTTTACATTTTCACTAATGGTGCAAAGACAACAGCAGGTGAGATGGCTGGCACCTTAGTGTGAATCAAGGTGCTAGACACATGGTATTCTCTTCTGCCACACCTATGCAATAAAATAATTAAGAAGCCATTTTCAAAAATCAAAAAAAAAAAAAAGCCACTTTCAGGGTGCCTGGCTGGTTTAGTCTGGCTCATTCAGTAGAGCATGGGACTCTTGATCCCAGGGTTATAAATTTGAGCCCCCTGTTAGGCATATGGTTTACTTAAAAATCTTAAAAAAAGAAAAACCACTTTCACTTAAACTATGAAACAGTACAAATAATTAATTTTGTGAAATCTCTCTTCTGGAGTATGTATCTTTTAAATGTTCTGTGTAATGAAATGGGAGTTTTACATAAAACCCTTCTGCCACTTACTGAAGTATATGGTTGTGTGATTGAGATGTGTGAACTGAACGAGCTTTTTCTCCCCCCATAGAACACCATTTTTTTCCCATCTAAGTACTAACCAGGGCTTACCCTGCTAGTTTCCAAGATCGGGAGTGTTCAGGACGGTACGGACATGGACTTTAGAACACAAGTTTTGTGGGGCACCTGGGTGGCTCAGTCGGTTGAGCGTCAGGTCTCGGTTCAGGTCGTGATCGCACGGGTTTGAGTTTGAGCCCCGCGTCGGGCTCTGTCCTGACAGCTAGGAGCCTGTTCCAATTCTGTGTCTCTCTCTCTCTCTGCTCCTCCCCTGCTTGTGCTCTGTCTCTCTCTCAAAAATAAATAAATACACACTAAAAAAAATTTAGGACACAAGTTTTGCTTGAAAGAATGACAGGGAAACTATAGTTATTCAGACTTGCATATTTGAATGGAATGAGCCTGGCACATGAAAGAAAAGTGACTTAAAGTACTTTTGTCAATGATAAAATTTGAGCTTTCAAGAAAAAATTGTAATTTTGGAAAAGGTGCTTGGTATCCACCAAAATGAGCTTGACAGCTTTCCAAGATTTTTGTGATGAGATCAATGATTATAATGCTTGTGATTTTTTTTTAATGTTGAGTAGTGAAATGCATCAATATTTGGAAGATCTGCATAATTCAGTAAACCAATATTTTCTGAGTGGTTTCAGATTCCCCATTGCAATTAATCTTTAAGAAATTACCGTTTGTTGAGTTTTGCTAGTATCCACAGTTATTGGAGAGGGCTAAAAATACTCCTTCCTTTTCTAACTATGTATCTGTGAGAGACTGGAGTTTCTTCATTTCCTAGACCAAAATAACATAGCAAATCAGAGAAAATGGGGAGGAAATATGGGAATCCAGCTGTCTTCTATTATGCCAGACGTTAAAGAGATTTGCAAAATTGTAATGCAATGACACTCTACTAATTTTTTGGGGGAAGTGTAGTTATATTTCATAAAACATATTAACATGTATTGGTTTATTACTATTTTAGGTGAATTAATACATATTCTTAAATTTCTCAATTTTAATTTCTAATCCAGTGAATATCCCACATAAACAAACACTCTTAACCAATTTTGAAGAATGTTGGGGTGCCTGGCTGGTTCAGTCCTCAGGACATGGGACTCTTGATCTTGGGGTCGTGAATTGGAACCCCACGTTGGGCGTACATTTTACTAAAAAAAAAAAAAAATGTAAAGGGATCCTGAGACTAAATGTTTGAGAAAAGCTTTTCTGAGGTTTGTGCATAACCTCCATTCTACAGAGGGGGAGACTAAGACTTAAAAAGATTTAGGATCAGGTTAAGCCCTCACAGTCCAGTGTAGTGCTGGGTATTGCACCAAGGCCGTCTAAAGCCAGAGCTTGTATTTTGTGACCCTTTTTCCTTGACATTATTATCTTTGCAAAAATTACCTTTAAACAGGTTGTTAATAGACGTTTCAACAACATAAAAAAATCACGATATCCAACGTATTTTCTTTTTTACTAACCAGCTGCGCGATTCTTCTTTGGGCTTGTTTCCGCGAGTCAAACGGGTGTTTGCTGGGCCATCTCAGTTCGGTTTTCGCTCTGACAATCCCTGGTTTTACCAACGTGAGTTGGTCAGTGGGTTCGCCCGCCCTTGATAACTCCGCGGGGGAACTGCAACCCAGTGGGTTCAAATGGGGAAGCTCTCGGGACTTTGAGACATTCCAGGAATGTGGGCGTTTTCTTCCCCGACCCTCCCACACTCCAGATGGCCCTCGGCCCGACAGAAATGAAGGCGACAACCTCCTCACACCTCCCGGTCCGGGGACCCTCTTTCGGACCTTTAATGACGCCCCCTGGCCGCCGATTGGCTGGGCCTGACGACGACGAGCGGGACACGGCTCTGGACTGGCCGTCAGAGCCCACTCACCGCTCCTCACCCGCGGCACTCTCCAGTGTCCCGAGTGAGTCTCAGGGGGCCGGGACTCCGGCCGGGGACTGGGCGGAGCGAGCGCACCGCCTCCGGAGCGGGAATCTCCACTAAGAGCTCGGGCCTGCAGGGGCGGGGCGTCCTGGGCACCCGCGATTGGCGTGGCCGGGAGCCTTCTCCCGTCGTGCACCGGGGCACCGGCCACTTACCCGGAAGGAGAAGCCGAGGCTGGCTCTATGGTGCGGCGCTGGCGGTGTCGCTGTGGGGAGTGGGTGCTGCTCTCAGGTGAGGGGTCGTGGGCGGGACCGCGGGGACAGATCGCTGCTCTCCAGTGAGGCTTGAGCGTCCAGGCTGGCGCTTGGGGGTGGGGTTCTCGCTTGACGTTTTAGGGAAGAGGCTGTCTCACGTCCCGGGATGAAGGCGGGTGCTTGCTCCGGATCCAAGGAAGGAATCCCGGCTTTTCCATTTGTTTTCAAAGTAGAAAGCATCTTTCCTTTCCACTCCCCAAGCTGAATCGCCAAAGGAGAAGAAGGGTCATGGGGCCCTTTTGCTCCTAGTTCGTTAAGAATGGAGAGGGAGTGGTCAGAGTTAAAGAGTTTGGGGACAATTACCCAAACGGCTAGGGGTAGGAGTAGTGACAAGTATTTTACGGGGATGGAGGCGGTTCTTGCTAGAGTGTGGTCGCCTTTGTGATTTACCTTCCATGTGTAAGGAGTGGCAAATTACAAATGGACAGAAGGATGGAGTGGAGCTGCTTGGTTGGGAATACACAGAACTTGGTCAGAAAAGGGAGCATTCTCTACCACGTGTGGGTGTTTAGGCAGGAGAGCTCTTTGAGTTGCCATCTGGCACCAAGGGCTCACGAATGAGTAAGAAGGGATAGGAGTCTTGGTGGCTCAATATACTTTTATCACCTGATGTGAAATAAATGTTTTTTCATTTATTTTGAGAGAGACTGGGGGAGAGAGAGAATCTTAAGCGGGGTCCGGGCTATCAGCGCAGAGCCTGACGCCTGGCTGGATCTCGGGAATTGTGAGAGCATGACCTGAACTGAAATCAGGAGTCAGATGCTTAACCTACTTGATTAAGGTGTTTTTAATTTGTTTTTAACCTCTTTTTGAAGTAGTTTAAATGGGGGTGAAAATGGTGGGAAAGCCTTGAATTACTACCTTGAATTGTTAGGACACTGGAGAACTTTACAAGGGATCTGCTTTGTATAAAGCAAACAACTGGATTCTTCCCGGAGATATTGGTGCTGGTACAGATGGAGAAAGAAAAGGAAGCTTTGGATGTGATTGAAAGGACCCAGGAAATGCAGTTAGTGCCGAGTGGGATGCATACGTAGCTGTAGCTGAGAGGATCGCTGACTTACCCTTATTTAGATGACCTGGATCCATCTCCCAGATCACGAGCCAAAGTTAAAGAACTTCCTCCTTCCCCTTCACAGGCAGAACTGAGCATTTCCTTGTGAGGAGTGGCATCTATGCAGAGGAAGCTGATGGAGAATAGTAGTTACTAGAAATTATGATTTGGAGTCTGGGTTTTTGTATTTGTTCCAGTGTCTAGCGTTTTTAAGGGCAAGTTACAATTGAAACTTTGTTGGTGCCCTTTAAAGTTAGGTTTAAGTATACAGCCTATTGGGGGGTGCTGGGATTTTTTTTTTTAAGTGAGTTTATAGCTATTTGTTTCTAAGTGGTTTTAGCCCCAAAGGAAAGGAGAGGGACTTGCACTTGGAGGTGGTGGAGGGCCCTATACAAACTCTACTTGAGCCTCAGAACGATGACCATTTCATTACTAAATTATGGTCCTGAATTTGGCAAACCTTTCAAGGCACAGGAGATGTGTTGAGCCCCACTGAGTGTATGGATGACTGATTTCCTTGTCCTCATCTTTCCCATCGTTACTTTTGTGAAAAAGACACTTCAGAATGTTGAACCCTCTGCTTCTGTGCTGACAGTTTACCAAATGGCTGAAAAGAGAAGAGAAAATTTGATTATTTTTTTTAAAAATCTGAGGTGGTTAACTGTTCACAGCTAGTCGCTCTGTTCTTTTCGGTCACAGGCATATGACTGCTTGTATCGGAGATGTTATACTTTGGGCGTTACGGAATTGGAATTTCCTTTCAGTTCAGGACCCCTTTGTGACGGTGATTTCATCAGATGGAAAAATCAGATTGTCAGCAAGAATACGAAGAGGGTATTACAGTCGCAAAAACTCTGGTTAGCTCAACAGTGTAGCCCAATCCTGTCACATACCACGCAGTTTTGTCTCTGTGTGCAGTGGCTAGGGTGGAGAGATCTTCTGGTATTCTGGAAAGAATTGGGAAAGTTGTTTGCTCTGCTAATTTCGTGGTGTAAATGAGCTCCCCTTCTCTTGAAACGTTAGCCTTGTGTTAGCAGAACATAAAATACAAAGAAACTCATTACACACTCTTCTAATGGTAAGGCAGAACTAATAAGAGAATGTGTTTCAAATTAATTGTAGGACTGTAAAAATGAGTGGGTGTGTGAATGGGCATGGGGGCTGGGGAGGAGAGGGAGAGCTTAGAGATAGTCTTGTTTTCCCAGGAGCCAGCCTGGATCATTTGTTGGCAGTACATATTGGCTGAAGTCAGTTTTCATTTCAAGGTAAATTGGAAAGGGAAATTAAACCTTATTGTTCTGCTCTTAAGAGAGGAGAAGGGGGTGGAGGCGGCAGCCAGGGTGGATGCTGTTGGAGTGGTTCTAGGAGTAACAAGATTAGTGCTGTATTTTAACAGAAGGTGACATCATGGGCCCCTTTGGACTCGAGTAACCCTGTGCTGTAGGCTTCATGGTCCCCTTGTCGGAGTGGGCGATGTCGCTGCACATGTAAACTGCCACACTGGGGGAAATCAGGGGCTTAGGCTTTAATGAATCTTTACAAAGGAGCGGAAAACATCCCGAGCCGACCTGTGTGCAGCTGTGGGGTGCTTGGGCAGAGGTACAAACCGGATAGCATGTCGAGAGAGGAAATGATTGGGAGCCATTGGCTTGGGTTCCGGAGAACAGATTAGATAAAGGAAGGTTGCCACTGGGCAACCCACTCAGGTGCTCCCGGAGCTCTCCAGCCCTATGATTTACCTCTGGGTAGGCGACTGTAGGGTTAGCAAGACAAAGAGAGACTTTTAAAAGCCTTGGTGTTTGTGGGGCGTGGTTGCCTCTAAACCGCCAGGAGGGGGCAGTGTTAGGCTCACTTGCTAGGGTGCGTAGTGTGTGCCGGTGAGACACTACTGTCACCTGCAATCCTCAAGCAGAGGTTTTACAGCTGAACTTGCCTGTTCTGGCTGCTGGAGGTGCACAGACCCAAACCTGCTTTGGCTGGAGGTGGCCTAGTTAAGGGTTCTGGCAGTGGTCTGCACAGGGAGTCAAATCATCTGGGTTTTTAGCTTGGCACTGAGCTACGGCGGGGGGACGGGGGATTTTTTTGCTTCCTCTTAAGTTTTACACGAGAACGAAAAAAGTTGCCTGGGTTTTCCCAGGGGTTCAATTAAGAATTTTCAGGGTTTTGCCTTGGTGAAGAGTGATAAGAACAGAGGCATACTAACCGTGCTTGTTGCCCTGTCTTCTGCCCCTTATCAGATGTTTTCTTCCAATGGGCTTTTGCTGTAGGATGTTGGAAAACCAAGAGCAGGAGGTAAGCGTGTGGTCTCCAGGAAACAGGTGGGTAAAAGTTTGGTGGGATTTGGGAAAAGATGCAAATCATTGCTCCGTGGTATTGTACTGACAGTAATACCTCGGGGGTGCTGATGAGCTCAAAATAAAGGCAGGAGAAGGAAATCCATAGTAAAGCCATACAGGGAAATGAGACTCCATTTTGACCTTTTCCATTCGTTGGAATATGGTTGAATGTCACATTCACGAGGGCAAGGATTTTTGTCTCTTGTTCACGTTCTGCCCCCAGTGCCTTAGAGCCGAGTCTGACACGTAGCGGGTGGTCAGTAAATCCTTGTTGAATTGAATGAATAAATGAATGAAAGTTGGTGCTGATTGGAAAAATCTGGCCACCTGTGTTGTCAAAGTTGCCTTACTGTGTGGCTGAGCCGAAGCTGAAGGAGCCTTTCTTACCTCCAGGAGGTGATCACTGTGCGTGTTCAGGACCCCCGCGTGCAGAATGAGGGCTCCTGGAATTCTTATGTGGATTATAAGATATTTCTCCACGTAAGTGCATCACACTTTTGCATTGGGATCAACACTCTCTAGCACTGAGGGCTAGTGCTGAGGCAGAACCTTTTTGTGGGTATTTTGACTGTCCGGAGACAGAAGAAAAGGAGGGAGGAGGGGCATGAACTTGAGATAATGGGTGAGAGTTGCTTTCTAGCTGCCTGGTGGCACCTTGCTCTGGTCAGAGCCCTTGATCAGGCCTGATGGCTTGGATCCTCCGTCAGAGGGACCATGGGGAGTTCATGTAAATTTGGTCTTTTTCTACCTGTTTTTTTTCTTTTTCACGTACTTCCTCCTGTAGACCAACAGCAAGGCCTTTACCGCCAAGACGTCCTGTGTGCGTCGCCGCTACCGTGAGTTCGTGTGGCTGAGAAAGCAGCTACAGAGAAATGCTGGTTTAGTGTGAGTTTGCTTCTGCTTCTTTCTTGGATCTGAGACTGCTGCTTATGTGAGAACCAGAGTTTACAATAAAAAACAAACAAACCTGGCAACGTGTCAGGCACTTAGGAAATTGAGAAATGTGTTCTTAAATTATGTTTTCAAGTCAGTGGAAAAAGTAAAGACAGGGTTCTTATTTCTAGTATTTTGACCTAACAAAGTCATACAAGTATCAAAAATAGCTTTCTTTTTTTATATGCATATTCATCCAGGGCTAAACAAGTGTACTGCTAGCATTTTATGCGTGCGTGTCACTGGTTATCAGAAACCTGTTAGCACCTGGACTTAACGTGACCAGTGGTGTTCCTGTCCATTTGACCTGTAAAAAATCTTATTTTTTTTTTTCTTTTTTGTGCAGAGAAATTTTCTGAGAGACATAACAGATTGAGAGCCTTAGGGAAAGTAGTATTGTTCACTCCTCACTTATACCATCCCAAATAAGTCCTAAAACTGGAGACAGTTTAGAACAGAATGCTCTGGGGACAGGTGGCCTGTGGGTGCCCGAGCCGGTTAGTTAACATGTGGGACTGATGAAACCGCTGTCATGGGTCAGGTCCTCGTTGCCAGTTGGGATTTCCTCTGACGGATCCTGCATCCTATTGCCTGGCCTGTTTTTTTTTTTTTTTTAAGTCTATTTATTTTAGAGTGAGAGTGTACACATGCACACGTGCGTATGAGTTGGGGACAGGGCAGAGAGAGAGGGAGACACAGAATCCGAAGCAGGCTCCAGGCTCTGAGCTGTCAGCACAGAGCCGGATGCGGAACTCGAACTCACAAGCTGTGAGATCTTGACCTGAGCTGAAGTTGGATGCTTCCCCTACTAAGCCACCCAGGGGCTCCTGGCCTGTTGTTTTTTTTTTTAAATATGTTCATAATAGAAGCTAGGGAGGTTTAAAGAATTTGTGGATGGCTTGCTACAACTCAACTACTTTTAGAAAATTCTAAGCATGTGACCTGCTTGGGTTGGAGGAGGTAGGTCTTAATTTACATGCAGGGACCCAGCAGGCTCCACATCTCCGCGTCCAGGTTTCTTCTTCTTATTTATCTATCTCTCTATCTATTTATTTATTTAATTTATTTTTTAAAATTTATTATTTTTGAGAGAGAGCGAGAGAAGGGCAGAGACAGAAGGGGGACAAGGATCTGAAGCAGGCTCTTGTGTTGATAGCAGAGAGTCTGATGCGGGCCTCGAACTCACGAACCATGAGATCATGACCTGAGCCGACGTTGGACACTTAACTGACTGAGCCACCCTGGCACCCCAAGTTTTTTCCTTTTTAAAATAAGAGCTGACAGGGGTGCCTGGATGGCTCAGTTGGTTAAGTGGCTCTTGGTTTTGGCTTAGGTCATGATCTCTTGGTTCTTGGGTTCGAGCCCTGTGTCGGGCTCCATGCTTCCAGTGCAGAGCCTGCTTGGGATTCTCTCTCTGCCCCTCTCTCACAATAAATAATGCACTTAAAAAACAAACAAACAAAAAAAACCTAAAAGCTGATGGTGGGAGTGGGTTTTGTAAACAATGTAGTATAGCAGCAATGAAGTTTTGAAGTCATAGATGTGATTCAAATACCAACTCTGCTGGTTACTAGCTGTGTGACATTGGGAAATTTACTTAACTTCTCTGATGGTGCCTGACACATGGATGTCCCGCAGTCGGTATTAGCCTTGTCCCCTTCCCCACCTTATTAAAAGCTATGTGTATTGATTTGTGCCTCTTTTTAGGGGGTTTTCTTGCTCAGGGGGTGGAATGACTGTCTTTAATGTCACACTCATCTTGGGTGTTCAACATTATGTGACCCCACAGCCCTGTACCTGAACTTCCTGGGAAGTCAACCTTCTTTGGCAGCTCAGATGAGTTCATTGAGAAGCGCCGGCAAGGTCTGCAGCACTTCCTGGAAAAGTGAGTGGGCGTGGTGGGCTAGCACCTGCCTCGTTCGTGCGGGTGGGCGGGGAGGGGGAGGGGGCCAGGCAGGATGGTCCCTTTGAATAGACAGGCACATTTATGGTAGATGCCTTTCTTGCACCCCCATACCTTCAGTGCTCCCTCAAGCCGGAAGCTCTTCAGCAAGTGGGGCTGGGGAGGGCAGCTGCTCAGGGTGATGCTGTGTTGTATGTCCTGTGTTTTCCCCAGGGTCCTGCAGAGTGTGGTCCTCCTGTCAGACAGCCAGCTACACCTCTTCCTGCAAAGCCAGCTCTCGGTGCCTGAGATCGAAGCCTGTGTCCAGGGCCGAAGCCCCATGACGGTTTCTGACGCCATTCTTCACTACGCTATGTCGAACTGTGGCTGGGTCCAGGAGGAGAGGCGGGGTTCTTCTCACCTGGCTAAAGGAGACCAGCCTAAGAGGTACTGGAGCTCTCATTTCTGAGGCACCGAGGGCTAGGACTGCTGTAGCCCAGGCCAGTGAGGTGTCCGTTGGATAGAGAAGGTCCTGTCACGGCATTGGTAGCCTTTCAGAAGAGGCCTCCTTCCCCTTGTGCATGGTTTTCTCATCTTGTGCGCTAGGGTCTGAGCATCTGGGCTACCTCGTCCCTGGGTAGCAGGCTCTCCTATTGAAACTTGGGGAAAAGGAGACTTTCTCATTCTGTTCTTTATTTCTCTCCCCGCCATTTTATGTAATTAATTAATTAATTTTTTAAATGGTTATTTTATTTTTGAGAGAGAGAGAGAGCATGAGCAGGGGAGGGGCAGAGGGAGAGGGAGGACAGAGGATCCGAAGTGGGCTCTGAGCCGACAGCAGCGAGCCTGATGTGGGGCTCGAACTCCTGAGCTTCGAGATCATGACCTGAGCTGAATTTAGACACTCAACTGACTGAGTCACCCAGGCACCCCGCCCCCCCCCAACTCCCGCCCTGTTCAAGTAACAATTTTGGGGCACCTGGCTGGCTCAGTCAGTGGAGCGCGTGACTCTTGATCTTGAGTTTGTGAGATCAAGCCTCACATTGGGTTTAGAGATTACTTAAAAATAAAATCTTATAAAAAAAAGTGACTTTATTGAGTTATAATTTACATATTTTAAAAGTCATCCTTTTAATGTTACAGTTAATGTAGTTTTTAATTTGTTCACAAAGTTGTGCAACCATCAGTCACCATAGTCCATTTTAGAACCCCAATTTTTATCATCCCCAAAGAAACCTTGGACCCATTAGCAGTGACTTCCCATTTTCCCAAACTCCTAACCCCTGATGAGCACTAGTTTACTTTCTGCATCTGTGGATTTGCCTGTTCTGAACATCTCACACAAGCAGAGTCATACGAGGTGTGGTCTTTTGTGCTTGGCTTCTTCGACTCCGCATTTTCAAGGTGCATCCGTATTGTAGGGGGTTTCAGTGTTTAATTCCTTTTTATGGCCAAATAATACTCCATTTGTATGGCCGGCCCACCGTTTGTTTGTTCACTTGTGCTTATCTGTTGATTTTTGTTTCTCTGCTCATGCCCTTCTTTTTCCCGTCCCGTCCTTTCCCAGTTGCTGCTTTCTTCCACGATCGGGCAGGAGGAGCTCTCCCTCACCACCTCCCAGGGAAGAAAAGGACCATTTCGAGGTGTGGGCTCCCGTTGTTGACTCTGAAGCTCCTTCCTTGGAAAGCCCCCCTCTGCCACCCTCCCCCTCGCCATCATGCTGTGATTTTACAAGACCCGATGAGGGGACGTCTGCTCCTCAGCCAGTGAGGAGGGCCATGGCAGGGGACCATGCTGTGCCTTTGGACCCTGGGCAGTTAGAAACGGTTGTGGAGAAATGAGCTCTGGTCTGAGCCCTGGGTTCTGCTCCGAGGCGGCAAGGGGACTTGCTGGGGTGGGATCGGGCACAGGGTAGGTGTGGGCGGTTGGGCCACTTAGTGTCTTACGGTTGCCTCTGCTCAGGTTGGTTACACAGAGGCGGGTCGCAATAGCTCCTCAGGCTTCCTCCGCAGGATTAAACACTGTACAGTTGTAAGGTAGGCGTAAGGCCCGCGGGCTGTTGGTTTTGCACGGAAACACTGGGCGGGGGGTGGTATATTTACTCCCCTGGGAGCTGAGTTTCTTTAGATGTTCGTTAATGGACCCGAGAGCATTGCCTCAGGTGACTGGTTTTGGGGACCTGCAAGTGGCAGATTTTAAGCTGTCCTGTTGAATACTGACCCAACAGAAACACTTGCGTAGTTGTATTCCCGGGGGCTGTTTTTGCTGCGGCCCTTGGAGCACTTTGTTTCTGGGAGGCTGGCCTCTTGCCTGCCTCCTTTGGTGGACCAGGGGGTGAATGTTGATTCTCCCACCCCCTCGCTTGCCTTCCTTCACTAATCCCAAGGAACGAACAGTGCTGTGACTCCTCTGTCGCCAGGGTTTCCCGCATATCCTGAGACCTCAGTCTCACCGCATGGGGCCTGAGCTCATGGCCATCTGCGGAAGAGAAGCGGTTGGTCACAGCCCGAGGAAAGGCAACGGCTCGGGGTTTTGTTTTAGAAAAGGCTGTCCTGGGTCCTGCGCTGTCGCTGTCTTTTCCGGTTACAAAGCAGAGATGTGACTGTGTTTTCTGCACGGTTAGTGTGGGCTCCTTTCTTTTTTGAATCCTTCTCTTCTCCCTGAGTAATAGCCTCCTGCCCCCGGGGCTTCAGCTACCACGGTGTCCCTCTGCTGTGTTGCTGTGTTGCAGGGAGGCCGTATGTTCAGTCCAATGGGGCGCAAGGGCTTTGTCTGTGCCTGGAGAGAGGGCTCTGGGGATGGAGGTGAGGAACGACACGCCTTCACACAATGAGGCATTCTGCCCTCCTGCTGCCGTAATTCCTCTCCGCGGAGAGCCGAGCGGCTAGGAGCCCAGTGCCGCTGGCGGTGTGCATTGCGTGGCGCTTAGGTGTGGGTGTGGGTGTGGGTGTGCGGTTCTCCTCTCGCCCACCCCCCCCCCTCTGGCCACCCCGCCCTGTCTGCGGGCTCCTTTAACACCAGCCTGTGCTGTGGGACTGTCATGGCATTTAGTTCAGAGTTGAGGGGCTTTGGCCTGAAATAAAATTCCAAGTATTTAAGACGGTTGTTGCCATTCGTGTCTAACAAGCTGTAGCAGAGGAGGAGGGAGGGAGGGCTGGCAGTAGTTGCTTTCATAAATCATGAATTTATCAGCGTGGAAATAACGGTTCAGAGCCGGGGGCCGCAGCTCTCCGGCACTGTGTGTGCCGCGCTAGTCCACCGCTGGAGGAAGGGTCGTCTTCTGGAGAGCCAGGATCCGGCTTTTCTCGCACTTGTGGGCATGAACCTTGTTAGGGATAATTTACCTGCTGCCGCTTCCGTCCTCGCAGCCTGTCTGAGGTGCCAGGTGCTGAAAGAGAAATAAAGTTTGTCAACAGGCAGATGCAGAGCCCTGGCTGGGACCCATCCCTCTTTCCTGCCCGCCTCCCCTGGGTCTCTCCTTTATATGATGCAGCGGAGCAAGGCGAGGCTAGAAAACCTACAGAGGCAAATCCAAAATGTCAAAAGAAGTTCATTTAAAAGGGGAAAAAAACTCCATACGCAACCCTCACAAAAACCCGACAGATGCTAAGCTAATGGCATCCGCTCTGCCGATTGGTGGGGATGACTCATGAATATTAATGAGTCCAATGCTCCAAATGGTGCAGCTGTGAACCCAGCTGTGCCTGAAGCTCTCTGATCTCGAAACTTCCAGACAGGAGCCGGAGGTGGTCTGTGTCAATTCCCTACTCAGCCAAAAAACAGCAAGCTGGGTTGGCCTTCTTCTGTTCGCTCCTTTTCTTCCTGGAGTTGGTGCTCAGCAGCTAGTTCTGCCAGCAGGGTAGGCTGCTGGGACAGCAGGAGCCGTTCAAAGACACGGATGCGATTTTTCTGACTCCCGGCTTTTTTAATGATCCATTACCAGCAGTGCGTACAACAGCAGCTCAGTTAATCCAAGGCCAGGCGCCATCCCAGCACCGTCTTGTGCACAGTTGAGTGTATGCCATGGGAGGAGATGTCCTAAGAAGGGAGGGGAAGAGATTTTCTGATGCGGGCCTGGAGTTGTCAGGAAAACAGCAAAACCAAAATTTCCTCTCCTTGCAGGCAGTGCCATTGGCCTGTCACGTTTTACTCCGTCCCTGCGTGTGCTAAGGGCCGGCTACCAGGGCTGGTGAGCTCAGTAGGGAAGACTGGGGAGCCCCAGGGGAGAGGGGCTGGCCCAGCTGTACTCAGCTCAGCTTTTGTGGAACTCAAGTATTTTGCGTTTGAATTTAGATTTGAGCTGGGCTCTGTGCCTGATGTAGTCACCTTTTTTCTGACTGCTGCTTCTGTGGCCCAAGTCTGGTCTCTCCTGTTACCCGGGATAAGTGTGCTCGTGCTCATGGCTTTCATCTTGTTTGGTGGATGGAAGGGTGTGTGTGTGTGTGTGTGTGTGTGTGTGTGTGTGTGTGTAGGGGGGGGAGGTAGGTTTTCTTGTATGAAAACAAGTCTCCTTTGCATCCTCTGACTTGACCTCAGTGTCCAGTGAGGAAGGCAGGGCAAGTACTATACTCATTTTCTAGCTAAGGAAACTAAACTGTGGTTTTATGGGGTGGCTGTCTGGCTCAGTCAGAAGAGCATGTGACTCTTGTCCTCGGGGTCATGAGTTCAAGCCTCACGTTGGGTATAGAGCCTACTTTAAAAAGAACAATTTTTTTTTTAAAGCATGTTTTTTATTTATTATTTAGTTACTTAGTTAAAATTTATTTATTTTAAAAGTAAACTCTACCCCTGACATGGGGCTCAAACTCACAACCCTAAAATTGAGAGTCACGTGCTCTACTGATTGAGCCAGCCAGCCCCCCCTAAAAAACATGTTTAGGTGATGGGAGAGCATATTCATGTGAGAGTTACTTTCCAAGCTCTGAAAGATCGGGTGTTTGTTTGTCCCTCCCTCTCCCCCCCCATTTATTTTTAAACTAAAATAAACCCACTGCTACTCAAGGTAAAAAAAAAAAAAAAAATGTCCAAGTCCACTTGCACAGCTTTTTGGAGTTGTCTCAGAAGTCAGAGCCCCTCTGCAGTCCTCAGCTTTCTGACTGTGGAGGCCTTAGATCCACACCACCAAGTCCTAGACACCTCTCTGCTAGCTTAGTTTGTGAGGTGATCGTGACTCTAACAGTCTGATCGGACATTAAGTTAACTGCATGCTTGTGAATTTGTTTATATTCGCAACACCTTAGGGGTGGGGAGGACAGTGAGCCAGGAGGATGTGAAATGGGGTCGAAGGGAGAAATGGAAATAGACCAGTGCCTGGCCTGCCTCACGGAGGCCGCAGGAGCATTCAGTCGGGGACCGGGGTGGCATCTGCAGATTTCTGTGTGAGCGGCCAGCTGAGACGCAGCTGAAGCCAAGCAGATAACCAGCGCTGCGCGGGACGGTGACTTCCTCGGTCACGCCTGGGCACTGATCCCAAGCAACCTTCCTGGGCAGCCCTCTCTGCCAGCAGGACTCAGCTCTGTAGAGGGCATGTCACCTGGCTCAAAGTAACCTGTCCTTGAATTGTGGATGAGTGTCCCCCCCCCCCTTTCCTATTCTCCTCACCCCACTCTACCTTCTTTCCTGAGGGTGTGCCCACCCCACTTTGGGAGCCCCCCACTCACCTCTTCTCATTTACGCCCTGCCCTAGCTCTCTTCTGTGCACAACGCTGAGGAACCACTACAAAGACCACGTATGCATTTGGCTTACCAACAGGGCAGTAGGGGCCACTGCTAGCATGTTATTAGAGAAATAACTTCTTGGGAAAAACCAGTTCCACTTTAGAAATGGCTAGATTTGGAGTGGTAGCTGGAACCTCACGTCTCAACATCAAATAAACACGGACAGTTTATGCTCCAAAGGATAAGAGCCACACTTTTTAGAAGACAGAATGCTCCTGATTCAATGAGCAAAGTGAATAATTTTACTCCCTTCCATTCAGGGGAGACCTGGTCCACTTCCACCAGCAAAGGAAGAGAAAAGGGAGCATTTACACAGCAGTAAAAGGGGCAGGAGTAGTAAGTAGAGAGACATGGGAAAGCCAGAGTGTGAGAATTAAGAGACTACCTGGAAGTCTTTTAAGGTTTTTTTTTTCTCCCCCAGAAGTGCAGGAACATGAGATGCTTCTGTAATCTTTGGATTATGGGAAACCCCCTGCCGAAATTTCTTAATCTATGGCTCTTGCGTCCCTCCTTCCGTCAAGCACCTTTTCCTTCAGACCATCCGTTTCCAAGGGGCCAGCTAGTTTAGATCCTTCCGTAAGTGCTCTAGCCCTGTGTATGGACTTCCCCTGGTGGCTAAGCTGGTAGGGGAGGCCAGCCCCACCGGCAGCCTGACCCAAGTCCCTTGAGCAGAAGGCCCAGAATAGTGAGAGCCCAGGGCAGTTTGTTGGAGGCAATGCAGGTTGCCTGCTATAAGCTACGAGACTTAGATATATTCTACCAATTAGGGCACATCTGTTCAAAGTGCTGAAAGGCGGGCACTGTCTCTTTAAGAGCCATCCCACTCCTCTCCTTGAGTGATGAGGGCTGGGAGCACAAGGGAGTCGAATGCTGATTAAACAGTCCTACTGCCCAGCTCTGTTAGAAAATTACTGTAATTATGATCCAGTCCCAGCAGAGGGATGAGTTCCAATCCTGCTAATAACCCTTCCAGGTGCCTTGGATTCGGAGCCCAGGGGAGGCAGCATTGACAGGGCTCTGGCTGGCACCAGGGCCAGCGATGGCCTTGCTGTCTGGCCCGTGCGGGCAAAAACAACAAAGGCAGTAGACCCCTCATCCTGTCTTGGCCTCCGGAGAGAGCAGTAGGTTGTGGTTGTGTTTTATTTATTTATTTATTTTTAGTTCTTGACAGAGCTCCTAGGAGTTATTTTGCATGAGAAAACTTCCCTTAAAAACTAGCGTGAAAGACCAGGAAGGGTAATTGCAGCAGGGAGATGACAGGTGCCCTGACACTTGCCACTTCTGCCTGAGGACCGCCCAGGCCTACCCGGTACAAAGCACAGGAAACCAGCACCCCCCAGGGGCTGCACCTGCCCTCGTGCCGTGTTTCAGTGAACTTGGGTTCTTGCTCTGAGGTCGTACACGGCATCTCGCTCAGTCCTGATGAAGAGTTCTGATCAGGGCTCCTCCGCTTGTAGATTTCTGCCACAGGAAAGGGAAACAAGGATCACAACCGCAGAGCTCAAGATGTGAGACACTGGCACGCAGCTCTCTAAATCAGCAATTACAGGCCCATTCATTTGCAAACATTTTTGCAGTCAAATGCTCGCCCCCTGAGCTATACCCCCACTTTTGCAAACATCTCTGTAGTGGAATCTGCAGCAGTGCAGGCAAGCAGATCTCCATGGAGCATCGGGGTTGGCCTGCTGGTTCTTAGACCCTGAGGAATTCATGGCATTTTTACCCTAGGTCTTCCCAACCTAGCAGTAAGCTTCTATCACTATAATCCAGTGGCTAAAGCACACACTTCTAGAAGGCAGGTCGGTTTCTCTGTGCTTGGCCCTACGCACACCAATGTCCCAAGACCATGGTTTTCAACCACGGGGGATTTTGTTCCCAGGGAACATTTGGCGCTGTCTGGAGACAGTTTTGGGTGTCAGACCGGGGGAGAGGGGGTGAGTGGAGAGGAGTACTACCAGCGTCTAGTAGGTGGAGAACAGGGATGCTGCTGAACATCCTACAGCGTCCCCAACAACATGAAATCACCTGCCCCCAAGTGTCAATAGTGCCAGGTTAGGAATTCCCCACTAACAGAAGAAGTAGTTAAGCTCCAAGTTCTGCCCCGCCCCCGCACTGCCCTAGCGACGTCGAAGAAATGATCTAAAATCTCCAGATGCCAGGTGCTTTCCCAGAGGTGGGGTATGTCAGTGACAGGCCCGGCAGGGTGCCGACCCAGGGGAGGCATCCAGTACGGGCGGTGGTGTGCTTGTGCCGCCTGGGGGGAGGGGGGTGGGAGGTCCAAGGCAGAGTAAGGAGTGTCTGACCGCAGGTAAGAGGGAAGTGTCTGTAGCCTGTTTTCTGTTCTCTGATCTGATGAGGGGATAAAAGAGGGCCAGCTGCTCACCATCAGGTTAAGAGCGTCTACAGTAGAGCCAGATGCCCTCTTTGAGGACCAGCACTAGAAGCCTCTTGGAACTCGCTCCCATCACAGGAGGCAAGGGAGCAGCGCACTGTGGCCCAGGGCTACAGACGTGCTTCCCTCCGTGGCGCCTTGCCAGGTGGAGGGGTGGCTGGCCGCGATGGGGACCCGTGACGGAACTGAACACACACAGCGGCCAGCAGCCGGCCAGCCCCACGAGCAGCCTGATGCCAGAGATAGCGGGCCTCTCGGAACAGCCTAGGCATCAGGAAAAGAAGCCTAGTTGGCAGAGTTTGTCTAGGAACTGGGCTGGCAGGGGAGGACTTCATTAGAAGGAATTTCCCAAGTGTCGTATCCGGAGAGCCAGATAATCTGTCTACCGTCCACTCACTCCCCAAGTGACTGGATGCCCCATTTTGCCTGATTTTTTAGGGGGACCTCTCATCCTGGTTTATACCTGTGGTCTTGGCCACAATGATCAATTATCAATAACTCCCCCTTTTGTCTCCAAACGTCTGGGAAATAAGTTATATGGTCACCTTGTTAATTCTAGTTCAGTTTCCTCTAATACGATAGTTTTTTTTGGGGGGGGGGGAGGCATTACATTTATAAAAGATTTTTGTACGAAGTGGGCTACATCTGAAAATGTATTGCTAATTGAATCCTATAGAGTTGCAAAAGAACGGTCATCGATTCACACTAATAACAACAAAAACCTCCCACCAAAACAACCTGTTTTCTGAACAGTTAGTTTTTGATAGGGAAATAGGGAGAACACTTCAAATCCCTTGAAGAAGAAAAATCTCTTTTGAGTTGCTAAGTTTCAAACTCCCTAACCAATCTCTAAATTCTAGAGGGAAATGAAATGGCTGGGCGGGAGGGAAGGGGAAGGAGCAAGGGACTATGGTAATCCACAAACTAGAAAATGAGTCTGAGTCACTGGGCTGTGTCGCAGGGATAATCCTCTGTGTAGACGGCTGCTTTTTCTAAATCAGCTCCACAGATTTTGCTGGTGCTCCAGGAATTAGCAAATCAATGCCATGTAAGATTTATCCTTCCAGAGCCACTCCTGGTGGGGAGACCTGTGGGGAGGGCTTCTCTTTGGCCAAAGATTAAAGCACCTCTGAACTTGCCATCTGAGAGTTTTGTTCTTATATGAAAACAAAACAAAACAAAACAAAACAAAACAAAACAAAACAAAACATACTTTGGTTTCTTTCTTTCTTTCTTTTTTTTCTTTCTTTCTTCTGTTCAACTCCATCTTTCTCAGACTGGTTTTTAAAGGCAGGAATGTACCCTCACCCCTTCCCCCCTGCACATGCGTGATCTTGCTCTTTGCACGGAACCACTGCTTCATTGTGATGCAAGTGACTGGCACCAAAAGTCGAATTTGAAAATGTGTCGCTGGAGGTGTCTAACTGCAGCCCAGCTCGGGTGATTCAACAAGCAGAGCAGCAGACTGAGAATTTCCGGGGTTGTTCATTGTATTTGCTCTTTCCCCGGGCAGATTCTGTGTGATTTTTGTCCAAGTCAACACCTTTCAGATCCTCAGCTTTGCCACTTGCAGAGACCGATGGCAAATGAGGCGGTGCAACTGAGCAAGCTAAAAAAAGAAGCGAACGCTAACTTGAAATCTAGGCAGTTCCTCCCTCACAGGCTATGTTGAGATCAAGTATCTGTCTCCAATGGGAGGGGGCGCGTCTCGTCAGGTCCAACTTTGGCCCTTGCTGTCACTTTAAACGGAATCAGACTGTGTGAATTTAGGAAATGAGCAGCAAGAGGAATTCCCTTCTCTTTCCCATTTTTTATTCGCCAGAGGAACAGGTGCAGTGGGTTTTGAGTTAAATGCAGATTTTCTAAGAGAGACAACCGTATGAGAAAATTTAACATTGAGCTGGTGCAAAACAGTGTCAGTGCTATTTTGCTATATGGGTGACAGAGAAAACACACTAGGAGAAAGTACTTTTAGTGAAATGTAGCTGAAAGGCTGCTTTCAGAGCATTTAGGATTCTCAGATATCAGCTTGGACAATGCGGGCCAAATGGTAGCAGCCCCCGGTCAGATTATCCAGTGGATGTCACTAAGTTAGTTGTTCTCGGATGTTAGGCGTTCTCGGTAAGTTATTACTTATTTACCTGTAAAAGGCAGATATACATTTGCTTCTTAAATTCAGGATCTTGGGGCGCCTGGGTGGCTCGGGTCATGATCTCACAGTTCGTGGTTCAAGCCCCGCGTCAGGCTCTATGCTGACAGATCAGAGCCTGGAGCCTTCTTCAGATTCTGTGTCTCCCTCTCTCTCTGCCCCTCCCCTGCTCATGCTCTGTCTCTCTCTGTCTCAAAAATAAATAAAAACATTAAATTTTTTTTTTAAATTAAGGATCTTTCTGTTCTTCTTTTCCTTCCTTTACATAAAATCAGGAAAGGGAAAAAGCCTCCCTCTCCTATTTCCTGGGCCAGAGCAATCAGTGGCCATCAAGAAGCCATCCTACATATAATGTGGTTAGAGATGCGGTCTAATGCCCCAGTTATCCAGTTAGTAAGGTGGGGCTTTGGTTAGCGGAGTCAGAGAAGTGGTAATCTGATTAGCCAGTTGCTTTCTGAGGCTGTTGGTTAAAATAGTGGCTGTCAAATTGAGTGGGAGCAGTTTTGGTAGGTGTGGCTTAGCTTCAGACAGACTGTAGGAATCTACTGCTTCCAAAAGGTCTCCTTTAGAACTTTCTCCTAAAAGAGAATGTCCTTCAGCCTGTAGATAGTCTTATCAACCCATCCGACTTCCTCTGTCTTTTCCTGTAACCATGTCAGAGATCGCCAGATGGCTATGGGCCAAATTCCTGATTAGTCCATTTGTTCATATCTTTGAGGGCCAATCTAATTTCTCTTTCTGCTGAGTTTTACACCTAGAAGGATCAGAGTCTGAGAGTTTTGTTCTTGCAGTTGATGGGGGTGCCAAAGACCTGCACAGTATGGCATGTGGTTATTTCCTCCGGCCTCCAGGCATAGAAGAAACTATTGCACTAAGGGGGATTTTGTTTTAAATGCTGGAAGCCAATGACCATGATACCGAGAGGTGGCTGAACTGTGCAGAGAGTGAAGTTACCTTGACCTTTCTTCTCCGTTTTCATCCCTCTTCTGACCCTGCCCAGAAACCTGCTCTTCCTCTTCTGGTTTTCCCTTTTCTGGTGTCTCATTCACACAGCGGTGGCACAATGGTGCTCTCTCCTCTTAGCCACCAGCCTTCTAGCGTTGGGTCCCTGGGGGTTCTTTAAGGGAGGGAACACTCTGGGGGCATAGAGGGGTTTCTATTTGCTTCCTCCGGTAAACACTTCAGAACAATGCCCATTGTGCTTACCTGTAGGTTGGGATTGGTGCAAAGCTTCCTGAAACGGGAGGCAATTGGTTGTTTTTGGTTCATCTGCTCATCTGCTGCCACCTAGTGGTTCAGTCTCCTTTAGCGCCCTGTGTAAAGCGGAGGGCACATTATCAACAGTTCTGTATTGCCTTTTATCTCCCTCTTTTTTGTTTTTTCTGCCAGACCCCATTGTCCCCTTTTCTTACCTCTTTATCTTCTCATACACAAAAAGCTTCTTTTTTTTTTTTTTTAAACTCCCGGGTCAGGCAATCTGGAAATGAATGGCTGTCATAAAATGTTCTGAGAAACTTGGGATGCATTGACAGCTCTCCAGTTTCCCTCTCTTGGTGATGTGAAATGGGTGTCTTACTGCAGGGCTAGAATACGGTTGTTGCAGAGGTGAGGAGGGCTATTGCCATTCCAGGACTGCTCTGAATAGGCAGTTTCAGAGGTAAAATTTCTAGAGCTGCTCAGTTGTACATTTTCCAAAATTTCTTGCACAGTGAGTCTGGCGATAAATGATAGCTAAGCCTTATTGAGCAGTTACTACATGCCAGGCGTTGTTCCAAGTATGTTACACATGTTGCCTCTTTAATTTTCCTAATGACCCACTGAAACAGAGTCCCCACTAGATTCTAAGGTGGAGAAATTAAGGCATAAAATGTCAAGTAACTTGCTTGAGAGAACATATATAGTAAATGGGGAACTGGGGTTTATTCTCATGTTCTCAACTACCTTGCTTTGCTGCCTCTTCAAGACACAGATAACCTGAGCGCTAGGTACAGACAACAGGGACAAGAACGGGGCTGTGCACACATAAGACCTCCTCGAAGCACTTCCTTGGCCCTTATCTGGGACTTGAGGTGCAAGACGCACTGTGGTTGCTCACCGGGGTCCGAAAAGGAACTCTCCAACGTGCTGACTCCAAGGACTTGCTTCTAGCCCTGTCTCATTTCAGAGTCAGCACGTAAGGAAAAATAACCAAGTATGCAGCCAGAAGAAGTCTGAGAAGCCAACCAGAGAGCAGGCAGGCCTGGGTTCCAGGGGGGATTCTGCCCAGCAAGATAACTGCAAGTCTCCTTCTCTGCCTGAGTTTTTGTTTTCTCTCAGGCTATCCTTTTGTCCTTTGTTTGGAGGTGGCAAGAATGCCTGGAACCAGCACTTTGGATACCACTGCAAAAAGAAATCTGACACTGTCACACACTGCAAGGAACCAAACAGGAAGTTTATTTATGTTTTTCAAACCAGCTGAAACAACTAGCAACTTCCTCCTCCAAAGGTTTCCTTTTCTCCCACCTTCTCTGTGACAAGCCTGTGGAGAGGGCAGGTGTGGACGTGGGGACACGTTTAGAGGTGGGGTGAAAACAAAATGAAGGTGGGAGAAAGTACAAGGCAAGGTTAGCAACAGATCTGCTGACTCCGCCTCTGCCCACTCATCTTGCTGGCAGTTTGCAGAGACTGCAAGGTGTCAGAGGCTTGGGTCCGTTCAGTCAAGAGAAGAGTCCATGGTGTTGGTGGGGTGGCTGGGGAGGGGGGGCGGATAGGAACTCCTGATGAGCAGTCTCTTCAAAAAGGCAGGGCAGAGACAAGGATATGTGTCCTAAAGGAGGAAAAATATAGAAATTTGCTTTTATGATATGCAAAATAAAGAGGGTATAAAAGGGCACAGAGTAAAAAGTGTCTCCCTCCTACCCACAGTCATGCACTTTCTCTGTCTTTGGAGGCAACCAGTGTTATTGTCTCTGTCCTTCCAGGGATATCTTCTACACATAGAGGCAATTGGAGACTCCCCCTGCCCCCCCTTTTTAAAAATTTTTTTTTATGTTTATTTATTTTTGACAGAGACAGAGCATGAGCGGGGGAAAGGCAGAGAGAGAGGGAGACAGAATCTGAAGCAGGCTCCAGGCTCTGAGCTGGCAGCACAGAGCCTGATGTGCGGGGCTCAAATCCACAAGCCACAAGATCGTGACCTGAGCTGAAGCCGAACGCTCAACCAACTGAGCCACCCAGGCGCCCCTCCCCCTGCCCCCTTTTAAAAAAGTAATCTCTAGGGGCGTCCAGGTGGCTCAGTCGGTTAAGCACCTGACTTTGGCTCAGGTCACGATCTCCCAGTTTGTGGGTTTGAGCCCTGCGTCTGGCTCTGTGCTGACAGCTCAGAGCCTGGAGCCTGCTTCTGATTCTGTGTCTCTCTCTCTGTCTTCCCCTTCCCTGCTCATGCTCTGTCTCTCTGTCTCTCTCAAAAAAATCAGTAACATTAAAAACAATTAAAAATAAATAAAAAGTATTCTCCACACCCAACGTGGGGCTCAAACTCATGACCCTGAGATCAAGAGTCGCGTGCTGTACCTACTGAGCCAGCTAGATGCCCCTGGAGACTCCCTTTTTACACAAATGGAACAAATTAGTCTACCCTACTTTGCTGCTTTTTTTTTTTTTTACCCCCTTACCAACATTAGTGTAGAGAGCTTCCATTTCTTTTTTACTGTTGCATGGTATTTAATTCTATGAATGTGCTATAGTTACTTGGCTAGGTCTCTCCCAGACATTTAGGGCATTTCTGGTGGTTTGCTATTACAGACCACGTGTGTGTGTGTGTGTGTGTGTGTGTGTATTTTAAGATTTTATTTTTAAGTAATCTCTACACCTGATGTGAGGCTTGAACTCACAACCCCGAGATCAAGAGTCACATGCTGAACCGACTGGGCCAGCCAGGTGCCTCATGTGTCTATCCTTTTGTGCGTGTGCAAATGTAGCTATAGGATTAACTTCTAGATGTAGAATTGTTGAGTCAGAATGAGGAGATAAACGACAGTGTCATTAAATAAATGACAAAGCAAAGTAGAGTGAATCTGTTTAGATTTGACAGCAAAAGCCCAACTCTTCTGCATTCGTGGCCAGGAAATGAAGTCCTCAGCAGGAAAGTCATACAGTCAAACCTTGAGTGACAGGCCTGAGCTGGTGCTTTACGGTTGTACAAGGGCATCGCAGAGTAAGATCTATACTTATGTATCTCCCTAAATGAATCCATGCAGCCGCTGCTGCACACTAGAGTGGCCCTGGTCTGGAAGGTTCCAAGGACAGTTTGTGTGTCACTGTCACACAAGCTCCCATTTTAGGCCGGAAGATGGAGCTCGCGACACCATGCTAGCGTGGGTACCCTCCAGGGCCATCCTAAGTCTAAACAAAAGCCACGTGGTTCCAAAGCAACTCCTACTGCTACCCCCGCCCAAAGCAAGCACTCACTCCACTGTTTTAAATATGATGTGGTTCTTGCTCATAAAACACAAGCCATGTTCTTTATTACCTAAAAGTTAATTTGATTATGTTTCATGGGAATCCTCATACTGGAGTCCTAGTCTTGGCCAGTCATATTGTAATACGTGGGCATTTGGGGGAAATGGTGCTCTGGATTTGGGAACAGGGGGTAAAGAAACCCAGACCCAGTCTTGTGGCAGAAATTCCTAGTTGTTCCCCAATATGCATTCTCCCCTTTTAATTTATTAACAAATCCTCTCCCCACTTCACTTTTAAGCTGGACACAGGTTCTACCTAGAATAAGTCTTATCTCTCCAACTTCTGGCCAATGGAATGCAAGCAGGGGTGTGTGCGGCATCTGTGAAATGTCCTTAAAACAAGCGGTTGTGCCCTTCTTTCATTTTATCTTTCCTGCTGGGCAGGGTACAGACATGATAGCTGGAGCTGCGGCATTCGTCTTGGGCCGTGAGGTAAGCTTTAGAATGCTGGCCACACACAAGAGGAGCAAAAAAAGAAGATATCTGGGACCTGATACCTTGGATCATTAACCTCCAGATTTTTGCAGAAGAGAAAAATAAAATTTCTATGTCAATGAAATCATGAAGAAAAGCCACTTCACTGGCAATTCTTATTCTTCCCAGAGAAATGACGGCATGGCCAACAGACTCCTTGGCAATAGTTCTGATACCTGGGCTTCATCTTTCTTCCATCTCAAAGGCAGTGGTGAGATACTCCTTTGGAACAATCCCAATGAGGCTGTTCAGTTCTCCTACCCACCAGCCATACATGTTATACTCCTGAAACAGGAAAAGAGGATGGTTTCAGCTGGAATTTGGTCACGTTTCTGTTCATCTTTTATAGTGATTGCACGGGACACAATGTTGCGTGATTTCTTTGTCGACACTATCAGTCTGACTTGTACTGGCACCATGGACCCTTCTTGGGTCCATGATGGGATTATTATCCCATCAGGGATTATCCTCTGATGAGATTATTAAATTTAAAAAAATCATCTAGAGAAAGAAAGCAAACCCTTCATTTTGTTATCTTCCTGTTAACAATGTAAACCTCGTATAGGAAATGCCATTGCATTGTAAAGAGCATGTCTTTTACGAAGCAGAGTGGATTGGCTTCTTCTGAGAAAGTCGGGCACGTCCGAAATGCCAGAGCACTAAAGATATTCAGGGAATCAGGTCACAGTTCAAATCAATAATATTTACCACGCATCTTCCATGTGCAAAGTGCTGTTTGAGTTCCCATGAGGTATGTAATGATGGATCAGAGCGTTGCTTGCTCCCCAGGAGCTTATAGCATATAGAGTAATGGGCTTTGGAGTCAGACAGACTGGGATCTAATCCCCACTTGGTCATTTTGTAGCCATGTGACCTTATGTTCTCCTAGCTTACGCTTCCTCTTCTGTAAGAGCAGGGATAATATCTCTCCCCTCTTGTTGTGGGAGTATAATCGTCTGATACACAGTAGGTGCTCTAAACATTAGATTCTTCTCCAGGAAGAGGTGGGAGGTTGATAGTACCTCAGTAATGACAGGCAGGACATAAGGGCTCCAGAGAGGGGCAAATAAGAGAGGGAATGAAAGGGTTTAAGAGAAGGGGCAGTCACAGGGCTGGGAGTGGAGCATCTTGAATACAGAAGAGCTTCTCCAAAAGCACAGTGGGTGTTAAACATTATGGGAGTACTTCTGAAAGCACCAGAAAATATTTTCTTTTCTTTTGATGGAAGTAAAATTTAGGAATATATAGGCAATATCTTGCATTCTGGTTCAGTTGGCTTTGGGGTACCATGAAGCTACCTGTCTGCTTTTTGCACCCTTGGCTGTTGAATTCTACTAGGAAAAGAAACGAAAAGAAAGAAAGAAAACCAGGTTGGTGACACAATAAAATTCCAGGATAACTGGGCATCTTTCTGTTTCTTTTTTGATAGAGTATCTCCCCACCTCCACCTCTGCCTCCCCTCTCCTTTTCAGCGGATGACCTTTTTCCCACCTTCAAAAAGGAAAGAGAACCTGTCAGATGTGTCAACTTTCAGCCACCAAAGAGGAACTAACCTGTACTGACAACCATCCCTCTTTACCATTGAAGTGGAGGACGTATCCCTCCTCTGGTTTAAAGACTCTCTCCCCACGTGTGCTTGGGTTTAAGACTATCCCTCGCTACGTGCCGTTGTAACTCTTCCACTTTCTTTATTTCTCAGAGATGAGATTCTGTGGAGTCCGACCTCGGCCTCTATTGTAAATGGCTCCTTCCATCAGCACAAAATGTGTTCAAGTTTCTTTTGTCGTTGAAAACACTTATTTTTTAATATTTTTAAAAGCTGAGTTTTCTTTATCTTTTTAAAAAATATTCATTTATTTATTTTTGAGAGAGAGAAAGAGAGAGTGAGAGCGAGAGAGGCAGAAGGAGGGGCGGAGAGAGAGGGAGACAGAGAATTCCAAGCAAGCTCCACGCTGTCAGCACAGACAGCGTGGGGCCCGAACTCATAAACCATGAGATCATGACCCAAGCCGAAATCAAGAGTCAGAGGCCCAATCGACTGAGCCACCCAGGCCCCCCTGAAAACACTTATTAAATAGTTCCCACCACATGTCCACTTCCCATTTCTTTTTTTCTTTTTTTTTTTAAACATTTATTTTTGAGATAGAGACACAGAGTGTGAGCAGGGGAGGGGGAAGAAATAGAGTGGGGGAAACACAGAATCCGAAGCAGGCTCCAGGTTCTGAGTTGTCAGCACAGAGCCCCACACGGGGCTCAAACCCACAAACTGCGAGATCATGACCTGCGCCGAAGTCGGACGCCTAACCGACTGAGCCACCCAGGTGCCCCATCAACTTCCCATTTCTACTAGCCTATGCCAACTGCTAATTCACAGTCACACTTACTGAAAGGGTTGACTTCCCTTTCTACCCCAAGTTCTTGCTTTCTATTCCATCTCCAAGCCACTCTTCTCGGGCTTCTGCTTCTATCACTCCACTTACGCATTTTGTCCGTGGTCGCCTACAACCTCCTTAATTGCTCAGACTGGATGGTACTTCTCAGTCCTTAACTTACTTGATCTTTCAGCAGTCCTGGCACCATGGACCCTTCTTGAGGCATTTTCTTCTCTTAGGTTCTATGATAATTACACTCTCCTGGCTTCCCGCTTACCTCTGGTTGCTTCTTCTCGTTCTCCTTTGCAAGCCCATCTTTCTCTACCCCTCCTTTCAATATGGTTGTTTCCAGGGTTCTGTCCTGGCCCTCTCCTGACTTAACTGCACTTTCCCTGAGCAACCTTATATACGTCCATGCTTTAGCTGCCACGTGAATGACTCACAACAATAGCTCCAGCCCAGATCCAAGTGTTGGATCCTAATACCCAACTGCGTATCTATTAAGCTGCTCAAACTCAACATATCCTAAATGTAACCCCTCATCCTGCTTCTATCTCCATTCCCACCCCCAAACTATCTTTACTTCCTGTGTCCTCTATCTCAGTGAGTGGTAGCACCATGCACTCAGTTAATTAAGCCAGAAAACCAAGAGTCATTTCCAATTTCACCCGCCTCTTCCAGTCAGTCCTTGAGTTCTGCAGATTCTTTTCAAAGCATTACTGGAATCCACGCACTTCTCTCCATTCCCGTTGCCGATACCCTAGTCATGTCACTGTCATCTTTCACGAGGACTACCGAAACAACCCCCCCCACACTGGTTTCTGTATCTCCGTTCTTGCCCCTCCAATCTTGTCTTCATTCTGCAGCCAGACTCATTTGAATGCACATTGATAATATCAGTGCTCTGTTGAAGCCTTTAAGTGGCTTCCCAATGCCTTTTGTCAACGTCTTGACAAGGTGGACGAGGCCGTGCGTGACCTGGTCCCATCGACTGCTCAGCATTGCCGTACACCCCCTAAATCCTTAGTAAAACAGACTTTGTCTCACTATTCCCATGGGCCACAGGCTCTCTTATCTTGGAGCCTGTCCTCTGTCTGTTTAGCCTCTCCTGCCCTCCTCCCTGTCATGGGGCTCCCTCCTAAGCAGCCTTCAGATCTCAATTCCTGGGTTGCTCTAGACTCTCTAGAAGCCTCTCTTTGAAACTCTCTGTGTGGGGGCCCCAGCTCTGTGGTCCACAGTACTGTGCCCTGTGCTTCCCCGGAAATGAGTTCATCACCCTGCCTTGTATCAGCCTGCCTTTGTCTCAGAGCCAGTCACTAGCTGGAAAGTTCTGTGAGAGCTGGGACCTTGTTGGTTTTGTTTGCTGTTGCACTCCCAGCACTCAGCATGGTACCCGGCACAGAATGGGGCCAAAAAATACTTGTTCAACGAGGTTATGAAGAAATGAGGGGAGCATTGGGACTTATTCTTTCAGTTGAGCAGATTTAGTTACAACTAACTCCAAGATATTCCCCTGGTGACTAGACTGGTTGTGGCAGGAAGAGAGCAACTGCCTTTGGAGACACTTTCCCCAAATGGCTCCCTAAATACCACGAGGAGAGTCTCAAATGCCACAACAAGTGAGACTGAGTTGATCCTAAGAAGAACAGGGAATTAGCTTTTGAAAACCAGTCTTTTTTGAAAAAAATTTTTCTGGGGCGCCTGGGTGGCTCAGTCGGTGAAGCGTCCGACTTCGGCTCAGGTCACGATCTTGCGGTCCGTGAGTTCGAGCCCCGCGTCGGGCTCTGGGCTGACAGCTCAGAGCCTGGAGCCTGTTTCTGATTCTGTGTCTCCCTCTCTCTCTGCCCCTTTCCTGTTCATGCTCTGTCTCTCTCTGTCTCAAAAATAAATAAACGTTAAAAAAAAAATTTAAAACAAAATAAAAAAAAATAAAAAAATTTTTCTAATGTTTATTTTTGAGAGAGAGAGACACACACACACACAGAGAGACAGAGAGAGACAGAATATGAGTGGGGGAGGGGCAGAGAGCAAGGGAGACACAGCATCTGAAGCAGGCTCTGAGCTGTCAGCACAGAGCCTGATGCAGGGCTTGAACTCACAAACCATGAGATCATGACCTGAGCTTAAGTTGGACGCTCAACCGATTGAGCCGCCCGGGCGCCCCTGAAAGCCAGTTTTAAATAAATGAATGTGTCTACCACCCAGCACGCCGTCTCCCCACGCCTTCTCATTCCCTTCGTCCCCCAGGCCAGCTTCTCCCTACTGTCCGCGCTGCCTTGTGGGAAATTACCCAGAGCT
Organism: Felis catus; assembly: GCF_018350175.1. NCBI lineage: Eukaryota > Metazoa > Chordata > Mammalia > Carnivora > Felidae > Felis > Felis catus. The sequence goes on along the minus strand of NC_058381.1, from coordinate 37,081,285 downwards.
CCTTAGCCTCTGCCTGTCAGGACAATTTAAGCTCCTCTCCGTACAAGTTATGTTACTGTCCGTTTTCCAACACTAAAGTTAGGGCAGTTTCCGCCTGATGTTTTCTTGTAGTGTTGCCTTTTGTTTAGCGTGTTGCTGGAACACCATTTCCAATAAAGCCTTGCTGTGAAGGGAAACACATATTCTGTCTTCCTCTCTCACTGTAACTCACAAAAACCCTAGCTTTACTCTTCCGCCTCCTCACAGGCAGAGGGTGGGCACAATGTTGTTTGACAGTCTTCTGCTCGAAGTCAACTTTCTGAAACATGTGTGAAGTGTGGTCTTCCACCTGCCACATGGTGTCGTCTTCATCACCTGAGGGGCTCAGATCGGGCATTCCCTTCCTAGGGATGGGTCAAGACACCTGACTCTGACTCCTGCTTCATTGCATCTGCCTTTGGCCATAATGCCAGGAGCAGGGACTAAGCCTTGGGAAGGCGCTCTCTGCCAGCTCGAAGAGGGTGCAAACAGGGAGCAGATGAGCCTCAGCAGGACACCTGCTAAGGCCAGGCTCCCAGTCGGCGGGCTCTCGCTCGAGGGGAGCACTGACCCTGCCGACCGCAGATGTAGTAGCCTTACCACAGCGGTGAGACCCGCAATGAGTGAAATCAACTCTTTGCCCTTCAAAACAAAAGAGCAGGCAGAGCGTAAGGAGGATGGCACCATCTCAGAGACCATAAGCATCCTGCTGTGGGAGCCTAGGAGCTTAATCAAAGCACCTACAGGTCTTGGGATCTGACTGGCTTTTCCAGATTTCATCCCTTGGTTGGAGACGCAAAAAGGGCTGCAGGGCCTGAGATGTTTAAAGCATGAATGGAAAATTTCTAGCCTTCTCTTCCGCTACCACCCCCCATGCATTGCCCCAGCCCAGTCTGAACACCACGAGGTATTTTAAAATAATTTCTACTTTGATGAATTGCTGGGGAGTCCACAATTGCTCATAATCAAAGGGAGAAAAATGCAGATGAGATCCGGCCGAGAACTATCACCACCAAACGTTCATTTCACTGCACAGTGCCAAAAAGAATTAAAACAACATTAAACTCACAGCAATCATGTTTAAGCCCTCGTTTCCAAGTGCCAAATTGCACCACTCTGGATCATACAGATGTTCGTTAATTATGCTAATTTTTATTAAACTATTAAAATGGAGAGAGTACTGGCTCAGCCAGGCAGACCCCGGCTCTGAATGAACTCTGCTCTTGTCTAGAGGTGCTAATTTACTGCATTTTTATGAAGTTGCTGATCCTTGGATTTTAGTTTTGAGAGGGGAGAGAGAACTGAATTCTTGGGATCAACGTTTTCAATGAAGTTTGACTTCTTGTGCCCAGATGTTTTGAAAAACCAGAAAAAGTGCTGAGATGCTCCCGGGAGACCTAAAATCCTCAACGCGGAAGTGTTTCTACCTCCAAGGTGGGGATATGTGGTCATGATGTTAAGGAATCAAAACTGTACAGGCTCCTCAGTCCTTAACTCTATATACATCATGTATGGTAGAGCTAAGAGGTTAATTACACAAAATTGTTAACTGAAGATGCTTTAGATAAGAAGATAAAAAGCTTTTTTTTTTTAAAAAGAGGAAACAAGCCCTTAACATAGGCGCTTGCTTGTCGTCACAAAGTCTTTTTAGAAGCTTTTCACTCAAAAATAGTACGACGTGTGGTTTGTTCTCATCATTATTATCTTGAGGCTTGATTAAATATCCGTTTCCCTCAACACCAACCCTGTCCCACCTCCTTGAACTCCCCAAATGAAGGGATCTTAAAAGGAAAGGTTGGTTATTTGGACTCCCTCATCTGGCTGGACAAGCTATTGGCCTAGATGAGCAGAACATTGAGTGAACTTGAAATAGACACAGCGCTCACCATCAGCAACAATCAGAAGTGTTTATGGGGGATTGCACACTGCCATAAAAGGATTTATGCTGCTAATCTCCATCAACAAGGAAAAAAAACCCCAACCCTACCAAACCTGCCATAAAAGGAACAGCAAATTCTATAAACAAAAAGCAGTATGGCCACCAACCACGGGCACGTTGCACAGCTTGACTCTGCCTCCAGTGGTTTCCTATTGCTGTTTATGGTTTCAAGACTATCATGGACCTCCTCAGCGCTCCTCCTGTCACAGGGCCCTGAGTCCCTGTGTGGTGCTGCAAATACCCTGTCAGTAGGTGTCAGGGGATATCAGGGGGAAAACCAGCAGGCGCCTATCATAAGCCTTAAAAGAGATTAAATACCCCTACTCCATGATTGCTACATTTTAATTTCTCTCCTCCCTGCTGGTTCCTATTTGTATAAGCTCTTCCATGGCTCCCCTGGAGTAGCACAGACATGACCTGGAATGACCATCCTGTCTTGGGATAAGAATTCAATTTCTAGGCTCAGTGAATCCTAGGCTGTTCCAACAAAAGGAAAGCACCACCCTCTAGGGCACAGATTCTTAAAATGGAGTCTGCGAACCCCTGGCCTGTCCACGGATGGACACGAAAGGATCTTTGAGTTCCTTGAAATTGGTGTAAAATTGTGTGTGCACGTGTACATGTGTCTTGTCCCTGGGGTGAGGTCCAGAACTTCTGTCAGATGCTCGAAGGGTTTGTGAACCCTCTACAGTTTATGAACCAGTGCTCTTGGGGGAAAATAACAATGATCTCTCTGGCCTGGATCGGCACTTTGGCCCAGTGTGGCCATCTCCATCCACCCTCTCCCCAGCCTCCGCGTTTAAAAACACAGCGAAAGGAAATCAGGAATCCTTGTTCCTGCCATGCTGGCTTTCCTAGGCTTCAGCCTTCCAGCTGCAGAAGAGTCTGCTCCTTCTTCTAAGGCTGACCAGGCTTGCTCATTCCTTCTAAGGCACCGTCTTTCTCTCTCTTTTTTCTTTTATTATTGACATATACTTGATGTACAATGTTATATTACTTTCAGGTGTACCACTAAGGCCCCATCCCTTTAACTGTGACTTAAAAGTTGTGCTGTCTTCTCATGGCTCTTGTTCAAAGCCACATGACGGCTTTGGGAACAAGCCGCTTGACACTGTCTACCCTGAGAATGCTCCTAACAGAGATGTTCTCTGTTCACCCTGAGTTGGGCTTCGATAAGCCTCCGTGGAACAAGATTCCCGGAAAATGTCTCACATTTTGTTCTTTTAACCATCAAAGTTCACTGTATCAGCGCTTGTAAATAAGACGATTCCTCTTCAAGAGAACAATCAGTCAGCTCCTAACATGAGAGATCGATAGGTGCCTGATATATGTATGGGAAGGGCCAATGAATCACAGAATTATTGGTTTATGATTGCTTATTTCTTTTATCAGTGGTTCTGCATCTGACATCATCATAAGTAAAGATGGGAAATTCGAATTCCTAAGCAGAGTAGATTGTAATATCCCATGGTCAGCCAAAAACATCGTATTTTTACTCTTGGGTTGGCCCTCAGTTTCTCTACTCCTTAAATCCAGCTTTGGAAATTTAATGCTTTCTGAGGATGTCATAAATTATTAAATAAATTGAGGGCTCTAACTCAGCGCCCTTCCAACTGCTGAGGAGAGCAAGGCGGGGGACAGGGATCGTTCACCAAAGACAAGCAGGTGCCTGCTTTGCAGCATAAGAGGTTTTGTGGAGACATTTTACAGAAGGAAAAAGGAAGTGGTCAGTCGGGTGGACGGTGGATTCGTGATGTTGGAAGCTGTCAGAGGACTGACTGGAGCGCTCAGCGTTCCGCTGAAACCTTGGGTAGCTTGGCTGCCTCCCTGGGCTGTTTCAAACCATGGTTTAAGTTCTTGGCAGTCACTTTCTCTTTTTTCCATTATTCAGGGTTTTGGTCTATAAATCAGAATAAGAATGAATTGTTAAATTTGTCTCATTTGAGCCAGTTTTATTTATTATTACATTTCAGGGAACTTGCTAACCTGGAGGTTGATGGGCCTGGACTGGGGAGGAGGGAAAGGTATGTGACAGTGTGAGAAAGGGGGCCCGGAAAGGCTGGGTGGTCAGCAACAGCAGGTGGGGGGGGGGCGCATGGTGACAACTGTACAGCTAAGAGTTGGTGTTCTGGGGAGGGCTGTGTCAGCTAGATGGAGGGTTCGAGAGCCCTGGAAGGCAAAGGGGGAAATTCAGCCTCAAGTCTGGAGCTCATGTCCTAAAACTGGGTGTGAGTGGATAATGATCACGTTGAGGCCAGGCTGGTATGCAGGACCCGCGCACAGACCGGACATTGTTGGTGATGACGGTGTGAGCAAAACACAGACTGTGCACGGCAGAAAAATCATAAGCCGTGAAGGAAAGAGGGAAGGCGGGAAGAGAAATGAGAGGAAGACACACACGACTTGAACTTTGCCTGAAAGAGAGAGGAAGGATAAAGGGAAGGTAAACACTCCGCAGATGGGAGCAAACAAGGCGCCAAGTGCAGAATTCAGGAACAATAGAGACGGCAGCATTTCGGCGCTGATAGAATTGTGATACCATGTGAGACCGGCGTATTAATATGTATTCCATAAACTGTGCGGCTCGCAGCTCTGCACCGCTCTGTTTTGCTCTGACCGCAGTACCAGCCTCAGGCACCACAACACAATTTGGAAACAATGTGACGGAAATGTTTAATCTGCTCGGCCCATCTGTGCTGCGTATTTCTCCAGATCTCCCTGAGAGAGGCGCCTTGAATCTCCACATTGCCTTTAATATTCTCCTAAATCACCTCCCCACTGCACTTCAAGGGCCATTGCTACAATATCACAGGTTCATCTAAAGTGCAATGGGGAGGGGGGGGGGCAGGGGGAGAGGCGCAGGCCAGGATATTTTTTATTTTAAAATAATTTCCAGAGATCGTCTTTTCTGCTTCCTTAAAAAAAAAAAAGAAGAAAAAGAAGAAGAAACGTTATTCTACGATTGCCGTAAGGTTATTGAGGTTGTTTGGTACAAAACAGGGTAGGATAGAGTGGAATCATTCTCCAAAGAATTATTTTTATTAATCTTGATTCCCTCAATTGGACTTGGAAGGGGGGCGAGCAGATGCTTGTTTTCTCTTATCTCTTTTTCTCGCACCTTGCGAGGGTGATGTGCCCATTTGGGGCTGGTGCCTTCTCTGCTTTATGCTTAACTCTGCCCTGCTCCACACAAAGCCATCTTGTTCAGGATAGGTATGCTCTCGGTCCCTGGTCAACTAAATGCCCTCACCAGAAAGGGACGCTGTCTGTATTATTAATTTCAGCTTAAAAGCTTAGGTTTTCTCTCTTAAAGTACAGATGTTGAGCATCAGATTTCTGCCTTTGCCCCACTTGATTCTGCCAGATTCAGTGACTTGGGGGAGGATGTAGGAAGCTGGGGTAGGTTTCGGAGAAAGAGGGGATGATAAGTCACCATGTTCCAGACCTTAGACAAATGAAGGAGAGTTGCACATCACCAAGAAAATTAGGATTCCTTTTGCTTTGTGAATTAAAGAAATGAATAATTTAATCCTCAAGATTGTTCCGGCGAGGGAAAGGCAACGTCCCAGTTGCGGAGCCCTACAGCCTGTCGGTGTGTTACATCATCTGCACACATAGGCGTTTCCATGACAACCGCTTATAGCTTCATTTCCTGGATCCCTCTAGGGGGTGTCACAGCCAGATCCACCTGCTTTTCACCCTACCCTCGGTGGGGTCATGGTAAGGTCGCCAGAATAAATGAACGCGGGTACTAATGATCTGTTTACTGCTGTTTATGCTCTGTGTGTGTCAGGGGCACGCACATTTAGAGAGCTCATTATGGTTGCAATTAGAATGCACCATCGCTAGATATTTAACTCCTTTTTCTTTTAAATTAGCATTTTAATAACATTCTTTGAGCAGAGAAACAAAATGACCATTTTTCACGGACAAACTTCTAGCTGTAGGTGCAACTTTAATGGCAAAGTTGTGAAGGGGAAAGAAGGGAGGGGAAAAAAAAGGCCATTTTTACTACTTTCACCCTCCTCCTTACCAAAAGGATATTTTTATTTGCTTTCTAACACACTCAATTTCCTAAATTTGTTTTGAATCCAATTATTTTGGGTGGTTGAAAGTACCGCACTCTTGTTGGACGGAAATTAGCAGCGATTGAAATTAACTTTCTATGTGACCTGTGAAAGGGGCTAAAATAATTACAAGTGTGTATAAGAAACACTCTCTCCAAAAGACCTTTGCTGTAGGATCAGGCTGTGATCCGAGGATACCATTATTGGAATATCTTTACACAGCAATTGCAAGGGCTATTTTCTTTAAAAAGGTGATTGCAACGATTATTTCTGTTTTAAAATTCTTAGTATTGTCTTATAGAGGATAAATGATGACAAAAACTTGTCGTTAGACGGAGGATAAGTAAGCAGCAGAAAGAATGAAAATAACAGCACGGCGTCATTTGCCCTTTAAAAATGGTGAGGTCTTGAAGCACCAAAAAGCAAGAGAGAGAGAGAACAGGAAAGATACAACGCAGAGACCTTGCCTGGCTCAGAATGTTCCATAAGGCACTGCGTTTTAGGAATCGGCCAGCACCTTTGCTAGGTGTTTACGGATGCTCTGTTTGTGGAAAGTACAGTGAAAAATAACAATTTGAATGTTTCGATTATCTTTCCCAGTCCGTTCCATTTTCGTTATTTATTTCCTATAAATCGGGACCTTGCTGAACATAATTCTACAGACAAGGAGGTGGATGGGACAGCCAATGTGAACGAGGAGATAGATGGTGGGTGCGTGTAAGATAGATGCTATGCGTTTATGAAAAGGAGCAGTATGTCTGCATGTGAACATTCACAAAGTAGAGCAAGCAAGCGTGTAAACTATAATGGGTATTTATAGGTGGGAAAAAAGGTGCAAGGAAGATTGTATGGGAACAAGCGTACCGAGTCTGAAAAGGGGGTTGCTTTTTTCCTACCCTCTTGGAATCCACGTCCAAGTTCTGCTAAGATGTCCCATGCTTGCTGCGGCTCCAGTGAAAACTCAAGCCTTTCCATGACAACAGACGGGGGGCTCTCACAGCCAGAAGACTCAGGAGGTCAATAGTTGAAACGCAAGAGTTAGAAAGCGAGATCTTTATCGACATCAAAACAATCCCACTAAAAAACCCCAGAACGATAGGAGGAAAATATTTAAAGACACAGCAGGAAAAAAAAAAAAAAGAGCCTTTATAAAAATGCAGGTTTAAAAATGTTTATGCTGTTGTATCAGCCTAGTTGCACCTTAGAATCTGCCATTTCATAAATAAAATACGGATGGCATAGACTATAATTTGGTGATAGCTACCCCAGGACATATCTAGATGCACTTCTGTTATTTTAATTAAATACTGCATTATGGTTTGTGACAACTACATAGCTACAGCGTAAATGAATTCGGAATTAAAGTGTTACTTAGGCATCCAGTAATTTTTGTTTCATTCCTCAGTTTTACAAAGCAAATAGCTATAAAATCAAGATGTTTGTTCATTTACAGATGGAGCAGGATGGTTGTTGCTGGGTTTTTTTTCCCCCCCTCCTTAATCCTCATGCACAGAAAGAAGACAGAGCTCAGAGTCTGGCTCCCAACACTCATAGCTTATGAGCCACATCACAAAGAAAAACACATCCTCTTGACTATAATGTGAAATGCTGAATATTAATTGCTGGTATTATGCTTATCTTTCTAGCCGGGTTCTGTCTTTTAACAATTATTCTGATGGGCTGCAGTCTTGCACTGCCAGGAGATTTTTCTCCTTTGTTTAACAGTTAAAAACCTATTTGATTTGATTTTATTAAAAAAGAATCTTAAAGTTCACAATGTTCCTTGGAAGTTTTAGTATCTGGAACTCTTCCCAAATATAGAATATTAGTGGGAATAGTGGCAACAGAGAAACTGCCAAAGATTTTTGCTAAAAAAAAAATGTATATTTCTGCATCTAAATGAAAAAAAAATATTTTTCATTCTGGCAATATTAATGTTTCCTTAATGAAACCGGAGAGGGCATTACAATTTGATATAATCAATTGGTTAGTTTAAATGTCACTTCACTAGCAAAATCATGAGAAAGGTTCAGAGTATTCTCATCTAACAGGCACAGAATTTTCACTCAAAATTAATATGGTAGAGTAAAAGGATTTTTGCTCAAATCTGAGGATTTAATTGTATCTTTAATGTGTCATATGTCAAGAAGAAAGTTTTTAAATAGCAAGTTTTCTGAAACCATTGTCTATTATTTCTCGTTTGAGGATCAATATAATCTTTTTATTAGCCCTTAAATACCATACGTCTGGCAGTGTCTGCTAATTCCAGCTTTTCTCTGTTCTCACCAATTGCCCCAAGCCCCCTCCCCCGCTAACTAATCCTATAAACTGCTTGGAAGTTACTGCCCTGTATGTTTGCAATGAGGTTATAATTGGCTTTTAATATTTTGCTAGTTGGGTGGGAGAGCTGGATCCATACACTACCAAGAAATGCTGGCAGGCAGAGGTTTGGGGAGGCTGAGCTCCTTTTGAGAAAATAATTACACAGAAACAAAGCTTTTGTGACTCCTTTTAAATAGAGCATCTCACCGAAATGTCATCCAGCCTCTTTGGCAGATTAGTGAGGAGTTTATTACTAAATCTCTGTCTAATAAACGTGCAGTTGACTCTGGAGGAGCCGCTTGTTATAATACTGGCAGTGGGAAATGGAGAGAATGTCACAGTTAAAGACACAAATTTTCCCCATAATATATTCGAATGGAAACCTCTGAATCCAATACTACATGGGCATATCTAATAAATTCACAATATTTCAGTCTCAACAGCCTTCACCGGTTAGTTTTAAAGATTTATGTGGTAAAAAATTACTCAGTGATGAATATGGTTTATTCTGTGCAGTATTGGAGGTATAAGGAATTAAACTACCGTCTTTAACAGTGAATTTATTATTACCTCTGTCAAAAGACGAAGCCTTTAACAGCATTTGTTATAAATTCACTGCAAAATAAATGGCTGGAATTTTTTTGCACTGGAGCTGGTAAAGCATCGGGCGATTCTGAGCATTAACCTAACCCTGCCATGGCTTATATGGTTCCAGGTAAACATTTCTGTCTGGGCCTCATAGTTAATTATCTGATTTGGGACTTTCCACCTGACTGAAAGGTGTGTGTGTGTGTGTGTGTGTGTGTGTGTGTGTGTAGAAAGTGAAGGCTCCTGTCCAGGACAACAGTTTTAGAGTAAGGAGGGTAAAGTGGAAAATGCCAATCTTACTCTCTTTAAAAAAACGGGTTTTACAATAAATGGCCAGAGTTTGGAGGATAGGGTTGATATGCAATTGGGGCTCTTGTTAGTAGGTTTATATGCATGCATATGCACACACACACACACACACACACACACAGAGGCATCCTCTCCCTTTTGTCCTCTCTTGGAATGGGTGTCCCCTCATTTATAAAAATTACCTGGAAGGAATGAGGCTGCCAGGGTTTGTTCTAGACGATTGGTTCCTGTCTGGGGGAAAGGAATGGCCTCTACTGAATCTGACCGGTGTATGACCGTTGCCTTCCAGCTGACCCCAAATCCCATTCCCATCCTCCTGACTCTATAGACTCCCATTGGGGTTATTAATGAGAGAAAACACCACCATCATCATCATCTTCGTCATCACAGCACAGTGTGGACCTGCTTGTTAACATGAAATGGGGTGGTGGGGACAGGTTCTGCTTCTCTTTCGTATCATCATAAATAAGAAAAGATATTTTCCGATGGTATCCCCCTCACTCGCCCCCTTTGGTTGGGTCAGAGGTGAATAATTGCTCTTTGACAGGCATTGATCAGTTTCATCACACTGTTTGGGCAGCCTGTGCCCCAGGCCTATATTCTCCCCACTTACTACCCCTGCATTACCTCCCAAATAACCCGCCCATCCCCCCACTCAGCCAGGCTGAGGGTAATGGTGCCTGAGGAAGTCCAAAATGGACACTAGATGTCACCAAACACCTCCTTTCCCTCAGAGCCCTGAAATTTAAAAACCAAAAAAAAAAAAAAAAAAAAAAAAAAAAAAGAAACCCAACCCTTCATTTAAAGCAATTGAAGGAATTAACTTCTCTGTTTTTATGAGGCTTGTTGTCACATTCAACTAAGCACACTTAGAAGAGCAAGTACGGCTGCATTCAGATAATTTTTACAACATACAAATCTCTTCTGGAAGAGAGGGGGTCAAGGGAGGGGAAAAGGTCTACTCTCTTTAAGTAGTCCTTTGAGGGAGTGGGTGGAGAACACGGGGCTTTAAAAACCCTATTATAACAGACATAACACAGTCCAGGTGTGCCAGGAACAGACCCGCTGCATCCAGATTACAAGGAGCTGGGTTTGGAGCTAGGATCCAGCCTAATTTTATCAACGTTTATTCATTTTTGGGACAGAGAGAGACAGAGCATGAACGGGGGATGGGCAGAGAGAGAGGGAGACACAGAATGGGAAACAGGCTCCAGGCTCTGAGCCATCAGCCCAGAGCCCGACGCGGGGCTCGAACTCACGGACCGCGAGATCGTGACCTGGCTGAAGTCGGACGCTTAACCGACTGCGCCACCCAGGCGCCCCACCAGCCTAATTTTAAGTAGCTTCAATCCCTCACTAGATGCTAAATGTCATTCAGGGCGACAAAGTCGGTCTATCCTCATCCTCATAAGGCCCAAAGCCTTTTGACAGCATCATGAGTGTGATGTTACACTTAACTTTGCCTGTAAGGCTGTTTCCATGTTAACAGCACTGGCAGAGAACACAACAAAAGCGTGGTGTGTTTGGTCCATGAGAACATCTTCCCACCCCAGCTAAGCCACCGTATAAATATAAACCTTCCGTGGTACCCAGCTGGTTGCTCCAAGGCCGATCGCCATGGGGTTAAGTAGTTGGGCAAATCTTTGAGGGGTCTAAGGCCAAGAACTGAGGCACAGCACATAAGCCCCAGAGATGTAGCCTACTGACTCAGTTTACCTTAAATAGAGGATCTCATTTAGGGACCTTGTCTCCTTTCTAGTCAATTGAGAAAGAGATTCTTTTTCTCTCTTTAATTTGCCCTTATCTGCTGGAGCATAGGAGGCTTAATTTTTTTTTTTTTTTAGATTTTATTTTTAAGTAATCTCTACACCCAATGTGGGGCTCAAACTCACAACCCTGAGATCAAGAGTCCTTCGCTCCACTGACTGAGCCAGCCAGGAGTCCCCAGGTGGGCTAATCTTTAAATGGGCGTTTACTGAAGTTCTCCCGCACAGCAGAACAAGCACCTTTAGTCCTTAAGAAAAAGGTTTTCCTAGTGAGAGACCTAGGAGCCAGTAAGAGAGTCACTTCTCTGAAAGTTGGGACTTGTGACTCATCTTATCCAAGTTGGGGCTTTGTACCTCCCTTTCTTCCACTTAAAATAAATACCCATAGCAGTGCTGGTCCACAGAAGGGTCTTAGGGTCTGCAGATAAAAGGAACTAAGCCAGGGCACAGCGTTACTGCACGGAGGGTGATTCAGCACCTGCCCTGTCATGCCTGGTGCCCAGGCTGAATGGATTTTTGGAGTACACCTGTTGTTGAACCCCTGCCAAGTACTGATGGCCACTAACCCCCAAATCACTTTTCCCCGCTGTTGATGTTTGGAATGTCAGACAGGACTGAGCAGCAGCCGGCGTGTATTTCAAACACAGCAGATGGATTTTTATATTAGCTCCTATTTCATGTTCAGGCAGAGCGACCGCCACACTAAAACCGCAGCCTCAATGCTGCCGAGTTTGCTTCTGTGAGATTAATTCTGTGAAATTAATTGGGACAAGATTGAAAAGGAAATTAAAATGCAGCTGAGTGAACAGGCCTTTCAAACACCTTTTTCCTGCTCTATTCAAACTTGAATTCTGCGGTGGTCGCAGGCATCGTGGGAAGTAATTTACGAGAGGCAGGCTCTCCGGAGCCATCGGTTACGTATGAGGAGACCTGCACAAGCGCCACAATCTGGAGCCACTGAAGAGCGCTAAACACCCCGCTGTGGCCTGAGCTGCGTCCCTGCAGCGGGTGGAAACGGAGCTCAGTTCTTGGACCAAAAAAAGCTGTTCGGAATATATCCGGGCCCAGAGAACATCCGCTGGACGCACAGATCGGCTTCGTTATTAAAATCTCCCTTCAATATATTTTAAGACCCAAATTGGAACTCGGTGGATTAAGTGGGCACGAAACTGCATGGGGCCTAGGAATGGATGGCTGTGTTAGGGGAGGTCAGCAGGGCTGCTACCTGCGCCCCGTTGGTTACTGTTTCAGAGCTTGGATATGTGGCTCTGGCCTCTCATCCAACGAGAAGTCTGAACAATCCATCAATTTTGTCAGTGACACAATCTCTCAGACCAGGAAAGGCTACGTGGGTTTCCGTGTAGGCCTCTGCACTAGATGGCTTTCTACTTCCAAGTAAGAAGGCTTTGTGCTTTTGAGTGTCTCTGTGAAGAGTTCTCGGTGGGACAGGCTACCTGGTTTTCCTCCCTCACTCCACCAATAATTTACTGAACGCCTAGTATGTACCCCGTATTGACCTCAGCAGTTTATTGTTAGCGGAAAAGAGATGAATGTAATAATAGTTGCCTTTTCCTAGATGCCAGGTACTTCTTGACACACACTCTCTAGGGCAAGCATCAGAACCCCTATGAACGGAAGTTATTCCCATTTTTACAGATGAGAAAGCTGAAGATAAGCAGGATTGAGTGACTTTGCTCAGGGTCACGTAAGTAACTCATCTGTTACTGACCAGCTTCCTTAAGAATAGGACAGGTGATGGGTATTTGGTATCTTTCTTACCCAGCCAGTCATCGTCTCTGGAAATTTTATTTTAAAAAGGACAAATAGCTCTCTTTCTGGGATCATTCTTGCCTAAAGACCCTAACAGTCTCTCCTGGCCCTAGTGTTCTAGGATTCAAGGTTGGGTCATGTTTGGGCAATTACTAACAATAGCAGATGCCCAGGAATAAAGCCCCCACCCCACCCCACTTCCTCATCCAGGGTCCACTGCCTGTTCTTAGCCTGTTCCCACCGTATTTCTTTTCTTTTTTTTTTTTTTTTTTAAATTTTTTCCCCCAACATTTATTTATTTTTGGGACAGAGAGAGACAGAGCATGAACGGGGGAGGGGCAGAGAGAGAGGGAGACACAGAATCGGAAACAGGCTCCAGGCTCTGAGCCATCAGCCCAGAGCCCGACGTGGGGCTCGAACTCACGGACCGCGAGATCGTGACCTGGCTGAAGTCGGAGGCTTAACCGACTGCGCCACCCAGGCGCCCCTCTTTTCTTTTTTAATATATCTTTTTTTTTAAGTTTATTTATTTTGAGAGAGAGAGAGAGAGAGAGCCATCAGGGGAGGTGCAGAGAGGGAGGGAGAGAGAGGATCCCAAGCCGGCTCCGCGCTGCCGGCTCAGAGCCCCACGCGGGGCTCAAACTCAGGAACTGTGAGAGCATGACCTGAGCCGAGACCAAGAGTTGGATGCTTAACTGACTGAGCCACCCAGGTGCCCCAACATATTTGTTTTATCATGCAAAGAGAGAGGGGAAAGCCAGAGGCATTTATGAGGGCCCAAAACAAAAGAGCTTATAATTGAAATTTTTAAGTTCGTTTAATCTGAATACATAATTAAAGCTAAATGCATTTTTGTGTGGGATTTCTTTAGCAGTTTTGCGGGATCTGTCTCATCATGTTTACAACAGGAATGCTTGAGGTGGAAGGAAACTTAGAGGTCACCCAACACAACTGCCTCACTTTACAGGTGAGGAAACTGGTCGAGGCAAGCTGAGCTGCCCCAGTTGTGTCTTGTCTGATGTTTCTTGGGGGAAATAGACTTCTCCAGGTTCCTAAACCAGCAGGCCTTTCTTCCCTTAACAAAGGTTTTTCGGTCAGAGAGAAAAGTAACACGTAGATGTCTGGATACCATTTTTCTGGACTAACCTCGACTTGAGTCAGTTCTTTTCCTCCAGGTGTGAGAGGCAGGTTGCAGAGGATAACTGATTCCAACAAATCAAGCCGGTTGGGGTTAAAGTGGAATGAATTTAGGATTCATATGAGACAAGAAAATTGCGGAGGTTAAGAGTTATTGAAGGTCTGAATAGACAAACAGCTAATGGTAGAGGGATCTCCTTTCCTATCTGTCTGAATTGTTTCATTTGTGCTTCTTAGAGGCAAGGGAATGGATTGGGTGGCCTTTTAAGGTTCCTTCCTGTCCAAGGGCTGTTATTGGGTTAGGTGATATAATAAAGGTAAATCCAATCCGAAATGTTCCCCAAGCCAACGTTAAGTTTATGAGGGAAACTCCAGTTGAGCTTCTAGCTTCTCATTTCCTCCTCTGACATGCAGGGATTAACAACATGGAGAAGGGAGGCAGCTGGTGTGGCTTTCGGGGGGAGAAATGCGCTACAACAATGGTAAGGGATGAAAATAGACTTACAACCGTCCAAAAGGTGGAGAAAGAAACCAGACAGAACCAGAACAGCGACGCAGTCTCCCTGAATCAAACTTTGATATATTAGCTTTCCCTGAGGGAGGAGGGGGAGGGGGATTGGTTAAAAAAACGGGTAGGGGAGGCTCTCCATGTTCTTTGGTATCTCTTAAAAATACAACAGCCGTGGTAACCGCAGACAGCTCTGTACTGCAGGGAAAGTCACCCCACAGCCCCTTCTAAATGGAGGAGAGGGACCCCCAGTGAGAAGCCATTAACAAAGGCAAAAAAGACATGCAAAACAAACAAAATAATCATGACCGAGAGAGAAGGCCAGCAGACAGTCTGGCTCTGTTCTCCCCCCTCCTCCTGCTGCAGGCACCTCAGACAATGTAAACAGTTAATTTGTTCACCTGCAGGCTCTGGGCAAACAGAGGCCTGGTCACACCTGAGTGGATAACTCGATTACCCCTGTAATGCCAGCGTGGTAATGTACACAAATTCTATTACAAGGCAAACCTTGCTTTCGGGCATTTGAAATACCAATCAGGCCAATGTCCACTCCCTTCTTTGCTTCCAATTTATTCTTGGTGTATTGGAGCTGCACCAGAATGGCACCAGGATAGCACTGAATTAGGGCTCTGGAAGAAATCACTAGAAGATTGTGATCTCAGTCAGCAGGGCTTGCAGGCTCCCTACTCTTCTGTAAAAGGTTGGGGTCTGAATTTGGTCCTCGTTCTAAGGGGACCGGTTGGAAACACTCAAAGGTACGTTAAGTCAGCCCAGTCTGTTTCCTAAGGCCCTTATGGTATATTTCAAATTGAGACAAACCCTTGGCCATTGATAGAATAAAGATAAGTGGCAAACGATGAGTTAAAAATACAATGGGTTTTCAATTTGCCTTTACGGAATCCACACACTAATTAAAGAGCAAGGTGTGTCTATTCCAAAAATGTGTTTGATTGACCTCATAAAGAACTTTTTAGGAAGTTATTTCAGGGACAGAACCTATTTCCTTAGCTCACGTATATAGAAAATGTATAATCTTTCTTTATAAAGATGATGCTACTGATCCCTCAAACAGTAGCCCGTGAGTTCTGAATCTTCTTCACATTAGTGATGGATCTGCGATAATCTATCCTTTTACTTTTTCCTAATTCTTTTATGATCAACAACACTGTCTGTGAGAGGGTTAGTTGGGGCTAGGGGTTAGTTAACTTTATGACTGAGGAAGAGAATAAAGTTAGCTGGCCCTTGTGGGGTTGGATTCACTATCTTGGCCTTATCAACACTTGCTCACACCAGTTGAGGCAACTAGCTCTGAACTCATCATTAATATACCGCAGTCTTCTTTATCTGTAAATGACATAAAAATGTGGTTTACGGAGCCAGAATGTTTTCAAGAGTATTAATACAGTAATAAATTATGTACATAATGATGACCTTTTAAGCACCATAAGACCCTAAAAAGAATACATTTGATTGGCATAGTTTTAGTGTTATGTCTACTTTATTGCATTTTTAAATTTGAAAATTAGTTCCTGAACCTGAATTTTCAATTAAGCTTTTCCCTAACAATTATAAATCAGTGGGAATTTATGAGTGAGGGAGACGTATAATACACACGAGAGAAATGTATGACATGGAATGATTCTGTAGTTATGGTGACTACATCATCAAGAATGAAAAAATCGACTTTTGATCCAAGCCCCACACTCTATGTCCTTACCTTGCTCAGAATGTAGATGAGGTCACCCCGTTGGAAGGATAGTTCATCTGGCTGGTCACCATGGCAATCCCATAGGCCCTGGTAATAATTGGTATAGTCCACTGATCAAAGAGAGGAGAAATCAAAGTTAAAAGGACTCTGTCTTTTTCCATAGAGTCCACATTTTTGCTGCAAATGGACCAGAGTTCTGATATTGCCCCTAGGAAACCTAAGATTCAGAGGGGTTGGGATGAGATACAGCCAAACACGCAGCATGAGCAAAGGACTGTGGGAAAAGGAGATCATTAAGTAACATTAAATATTTACAGATCACCCTTAGTCAGATGCTATTCAACAATATGACAAATACATTCGTTTATTAATAAAAGAAAATCAGGCAGGTAAGTTTTTGCTTTGTTTGTAAATAAGCAGTGCAGAGATTTCCTGCCAGATATTTTTTTGATCCAGGGCCTCTAAACTAGCCAGTGCTTCTCTTCAATGTGCATTTCAAAGAATGGGATAAATCTCCGACTTTTGCCCGTTTGCTGAAAGGCTGAGTCAGCCCACATGCATCTGTATCACAGTCTCCCATGTGGGTCTCTTCTGTTACACGGGAAACTTCATCCTGGGCACTTCCCACCCAGGTACTATATGAGGTAATCCCCAATAAATAAATACGGTTACGAAGAGCCCAGGCTTTAAGTGGAACCAAGGGGTGTCTCATCCATTGCAACTAAATTCTGGGTGGGCTGGCCCTTTTCCAGCATCTCATTTGTAGACCCTGAACATGTCTGCCAAGATTTATCTGCAAACCCCCAGGGGGACAGAAACCAAAGTGATCTGCATTAAAAATGAAAGCAACTGAAGACGACACACCAAGCGTTTGAAGCAGCTGGGGAGATTTACTGGGCTTCTCAGCAAGACTAGATGGCAGTGATGCCACAGGACAGCCATTGATTCTTAGCAATGAAGAATCTGTATTGATCTTCTTCTACCCGGAAAGGTTAAACACTAGAGCACAAAGTGGGAGAGGATCTGGGGATTTGAATGGCAGGAGAGCTAATGCCCACCAGACCAGGGATGATGTGGCCGCGCTACCGTTCCTTAGGATGCTATGCGTGAGCGCTGTCAGCAAGACACCCACCAAAAATGAGATTCTTATTGATGGCAGTCAGGAGTCCTGGCTTCTGGTGAAAACCCAAGTGACTTTTGGGCACCCTATTAGCACCAGTTTCTACCTTTCCCTTCATTTGTTTTGACCCTCCCCGGAGGAAGGATAGTGCTGGTCCCTGAGGATGAGGACAGGTGGAGGAAAGCAGGTGGGCGGTGCGGTGGGCGGAGGCCCTGGCTATGTTTGCTTCTTAAAACGCTCATTCCTCACTTACCAGCAGTTCAAACAACAAAGGCACAGGAGAACCAAATCCCTGTATGTCTAAGAACTTTAGTAGGAGCCTTAAAGTGCGCAAAACTCGAGGAGGGACAGAGCTATGTAATTAAGGCTCGGATATTGCAAACAGAAGTAAAAATGTTAACCATATAGAAATCAGGCATGTTTCCCTTTACAAAGATGATTGTTTATATATGCAGTAGACGACAGAGGGCACAGCTACACTGGAAACCAGAGTTAAGAACGTGTTTGGAAGAAAAATACACTGCGAGAAAAATGCTAACTATTGGAAAGACAAGGCATGTGTTTTGGGGGATACCAGGGCATGGAATAATAGAGAAATATCAGTTCCTGAAGAATGAAAATAGTTTTCTCAGAGGATATATTAATGTATTTTTTAGTCATAATGGAGTTGATTAATCACCTGAAGATTTGGACAGAATTATAAATGAGAAGTATATTGACATCAATATTCTTCATGCATTTATATATTACAGAGAAAATGATTTTATAAGAATAGATTTTTATTTTTATTAAAAATTTTTTTTAATCTTTATTTTTGAGAGAGAGAGACAGAGACAGAGTGCAAGCAGGGGAGGAACAGAGAGGGAGACACAGAATCTGAAGTAGGTTCCAGGCTCTGAGCTGTCAGCACAGAGTCCAATGCGAGGCTTGAACTCACAGACTGCGAGATCATGACCTGAGCTGAAGTCAGACGATTAAACCGACTGAGCCACCCAGGCACTGTCCCCAACCCCAATTTTTTTTAAACTTTATTCATTTTTGAGAGACAGAGAGAGCCAGAGTGCGAGTGAGGGAGGGGCAGAGAGAAGGAGACACAGAATCGGAAGCAGGCTCCAGGCTCTGAGCTGTCAGCACAGAGCCCTACTTGGGGCTAGAACCCACAAACCATGAGTTCATGACCTGAGCCAAAGTTGGATGCTTAACCGACCGAGCCACCCAGCTGCCCCTATAAAAATAGATTTTTAAAACACAACTTCACATTTCTGAATGGTAAGAAGGCTAACAAAGTTGTCTTGGTTTTTTCTGGCCTAGCAGATGGTCACTGTGGGGTACTGTTCCCCATGTGCCTGGATATGGGATAACTCTTAACATTATGAGTACTTTTTGGGTATAAATGTAAGCATCGATATTGGACACATAAGACACCAGGGAAGAACACCTGGAAAAAGATCTATTCTAAAAGCACACGGAAAGCAAGAAGCTAGGAGAAAAACAAAAGCCTTCCAAGAACAAATATAGAAAATGCCCCTGGTTCTTCAGAAGCTAAAGGCTAAAAGAAGATAGAGCTCAGGGATCCAGCAGATAATTTACCCAGCCCAAGAATCAGAATCGGCAGAACTAGCACCATAAAAGCACAGCTTTGAAAAATAAGCAGAGTGAAGAGCTAGATATGGGGAGTTGCTCCCCAAACAGAGGTATTCTGGTACTGGGAAATCAGTGAGGAGGAACGCCTTAGCTGGACGGGACTGGGCCGTGTGTGTGCAGACATCCCGTTTGACATATGTGTGACTCACCTTTATGTGAATGGGTGCACACGACCTCACTACATTCCTTCCTTGGCATTCGACAGACACATACAGTGCACTTACAAAGTGCCGGGGACGGTGCTCGATGCTGGGAATTCCGCCCTGGCCACACACAGAGTCCCTGCTCTTAGGCTGCCGTCCAGGTGGGGAGGCACGGGGACACAAAGAGTCGCACAGATATTTACTTATTTATGATTGTGATAGGCCTTCCAAAGCGAAGCTGAGGGTGCTGTGTATAATAGGGAAGCTAACCTCATGGAAGGCTTCCCAGAAGCTTTGGTTGTGTTATAAAAACCTGACCAAGAGTGGGTAGAGGTAAGGCGGAGGAGGGCTTCATTCCTGCTGCTTTGCCTCAGGAAGGCCTGGGGGGCCTGGAAGTTTGCAGGGCCAGTCCAGCTTCTCCCTAAACTTGACCAGGTCATTCTATAAACGAGGGAATGCATGAGGAGGCTTTGATGTCTTGAGATCAGTGAAGAATTGGGAGCCTGAGAGGGAGGATTTCCTCTGTGGGCTGGACCGAGGCTCCTTGAGGGTTACATTACTCTAGCAGCAGTCTGAGATCAGAAATGGTGCAGCATTCTGACCATTTAATTAATTCAAAGCATCCTCATGCTCATTTTGGGGACATTATTCCATCTAATTATTTTTTTTCCAGTCTGTCCATTTGGAATGAAAAACAAAAGAATAAAGCTTAATGCCAGCATTTCTCAACGTCTCTCCAAAAAAACGTAACTCTGCACTAAATAAAGCCTGGTAATTCAAAAGCAAAGCACTAATATATTCAGCATAAAACAGACAGAGGACCTAGAGCAATAATGACACCACTAATAACTAAAACAGTTATAACAATTAACAACAATTACAATGATAGAGAAGCTAATGGGTATGATCACTGCATTTAAATTGCTAGCAGAGCTCAGAAGGACTTTTTCTAGAGAAAAAAAGGGGGGGGGCAGCATCTTATTTTCTTTACCCCACCTAAGAGAAGCTAAGCTCCCAGCAAACAAAATGTCATAGGAAGAATAGTGACGGTCTAAGTTTACAAACATATTGTGTTTTTCTCTCTTCTCTAGGTGTTTGTTGCAAAGCATTTGTCATTCCACACCAAGTTCTTTATAACCAGCAATAGTCATTTCTCCTGTAACTGAAGCCAGGTTGGTACTACTGTTGACAGACTCAGAATTTGAAAATAAACCTCTATGACGTGGAGAGTTCTAAGGTAAAAGGACCAGGATACCTTTCTGCCTCTCTTCCTCCTTAGGAAGGGCAGAACTTGACTGTGTTCCTTCCAGAGTTCAAATGTCACCTTGGGCTTTTGTTTGGGAGACACTGGGTAGCTACAGAATTCAAGCTGTGAACAAGGAAAAGAGGCTAAAGGCAGGTCGGCATGTTGTTTACATTCGCTTGATGAGCCAAAGGACTGTGCTACTGAGGCCTGGCAGTGGGTGCAAATACTCAGCAAATTATGGAAACAAGAGACAGAATGAGAAGATGGATAGAGCCCGTCCTTGCTAGACCGTGGGTAGGTGAGAAATGGGCATAGAAGTCTAAGGCAGTGACCCACTGGAAGAGACTTGAATATTCTCTAAGCCAGGCCGGATAAGCCCACCATGTTCATTCAGCCCACCAAAGGAGACTCAGTCTGACACCGTATTAACCATTTCAGAAGGAAAGGTATAAAAAAATCTGCCAAGTTCCACTGACGATGATCCCAGAACAGGAAGAGCAACTGAACATTGCCATTTGCTTGTTTTCATGGCCATTTAACCTTGAGTTTTGAAGTCACTCTGGTCCTTAATGTTGTAAGTAGGATCTTGAAGTGGAGAACATCCACAGATCCTGAGTTTCATCTCCTACGCTCCTTTTATTGGGCCCAAACTGTAGCTGGCTGATGATCAACTCACATTTGGCCTTGGGAAACAAGCTTCAAAAAGTAAGAGCTACAAATACCTCTGTGGCTTCCCTCAGTTTCTTTCATGCGATCACTCCATTAGTAGATGCTAAAATGGAAAAAGTGCTTCGGAAATGGAAGCTCATGAGTGACCGCTTTTCTGCCCTGTGGAAATTACTACATAGGGGCTCCTTTTTTTGGCTGACTTTGCCCATGATTTTAGAGTGAAAACAACTGTTTCGAGATCTTTCTTGGTCAGATATTTGATGTACTTAAGAATGAGCTGTGCCTCCAGCTTGGCTTTTTATTTGGCATGGCATACCCAAGCCAATGGCCGGTAGTTTTCATATAAACAGCACAGGATGAGTTTTATTTTTGGTTACCTGCACACTGCCTTCTCATGATAGGGAAGAGAGATAAACTCTCATCGCGGAAGACACTTAGTGTTAGACTGTTAGGCTGATGGGTTGCAATTTAGTGAGAATCTGAGGTGCTGAAGAGTCACTCATTAAAATAACCCTGTTACTAACAGTCATGCTGTAAACTGAGCTCTTTATAGATTGAACAATCAATACGACAAGGCTGTGATAGATTTTCTAGGTAACAGAATAAAATAAAAGAAATTACATCTTACAGGGTCATTAACACCCAATGAGGATAAACTGAATTCCTTTTTTCCTCCTCTTCTGATAAGATCTAGTTGGGCTTTAAAAATGTTAGCAATTCCATTATGGGAAAGCACAGCGTTTCTGGGAATAGGATCTCTGGAAGAGTTCTGGAGAAAAGTATGTGGATCTTAAAGGTCATCCTGCTAGTCATGGTATCTTTTAGGAGAAAAGTCATCCCACTCCTCCCCACCCCCCAAAGACATGTGACACCTGAGAAAAACTAAGTGAAGCAAACCTGTGTAGCTTGTCTATTACATAAGAGCGCACACTGTCCTAGAATTCCCTTCATATTCCCTAGAATATGCCTTCAGGGGGCTGCCCACCCTTCCCTTGGACCTCTACGTTTTATTGTTATAAAGCTAAGAGATGCCATTTGGATGCTCCGTATTTGTCGCCATTTCTATAGCTCCTTTGGAGAAAAGGCACTGTATAAATTCAATAAATAAATAAGTAAACACAAATAATAAAAATTCCTGCCTCAGATTCTGCAGAGAGAGCAAAAAGTCCTCCTCTGTTTTTTAATCACTAAGTCACCAATCATTATAACTGGTGGGAAGTATAAACATAAACCATGGAAGCATATTTAGAGCTCACTACACTTTAACAACACCTATTTTGGAGGCAGGAAGCATGAGGAACAAAAGGTTTTTTTTTTTTTTCTTTTTTAAACCTACTTGAATTAGAGCCATTGGAACAGCTAAGAAATAAACCTTCTCTCACCATCCCCCCACCCAAGACAGAGCCTCAGAAAGAAAGGTGGAAAGAGGAAATGGGATGAGGGAGGGGTCTGAAATTGAATTTCAAATGTTTATTTATTTTTGACAGAGAGAGAGAGAGAGAGAGAGAGAGAGAGAGCGAGCGAGCAGGGGAGGGCAAAGAGAGAGGGAGAGAGAGAGAATCCCAAGTAGGCTCCATACTATCAGCACAGAGCCTGATGCAAGGCTCAATCTCAGGAACCATGAGATCATGACCTGAGCTGAAATCAAGAGTTGGACACACAACCTACTGAGCCATCCAGGTGCCCCCTGAAACTTGAATTTTAGACTTTTGCTAGAGACTGCTGCTTCCTGAATGGAGTTTAATATAAAGTTGGGCACAGGAAGCTTACAGTTTTCTACCCTGGCCTGTCCACATTAGCTGTTTTTCCTGCACTGATGATGGGAGTTGATTGAGAAAAGGCATGGAACGTAGATTGGTCAGAAAACAGATTTTCCGTTGGAATTCTGCACAGCAAGTAGGAAACAGTAGAAAATAGGTTTCAGAACGGACTTCATTATACGTGTTAATTATTATGAAGCGCTTACTGAGAGCCACACTAATCCCGTACCACCCTTGCCCCAGTTCTTTCTTTCTCTCCTGTTTTGGCACATGACTTCTGATGCTGTCTCTTCACTGTCTTTTCTCTCCCTGGGAGAAGTTGGGCAGTTAAATGAAGTTAGGTCCTTCACTAAGCCTGTTACGTATTCACTTCCCATAGAACATGAACCTTAGGAGAAAGGGGCCTTGCTGAGTGGGTAATGAAGAGAACAAAAGGCACAAGAAAGGAAGAGAGAGGAGAATGGGAAAAGGAAGGGCCAGGGAAATGGAGAGGGACCAGGGAGGAAAGATGGAAAGAACTCCTAGGCTTAAGACTTTCATAGAATCTCTAAGAAGAAAAAAATCAGCTAGTATCCAAATCAGCCACAATTTAGGCTCTGCTGATGGGATGAATGTCCTTGAGGTGGCCTTTGTGATTCACATTCCTTTACTGACAAGGACGGAATAGGTCCTTGGTCCACTTAAGGAGGCTTTAGAGGGGCATCTGACCTTAAGAAAAGATGGGCTCACTAACAGCCTAAAGCATGGTTAACAGTCTGGGATGAATAAGATGTGATTTTGTATTCAACAAACCTGTTACATATTCATTTCCAAATGTGCCTGGAATCAAAGCAGGCCATCAGAAGTCAGCATCACCAAGCAATTCTATCCTTCACCCCATGTTCACTTTCCAGATCTGACACATTTCCATTCCCCTCTGAACTCGCAATCTCCGGGCCTCTCAGAGAGGAGACATTTCCATTCTTTCCATTCTCAATCCTCTGATCTCTTAGAGATGAGGCAATTCTATTTTCACTGTACTGATTTAGGAAATACTGATAGGAAAAAATAAATATCTGCTTTGGTTTCCTACCCTCTGTCGGATAAATCTTAGCTGTTCTGGGAACATTAATTAAGGTGAATGGGTGGCTGCTTTTAAGGTTGAGATATTTCCCTATCCAGTCATCTTATTTGGGGCTTCTGAGGCCGACACACCAGCACCCTCTTAATTAGTGAAGCCCGAGCATCCTACCCAGTGCCTATATATCTGCGAAGCTCTCATACCTCCTTTATGTGGAGTCCCATTCTCATCCTCTTCCAGGTCGTGCTCTTCATCTGAGGGGATAAACACCAGCAGCATTAGCAATTAGTGGTCAAGTCTTATACTATTTATGCCAATGGGGGTCTTCTTTTTCAGAGCTCACCGTGCTCTTTTCAAGGCGCTAACTGGTCTTTTTTTAAAATTGGTTTTTTTTTTCACATTTTTATTTATTTTTGAGAGACAGAGAGAGACAGAACACAAATCGGGGAAGGGCAGAGAGACAGGGAGACACAGAATCCGAAGCAGGCTCCAGGCTCCGAGCTGTCAGCACGGAGCCCGATGCGGGGCTCAAACTCACGGACTGTGAGATCATGACCTGAGCCGAAGTCGGACGCCTAATTGACTGAGCCACCCAGGTGCCCCTCTTTTTTTTTTTTAATAGTTATCTCCCACCTTAAAATTGGCCCTTCTCCTTCCCTCCTCATTTATTTATTCATAAACATTTTTAAGTGCTCACTATATGCAAAGTGCTACGGTAGGAACTGGAGATTGCTGCAGTGGGTAAGACTGGCGGGGTCCCCGTCCTGTGGCACTTCCAATCCACTGGATTATTCAGGCACTAAATATCTCTGTCATTGAAATCTTAACCCTTTCCCTCAAGCTCTTTCTCCTCTCCTTCTAGAATTCTCTTCTAAATGTCTTGTCTCTTTGTAAGTGTAAGCATCCAGACTTACAGTGTGTGTGTGTGTGTGTGTGTGTGTGTGTGTGTAGCTAAGCATGTGTTTAAACCCTCCATGATTAATTAGTCCTTAATGCATCAAGTTTTGTTCAGCTGTAGCAGAACCTGGTCATGTAAGTAATTTTATGTTCCTAGTACTTGGGGCTTGTAGTTATCTTTTTACTGTTGTTATTTAGCCTGCCTTGTTCATTAGAGTGTAAGCTCCTGAGGGCAGTTGGAATGGTCTTTTAATTAATTGTTGCAGGTACACAATGGGTTCTAAGTCAGTGCTATTGTCTAACTCTGATCAAGTGTTTATATGGTCAGCGTCACCACATGATTGGCTTGTTTCTTGCCCTCATTAACCTGTTTCATCTCATACTACCTGATAACATGGGAATTGGGCCTTTAGAAAGAAGGCATGAGCATCAGAATCATATTAAGCCATTTTATATGTGGAGTAAAATGAGCAAAAATACAGTTGCTCTTCTCCTTTTCATCACCTCAACTCCCTCACACACACACACACACACACACACACACACACACACACACACTCTCTCTCTCTCTCTCTCTCCCCCACCCCCCCACCACACACCCCCACACACATACACACATGGACACACACCCCCCCCCCACACACTCTCTCTCTCTCTCCCCCCCCCCCCCCCCCCCCCCCCACACACATGGACACACACAATGAATGGGGCATAATAAGCAACATTTTGAGGGCTGAAGACTTTGGTTTTTTTGTCCACATATACTTTCTCTCCCTGGGAGTTGGGGCACTTATCTGACTGGTTTCCCCACAGTTGTGCCACTAAATGAAACTTTTGAGGAGATGGCTTGGGGACAGTTCCTTTTGTTTTAAATATAAGTTTTACAGAGCAATTTGAATTCTGGTATGTCAGAGTGGGGGAAGTAAATTCTAAGCTCATGAGTAAGAAGAGGGGCGCCTGGGTGGCGCAGTCGGTTAAGCGTCCGACTTCAGCCAGGTCACGATCTCGCGGTCCGGGAGTTCGAGCCCCGCGTCAGGCTCTGGGCTGATGGCTCGGAGCCTGGAGCCTGTTTCCGATTCTGTGTCTCCCTCTCTCTCTGCCCCTCCCCCGTTCATGCTCTGTCTCTCTCTGTCCCAAAAATAAATAAACGTTGAAAAAAAAAATTTAAAAAAAGAAGAAACAGCACAAAAGTATATGAGAGCACTACAGAACATTAAAGAAGTAACTGATTTCATGGTTTCCATGCAAAAATAAAAATTAAGGGATTGGTATTCTGGAGAAATGAGTCATATGTCACCAAGATTAAAAAAAATACCAGGGTCGCCTGCGTGGCTCAGTCGGTTAAGCGTCCGACTTCGGCTCAGGTCATGATCTCACAGTCTGTGAGTTGGAGCCCCGCGTCGGGCTCTGTGCTGACAGCTCAGAGCCTGGAGCCTGCTTCGGATTCTGTGTCTCCCTCTCTCTCTGCTCCTCCCCTGCTCATGCTCTGTCTCTCTCTGTCTCAAAAATAAATAAAAACATTAAAAAAATTAAAAAAAAATACCATACACATAACCTATATTTGCCTTAAAAGATTCCGTGGGGAAAGATCCGTGGGGAAAGAACTCAGCTCTTCTTACCTTCACATATGGCTTCACAGCAGAGAATTTCCTACTTCCCACCTGTAGTGCTCCCCGTCCCTCCCCCATCTCCCCAGGAGGGATAAAGATGTGAGATAATGGAGGAGTGAAATCAAATATCGGAAATAGACCGTGCTGAAATAAATCACGTTAAACATCATTCTTTGCACATTGTCTTCCTATCACTTGCCCACTTCCTTCCTTCCTCTGCTGTGATGCTTTTCCTTTTTGACATGGGACCAATTTCACAGGATTGAAAACGCTAGAAGAAGAGTTGGTGCGGCGTCCGTTCTTGAGATACCCAATGATTTGGACAGGGAGCATCTCTTCTGCTGATAACCAAACAACTCAATCACAAAGACCAATAATTTGCTGTGCTTAGGCACTTTTGCAGGGAGGGTTTATTCTACCTCTGCTGTCTGTGCACAGATGTCTCTTCCTCCCAATTCTAATCAATGTAAATTGGGTCAGATCTCCGCTGTGAATTACAAATTGGATCCGAAGTTGGAGGGTCACTGTGCCTGTGACTCCACCTCCTTCCCACCACCATTAGATGGGAAGCTACACCAAAGATCTTTTCTAAATAAATCAGACTTTATTGTAAAACTCGGCCACTGACGAGACATAACCTCATTAGCATTGATTTTAAAATAAATTATTGAAAGTGGCTTGCCTGCTCTTTGCATTTGTAAAATAGGAGAATGTAAATGTATTTGCAATGATAAAAATGAAAACTAAACTTGATTCCTTTATCCTTTCGGGCAACAGCACTTAATCTAGTCATGATACAAAAATGGGAAAAATAAAAATCTGTTCTACGCAGTTCAATTCCAGACCAGATACTCTGATTTCCATCGGGCCTGTGGAGTCACCTAGAAAGAAAGCAGAACGCTGGCCATAGATCTTGTATATCATTCGCCACCATTACTAAGCTCTTCAGTGATGGATGGGAATGGGGAAGCTCTAATCCCCACATCTGTTCTATCCAACGTTGACCTTCCCGGGTGGCTGAGAGTGGGCTCAAGTCAAGAAGGCTAGCTACTGATGTGAGAGGCTGGGTGCTGTGCCTTTGAAAGTGTGAGTATGGAGGTATCATCAACATAGTGGAGGCAAATGCTCTCTCTATAGCTGGTTGTGAAAGGCAGTACCTCTCAGCACCTTCCCAGCTGCAGGGGGGCGGGGGCGGGGGACAGCACAATACAAACAGAGAGGCATACACTTTACCTCTGGTCCTTCAACCAAATCAAACTGGCATCCTTCAGACGCCAACGCTGAGAAAACTGATTTCATGGCAACAGAAAGAAATGTCTCTTTGCTCACAAAAGAGGGTGGGTTAAACAGCTAGATTTCTCATTTTTTTTTTCCATCTGTAAGATGAACCTTTCATTTTAAAGAGATTATTTTGAAAAAAAATTTTCTTTAGGCTAAAGAGCTTGTTGAACTTCTTTATGAGAATATTAGTAGGCATTTTAGTATTACATCTACTGGAATACATCTTCATTTAAGAGAGAATTAAAATTTATGTGCTAGCTCAACTTTAAACAGTAATAGATTATAATGGTCCTTGCTCCTAACAGGGCATATGGGACCCCAACTTTACATAGGTTTTAAACAATTAACCTCTGAAGATTACTGTCCACTTATTACGTTAAATGCTCTACTTGATTCCCAAATATCTCATTTCAACTGGGAAAACAGTTGAGGAAGATTCTGTTAGTTGTGTGAACATGTAAGAGAACCATGGGGCATCACAAATGAGCATCAGTATCCAGAGAGTTGATTTCAATCAACAGTCTTGGCACAATGTCAGGGACACTAATGAGAGACTGAAAAGAACAGGACACTGACTCCACCGTGGAGGTGCAGAGAGGGGCTGGCTTCCCATGACACCTGGCTCCTTTCTGAAGCGCTGCTGTGACACCGGCTTAACTGAGAATAACATTAAAAAAATGACTAGATCAGAAAGAGGGAAACCACTTCCCCCAAACAAAGCAAGGTGACAGAAGCTTAAAAAATGCCAAGTGTATCAATGTGCAACCAGATGTCAAGGTGCTCTGGTGACAGACGCAAGAGAAATGCAGATAGACTCAGGGTATAAAGAGAACGTGCAGGAAAGTGGAAATAGAAACCACTCCACGGCATGCACAGATATGCTATAAATCTGTGGGTGTTATAGCACCTCTTCAGACAATGCGGAAAAAATGAGCAAGATGCTAATAACACACTTAATCCTCTGTTGTATAGTTGGTAATCTAAACTGTTACTTGAAAATATTTGCGTCCTATCTCTGTGGTATGGGTCTTGATGTACAAGATTTTAAATCCAATTTGCGCTAACAGCAGCACGTGGAATGCGCTGAATTTAATTCCACCAATAATAATTGAGCACCTACTAATTGGAGGAGAAAGACCTGAATATAAATCACCGTGGTAAAGGCTAAGACGGAGCTCAATTCCTGTTGAGTATCTGGGGGGGGGGGGGGATGTCACTAAGGAGACATGTTTTAAGCAGAATGCGTAGGGGGGCTTCATAGGGTGAACTCAGGGAGGATATTCCAGGTGAAAAACAAAACCAAACCAAAAAGTCAGCATGATTCTGGTGCTGGTCATGGTCATGATCATGGTCATGTTCTGGTTTTGGTGCTGGTCAAAGAGCCCTTGTGGCTAGGACCCAGTGTGCATAGGAGTGAGAGAGAACCCGGCCAGGAAGATTAGGCCTGATGATGGCGTTGATGCTTTGATGGAGTGTTGCTTTTCTTTGAAATTGAAAAATCCCTTCTTCATAAACTTTGTGGTTTATTTATTTATTAAAACAATTGCTTTAATATTTATTTATTTATTTATTTTTTTGACGGGGGCGGGGGAGGGACAGAGAGAGAGGGAGTCACAGAATCTGAAGCAGGCTCCAGGCTCTGAGCTGTCAGCACAGGGCCCAATGTGGGGCTTGAACTCATGAGCCGTGAGATCATGACCTGAGCTGAAGCTGGATGCTTAACATACTGAGCCACCCAGGTACCCTGGTTTTCTTTTTTTAAATGTTTATTAATTTATTTTGAGAAAGAGAGTGTGTAAGCAGGGGAGAGGCAGAGACAGAGAGGGAGGGGGAGAGAGAGGGAGACAGAGAGAGAGAGAGAGAGAGAGAGAGAGAGAGAGAGGGAGAGAAATAGAGAGCGAGAGAGAATTCCAGGCAGGCTCTGCACTTTCAGTGCAGAGCCCGATGCAGGGTTCAATCCCACAAACTATGAGATCATGACCTGAGCCAAAATCAAGAGCCAGATGCTCAACCAACTGAGCCACCCAGACACCCCTAAACTTTGTGTTTTTGGTGTCTGTTTCTTTTCCTTTCCTTTCCTTTCCTTTCCTTTCCTTTCCTTTCCTTTCCTTTCCTTTCCTTTCCTTTCCTTTCTCTTTTCTTTTCTTTTCTTTTCTTTTCTTTTCTTTTCTTTTCTTTTCTTTTCTTTTCTTTTTTCTTTCCTTAGACCCACTATCACCATTCCCTCTTCCTGTGGGTCTGGACAACAGTACAGGGGGAAAAAGAATTTCACAGAATGCTTGTTTTCATTTGACTTAAATTAAAAAAAAAAACACACCAGTTATATGCTTTATTATAAAGCAATCTGGTTTCTGGTTCTGTAATAACCCTCCCGGGCAGTGTGGGCAGCATTGGAATGCACACAGAAATTCCTAGGGAGAACTCTGTGTCTCTCTTCCCGTTTGCTCTCCTGAAAGCTCTCTGGAGAACAGAGTCAGATTCTGTTGTCACTGCAGCTGCTGTAAGGCCCCAGTTAAAGCTGTACAGTGGTCTCTGGCGTCTTGGTGGATCCCAGCTTTGAGGCCCCAGACAAAGTGAAACCTGATAAAAGTTGTCCTTTTATGGAATATTGAATCACAAAACTGGGCCTGTGCTAGCCTGTAAAATAATTGCAGGGAGGGGTGAGAGACGGCTCAGAAAAGCCTCCTGTCTCCCACACATCGCTTTAAAAGCATTTCTTTGTGGCGGGTCCCTACAGTTTAATCTACTGCAAATGAGATCTTAAAAATCAAGGGCCCCCATATGCTCAACACGGATGTTCAGAAATCCCACTGGATACCAACCTTGAAACCATATTACCCAGGACTAACATTTTTGTGGTCTTGGCCGAAAACCTCGAGTGCTCTGGTTTTCCCTCATGGGAAGGACGGTGCCAGCCACGTAGCAAATGCTAATTATCCCATGATCAATGTGATGTCGCACATTTAATTTGATGACCCATACATTATTCTGATTAGGAAAAAACATTTTTGTATTGACTTGGTATGTGTGATAAGCACTTTTCTCTCTACTAGGAAGCTCACTGAAATTATATTCTGGGAGGGAGACCTCACTTCCATGGTC
Source organism: Felis catus (assembly GCF_018350175.1). NCBI lineage: Eukaryota > Metazoa > Chordata > Mammalia > Carnivora > Felidae > Felis > Felis catus. Next base: position 37,050,621 of record NC_058381.1, on the reverse strand, counting down.
TCCCCATAGAGACAAGGAGGCTTCTGTAGGCCCCAGCCCAAAGGTGAAGGAGGGGCAGAACCACCAATGCTAAGTATCTTCCGCAAAGCACATTTACCTGTTATAATGAGACGAATGTTAGGAGCCCAAGTCATTTGACTTCGGATGGGTATGCAGTGTTAGCACAGCCCCACGTTCCCGCTGGCCGTCCCTCCACCCAGCACCTGTCCTTGCAGTAAAAACGGGCCTGAGCAGAAGGTGCAGTCCACACGCCATCTGCTCAGGATTTTCAATTTCACCTGCTTCGTACGTATAGCTGAAAATGTCCAACTGGACTGTCTCAGGTTTGGTTGGCGGGGGTGGGGAACTAGCCATTCCTCAATTTTTCAAGGAGGTAACACTTCTTATTTACACGCCACCAAATTACTAGTAGCCAGCCTTTACTGAGTACTCACAGTATGCCAGGGCTCGGTTCTAAGTGCTTTATACACTACAGTTCCAGGCTTCTCACAGCCTTTCTCTATGATAGGTACTATTGTTATCCCCATTGTACAGGTGGGAAAATCACACACAGAGAGGGCTAATAACTTGCTCAAGGTCTCATAGCTAGCAGGTGGCTGAGCAGGTACATTATGACTTAGAGCCAGCACTTTTTCCTGCAGTATCTTGCTGTCTCTCACCTGCCGCTGCTTGGTAGATCTTGTGAGATGGAGCAGTGGGTAGGTAACGTCAGGCCCCCTCATTTTCCCTTTCACTTCCTCCAGGACTGGTAGTGTGGCACTTGTATAACGAACAGAAACTTCAGAGGCGACAAGCTGAGTGTGTGGATGGGAGGCTGGGTGATGGAGACTTGGGGCTCAAATATTCATATCATCATTCAGTGCCAATACAGCCCACCTCCAGTGCTGTCTCTAAAGACTGTGATGGATAGAGGCTTTCAGGAGAGAACCTGTTGGCTGGGTACAGGACCGTCCTTTGGAAACTTACAAAAGCAAGTAAGTTGCTCTGGCTCTCTGCAGTGTGGCTTCCTCATGTTCAAGGGACGGTCGTTGTGAGCAGAGGCTATGGCTTTCCTGGAGAAAGCAGACCAGTTGCCATGCTCTTGGAGCCCACCCCAACATCTGACCTGCCGTGAATTTTGGAGGAATGCCCTGGGACCCTCGGCAGTGCCGTGATGGCCACAGGTCGGAGTTAAGGAGGCAGGGGAAGAATGGTCTTTAAGAAGCCAATCACACACTCATCGATCCATCGTCTGGAGTACGGTGATGGTCTCAAACTCATCTCGTTTCCTGAGGCTCCTTCTCTTTCCTCTCCTTTGCTCTGAGCATCAGCCCCCTCCTCTCTGGCCTCTTTGAGAACTAAACGTAGTACATGAAAAGGCCCTTGTTTGCTTCCCACAAGGCTGAGTGGTTCAGTGAGGTTTTCCCAGAGCACTCTTCCACAGCTGTGACCCAGAGCGGAGTGTCACCCAGCTATTTCCCCCAGCCTGGACGGGAGTGGGTAGGCTATGAGCTCCTTAAGAAGATTCTGGCCAACTTGGGGAGTACATCTCCTTTTAGGGAGTGTTGTGAATTAGATCCATTTCTGCACCCTGCTGTTGCAATGGAGCAGCCTGTGAAAGGGAAGATTCTCAGAGGAGCTGTGTTTTAATGTAGCAATTTGATTCAATTTTCCACTCTATAAAATTACCCATCACTGCTCGTTGCTTTCTAACAGACACCTTCACTCTTAATTTAACAATCCTATCGAATTCTGCCAGGGAAATTGGAAAAATTTATCACCTGTGAAATTTTATTTTCCTTTGGTTGTATCTGTTTTTGTAAAACTTCATTAACGACAATGACTTGCTGAGGAAATTATCATTTTTTTTTTTTTTTTTTTAACTTCAGACACAAGAACTGGCTCGACCTCAACCAAGATATCATTTGCATAATAAAACACAACAAAAAGGCTGGGGAAGTCGGGGCTGGCAGAGGCTGGAAGTGTGAGCAGGCCCTCCCTGGAGGGTGGGGAGGTGGGTGAGGTCCCCAGCAGGAAGGAGCCTCGCAGCCACAGCCTTGCTCCTTGACTCAGGAAGCAGTGACGTGGCTCCCCACCCCCAACCCCCGCCCCCCCAGGGAAAAGGCGAATGCAGTGCTGACAGGATTGGACCCTCTTCTCAGGAAGCCTTGAAATGCCAGTTGCTTACTGACCGTGCTTTTTAGCAACCAGCCCTGTCTTCAGGGGCCCGAGTGTTAGATTCACCTTAGTTCCTAAGTTCATCTGGGATCGACGTTTCACTTGCTATAAATTTAGGCTTAACTTGAATTTCTCAGCAGAGCACTGAACTCCTGGCAAATTTCCACAGGAGCGATCTTTCTGAATGGACTTGAAGATTCAGCGTTCCTGTGGTCTAACTACCTCACAATTAAAAGGCTCAGGCTTCGGTTTTCCACAGTCTGACCCCCACTGTGCTCTGCGCTGTTCAACAGCTGCTGCCGCTCCCACAAGAAGTGGCTAGGCGGAAGCAGTGATGACTATACGTTTTTTGAGATGCCAGCTATCATGCCTTTGGAAGAAAAGAAATCTGTACCTGGGCTTGCTGTAATGGTGGGCAGAGGAAACAGGTTTATGTGTAAGAGATGCGATCTGACTTGTGGTATGTCTGAACTAGGTCCTCCTGTGTTGTGCTCCGTCAGGGTCTTCTCAGGTTATGCAGAAGGTTTGTCAGCACTGATCTATGTTCCTTCAGGCTTCTGATATCCCCTTCATCATTTTGAGACGACTTTACCTTACTCTCACATTTACACAGACAAGAAGTTGAGACTAGAGAGTTTTGATGACCCAGCTCAAGATCCAGAGCAAGCCAACGGAGGCCAACGTGAGCATTGTTGACTCTTTAACCTCGCTGCCGTGTGTGATAAGCTACTTCACGTTGCAATGGTGAAAGACACTCCCGGATCACTTCATCCTGCTCCCAGAGCTAGGGAGAGCCTCTGGACTGGGGATCATGGAGGCGCCACTGAAGCTTCCTTGTACTCTTTTCTTCAGAGATTTGGCTTCCTTGGGAGGGTTCAAACTTATATTCTTCCACCAGGTCAAGAATTTCTAAAACTAATGGAAGATAACCAGAAGATAAAATTTCTCACCTGGCAAGACTTCATAAATATCTTCTTCCTCCTCCTTTGTGGGCTCTTTTAGCCCCACACTCCCAGGCAAGATGACGGGTCTGCACTGGGAACTGGAATTCGGGGAGTCAAGGCCATCAATATCGTCATACATCTCTTCTTCTTCCTCCTTTTCCTCCTCCTCTTCATATGGAATGGTTAAGGAGCTCAGATCTGCCAGGGCAGAGATGATAATGAATCAAGACGGGGAGAAAAAGAAAAGAATAAGGCAGGGAAGGAAAGAGGGAGGGAGGAGGAAGAGGAGGAGGAGGAGGAGGGATGAGAATAAAATATGTCAAAGGAAAATGAAACACCAGGTTAAGTGCTGTTATTTCTAATGTGGGCCTCGGTGGCAGGAAATCTACAGAAAAGGCCAGACTAGCACCGTGTCAGGTTTAAACCGTCAACATAAATCCTTCCTTGCAATAAAACTTGATCAGGATGAAGCAGCTCTGAAAAGTAGGAGTGTGCGACTGAGCGCATGAGGCGAAGGGAAGAAAATAGGCCAGAAGAGGAAATGCCAGCGTGCTGCACACTGTTTGCCAAGTAGAAAACTGGAAGGGTGAGTGATGGCCTGTGCTTGTCCAGGGGGCACGGAGCTGTGGGGACTATGGCAGCTTCCACAGGGTAGCCGGGCTGCCAGAAGCTCATCTCCTCCATGATCTCACAAGATCAGAGTGTCAGACAAGTTTGTTTATGAAGAGGAAAAACAGGAAAAAGTGGAAGGAGAGGAGAAAGGGAGATACAGAAAAATGGAACAGTAATGCGAGACCAAATAGAACGGCTGAGCTGTGTTGGTTACCATGCCCTTCTGCAACCGCACAGTCTGGCTGACCTCAAAGTGGGTCATCGCACAGAGGATGTTGAGCCGTTGCGGCACTGGGGAGCACAGGGCAGGAGAAGGAGATTGGTTTTTTATTTTAATGGGGAACTGGGAAGGTTCGTGCTCTGATGTCTGGGACAGAATGCTCTCTGAAACCCTGCTGAGGGGCCTCTGCAGGATGGGCGAGTGCCGTCAGGGTACCCTGGGGAAGAAAGGATGGAGAGACATCTAACGTTCATTTCAAAACACTATAAAGCTGTTTGGCTTGATTAGGCATTTAATAAAGATTTTGCAACAATTTTCATCTGAATTCTGGTGCCACCTCATTTGAGGAAGGGATCAAAGACACATTTGTGGCTTAAACCATATGTTATTATTTTGTTTGTTTTAAAATAAAATGGAATGAATAATTTCTTCAATGTGGGATTCTGAAAGTACCACAGGGTACAGCTCAATAAAGCTGCTTTGAGTTTTATTGAGGCTTACACACTTAGGGGTATATTACACGCATAAATCCAAGGCACCTAGATGAGAGTGTACCCTGTAGTCTCGCCATCAATGTTCATGTTTGCCTAGTTCCAGTCTATTATACGTGACGCTCTTGGTAGATGCAATAGTTTGTTTTTGTGATAGCAAAGGCATAAACCGAGTAAAATAGGCAATTCTTGTAATTAAAGCTCTGGTGCTTCCTTCTTTTTCTCCACAATAAAATCTCACAGCGGAATAAAAAACAGAGACGAAAAGGCTCGGTGTTTTTGGGTTGATGTGCTCCTCCTTAGGTCTTGGCCCATGTATAAAGTTGGTGTTTCTGCCTTTCTGCAGCGGCAGAGTCTTGCCATGATGGCATATCGTGGGTTATCTGATGCCAAGTGACAGACTCAAGTCGGCTACCTCTACCTGTCAGGCCACTCTGGACTAGACTTCCAGGGCCACTGGCACCGCTGTGACTGCAGGTCGGCCAGCAGAGGGCACTCTAAGAGTGGTCATTTAACATCTTCAGGCAGGAGGACTTCCCATCCCAAAGCAAGGAACGTTTTATTGTGGTTTGGGAAAGAACAATTTGTTTCTAATGTCCAATGGCCATGAAGGCCACTTCGATGAGAGTAGCTTTCTACTTCTTACTAAGTTTAAAACGAGAAGATTTGGGACCTAAATTGCGTCTAGGCAACTTTATGTTTGATATCACAACTTTCCTTTCCAGAATATAAGGGGTTAGAAGACACCTAATTGAGCTAAGCTGGTTTTCAAAATCTCTTTGTCTAGTGGGTACGGATATTACAGAGGTCATCTCCATGTTGATTCATACTTGAATCAACTTGAATCAACTCCACGTTGATTCATTACTTTCTGATTCATACGTGGTACTATTTGTTGTTATAACATAAGGCTGGTAGAAGGGAGAACAAGCAGATAAGAAGTACAGATTGAAGGCTGTGGATTATATTTATGCAATATAACTTCAACTGCAAATCCACTTAAGTATTGTTTCTGTAGTAATGATACTTACCCTTTAACAAGAAACTTATTTGATCCACCCAGTCTCTGGCCTCAGCTGGATTAGCAGCTGTAAACTAAAGAAAAATTAGGGAATTAATTTATTACCTTCACGAATTCATAAAATTTCCATGAATCCCATAGGGAGGTTCAAAGAGGAGAGCCTTGTGAGTTAAGTTGCGGAGTCAAGTTGAAAGCTCAAGACTCTCTGCTTAACTATTTAGAAAAAAGACCAAAATCTTACTCAGAGTGATATTTCCCTTCAGCAATTCTGTATACCCAATGTGGACTACTATTTGAGTCCGGGCATTCATGTTCATGTGCATTCATTCGATTATCCATGCATTCGTCAGACATTACTTTGAGAAACGTTTACAGGAAAAAAAGAAAAAGCAAAACAAAATTCCTGACTGCAAAGAACAATGCATCGGTTAGGGAGACAATATACACACTTGAGATGGGAACACTACAAAGAATGTTCATCTGGTAACAGATAGATGCTGAGAGAGCAAAGGAGCACTTACTGTCACCTGGAGTAAGCCAGAGAAGCTTGTTGAAGTAATACTGTTTTGGTTGGATTTTACTTATTTATTTATTTTAATGTTTTTTTTTTTATGTTTATTTATTTTCGAGAGAGACAGAGAATGGATGGGGGAGGGGCAGAGAGAGAGGGAGACACAGAATCCGAAGCAGGCTCCAGGCTCTGAGCTGTCAGCACAGAGCCTGATGTGGGGCTCAAGCTCGTGAATTGGGAGATCATGACCCGAGCACAAGTCAGACGCTCAACCGACTGAGCCACTCAGGTGCCCCTGTTTTGGTTGGATTTTAAAAGAGTTGGCAGAAACTGCCTGCTGGAGGGAACCATGTGCAGCGGATTAGGAATGAGTCCACTGTGTATGGGGGAAGGAAGGCAGATCAGTTTGACTGGAGGACAGTGACAGGTGATGCCGGAGTGCTGCGGGGTCAGGGAGGAGTTGATGAGAGGGCTCTGAGTACTAGGAGTTCAACCTAAAATGCAGGCAATAGGAAACCACCGTAAATTCTAGCAAAAGGAGCAGGAGATTCTTTCAATAGTTGTGGGTAGGAGGGGTTTGAACAGGGAGGAATGGGAGACAGAAGACCAGCTAGAAGGCTATTTAACTAGTCCTCTGGGGGAGGTGATGAGGACGGCCATTGTGATGGCTGTGGGAATAAGTAAGAAGGCAAAGATCCAAAAGATATCGTAGAGGAAGAATCCACAGACCATGGTAATGACTTGGGTTCAATGGGCCAAAGAAAAGAAGTAAACAAACTCTACATTCTGATTCACAAAACCAGCCAGTCAAGCAGCAAGCCTTAGTAATTTTTTATTTTAAATGAATCAACTTGAAGTGACTGTTCCTGAAAAACATTTTTATCATCTGGCCATTAGGGTAAGACAAAGATATGTGCTGTGTAAGAAACCTAGATTCCCGCTTAATACTTATTAATGGACATTGTCATTCTTGATTTCTTAAAAACTCATTTCCATAAAAAATATCTAAGGAAATTGATTTAGACTTGTCATATAAATTTTTATCTGGAGGAGGCACCATCAATACTGAATAATAAAAATAACTTAGAAACATACCAAGTATATTCATCTATTACGTACATATCTATAAAGGATTCTCTAGCAAAGTTTAGTGTTAAGATAAAAAATTTGCGGGGGTGGGGGGCGCCTGCGTGGCTCAGTCAGTTAAGCGTCAGACTTCGGCTCAGGTCATGATCTCGCGGTCTGTGAGTTTGAGCCCCGCGTCGGGCTCTGTGCTGACAGCTCAGAGCCTGGAGCCTGCTTGGAATTCTGTGTCTCCCTCTCTCTCTCCCCCACTCGTGCTCTGTCTCTCTCTGTCTCTCAAAAATAAATAAACATTAAATAAATAAATAAAAATTTGAAATTGCATATTGAAGACCTAGGTTGTTTTATCAAAACGAGAGTTAAGATACTGTAGAAACATAAAACGATGGGTACTGAGAGCCATCTGAAGAGTCAAAGGCTTACTTTGACTCTTAACCTTAATATTAACCTTAATATTAACCTTAGCATAGCTTTTCTCGTTTTCCATAAGTTAGCTAAAGAATGGTTTTAGTGGGGTGCCTGGGTGGCTCAGTTGGTTAAGCGGCCGACTTCAGCTCAGGTCATGATCTCGTGGTCCGTGAGTTTGAGCCCTTCATCGGGCTCTGTGCTGACCGCTCGGAGCCTGGAGCCTGCTTCGGATTCTGTGTCTCCCTCTCTCTGACCCTCCCCTGTTCATGCTCTGTCTCTCTCTGTCTCAAAAATAAAGGTTAAAAAAAATTGTTTCAGTAAAATCGTGATAAGATAAAAATTACTAACAACCAGGAAACGATATTTGTACACATACACACACATGTAAAAATATATTTTTGGTGAAAATCATGACATTCCCTTATTCGGCGCTTTTTATTCCTTTAGTTAAATCCACTACTTATTATATTACCTACTATATCATATCAAATATATAAAAATGAACGCAATGAAGAATCAGCCTTTCCCACCCCAGAGCAGGTCCTCTAGTCCCTCCAGTTATCACTGTTACTACTCACTAATCATTGTCACCAACATCTTAGAAATCCTTCCAGAGATACGCAGTGTGTCTACACACAGGAAGATTATTTTGGATAGCGAGATGAATATGGGAAAATAACTTATTTTTCACTCTACAGACAGATTTTTCTCTTTCTGGATGTCATGGAAGGAAGTGAAGATAATCAGGGAACGAGTAAAGAGAATGGGAATTAAAGCGGTGAAGTTGGAGATGATGAATGAGGAACTGGGTTGTGGGCTGCAACAGACAAGACTCTCACCTATGGAGTGAGACCAGGAAGGGGAGGGGTGAGGAGGTGGAAGCCAACCAAAGGCGGTATCTAGGACGAGAGTGACAACACAGAGCAGGAGGGAGGGCACCACATGGCACAGGTGAAGACATGTCAAGAAAGAAGGTCCTGGTAAGAGGTGAGCAGGTAATGAAGAAAGGATGGAACCCAGCATAGCACCCCCAGCTCGCACACAAACGTGGAGCGAAACTACAAAGCAGTGAGGACCAACCGTCTCCTCGGCTCATCCTACCTCATAGCTGCGCCTGTCCTGGGAGGTCAGTTCAAAGCAGGATTCTTTCTTGGAATCTTTTCGCAGGTGCGGGGCCATCCGGACACTGTAGTCCTTAATGAGAAAGGTCCCTTTGGGCTGCTTGCCTGCAAGACAGGAAAACCCCCTGTGTCCCTAGAGAAGATGCGACCAAGGGAAGGCGTCCTCTCTGGTATGTAAGCTAAAAGCACAGCAACAGCTGTTCTGTCCCCGAGGAGCCACGATAGTCAAGGAAAGGTCATTAAGGAGGCTCAGGAAGGGGCTACTATGACAGTGAGGCAGAGATCACCGCCAAGCTGGGGAAATGCAACATGAAAGGTTATTTTGCCAAAAGAGGACAACGGAGATGGAGAATTTATTACAATGTTAAGAGATCTATAACAACAGAAAGGAGGAATTATTACAGCAGGGAGAGTGTGGCTGTAAACGTGAGGCTCTTGAAGGCTGTTACAGAACCCTGCAGCGTTATTGCTGTCAGGGCCAGCAGAGCTCACATTTGAGGGGAAGGGACAGCAGCTCAGGGGGCATTACGAGTTCCCGGGGTCCCCTCCTATGCCCTGTGTGGTATTTGGGCTAGACCGCTCTCTACCTCCTGCTGGTGCGGAGGGAATTCATGCGAGAGGGAGAATGATTAAAACTCAGTATTTTGTCCCCCTTCCCAGAGGTCAAATTGGGAAGTGGCATTGGGTGATGAGGAAGGAGGGAAAGGACCCTAAGGGAGGGAAAGGAGAGACCACCCTGGCTGTCACTCTCTTTCTAAAACATAAAATACTAGGAACGGGAAAAGACGGGGTGGTTCCCAATGATTTTGTGCCCTCCTGGTGTAGTTCAGGCGGAACATACAGAGGAGTGGAACCACAGTGCCTGGGTGATGATTTGTGTCCCGTTATCATGTGGAATGAATTGCTGAATACATGCTTTTGGAGGCTGATGGTGATAAGGTGGCAGTGGGATGACAATATTAGGAAAAGAAAAGAAAACAAAAGAAAAGAAAAGAAAAGAAAAGACTCCATCCTTACCTGGTTGAGCTAAAGGAAATACACACAAACACTCACTACGTCCTGAGAAAATGTCTTGGGCACAATAAGAAGTAACTGGCGAGAAGGGAGCCATGCAACAGTGCTTTCTGACACCGGAATCTTTTTTGTTAAAGTATCTCTCCTTGTTCTAACTGGCCACTAAAATGTTTTGTTGTTTCTTTGGTCACCAGGTTTTATTTCAGCCTGACGGCAAAATGGTCCATAAAAGTCTCCAAGTCTCTCCCTCTCCCGCTCTCTCACCTTGAGTATAGAGGATTCGGGATGAATGAACGTGACACCTGGTTTTATATCCAGATATGCCAACCACTTATTTAAATGCAGCTGGCATGAAGAAGAGTTTTACAATGATATACATGGTATATTAGTTTTAAGGTTTAAAATAAGAAAATTGCCCCTGGCGGGCTTGTATATGCCTAGAATTCAGGGAACAGATTGTGGTTGCTGGCTCGGATGGTGGTCTGGGCGTCGGAAGGACGCTGGGGGTGTGTTACTCAGGTTTTGAGCTATGCTGCTAAGATCGCCACGCAGGGCTTCACACTTCACCCCTACGTGGGAAAGTCTCTGGGGAATATAAAAGGGCGAACCCAAGACGAAGCCAGCGATAACCTGAGGCAGGCAGAGAGGCAGCGTGAGCCGCTGGCCTTGAAGCCCAAGCACAAATCTTAAAGATGCCAGGTCACCTGGCAAAGGTGCTGTTCTTGATGCCAAAGGCACGGCAAGTCCAAAGGCAATTGGGTAGACATCTGATTATTCCCAAGACTGGATATCTAGGCATTGGGAGATGCCTCCCCCTGGGAAAGAAGGAAGAGAAGAGAAACGGGGAGTGACTGGAAGGAAAAGGAAGGGTGTACTCTGAATCACTGGCCTCTGTGCCGAGGTGGCAGAGCCCAAGGAAAGTCCCCACAAGGCCTGATGCTTTGCAGGAGGGTATCCCCTCTTTGCAGGTTTGTGTTCACTGACAGTGATCATTTTTAGGCTTTGTTGAGTTGTCGCTGTCTCCGGTTTATGCTTATATCCTCTGTTTCTTCTCGTGAACTTAGTGACTGTGCTAAGCACGGATGGGAGGCCTTCTCGGGAGAGCGTTGAGTGGTGTGCTTGATTGACTCAATGGTGGCTCATTAAGAAGCTGCCTCTGGCCTGAGTCAACACTTCACTGCTGCTGCCATCTGGCTGGAGGGTGTCTCCTGGGCACAGCAGCCATTTGGGTCTCAACACTCCACGGCTCTAGGGATGTCCACGGGACTACTTCCCAGCATTCCATAGGATGAAGTTGAAAGCATAATCTTCGAGAGTCTGGACCCAAGGGTTCTGTTTCTGGGCCATTGGCAAGCTGTTTAAATCTTTCTCACAAGTTTTCCCCCCAGTATTTTAACTATATTATTAATATCCATAAAGAGTTTGAGATTCTTTAAAAAAAATACCAAAGTGTTCAACCTTGATAATATTGTGTTATTAGTCATAATAAAAGACAACCTTTTGACATGCTGACCACACCGTCCTAGTGTTTGAAGTGAAAATAATTTCTAAATTGGCATCTGAGTTTTTGGTGACGGACAAGGTATTACTTAACAGCCTCTTTCAGTCTCCCAAGCATGTCCCTTTATGGGTGTTAGTTAAGGACTGCTATCTTGAGATCTAAGTGCTTGAGAATTTACGAAGTGCTTGCATCCAGGAGTGAGCTGCTGCTGTGCAGATGAAGAACACTTACTTTTCTCGTTAGCATAGTAGTAGAAGAGGCCTCTGCTGATGACACACCATCGTTTCTGCCATTCCGATCCAAAGAAACTATGATCTAAACGGAACAGCAGTAAGGGGACATAAATTCAGGTAACTACAACCACTGAAGAGTCCGTAAAGTCCAACAACACACAGTCCAGTGTGTTATTGTTTTATTTCCTAGGTTAATGGACTGTAAAACCCTCCCTTTCACTCCCGCAGGTTATCCCATATTGACTCAGAGTCCAGAGGGCTCGCTCCGTTAAAGGTCCAGATTCTACACGGGGTTTGCCTGTTCTGACCTCTCACAGCTGTCTCGCTATTTATCTTCCTTGATATCTTTCAGGTTCTAATCTCATCCAGTGCTTTTCAAATTCTCTATGATCCCTTTATGCGGTGCCTTTTAGCAAACCAAACTGATGCTCAGGCCATGGGCACAGGAAAGGCTTTCCTTGTACTAAAGCCAATTTACTTTTTGAGTGCTAAACTTGGGACCCCGGGCCTAGGATGGCGGTATCTATTCTCATCCAGTGAGCGATGGGGTCAAGAGGTTGGGTTCCTCTGAAACTTGAAACTGGGCTGCTTCACACAGGATATAAAATGATACTCTTGGCAACGGTTTTGCTCTATGGGAGCACACTGAGAGATGAGAACAAGAATATCATCGGCAATTCATTCAACAAGGATTTATTAAGCACCTGTTGTGTACCAGGTGAGCAAAGCAGAACCAGTTCCTATTCTGACGAAACTCACAATCTGCTGAAGATTTGGGAGGCGCTGGACTGCACCAGACTTCTCTCTTGCCTTCCTTTTGGTCTCCCAGCTCCTGAGCACAGAATTGGGCATAGAGACAGCACTTTCTTTCTTTTTTTTTTTTTTTTAATTTTTTTTTCAACGTTTATTTATTTTTGGGACAGAGAGAGACAGAGCATGAATGGGGGAGGGGCAGAGAGAGAGGGAGACACAGAATCGGAAACAGGCTCCAGGCTCCGAGCCATCAGCCCAGAGCCCGACGCGGGGCTCGAACTCACGGACTGCGAGATCGTGACCTGGCTGAAGTCGGACGCTTAACCGACTGCGCCACCCAGGCGCCCCGAGACAGCACTTTCTACATTAGTCCTTTTTCCTCATTTCCCTTCCCTTCCTGGACTGTTCTGAGACCTGTGGGTCTGATCAGTACCTTTGCTTTTCTTCTCCAAGTATCCCTGCTTGATGATGTTATCCAGCTCTTGAGCTCCTCTTGTGATGTCTTCCACTCCTGAAAGGAACAACGGCAAAAATGCTTTGTTGAAACCTGGCAGAGTTTTCATTTATTTAGGCAACTTTAGATAATCTACATTAATGAAGGGGGTGCAGAAGGGCAATTGCTTAAGCACAGCACAAAATAAGATAATTTTTATATGATTGGGGAAAAAGAGTAAATTTTCTTTCTCCCTCATTATATCTAATGCTAAAACCACTTACAATGATCTAAACATACATTAGTTTGTGCAAGGGGAGGTAGCCTAAATATGTACTGATTGGCAAGAAAAGGACTCCAGAGAATTAAGAATTGGCAGGGGAGATAAGCTCCAAATTGGATAACCACACTGAGATCATCAAAAGTCAAATGAATAGCTACAAGCAGAGAGACGCTTTAGTGAGTGATAGAGTTCACCATAGACGCAGCCACCTCCGTGAGAGCAATAAACACACACTCACTCTTAAAACACACACACACACACACACACACACACACACACCCCAAAACACAAAGCCACCTAGTGAACATAAATTTTATTAAGTTCACCCAAAGAAGGGCTATGCAAGCTGAACTGACAATAGCCACCAAATCCTGGTTTTGTCCAAGTATGGGAAAGAGCCTAACAATGGTAGAAGCCTTTACCAAGAGAAGACTCTGGAATTGACATCAGCCTCTAATCGTATGCTGCTAACATCCTTGACTTTCAATTAGCCTTGTTAGGTACAAATTTATTGAGAAGTCAAGATCCTCATCCATCTTTCACCACTAAGATGTATACTTATTTTATAGAAGAGAGGAGTAAAGGACAAAAAAAGAAGGGATTTACTCCTTAAAAAATCAAATGAGGGGCGCCTGGGTGGTGCAGTCGGTTAAGCGTCCGACTTCAGCCAGGTCATGATCTCGCGGTCCGTGAGTTCGAGCCCCGCGTCGGGCTCTGGGCTGATGGCTCAGAGCCTGGAGCCTGTTTCCGATTCTGTGTCTCCCTCTCTCTCTGCCCCTCCCCCGTTCATGCTCTGTCTCTCTCTGTCCCAAAAATAAATAAACGTTAAAAAAAAATTAAAAAAATCAAATGAAACAAGAACGCAAAAAATTCTTAAAAAAATATGGGTCCATATTTCTTTTTTTTTTTTAAGTTTATTTATTTTTTTGGTAATCTCTACACCCAATGTGGGGCTCGAACTCATGGCCCCAAGATCAAGAGTTGCATGCTCTTCCCACTGAGCCAGTCAGGTGTCCCCAAGTCCATATTTCTTAATTAGGAGAAATAAGGAGAGTGGGCTGGCAGGATCCTAATGTTTATTGTTTTTAGTCTCCAAAACCAAAGCTCCTTTGGTTTCCCTTAAAAGATTTAGAAAGCAAAACAAAATACAAACCAACTGAAGGGACAACCACATAGGAATCAACTGGGTCACCTATACAATATCTTGAGACTTTTGGGTGAAGTAATTTTTTTTTTCAATTACACGATTGTTTTTTGAAATTTTCAATAACTAACATTTATTCAGTGGTGGCTATGAGCTGGCAGTTTACTTCTTGCTTAAAATATTTCTTGTTTAAAAATAACTTAAGAATTTTTTTATTTTAGAGAGAGAGAGAGAGAGAGAGAGCGAGCACGAGCATGTGTGTGAGCAGAGGGGGGGCAGAGGGAGGGAGAGAGAAAGAGAGAGAGAGAGACAGAGAGAGACAGAGAGACAGAGAATCTCCAGCAGGCTCCACACTCAATGTGGAGCCTGACGTGGGACTCGATCTCATGACCCTGGGGTTATGACCTGAGCCGACATCAAGAGTTGGACACTCAACTGACTGAGCCATCCAGAAGCCCCTAAAAATAACATTTTAAGACAATTTAAAATGCAACTAAGATTACCTTTTGCTTCTAAGTTGTTTTGAACTTAGTTTTAAACAGAGATCTGAAGGGCTTTTCTTTTTTAGTGTGTCTAAGTGCCTGATTCTTTCTATTTGTCCTTATTGTCAACTTCCTTGTTCATGGATTATTTTCATTTGTGTGCTCTACGGTTAGCGAACTCTGTGGCTGCTATAAATCCTCCCAGATGGGTCTCAGGGTGCACACGTGAGATGAAGAGCAGCAAAGGGAAGTTCATTTGTCTAGGACCCTTTCATTTCTCCCACCCTTCTGAAAATTCTAATACCTCTCTAGAAATGCTCTCCAAGAAAATAGAAACTGATCTTATGGAGGGTGGAGTGGCCGGGTTGAGGGCCTGATATGGTTGAGAAGGTCCTTTGCAGGAGAGCCTATCCTCTCTGCAGCACTATCAAAAATTGCTCCTAGAGGCCTAAAAATTAAATGAAAGACACGGGAGATGAGAAAAACAGGATCCCCTAAGCTTGGAGTTTCTATTTCTTCTTGCAGTTTTTTTCTTTTCTTTTCTTTTTCTTGTTTTAAGGTCTTGTTAAACTTAGAGACACAGATTCTAGTTAGAGATGCCGAGAGTCTGAATCATAAAAGACATGTTAAACGTTCTATTAGAATTCAAACCTCCTTTTTTAATGCAAATCTAAATGCCATTTTATGGAACATCTATAATTATGAAAATGGGAAGACATTGCCTCGTGTGCGGGGAGAGTCTGTGAGTATGAATATTACATTAATGTGCCCACACCAGCTCACTGATCCTGCTGGCAGGAGCATAAAAAATGCTTGAGTGAAACTTTTATTTAGATGTTAAGACTCCAGGCCCCAGCGGGGTGACAGAGACAGTCCCTGCGAGTTGCCATCAGAAAGAGAGCTTGAATTGAATTACCCAGGGGGGAAGGAAGTAGTGATGAGCACTGCTTCGCTTATTTAATTTCATTTACTTTCAGTACATTATCAGCATGAGGCTTTTCTCTCCCCACCAACCGAAACCCAAGAATGCCACCACCAAGAAAACAAAGACATAATGCCGCAGAGACGTTTGAACCTCGAGTCACTAATTCTAGGAAACTAGGGTCAGTACCATCACCGCCTTCTCTCTGAAAAGAGTCACACTCAGTTTGCTGAAACTGGGCAAAAAGGGAGCTGCTGACTTTTCTCTCTTGGTCATTCACCAACAGATTCTGAAGAGCTAGAGATATGGTATTTTATGTGCTGGGTTTTTGCGAGACGTGTTATGTTGCTTTCTTATTAGAGGGAATCTGTACTGAGGAACTCTCTTCCCTGGTTTCCCTTATGGGCAGTGGAAAAAATGGGATGAAGCGAAGGTGAAGTTTGAAATGGCTATGGAAAACACTTAGGAAATCAAATCAAAGCAATCTCTATTCTAGCGATTGTCTTCTGCGTGCAAGGCACTGTGTGGGGAGTCTAATAACAGAATTGTTCTCAGTGTAAGTTGACACTGAGCTCCATTTCATTAGCTCCATGATCTATCAGATAAATCCAGACAACCAAGATGGGAAGCCATTGTGGCAATCAAGCTGTCTCCTACTTCGGTGTCAGCTCAGTGTCCTACTGATCAAGAACCAGTGATCTTGAGGATGCATCACGTTGGCCATGGTCCCGGGGTGATGAAGTAGGAGGAGCCTTGTATGCCTGAATCCACACCTACTGGCAAATGAACAGGTCTGCAGAGCTACTTAATGCCTAATGGGAAGCATGTAAATGCTTTGTAGGATGATAATAAAAACAGGAAGAAGCCACAAATAATTGCATGGGTTGCTATTTTAAGGCCCAAACATTTATATGTAAGTACACAATTTTTAAAAATAATCGAGCCTTTTTGTCCATTACCTGAAAAAAAGATATCACCATCTTAATGAAAAAATAGAAATGATTTAGATTTATTGGGAAGAAATGGCCTTCTTGGACAAACCTAAGGGTGCATCACAGTGTATCAGCACAAAACAGAATTACATTCGTGTCATCATCTCTCTCTACCACTGCACTTAACTAAATCTCCCAGAATAGCCCGTATAAAGAAAAGATTCACTTAGCTGAAGGATGTGGGGCCATAAAGATAAGATCAGCAGAGAAGGTGTTACCTAGAAGTGATGGCCACCCAACTTTCGTGGCAGATGAAGATAAAAGAAATTCTCGGACATCTTTCTCTCCTCATCCAGATTCCTTTAAACCCTTGTATCCCACCCATGCTCAACTCTGCAATAAAACACGACGGACTAGGATTCCGTCTCTCAGCACTAAACATGACTCTTCAGTCAGCTATGGACAGCAACAACAATGGGGACCCTTTGAGTGTGATACATTTCCATAAAGCAGTCAATAAAAAAGACATGGGAGCTTATGTGAGTCACGGCTTATTTAATCAGCTGCGTTCTAGCCCACTGAGAAAAGAGAATTGGAGAAATCACTTGGCAACACCACAGCACAAGGCTAACAGTACAAGAGGCCATGCAATCTCGTTGCAAAAAGGTCACAACCCCTGCAGAACCAGGCAGGTGCCCGTGAACTTCCCTTAGAGGCAGCTGGCTGGTTTCTTGCTAAGCCAACCTGAAATGAAAATCGATGATTAAGAAAAAAAAAAAGTTTTTTATGTTTATTTTTGAGAGAGAGAGATAGAGTGTGAGCGAGGGAGAGGCAGAGAGAGAGGGAGACATGGGATCCAAAGCAGGCTCCAGGCTCTGAGCGGTCAGCACAGAGCCCGATGTGGGGCTTGAACTCACGAACCACAAGATCATGACCTAAGCTGAAGTCGGATGCTCAACCGACTGAGCCACCCAGGTGCCCCAAATCAATGATTTAAAAAAATACATCTTTTGTTCAACTACCACCCCCCCCCCCTTTAAACTATGGACTTCTCCCATTGTCCCTTTTCCTTTTAACCCAAGTTCTTTCCAATTGTTTGGAAAAAGGGACCAAACTCCAGCCTAGAGACTGAGAGCTACCAGGGGTGAATTTCAGGCAGGGTGAAGTTTATCAGGTTCCTCCATTAAAGTACCTGTGATAAGGGCCCCAGGGGATTGGGTGGATGAGGTTGGAGAAAATCTAATATTTGGAGGTGGGGGATGAACTATGTTCCATCTGGTCATAGATGGTCTAGATGGTTCCATCTGGTCTAGATGGCTGGTGGGTGACAAACACACAGTTCACAATGCCTCAAATGTACAAAAGGGGAAGAGAGTATTGCAGGGAGGGTGAGGGTAGTATTCTCCTGGCTGGTGGTCGCTGGTCCTAAATCTCCTTTGTAGTTGGTTTCTGTGGCCTTTGTAAAATAAGTTCATTACAGTTTTCCCTCAGCCTCTTGAACGTCTGGGCTGCTTTTTTGCCTTTTTTTCTCAGTTTTCGGGAGCCAGTCAGTAAGTCACAGTTAGTAAGTGACAATAAGCCAGTCAGTAAGTGACAGTCAGTCTGAGGTGTCAGGCGTGTTCAACTTCGAAGCATGACACTAACAGGGAAGTTGGTTTCGAAGACTCTTCCTCTCCCTTAGTCTCTTGGGACAGCCTCACAGAATTCTCTAACTTCCGTGGTTCTATTCGCTACCCGCCTCAGTTGACACCTTCACACTTTCCTGTCATTTGCTTCACTTATTAAGGAATTTACACCAACACATGTAACACACGTGAGGTGAAAAATTCTAAATCATGAATAATAATCGACTTCGGATCGGGAAGTTTCAGAGATGCAGAAAGACCGCTCAGACGGCTTTAATTTCGTGGAGGAATAACTGGGATGCAGAGGAGAGGAAGAGGAGGGGACTCAAAGTACTTGGTCAAACTCTTCAACAAGCTGTGGCAGAAGAAGCTAGAAAACAAAACAAGGGGAATTAGAGCGAGACTGAAGGTCTAGCCGTAAGCAAAAGGAGACAACATTCGGGAGATCTTGATGGACTCTTGTCGGCCCTCAAACTTTTTAAGGTCTTAAAAAAGATCTGTTAATCCAGGTTACTGGATC
Source organism: Felis catus (assembly GCF_018350175.1). Classification (NCBI taxonomy): domain Eukaryota; kingdom Metazoa; phylum Chordata; class Mammalia; order Carnivora; family Felidae; genus Felis; species Felis catus. Next base: position 37,032,211 of record NC_058381.1, on the reverse strand, counting down.
TGGCAATCCAGACCAGACTGTAAAAATCTGTGGAAGAAACCTTGTTATCCTGAGGATAAAGAAGATTCATGAGAGGTTCTAGGCCAATAAGTAGTACTAAGAACAAAGGCAGATAATTGATGAGCGGAAAAATTAAAACTAGGGGCGCCGGGATGGCACAGTCCGTTAAGCATCTGATTCTTTTTTTTTTTTTTTTAATTTTTTTTTTTTTTAACGTTTATTTATTTTTGGGACAGAGAGAGACAGAGCATGAACGGGGGAGGGGCAGAGAGAGGAGGAGACACAGAATCGGAAACAGGCTCCAGGCTCCAGCCATCAGCCCAGAGCCCGACGCGGGGCTCGAACCCACAGACCGCGAGATCGTGACCTGGCTGAAGTCGGACGCCTAACCGACTGCGCCACCCAGGCGCCCCAAGCACCTGATTCTTGATCTCGGCTCCGGTCATGATCTCAGTTTGTGAGTTCGAGCCCTCACATTGGGCTCTGTGCTGATGGTGCAGAGCCTGCTTGGGATTCTGTCTCTCCTTCTCTCTGACCCTCCCCCGCTTGTGCTCGCTCTCTTTCAAAAATAGGGGCACTCGGGTGGCTCAGTCAGTTAAGCATCCAACTTCAGCTCAGGTCATGATCTCCCGGTTTGTGAGTTCGAGCCCCGCGTCGGGCTCTGTGCTGACAGCTCAGAGCCTGGAGCTTGCTTCAGATTCTGTGTTTCCCTCTCTCTCTCTCTGCCCCGACCCCACTCACACTCTGTCTCTCTCTCAAAGCTAAATAAATGTTTAAAGAAAAATTAAAAAAAATAAATAAAACGAAAAAAATAATTAAAACTAATGTGTTTTAATGAAAAAACCAAATAAACTTTTAATCTACATTTTATAAAGCATGTTTATATCTCATTTGAGCTTCACAACAGTCTGTGAGGTCTGTATTATTATTAGTTCTTTAATAGCACTCTTTATGAGTGCTCTTTATTATCACTTTACAGACCAGGAAATCTTTTTAAAATTTCTAAAATCTTAAAAAAAAAATTTTTTTTAAACATTTATTTGTTATTGAGAGATGCAGAGAGACAGAGCATGAACAGGGGAGGGGCAGAGAGAGGAGGAGACACAGAATCTGAAACAGGCTCCAGGCTCTGAGCTGTCAGCACAGAGTCCGATGCGGGGCTCGAACTCACAAACCGAGAGATCATGACCTGAGCCGAAGTTGGATGCTTAACTGACTGAGCCACACAGGTGCCCCAGGAAACTGAGTCTTAGTGAAATTACTGACCTTGCTGAAGCCTGCTCAGTTGGAACAGCCCACGCACCTTCCACCACCCTGAGCCTGAGTTGAGGAGACGCACTCAGGGTGGCTGAGGAAAGACAGGGTCTGCCAGCCTCACTCTCCCACAAAAGCCCCCATTTAAGTACAGAAAAAGAAGCAGACAAGTGTGTGGTTATTCTAATACTTGATGTCAAAAAATTATTACTGTTTTTACAAATATTTTTTAAAAAATATAGTTTATTGTCAAGTTAGCTAACATACAGTGTATACAGTGTGCTCTTGGCTTTGGGAGTAGATTCCCATGATTCATCGCTTACATACAACACCCAGTGCTCCTCCGAACAAGTGCCCTCCTCAATGCTCATCACCCATTTTCCCCTCTCCCCCATGCCCCCCATCCACCTTCAGTTTGTTCTATTTAAGAGTCTCTTACGGTTTTTCTCCCTCTCTGCTTGAAATTATTTTTTTCCCCTTCCTTTCCCCCACGGTCTTCTGTTAGGTTTCTCAAATTCTACACATGAGTGAAAACATGATATCTGTCTTTCTCTGACTGACTTATTTCAACTAGCATAAATATCCTCCAGTTCCATCCATGTTGTTGCAAATGACAAGACTTCATTCTTTCTCATTGCCAAGTAGTATTCCATTGTATATATAAACTGCATCTTCTTTATCCATGTAGGGACCTCATCAAGATAAAAACCTTCTGCACAGCAAAGGAAACAATCAACAAAACTAAAAGGCAACCGATAGAATGGGAGAAGATATTTGCAAATGACATATCAGATAAAGGACTAGTATCCAGACTCTATAAAGAACTTACCAAACTCAACACCCCCCAAAATTGTTTTAAGATACTATATTTATTTAACTTTTTTAATGTACTGGCTGACCAATCTATGGAATTGCTTTCCAGGGCAGATCTGTGTAAAATCCAAGAAGTCAATAGATACACAGTACAGAGCACAATAAGAGAACATACGAGAATACAATAAAAGGATACACGGGTAAAGAAAATACAAGAGGAAGCCACCTGAAGCTCTCACAAATGGTGCTTGGTCACCAAGGTCTGGAAGATGTCTTTTGATGCAAGAGTGGTATCTAGAGGAATGGTATCCAGTGTAGGGCTCACGCAGGAATCTTGAACGTGATGTATTTACTCTTTAAGGAAGAGGACTTGGTTTAAAGAGAAAGAAGATTTAGAAAAATGTTTATTTTTGAGAGACTGCAAGTGGGGGAAGGGCAGAGAGAGGGGGACAGAGCCTGATGTGGGGCTCGAACTCACGAACCACGAGATCATGACCTGGGCTGAAGTCGGATGCTCAACCGACTGAGCCACCCAGGTGCCCCAGGAGTAAGATTTTTAAGCCAAATACCCCAAGTTGGTTCCTTTTCACAAAACATTCCATCAACAATGCCACGCTACAAGGTAACATATGGAAACTATGACGACTCATGGAGGATGAAGAACCTTCTTACTTCTACAAAGAGGCACCACACTAATCGTCGGAGGGGCCTGTGGTCTTAGGGGATGCTCCTCTTCCATGTCTTCATGTTCAGTGGGATTTTACTTGTAAGAAGTGAAAGAATTAGAAAAAAGCCCTTCCAACTCCAGGTATGCTAACTTCAACACACTATTTCTAGCATCTAAATAAATGGTAATAGTAATCAGCAGCATCTTCTAAGTGTACATATTTCACTTTAAAAAATATGCTTTTTTAACGTTTGTTCATTCTTGAGAGACAGAGCATGGGGGGTGGGTGGGGCAGAGAGAGAGAGAGAGAGAGAGGAAGACTCAGAATCCGAAGCAGGCTCCAGGCTCCGAGCTGTCAGCATAGAGCCCAATGCGGGGCTCGAACCACAAATTGTGAGATCATGACCTGAGCCGAAGTTGCTGCTTAACCGACTGAGCCACCCAGGCGCCCCTACATATTTCACTTTAAAGAATGACTCACTCCATATAATAATCCACTAAGTCTCAATCATTGAATCATGACACATTGGTGTTTTTGATCAATTGCAGGTGTTAATCTACAGGGCAGAGATTTCAAATAATTCCCTTTTAGAATAAGAATGGATTCAAAGTTTTTCTTACTAATATCATTCATCTGCATTCTGATATGCTTTCTTAAGGGAAAAAGCCAATCGAAAAATAATTTATAGCTTATCTTTTTTTTTTTTTAATTTTTTTTTCAACGTTTATTTATTTTTGGGACAGAGAGAGACAGAGCATGAACGGGGGAGGGGCAGAGAGAGAGGGAGACACAGAATCGGAAACAGGCTCCAGGCTCCGAGCCGTCAGCCCAGAGCCTGACGCGGGGCTCGAACTCCCGGACCGCGAGATCGTGACCTGGCTGAAGTCGGACGCTTAACCGACTGCGCCACCCAGGCGCCCCATAGCTTATCTTACTTATGCTACAATCTATGGTACTAAATACATCAGATGCACTATTACAATGGTGGGAATCAAGAGCTCCCCCAGTGCTTTATCTCCTTGAGAAAATCGTGTTTCTTCAAAATCACGGGTGTTCCATGGAAGTGGGCCGAGCATATAAATGTGGGTGGACATGTGTCGTGCTGGGAAAAAGGCTGAGAAGTCATGCGATCTCCACACAAATTGTTTAAACTCAGAAAGTCTCTTGTGTCTTCTGATTTTGTTCATTATGCGTACCTGTAACCCAGCACCCTCAGCTTTATTTTTATCCTAGGAATCCTAGAACCACAAAGATCCAAGCTACCTGAAGTCTCTTTAGTAGCCAAACCACAGTAACTGGCAATCATACAAAGTGAGAATCCTCATACAAATCCAGGCAGCAAGGCTTCAAATGGCCTTGCGACTCTAATAAGTAGGTAGAGAGGATGGAAAATGCCAAATCATCTTTTTTTTTTAAAATTTTTTTTAACGTTTATTTATTTTTTGAGACAGAGAGAGACAGAGCATGAACAGGGGAGGGGCAGAGAGAGGAGGAGACACAGAATCTGAAACAGGCTCCAGGCTCTGAGCTGTCAGCACAGAGTCTGACGCGGGGCTCGAACTCAGGGACCATGAGATCATGACCTGAGCCGAAATCGGACGCTTAACCGACCAAGCCACCCAGGCGCCCCATGCCAAATCATCTTTTTACAAAACTTTGAAGGATCACTGTATTCCCTCCTTGTCCTGAGTCAGGTCACCATTAGGTAGATATGTGTCATTTAAAAGCATATCTATAAAGTGAATGACAAAATATCGTTTCTAAATCTATTTATTTACTACTCCGCTGGGCTGTGATAAGAACACGGGGGAAAGAAAAGAAAAAAGAAAAGAGCCTTGCCTAGGTTTGGAAGAATTTTTTTTTAAATTTTAAATTGGTTTACCTTCTATTTGTCTACCATACTGTGGCCAGAAATCATTTTTCTGAAACACAGAAGTGGTCATGTCACCTTCCTGCTTAAAGCTAATGGTTCCCCATTACTTATAGGGAACCATTATAGGGTGGTATCGAATATCACCGATCCCTTATAGGATGAACATCAAACTCTCCAGCATACAAAAACTTTAAAATATTTGGTCTCACCTATTGTCCAGTTTAGTTTTCTTCTAAGCCCCATACCTCCCAACGCTCCAGCAACAGTAAGTAACAAACTGCCGTCTGGAACATGCCATGTACTGTACACTACAGAACTTTGCTCATGTTTTTCCTCTTTGGGAATTCCTCTCTCTCTTTCAAAGTAGGGCATGCTCCCCCTACCCCCTTTTAAGTTTGTTTGTTTGTTTATTTAGAGAGAGAGAGAGAGAGAGAGCCCTGTGCTCAAGTAGGGGAGGGGCAGAGAGAGGGAGGGAGAGAGAGAGAGAGAATCCCAGGCAGGTTCTGCACTGATGCGGGGCTCTAACTCATGACCTGAACTGAAATCAAGAGTCAGCTGCTTAACCTACTGGGCTACCCAGGCGTCCCAAGGGCGTCTCTTTTAAGACTCAAATATCACATCTTCCCTGGATCTTTCTATTTTTGCCATGTAGAATTATACACTCCCTCTTCTGTGTTCTAATGCCATTTTCTATAGGGCATTATTATAGCACAGTCTTGGCTCCCAGGGGCCCTTTTCCCCAGTACTCTCCAGTCTTGACTTAGTTATTATGTAAAGCTACTATGAACAAGGGAATTGAAAAGGGGCTACTGCTGCAAAAAGGAATATAGCTGTGGGTCTAGGTAGAAGGCAGTAGGAAGGATAGCCTAGAAAGGGGAATGAGGGTAAAAGTAGGTCTTGCATTCGTAGGTGGAGACATGACACTACGGAGGAAATTAGGTGAACAAACATCATAGCACCTGGATTGAGAGGAGGGAACAAAGAAGAATCCAGTACACCTGTGCACCTAGGGGGACGGGCCAGTGTTTGCACCACAGCTGTCTAGTTAAGGAGGGTAAGAATTAGACTGGGGGGCAACCGGAACATGGGAACAACTGAGACCCATCGCAGGCTAGGGCTGTGCCTTAAGTAACTGCTGGACTGATATGGGATTAAGAAGGATCCTTCCCTAAAATACACCACAGGAAACGCTGAGGAGTTCGGTGCTAATTATTTAATTTCTTGACACTTAAAGAAAAGCTGCTCGTGGGAAATCTGGTCCCTTTCATAGAGGGCAGTACAATTCATTATTCATTATTTCTCCCTGTATCCCCAGGGGCCTCGTACACACAGTAGGTGCCCGAAATATGTGTGTTAGGAGAAACTGCAACCACTTCTAGCCTAATGGGACTTGTGGTCGAAGCAGGCAATATGGGAGTTGGATATTTGTTAGATAAATCATTTTCATCTAAGCCACAAATGGTAATTTTTGTTCTGCTGTACCTCACAATTTTAATCTGAAGGTTGGTAACGTGAAACAAGAAGTTAAAAAGGCAGAAAGAAGCGTTAGCCAAGACAGCAAGGAGGAAACGGGCAGTGCAGAAGCCAGGATGAGTACCAGGACTGAGAATGACAGGAAGGGGGGCAAAGAGAATTTTGGGGGGAAATTGGGGAAAAAATGCCATGAACCTCAACTGGAGAGAATGAAGTTTCTGAGACTATTTCACAGCCTCACCGAGACCCGGCTCTCTTCACCTCAGACCTCATCATCAGCTTCCGGAGAGCGTCAAAGGGTGGGATCTGGAGGAAGCCAGACACGGGCAAAGGGCCGAGCCACATGCCAACAACCTGACAAATGGATCACCAAATACCTCTCAGAAATAGCTGTCGAAGGCGATTTTTGAGCTACAGGCCTTGAGTGGCTGAGAACTTGACCTCTTCTTGTAGCATTTCCCCAGTCTTGTTATTTCTCTGAGGAAAAAAATGGTATTTTTCTCTTTGGTCTCCATTTGTTTTGCATCCCATACGCTAAGATCCCATGTGTGTCTGAACACTTCATACTGCTGCTGGTGAACCCCATGTGGGGATTAGCGTACCAGGATCCTGGAGTCTCTATTGTAGTTACTCTCCAAAAACAAAAGATTTCAAGGAGAAGCCAAATGATAACAATTTTGCCTTCTCTGTGTCTCTCTGGTAAAAGACATTCAGACATCATCAGAGCGCTGCATTGAGGAAACTTTTAAAGCAAACAAAGCAGAAAATCAAAAAGGAGACTCAGGAACTAATTATTGTGATTCTCCGGGGGTTTTTCAGGGTGGGTGATCTAATGAGAACTCACACACCCCATCAGGAAGGACTTGATGGGAATGCAATGATCTTAGCAATGTGGCTTTGACCTGGTATGTATCATCTACTGGACAAAGTGTCACTCCCCAGCCCGACCTCACTCCCAGCCAGCTCCCTGGGTGTGTGTCTTTGTACAGCGGCACACGATCAGGGACACAAACGATGGCTATGATAAGGAACCTCTAGGGCAAAAATCGCCTCCTTTCCTTATCGCCTCCTTCACTTATCAGTTACACATTTGAGATTTAAAATCTTTCTTGAATCTCCTGTTTCACCTGATAAAACTCATGTAAGTTTGAAGTAAGTCAAACTTTGTAAGGAAAAAAATTAAAGAGGGGAAAACGAGGGTGATGTTCCTAGACCCAAAAGTTTCCAACCAAATCACCAAGTCTGTAATTGCAAAATAAAAACACTAAATCTCAATATCTATTTGCACAGCTCATTAACTAAGGGCTCGCACTCAGCAAACAGAGAGAGAGAGAGAGAGAGAGAGAAAAAAGAACCTTCAGCACCAAATACATTTGGAAAGTTACTATGGAGACCTGTCTTTCCCTGGATCTAAACTAGACTCTGTCACATTCTGCAAGGCTGCTGTCAGATGCATCTGTCTGTCTGTCTTTATTGCTTATTTAGAAAGTTGCAAATCTGGATGACGCAAAGCGTCTTTTGTCAGACCATGCTGGAGAGAGAAAGAGAACATTCCTTTCCCCACTGAGCATTATGAACATTATGGCAGGCACTCGACCTGCTCTGCTACTGGGACAACATGATTTACAATGTGAAAAGGGAAAACCTAAATCACCAAGTAATGAAAACATTAAAGTTAATGCATCACAAGTGAGGAATTTATTACCATTAACTCCAATAAACAGTTATAAAACACTCGTCCTTTCCTGTCCATGCACAGGGACACAGACACTGGACTTCATTAAGCTCAACTTTCTTTTCTTCCTCACTAGACCAGTCATGTGTGTTTGAACCAACCACCATTTATTGTTAAGTGGACTGGTTCATTTTCCAGGACTGCAGAAAGCTGAAGGCACATCCATTTTGCTTCACGGTGCTTGGTACAGACGGATGAAATAGCAAAGTTTAGAAGACATGAGCTCGGTGTTGCTATATAAGTTTATTTAAAAGTCCCTAAAATGTATGTCTGTTAAAAGCAGAGTAGCTCTTCTGAGCGGCCCTTCTCAGAAGCAGGTATATAAGTAATAATGCCGAGCGAGGAGGGTGGCATATTGGATGCCAATGCACGTCAGGTGCATTTAGCTGAATAATTTTTCCCTTGTTATTGTTTGGTTTAGCACCTTAGAAGCCTCAGATGGAAACCCATTTCCTTCCGACATTTTTCTCTGTCACAGGGGCATACCAGTTTATTACCTTAAGGTTGTTCATGAACAAAAGAGGCTGCACATATTGGATGGCTAGGGTACATTGGTTACGGATTCATTTGTTTTAGAGGAAAAAAAGAACCAAAGTGTCTTTTTGGAAAGCCAGCTCTAATTGTGGAATTGCCTGTGTGTGACAGACAGGAGAGGCAGCATGAAACTCAGCCTTTCTGGACCAAATAGTTACAATGGTAACAGTGATAATAGTAATACTTTACATTTGGATAGTACTTTATTTAGTGTTTGTCAAATGGTTTCCTTTATGGCATCTCGTTGATTCTGATACAGATAGAACGGTCTTACCAGTCAAGCCTTTGGAGGCTGAAAATAAGGCTCAGAGAGGTAAGTGACTTTCTCACAAAAGCTTGAAAGGAGAGTCAAGACACAGACTGGTTATTTCTTTTTCATTTTTTAAGCTCCAAATCCGATACTTTTTTTTTTTTTTTGCTACACATTTTACATAATGAATCGTGTTATAGTCATAACTATAACGTAAAGTCAAGATGAAGAATGTGTTTTTAATTAAAAAAAGTTTGTTTGATGCTTATTTTATTGTTGAAAGAGAGAGAGAGTGAGGGAGGAGCAGAGAGAGAGGGAGACACAGAATCCGAAGCAGGCTCCAGGCTCTGAGCTGTCAGCAGAGCCCAACGCGGGGCTTGAAGCCATGAACCGTGAGACCGTGACCTGAGCTGAAGTCAGACGCTTAAAGACTGACTGAGCCACCCAGGCCCCCAGAGATGAAGAATGTTTTAATTATAGGTTTCTCGGCCCAAATTTCATGGTTTTTAGGAACCCTTTCTGCTAAGCATGCCTACAGCACCAATACCGCCAGATGGAGCCTGGGAGTTGCTCAGGACATCAGCCCCAAATGGGGACTTGATCTTTGGCCTTGCTAGGGAAGAGGTGGGCGCCTGGATGATCTCCCTGTCTGAGGCTCACAGGGATGTTTAGCTCTGCCCACCGAGCGGACTTGCTGGGCCTCCCATGAGCCAGACTGCGCAGAACACATGAAAGAAGGGGCTAGAGAGGCTCTGGTGCAGAGTCTGAGCAGCATGTCCTGTGTTGCCAAAGCTCAGGTTTCTGCAAGAAAGACCAACTGCTAAAAAGTAGCATAGTTTAAGAAGGTAGTGGTACTTAAGGGAACTCTTTTACACTTTATTTCATCACATATTTTAGCATCTGTGTAAGGTTCCCGAATGAAGAACTCTTGCCTGGGGAGGTCACAGGGCTCTCCAGTGGTGACAGAGCAAATGACCTTGCCACTCATTTTACAGATGGGGAAACCAAAGCCCCGGCAGCCAGATTAGGTGACTCACCCAATGATGTCATTATGTGACTCACCCAATGATGTCATTATGCAGCATTACCCAAGGCAATGTGACTAATTTGTTGTAGAGTTGAGAAGAGAAATAGAGTTTTCTGACTCCAGCATCGTATCACTCTTTTGCTCCCACCATTCGGTAAGCTCGGCACAGGGGGTATAATTTCTGTGGGGAAATGAGACCAGGGAAGTCCCAAAGCTGGGACACACAGTTCGGTGGTGAGTGAGATGCCATCCTGAGAACAGATGAATTAAGTAATAGTCCATGTCCTGAACACCGAGGTCCCTAGCTTCCATTTACTGCTCATTTCCAAGAACCCTGGTGGTGGTGTATAATGGCACCGCTGGGAGATTCATGGATCTTCCTCTGGAAAAATGAATGGCTTCAGAAAAAAGGCCTACATCTACTGATGGTTGGGAGCAACCATCTTAAGCAAAAACGGTTGGGTTCTCCCTTATCATTCTCAATCTTAGGCTTTCTAAAGTAAAGCCCATCAGTTGATACATTCCACCTTGGCACACAGAAGTTTTGGTTTGCATTTTGGTGCCTCACTTTTAAATATAAGCAGGGTCTAAGGATCACCAGACTTTGCAGAAAAGCTTCCAACATGCAAGACAAAGACCAAGACATGTAACAGATTAAAAGTTTAGGGGAAACAGAGCTAGGTTGCAGAAAGTAAAATGAAAAAAACAGAGCAAACAAACAAGCCATCATTAATATTCCCAGAGGGATGAGAAGACATTGCATCCATGAGATAGGATGCTTAAAAAGGAACAATGAGAGAGCAAGAAAGGAGGGATAGAAATTCAACATATGACAGCAGAAATTAAAAACAGAATCAACAGATGAGTTGGAAGATATAATTGAGGAAATCTTAAAGAAATTGGGCAAAATGATCAAGGAAAGGAAAACAGAAGTGATAAAAATATTAGAACATAGAGGGGTGCCTGGGTGTCCCAGTTGGTTAAGCATCCAACTCTTGATTTCAGCTTAGGTCATGATCTCGTGGTTCGTGGGTTCAAGTTCTTGCATCAGGCTCCGAGCTCACAGTGTAGAGCCTGCTTGGGATTCTCTCTTTCTCCCTCTCTCTCTGCCCCTCCCCTGCTCATGTTCGTACTCTGTCTCTCACACATAAAAATAAATAACTAAGCTTAAAAAATATTAGAATACAGAAAGTAAAAAGAAAGGAGTGATCAAAGAAATGATGAAATTTCTCAAAATGAAGAATATGAGTCTTCTGATTGAAAGGGTCCTCCATATTCCCAGAATCTGAATGAAGAGAGACTCATACCTTGGTAATCACTGTGAAATTTCAGGACATGACAAATAATGAGAAGCTCGTAAAAGCTTCTAAATCAGGGGGAAAATAGGTCCTACCCAAAGAACGAAGAATCTGAATGGCATTGAACTTTTCCACAGCAACACCAGCAGCTGGAAGTCAATGAAGCAAAACTTTCCAAAATCTAAGGCGAACCAATTTCCATTAGCATTCTTACACCCAAACTGTCAATCAAGTGTAAAGGTAGAATAAAGAGGTTTTCTGACACGCACAGTCTCAAGAAATCTCCCTCCTAGAGAAAGGCTGCCACCAGAGGAGGTGCTCCACCAAAATGAGGGAGAAAGAAGGTGATGTTAAATCCAGGAAACAGACAAAGGCAAGTCCCAGGGTGACAGTTGTGCCCTGGACCTCCAGAGCAGCCATCCAAGAGTGGGGAGGAGGACAGAGGTCTCCGGGAGAGCTGCTCCAAGAACAAAATGGAACTGATGGGCCATCTGATGCATTTGACCATACGGAAAGTAGTAGTCAGAGGAATACTACAATTCTGCCACGAAGCTTTGGGAAGAATTTGGGATGGCGACTTAGAAAACTAATCAAATGAAAAAGCCGAGGCATTTGCCATCTCTAGGAAAAAAAAAAAAAAAAAACCAAACAAGAAATAAAATGTAATTACAGAAGTTTATAAGGGTTGGCAGTAAATAAAATCTACATAGTTAAAATCATCTAAGCCCTAAAACTAAACTAACTAAAAATGATGGTATAATCACGTTGGGAAGATGAAGGGAGGAGAAGGGAGGGTCGGGGTGAGATAAGCGTGTTAAATCCTCCTCTGCCACGATATGAAATCAATACATAATGTCTGAAATTGATAAATCAAAAAAATAGCTGTATAATAATATTATTTAGAAATGTGGAAGTACACACCAGAACTGATGAATGAATTGAAAGGGCTTGCCTCTGGAGAGCAGTACCCCAGGATTGGGAAAGGTTGACTGCCTGCAGTTCTATAGTATTTGATTTTTCAAAAAACATTCCAAGTGGCTGAATATACAAAATTCTTAAGCTTGATATGAAGGGTCTCTGTCAGAGGAATCCAGAAAAGAAAGAAGAAATCTGTATAGAATAAAGAGAAACAGTTTTATTAAAAACACTTAACACAAAGCCATGTTTGAATTAGGTTATCATTTGAAGAATATTTTAATAACCTGTAGTCTCTATGCAATGCCAAGACTCATTTGCAACTCTAATCTTGTACTTTGTACCACAGGTCTAAATTCTGCTCAAGCGTTTCCTGCACTGCAAGGGAACCCACAGAAACAGGTGCCTCCTTCCACCGGAGATCTGTTTTATTTCACAGGTAACAAAGGGCATGCAATTAATTCCATGATGAAATTTGGGGTCGGAAGCCCAGGAAATAGACTTGCACTGCAATTTACAGAATTGTATTGTATCACTGGGCACGACCAGAGTTGGATGAAGTACCTGCAGATACAATCGAATCAGGAAAAATTTATTTGGAAACTACCACGTGGAAGGCATTGTGCCAGAGACAGAATTCCCAGGATGTCCTAGAAAGACAACTTCGGATCAGTGCAAAGACACAGAGAGTGCAGACGTGATTTTAATTTATAGGGTTGGAAAGGCACAAAGCCATAAAACAAGACACTTGTTGTCCTGCCTCTATGTTAAAGGTTTCGCCTTCTTAAAAAATAATCAGAAACACATAATCATCATTCTTGACATAAATTACACTTTAGATTGGGGGTGGAAATCCTGTTTTAAGCATAGGAAGGGAAGGAAAAGTAAAACCAACTGCATGTAATTTTTCAAGTGGAAACAACGGCAATATGAAGATATATGGGCGTCAGACCCATTGATAAAGGAAGGAGGCTGTGCTCTCTTACCTCTTGTAGTGTCACTCCTGTGACCTCTAGCATTTGCAATGCTTTGATTCCACCTTGCCCAAGGGACCTGTGAGTACGGGGGAAAGGGATGAAGGATGCCTATGCCTGACCTCACCTTTACATTGTCTAAGGACTGAAGGTATAAATCAGCTTTCCCCTTGAAGACGTGAGTGTCAGAAGCTCATGTGAAATGCTGGAAATATTAAATGATGTCCCTTAGGGTTTTATTGTTACTCAGTTTTCTCCTGTAACTGGGAGAGCTGTTCACATGAAGAATACTCTCCCCCAGGACCTCAATTTGTATAGAAAATGAAGTATGAAACTCCAACAACTTCTTGCCACTTTGGAAAGAAAATAAACAATTAGTGGAGGTTGCACTTAGTCTACTGGTCCTGTGATCTCTCTGCCTGTTCTTGGAGAACAGTTCACACCAACAAAGGTGTGAGAATGCCTTCATTACAAATCCTCATTTCCAGGATAATAAATTTGTGATGGTTAAAAAAAAAAATCACCATAGAGAATTCAATGTGTTTTTGTAATGAGGAAAAGCAAAAGCTCTTCCTTGAATCTTATTTAGCACAGGAAGTATGCTAATAATTAGAATTGAGGACTAAATGCCTGAATGCCAGGGCCCCATTTCTAGCTCAACACCTTCCTCTCTTCATCAAAGATTTGAAGGACAGCTACACAAAGAATATATTCCCTATTACAGAAACATGAATATTCATTTGTATACAGCTTTACAATTTTTAGAGCACTTTTCAAACCTCTTATTTAGTTCGATTTAAAAAAAAATTTAATGTTTATTTATTTTTGAGAGACAGAGAGAGAGAAGACAGAGAGAGAGAGAGAAAAAAAGAGCATGAGCCAGGGAGGTGCAGAGAGAGGGAGACACAGAATCTGAAGCTGACTCCAGGCTCTGAGGTGTCAGCACAGAGCCTGATGCAGGGCTTGAATCCACAAACTGTGAGATCATGACCTGAGCTGAAGTCGAATGCTTAACTGACTGAGCCACCCAGGCGCCCCTAATTTGATATTTTAAAAAGTTTATTCCTTTATTTTGAGAGACAGAGTGACAGAGAAGGTAGGGGAGGGGCAGAGAGACAGAGAGGGAGAGAGAGAATCCCAAGCAGGCTCCGTGCTGTCAGCGAGGACCCCGATGTGGGTCTCAAACTCATGAACTGTGAGATCATGACCTGAGCCAAAATCAAGAGTCAGACAATTAACCAAGGAGTCACCCTGGCACCCCTGGTTCGATTTTTATAATAGCTCTATGAGGTAGATATTTACAGAATCTGGATGAGAGGATAAAAGTAAGAAGAAACCACTTCAACAGTTGAGAAGAGAGACCAGTGAATTATTAAGGATTACCTAAGACACTGCAGAATCTTAATAACTCCAGGATTGTAAAACTTGGCCAGATGTATGAAAATATTGATCAGCCTGCCCGGCTCTGTGCTGTAATAGAGAACTGATCTCTAAATGACCCTCTGCTCCATGTTTCAAGATCATATGAAAGGATGTTCAGAATAGTGTAATGTGCTCTTTTAACATGAGTTCTCTTGCCATCTAACTTGTGGCTGAATTAAGGATGAATGGCACTACTTCTCAAGGGGGCAAGAGAAAGCGTGAGGGCTGAGGGGGATTCCAAACAGTATTTGAGGAGAAATGAAGAAATAAGGTTCTTCTTTGCTCCAGAAGCCTCATCTTCTGAAACAGGCCCAGTGATTTAAAAAAAAAATTTTTTTTGTTTTTTTTTTTTAAGTAACACCAAGTCAAATTGGTGCTGCTTAAATAGTATGCGTTTCAGGGAATTGGAAAAAGGTCCCTCTTCCAAAATACCTTCTCAACTGACTTCCCTAATTCCTGATGTTCCACCATTCAGCACCCATTCCCTTAGATGAAAGCATTATTCCCTGTTGGAATACAAATGCCTCTGGGAGAGGTTGTACATTAAACGAGGCATTCTCACCCACTGCGTGGAAACAAACTGGTGCATCACAGATCACTGGTGGAGGAGGTGCAAAGTTCCAGCTCTCTCCGAGACAAGGCACAGCCATTTGTAACTATGCAGTAGGCCACTGAGCAGAGCTAACTGATAGAAGCGTGTCCAGCAGTGACTTATCCATGAAGCGTGTACGGCTGGTGATGCTGCATGGAGCCATGATCAATCATTAGCACCTTAGAGTGGTGGTTCTTAACTGCAGCTGCACATCAGAATCACCGGTCAACCTTTCAAAAGATGTAGATACCTGAGCTGCACCCTAGATATGCTGAATCAAGATCATCTGGAAGTCAGGCTAAAGGCATGTTTGCTTTTGCAAGGCTCTGTGGATGTTCTGAATCTCAGCCAGGGCTGAAAACCACAGCCTCAGAGTGAATTTGTGGGTTGGGCCCTTGTCAAACTAATGGCTTGCTGGTGTGCCTTGGTGAGGTTGGCCCCCAGGTGGGGGGCCTGGACGCTGAGTTCCAAAACAGGCGGTAAGAGGCAAGAGAGGTGCCCTAAGAACAAAGTAACCAAAGACGACCTGGGTGAGAACCAAGGCAACTTGTCCACATCACAATTTTGACAACTTACTTTGGAGTATTAGTACCAAAATTTGAAGAAACAACCTTAATCTATAAAAGTTAGGACTTCTAAAAAAGGTTGGAAATATCAGGATCTATGCTCATATAACTCCAGTTTATTTCATCCTTTCAAATGGCTGAAGAAGGCACTTATAGTCTTTTCATTACTGTTAGTATCTTTTCTCAACCCATTCTTTTTTTAAAAATTTATATCCAAGTTAGTTAGCATATAGTGCAATAATGATTTCAGGAGTAGAATCCAGTGATCCACCCCCTACGCATAACACCCAGTGCTCATCCCAACAAGTGTCCTGCTTAACGTCCCTTGCCCATTTAGCCCATCCCCCCACCCACAACCTCTCCAGCAATCCTCAACTTGTTCTCTATATTTAAGAGTCTCTTATGTTTTGTCCCCCTCCCTGTTTTTATATTATTTTTGCTCCCCTTCCCTGCTGTTCATATGTTTTGTATCTTAAATTCCACATATGAGTGAAGTCATATGATATTTGTCTTTCTCTAATTTCGCTTAGTATAACACCCTCTAGTTTGATCCACATAGTTGAAAATGGCAAGATTTCATTCTTTTTGATTGCCGAGTAATATTCCATTGTATATATATATACACCACGTCTTCTTTATCTATTCATCCGTTGATGGACATTTGGGCTCTTTCCATACGTTGGCTATTGTCAATAGCGCTGCTATAAATATTGGGGTGCATGTGTCCCTGGGAAACAGCACACCTGCATCCCTTGCGTAAATACCTAGTAGTGCAATTCTGGATTGTAGGGTCTCATCCCATTCTTTAAAGTCACATCCCTAAGTCTTGCCCTACTCAGTCTGTCCTTGGTTATCCTCCAAAGGGAGTTCTTACCGGGTGAGTTAGTTTGGATTATTTTGGCCAGGGTGACAGAAAGCCCCCAATAATAAAGGCCTTAACAAAATAGAAGACAATTTCTTACTCAGGTATAATAAGAATGGAGGGAGGCAGTCTGGAGATGGTGGTGTCTCCACTACCTTTAGCATGTGATTTCTTCCTCATGGTCCACGCTGGCTCCAGGTCCAGCCCAACAGGAAGGAGGGAAAGGGGCAAAGAAGAGAGAATCACCCTCCCCTCGCCGGTAAGGACACTGTTGTGTGACGTGTCTCCACTGGTCAGAACTTAAGTCACATGGTCAAATCTAGATGCCAGGGAAGTATGGAGGCAGGGAGTTGCTCTGGGCGGCCGCGAACCCATCTAGAAATGCAAAGAAAGGGGAGAAGGGAGACTGGGGGCCAGCTGGCAGTCTCAGCCACGCTGGGGATTGTGCACACAGCTAGAGAAGTTCTTGGTGGTCACCTTCTGAACCTAGAATATCCCACCGGAAAGAAAGCAAATGAGTGTGGTAAGAGAAGGCTGCTTATTAATTCCAGGTGTTGGGTAATTTGTGGTGATTAGACGAAAGTGTTTTCCACTAATGAAGAGTGAGAATTTGTTGAAAGTAGTTATCTGTGGCCCAGGATTCATAACAGAGGCCTCAAATAAATGAAGTGCCTGGTTTGTCTTTTGAAAGCTTATGTTTCCTCTTGGAATTATGTGATTCAAAAGTCCACCTCTCGCCTAACGAAGGACTGGAATGTGGTCCTTCTTGTCTAAGTCCCTGGAGTCACCTTCTGTAATCTGTCAGGAGCACAATAGCATAGTAGGCAGTGGATTTCCTCACCAGCTTCTAGGACACACAGCGCTAACTGGGAGAAATGCTAATGCTAATTTCACATACAAATTCTGCTTGGATGTGCTTAAAAAGATTCTGATCAGTGAAAAGGTGTATTTTCCCTTGACTCTAGGACTCCACGCGCATACGGATATGTCAGTACCCTCCAGTTGTGATTGATCTGGGAGTGCAACCAAAACAAGACTGGTCTATCCAAACAGCATGTTATCCGAATGGCATGTTATCCGAAATATAAGAAATCTGTTTAGCTCTATGGCTGTGTTTGGATTGCTTCATTGACTAGGATGGTTTTAAAAGTAAAGCCCTGCTTTGTTTCCCATCTGATCTCCCTAAATCATCCAATAGAAGTGTTTCCTTTCTTTGTGTTTCTCATTTGTCCAGCTGATTGAATTGTATGGCCAGTTAGCTCAGTTAGAGAGGCCATGGTACTAACGAGACCAAGGTCACACGTTTCATCCCTAGATAGGCTGACTGGTGTGCAGAGTAAAATTCTGTTCCATGACGAGTTGATTGCTTCTCTATCCCTGGCTAGCTGTTCTGAAAGAATGCAAGCTTTTCAAAAGGAGGATTTAGTAGGAGAGAGTGGGCGTCTCAGCAGAATTAAGCTGTACTGTTGGAAAAACTCTGCGAAGGCCCTTACACAGAGTTGATGGACCAGAAGTATATCTATACAAAGAGGAGCACAAAGTAATGAAATGAAATGGTCCCTCCAACAATAAGTCATCCTACTCCCAGGAGATGACGACCCAGAAGCACGGAGATTGAACTGCCACATCAGGAACGGGGAAAGAAAGCTGGAGAAGCAAGAACAATTGTCGTATTCACAGGCTAGGGTTCAGAGCCCTTCATTTCCTGCTTCCTGCTTGAGCCAGGACACCACATTCTGTCTCCAGTTTCCCACTCCACCTCCATGTTCCCCACCTGGTGGTGAGTTGTCATGATGATGCGGAGGAAAATCATGTTCAAAACAGGAATAAGATTTGCCACCACTTTCACCTGTTCTAGATAGAAATGTCATTTCTCACCACAGGAAGACTTCTCCCCGCTCTTATCAAAGACCTGTCAGTCTGTCCACACAAGCGGGAGAACAAATGTGTTTTTTATCCCTCTGTGAACAAACGAGACTAGCACCTGCGCGGCACTCAAGGGTGGCTGGCCCCTCGTCCTGACTCTGAGCCGGCTGCTGCTCTTGGGGAGAGAAAGTAAAAATGATTGATTCAACATCTTAATTAAGATAAACAAACAAAGAGGAACATCAAATAATAGACCTGACAGTTTGAAACAGACTGAAAGTACAGCTTAGCATTTCATAAAAGAAAAAGCGTTTGATGTGAGGATGGCAGTTTAATAATTTGTAAATATCACTGGCTTGGTATTATAGCTAATCCAAATATTTTCATTTCTCGTCATATGTTACCCTCTGCTGATGGCTTCTCCTCTTCAACTTACAGCTTTTCACCCTGGAGCCTTCGACAGGGGTGGAGAGGAGAGGAAGAGAAAGGGTCACAGGTTCTCTGTGGAATGTGAATTATATCATCAACTTCCTTTCTACTTTCTGATTCAGATATTCCCTGGAAAATACCACCGACCAGCCCAAAGGATTTATTGCCCTTTTCATCACTTCCCCCACAAAAGTATCAAAATTTGATCATTGTAGCTTTTCATTAGCTTCGGACTGTTTTACTAATTCTCTCTTCTTCCAAGTTTTCTCCTTATTCCTAAAAAGTAAGGAAACAGGGTAATGGGACAGCCATACCACTGTAGGGAAATTATAGTGTCCCTGTAATGCTGTTTTTACATGGTAAGAAGTAATCAGCTACAGATCTATGGCCTAAGAAGGTGTTTACATGCACTAAAGTCCTAGAAAGAAGGGTAGTTGGAGGTAAGAGTATCCTTTTTAAATTTTTATTTATTAAAAAAAGTTTTTAATGTTTTTATTTATTTTTGAGAGACAGAGAGAGATAGAGAGAGACAGAACGTGAGTGGGGGAGGGCAGAATCCAAAGCAGGCTCCAGGCTCTGAGAAGTCAGCACAGAGCCTGACACAGGGCTTGAACTCGTGAGCTTCGAGATCACCACCTGAGCCAAAGTCGGACACTTAATCGACTGAGCCACCCAGGCGCCCAAGTATCCTTTTATTACAGTTTATTTATTTATTTTTGAGAGATAGAGAAAGAAAGAGAGACTGGGGGAAGGGTACAGAGAGAAGGAGAGAGAGAGAATCCCAAGCAGGCTCTGTGCTGCCAGCGCAGAACGCGACTTGGGGCTCAATCTCACAAACCGTGGTGAGATCGTGACCTGAGCTGAAACCGAGAATCAGATGCTTAACCAACTGAGCCACCCAGGCATCCTTAAGGGTATCCCTTTCAATGCCTGTGTCTCCCACTGAAACACCTCTGGGTGGGCACTGAGGTACCAAGCAGGAAGTTGTGACAGCAGTCATGAAAAGATGAATATGGGAACCTCCCTGGTGGCCAGAGCATTGTGATTTAGCTCTTGTGAAAAAAATTCAGAGAAAGAGTAGGCAATATTACCAATTTATTTGGAATTTCCAAGGGTGCAAGTCAGAACACAGGTCTGATCAGGCAAAGCTGGAGGAACACCACTGGGCAGACAGGGGCTTCTTGGGTTTTTAAAAAGGTATGTAAACAGGGAAAGGTGGGGATGTGGGCCCATCAGGTCAGCCTGCAGTCTGATGTACTTCTAGATTTGGGACAAGACCATTCTCTTGTGGCTTTTCCATTCTTTTTGCTGAGGTTGTAACAGCAGCATTTAAAAAATTTTTATTATTATTATTGTTTTTTTTTTTTTTTTTTTTTTATGGCAGTCGGAAGATACCAAGGCCAGGCCAGAGGCCACGCCGGGGCGGGTGTGCCGGGCAGGGACCCACAGAGGGGAGCTGCAGTTCTGAGAATCCTCCACAGGGAAGCAGTATGAGATCAGGGTTTAGGCAGAGGTGGCCCCGGCCTCACCAGCCTTCCCTCATGCTGAGTGTCCTCCTTCTTTCCTTCCACCGGGCGCGCGCGAGGTGAGTCCCAACAGGGCAGGCTCACCTTCCAGGAGAGGTCCGAGCCTCTGGCGGTCCTCACCACAGCCCTCCGCCCCCCGGCACTTAAACAACTGGCTCCCAGAACGCTGCTCTGTCTGTGCGCTGAGGGGGGCCATGAGGGCTCAGGACGCCCGCTTCTCTGAAATGGCCTTATTTTAAGCTGCTGGGTTCGCATCACTGCCACCGAGAGGAAATCTGCAACGGGGGACCTTAGCAACACGGCAGGCACGTGTTTTCCTTGGCAGTCTCTATTCTGTCAACCTCTCCACGGCTGGGTAACTCTTGACATTTCTTAAAAAGGAATCTGTTCGGTCTTTGGCACTCTTCAGAAAATCGTGTCAGCAACAACTTGATTTTGTCTGAGTTACAGGGAGCGATACAATGTTATGGGTAAAACTCCTAAACAGACAGTTTACAACTTTGGTTCTATCTTGACAATGTCCTGCTGATATATATGATATTGTATGATATATACACTGATATTGTATGATAACAGTAAAGCCACTTCTTCCTTGCTTATAAAATATAAATAACATCTGACACTTTTCTGATAAGTCTTAAGAACTACAGGTGTTCCCTGCTGTTCCTTATGAAACCTTTGGTGAGCTGAGATAGAGTAAAGCCAAGACACGATTAGCATTTTGTAAAAGTGAAAATCTCTTCAGGTTTCTCTCCATTACTGCAAACAGGTACTAATGTAGGTCTTTCATCAACGCAAAGTGGTGTAACGTGAACTTTCAGAGACTGGGGGAGACTGGAAACCGGGGCCCGGACTCACGAACTGTGAGATCATGACGTGAGCCAAAATCAAGAGTCAGACACTCAACCGACTGAGCCACCCAGGCACCCCTATCACACGTTTTCTAAAATACGTTTACTTTAGTTGACAACTTGGCAAATATTACACGTATTGGATTTAAAACTTTTCTAAGAAATTTAAAGTGAAAACTCTTCTCATATAGTAAGCAGAAATTCCATGTTTAGCATTTCATACGGTGAGAGTAGAAGGGAGGGAGTAGGGGCTAAAGTCTGTATTTCCCAAAATTTATCTCAGGTAGCCTACCTCTTATCACACAGTTTATTTCTTTACCTGAAATACTTCAGAACTTAAATGTTTCTGCCAAGTTTGAGAAGGTGTGTGGTATTGACTTCTTCTTGCTGATCTCATTTTTTTTCTTTATGGTCTATCCAAACCATTTTCAGACCCTCTAAATCAGTTACCTTTCTTTTAGGGACAATCAACAGAAAGCAAGCAGAAGAAAAGAGAGAGAGAGAGAGAGAGAGAGAGAGAGAGAGAGAGAGACAGTTAACACTTGCTCTCTCAGTGGCCTCCCTCCCAGACAGGTTGATGCAAATATGAACAAAAGAGAAGTTTCTGGAAAGACCTGTAGCGGGACTGCTCTCAAGACTGGATTAGCAGCAGTGCTAGATAACTACAATTGGACAATTTTATCCCTCTGGGTCATAAACTAAGCTAGAGAGGTAGAGCCTGAGACACATATAAACAAAATGGAGAAAACAAATAAAATATTGACTCTGCTGGGGCTCCTGGCTAGCTCAGTGGTTAAGCACCCGACTCTTGATCTCAGTCAGCTCAGGTCATGATCTCATGGTTTGTGAGTTCGAGCCTCGTGTCAGGCTCTGTGCTGACAGTGGAGAGCCTGCTTGAGATTCTGTCTCTCCCTCTCTCTGACCCTCCCCCGCTCGTGCTCGCCCGCTCTCTCTCTCAAAATAAGTAAGTAAATAAATAAATAAACTTAAAAAAATTAAATCTCTTCCCTGCATTTCATCCCCTAAAGATAAGTCAACCAACTAGCAGTGGGAAGAATGCTATCGTCATAATACCAATTCATTTAAATTTTTCATAAAATGCAATACTGTGCAGTTCTGGGTACAGACCATGTGCTTTCTCTTCTGGACCTAACATGACTAGGAATTATTAGAAATTCAGGTGATGCTACATCTAAATGAGTTTCCATGCCATGGTTAGGTGATATTGTTAGGGTCTGTGTCACTCATGGTTTTGTGTCTGTCTAGAAAAGGTTAGGCAAAGGTAAGAGAAATACAGAGCCCACCGAAGCATCTCTAATCAAAGGGAAACTTGTTAAAGGAAGATTTTAACAGCTCAAACTACCTTGGAGGCCAATAAAAGCACCAAAACTGATTATTAGACCATGATCTGAGGTTAGAAAAAGGACGCTGGCCCTGACTGATTGGAAAGCTATTGGAAATAAATAAAAAGGCTACATTATGTGAAGCGGAAGGTCACAGCGCGGGAGCATCTTGAAAAGCCATAGGTGCACTGATTACATTTATCACGACATTAGTGAGTGCTTTGTGTGTGGCTTGTTTTTGCAGGTCTTTTGTATGAGATATTTTTAGATAAACTGATTTCACAGAAGGGGAGGAAGGTAATAAGTGTCACATTGTGTTAATACACGGGCCCCGCACCTTTGGGATCACATTTGGTGCAGGGCACAAATGAAATGAGTTTGGTGGCCTCAAGCGAGGCCACCACCAATAGCTATCCTTAAACAAAATCACAAATCATTCGCCGGCAGCCAGGATCAGAGACCTGGAGCCGAGACGGCAAGCGTGTTACAGGTCAGGGGGAAGACTTGGGCAAGGAACTAGCTGTCACCTCTGGGTCTCCAGCCTGGTTCCAGCTCAGGCCACCAACAAACCATGAACACTAACATACGCGCTGATTTTATGACCTCTCTTTCCTTGCCAAACCCCAAATGAATATTCTCACAAACATTTCATGAGGCCTCCCTTATCTAAGTCTTCATTGCTCAGCCAATCCTGATAAGAGTAATGTCATAGTCACTATGAAAAGTAGTCTGACTTTTCTTGTGTTCCGTGTTCTTAGCAAAATAATGAAACTTGTTTGTTCCAGGGAATTCTAAATCTAAACATTGCTCTCTCTCCATCAGTGAAAGGCTTCCTGATGAAAACACAGAGAATTAGAAAACAATGACTCTGTGAATGACATTTACAGAGATCTCATACTGGAAAGGGCACATTTTATGGTGACTCTGTGTCAAAAGTGTAGTTTCATCAGAGGACAGGAGGCAAAAGAAACAGGCAATCAATACTTGGGCCTCTGATATCTGAACTGAGAAAGAAAATCATTATCCTGTTACTTTTATTGTGGCATGATGCTTGAAATACTGCACCTTGTTTCCATAATAATCCAATATTTTGGGGGTTGCAGATTAACAGACCCCTCCTACGGGTAGCCATGTGAAATTGGAACATAAAGCAGAAAGGAATGTTCACACACACACACACACACACACACACACACACATTTTTGGTGGGAACTTGGTGAAAGGCAGATTGAGAAAGAAAAACGTTAACCTTTTGAAAAAATACAATAAACCAATTTCCTATTCATATTTATCTAACAGCATATGTTTAATGTCTGAGTTTTCAGGATTATTAGTAAAGGGTTCCTCGTTTCCAATTTTGGGGCAAAAACACACAGATCTCCAAGAGTTAAGAGTCCCCTCAATATTAGCAAGGTTACTTGGACAGCATTTTCATCTCTGCATTTATTGAAGATTGCTCCCTTGTTAAGAGAGTAAATGACACCAAGGCGGGAAGTGTGTGGAATCTGACATTTGATTTTTTAAAGATAGCTGTACTATTCACTTCTCACTGGCACAAAAAGCAGTCACTGAACTTGAATTTTTTGCTGATAAAAGGAAAGGAATTCTCATTCACAAAACTCTATGAAACTCTTATGTATCCAACTATACCAGTTCTGTCTACCTGCTTCCAATATGACCGTTTATTGGTCAATATTTTCAAAACACTTCAAGACAATTAAACCCTCCCCTCCTCTAGATTTCAGCACCCAATTTAAAACTCTATTTGAATACATATTATGGAAAATGGGACCATATTAGTCATATGCATGTTGCAAAAACAAGTACAGCTGTCCTCGACCTAACTTGTATACCTTTGTGGGTTGGTATCTTAACCCAGTTATTTATTTATTTTTTTCCTCTTGGAATTATTATTGATGAGATGATCACTGTAGTCATGAAGTCATGACCTGCTTTTCTAGGCTGTAGACTGCAGCCCCACGGAGAGCTAAGTGGGTCCTTAATGAACAAGAAAAGGTTATCATGGCCACACATGGTGTCTCCCAGTCATCTCTGTCTACAGTCTCCAGCAGCCACCGATAACAGGTCAAAGTCATGCAAGTACGGGCTACGGCTACCATTTCGTTCTTCACGGTGCAGATGTTCTTGTGAACCCTTGGCAAGGGCACAGCAGCAGGAGGAGAAAAGCATATTCTCAGAGGCCTGCTCCATCCAGGCAGCTGATTTATTCCAAGTGAACATACTATTCTCCGCAAAAATTGTTAAGATTAAGAAAAAGTGACAGTACTAAGTGTCACTAAGGATGGGGAGGAACTAGAATTTTCACACACTGCTAGTAGGAGTATCAATTGGTATAAACCCTTTGAAAAACTGTTTGGCAGAATCTATTGAAGCTGAACCGTCTGATCCAGCAATTCTCTTATGTATGGACCCAACAGAAACACCAACATGATGTGCATCAAAAGACAGGTATAAGGACGTTCACAGCAGCATTATTCATACTATCTCCAAAGTAGAAACAACCCAAATGTCTACCCACAATACGCTAAGATAAACGAAATACTGTACAGCAATGAGAACGAGGAGCTACTGCTACATGCAAAAACATGGGCGGTTCTCACAAATACAATGCTGAACGAAAGGATCCAGACACACAGGAGTAGATATTGTGTGACTCTGTTCGTCTGAAATTCAAATATAGGCAAAAGGAATCTAGTGGTAGAAATCAGAGTAGTAGTTACTTTTGGAGAGATAGTAATTGGGAAGGGGCACGGAGAAAAGCTTTTGGGGGTGCTCGTAATGTTCTCCATTTTCATCTGGGTGGGGATTACATGACTGTTTACTTTGTTTAAAAAATGACTGAGCTCGGTATTTGCGATGTGGGCATATTTCAGTACATACGATATACTGCAACTAAAAAGTTAAAAGAAATTATCCGTGCACTTTATTATTAATTAATGCCTTTGTCAGGTTCTGAAATACTAGGAAACAAAGGAAGAATCACTAAGGCAGTTTCTCCTTGAGTGAAATTTACCACAGAATTATATTTAAAAAATTCCAGAGAAATTATATAGGCATTGTTAAAAACTTTTGTGTTTCTTTGCCTGGAGCTCTTAAGAGTAAGTGCTGATTTGGTTTAGACTTTGATGTATTGTATCGTGCATTATATCAGAGGTGTTATAAGGAGGGTGCTAGCCAGCTATTATGTTTGTGCAGCCATAGGAGACTGGCTTAAATTAAAACAGAAACAACTTCAGCTGGACATTAGGAGGAATTTCTGGGCCAGGAAGTTAAATGATTGTGGAATCAGAATTGCTATGTATCTTGAAGAAAAGAAGGAAAAACCATCTGGCCGGTGGACGGATCATAAGATCTTTCCACTCTTCAGTTCAACAGGAAAGGTGGTGGGGCGCCTGGGTGGCTCAGTCGGTTGGGCGTCCAACTTCAGCTCAGGTCATGATCTCACGGTCCGTGAGTTCGAGCCCCGCGTCAGGCTCTGTGCTGACAGCTCAGAGCCTGGAGCTTCAGATTCTGTGTCTCCCTCTCTCTCTGCCCCTCCCCTGCTCATGCTCTGTCTCTCTCTGTCTCAAAAATAAAAAAACAAAAAACAAAAAACAAAAACAATAGGAAAGGTGGCAAAGTTTAAAAACCTACTCTTCACAGAACTTATTACAATGTGTGGTAAGAGTAAGTGTTCAAAAATATTAGTTAGCTTCACTGTGTCACTATTAATAATACTTACAGAGAGCATGGCAAGTTTAGAGCTTTATCCCTAAACTTACTCACCAACAGTGAGATATCCCTAACTAAGTTTTTCTCTGTAAATCTCAGGCGTCTGCCCCTCCTGATGATAAAGGAGGAAGAAAGCCCAACTGGTTAACATGCATAAATTGTACTGAGTCTGTGATGACTTGTGCTATGTAAATATAAAGAATGATTATTACCATAAACCCAGCCAACTGCAACACCGATGGTGACAGAAATGTCAATTTAAATGGTGGTAGCTTAGAACTCTTACCATGGGCTCAGGAATGAAATCGCTTTAGGCACCCTGGGACTTTAAGTAGAGGGAATCACCAAAGGACTGTTAGGGAGCTATGCTAGGGTAAAGGAAGATGGGGGGTTTGGAGGAACCCGTTAGCAAATGTGATAAAAAAGCATCTCTCGGGGCGCCTGGGTGGCACAGTCGGTTAAGCGTCCGACTTCAGCCAGGTCACGATCTCGCGGTCTGTGAGTTCGAGCCCCGTGTCAGGCTCTGGGCTGATGGCTCAGAGCCTGGAGCCTGTTTCCGATTCTGTGTCTCCCTCTCTCTCTCTGCCCCTCCCCCGTTCATGCTCTGTCTCTCTCTGTCCCAAAAATAAATAAACGTTGAAAAAAAAATTAAAAAAAAAAAGCATCTCTCAAGGGAACACAAAAAAATAATAGTTTTAGCTGTCACTTTGAGTTTTCTAGAAGTTTTCTTCCCTTTGATGATCTTCCTCCATACTCCTAAACTCTTGCTGCTGTTAAAACTAAACCAAACCAGGGGCGCCTGGGTGGCGCAGTCGGTTAAGCGTCCGACTTCAGCCAGGTCACGATCTCGCGGTCCGGGAGTTCGAGCCCCGCGTCAGGCTCTGGGCTGATGGCTCAGAGCCTGGAGCCTGTTTCCGATTCTGTGTCTCCCTCTCTCTCTGCCCCTCCCCCGTTCATGCTCTGTCTCTCTCTGTCCCAAAAATAAAATAAATGTTGAAAAAAAAAAATTAAAAAAAAAAATGTAAAAAAAAAAAACAACTAAACCAAACCAAAACCAAACAGTAGTCCAGAGATGTAATTGAACTGCCTTGGTTGTTGTTGTTTTGAGCTGAAATACACTTGGCTAACATAGGAAATGCATCTAGAAAATATTTTTAATGATTTCTAAAATGTCCTCTTGAAAGGTGCATGGTTCGAAATCAAGGTCTTCAGTGTTAAAGTGCTAGCAGGTTTTTAGCTCAATTCCCGTGTGGTTTTAGAGATATTGGCATTCTAAAAACCGCTGATTCTTGCTTGGTAAATGGGAACTGAGTTACAGCAACCAAGGTCTGAAGAATCAGAAGGAGATTTATGTCCATAAAAACCTACGTAAGAGAAAAGTAATTATGTGGAAATCGCAAGGCCCTTCTAGGTTTTCTAACTTCTCTGGAGTGGCTTTCTGACACAACCAAGGCACAGGTGCTCAGTTATAAGCAACGTTGCAGTCCTCTGAAATATATGACCAATCCCCTTACATTCTGGACACTTTCTTAGTTACTACTGAATTTCCACCTTCTATGCTGCAATTATACCCTGCACAGTAGACCGCGATGTCCTCTCCGCAGGCATCCATGAGCTGCTGAACACTGAAGCGTGGGACTAATGTCCTGTGCGCTTGTATATCTATATAAGCCAGGCCACAGGACAGAAACTTCTGCAAATTTCCACAAATCAAGTCTAGAAGAACTATCACATATATTCAAAAATAACCAATTATTAAAAAATAAGCCAATTCAACCGGTTTTTATGAGCTCATAGTGACCCCCTGGTTAGCAGTTTGCTTGGAGTTGTTCTCATTATTTCAAAACTTTATTGGCATATTCTATGAGCACAAGTACTGTGTTAGGGACCAAGAGGAAGGGCAGATGGTCTCTAGGAGCAGGCCATCATGTGGCAAGCCGAATCTCTGAGCTTGTTAATTAACAACATAAGAAAGGATAGGATTAGGGGCCCACACAAACACTTAAAGTTCAGAAAAGGCAGTGTCCGCAGACTGCACAAGGGTATTTGAGCTGGACCTTGACAGACGGCACAGAGAGAGAAGAAGGATGAGCTTTCTAGACAGGAAAACAGCATGAGCAGGGCTCAGAAACCTTATGCTGAATATGGCATATTCTTGGCCAACAGGAACTTGACTAAAGTCTAGAGTTTTTGTTGGGTGTGCAGGTGTGGGTGTATTCTGGGAAATAACTCAGCATTTCTTCTATGAGCTTAAAATGAGCTATGAAAGACTCCAATGATCAAATTAAGAAGTTCCAATAATCTAGTTTCCCTTTCAGTGATGCAGAGTCATTGGAAGTTTTTAGCCAGGAAATTACATGATAAAACCAGTATTTTTCAGTGGACATAATTCTTTTTTTTTAATTTTTTTTTCAACGTTTTTATTTATTTTTGGGACAGAGAGAGACAGAGCATGAACGGGGGAGGGGCAGAGAGAGAGGGAGACACAGAATCGGAAACAGGCTCCAGGCTCTGAGCCATCAGCCCAGAGCCTGATGCGGGGCTCGAACTCACGGACCGCGAGATCGTGACCTGGCTGAAGTCGGACGCTTAACCGACTGCGCCACCCAGGCGCCCCTAACTGGACATAATTCTTAATATAGCTGTTCTACAACTATTCTCCTATTGACTGAGCTATTCCATTTTTCAAACAGAATAATAATTCTTAAAAAAAAGTTATTTTTTTGCCTTAGATTCCTTCTGGAACAATGTGGCATATTTTTACCTACTTAATTGATAGGAAATGTTATTAAATTAAGATTTTCTTCCAGGGTGCCTGCTGGATGGCTCAGTTGGTTGAATATCTGACTCTTGATTTTGGCTCAGGTCACAATTCCAGGGTCATGGGATTGAGCCCTGTGTTGGGCTCTGCACTGGGCATGGAGCCTGTTTAAGATTCTCCCTCTCTCTGTCTCTGTCTCTCTCTGTCTCTGTTTCTCTCTCTCTCTCCCTCTCTCTCCTTCTGCTCCTCTCCCCGACTTGTATACATGCTCTCTCTCTCAAAACAAACAAACAAACAAACAAACAATAAAAGACTTTCTTACACATTTCTCCCTTATATCCTGGGTTATTTTACTATTTTCCACAGGTGTCCAAAAAAAAAAAAAAAAAAAACCACTAGTAAACAAATACACTAATGGGAATTTTTGGAGACCATACTGATCCTGCTTAGTTCAGTGGCCTTTTTTGGGGGAAAAGGGAGATGGGTATGCTCCTGACCGAAAATTTATACTGTATATGTATAGTGTGGCCATATTTTATGTTAGTAAAACTGTTTATATAAAATGAATCAAACACGTATTTAATAAGGTTTTACCAAGTGCTGGAACACATTTAAGAACTACTGCTTTTATGTAGCCATATTCCAATCTATTCAATTTCAACAGATTTGAAAGGCCTATAGGGAACATTGTCTTTACCACATAGGAATTTATAATTTCATAGGAAAGGGCAATTTACAATGGCCTCTGGCTGATTCATAGTAAAGTAGAATAGTATATATAGCTCTAATACATGCATGTAAATTCTCCGAAGTAAAACAGTATTAATCCATATGCTCCCCACCCCCACTAATTTTGACTTAGAATTCAATGGGATTGAGTTAGTGGATGCCCCACTGTTTTCTGTTTTCTCAGCTCTTGGCACACATAGTAGGTACTTCATAAACATTTTATAAATCAGTGAATTAAAGGATTTAACATAGCAGGGAGTCAGAGATTTTAGGTCCCATTGTTGATTTTGTCACACATTTATTTATCAAATAGATTTGGGTATATAGCCCCTCTGTGCTCATTTTTTTCCCTCTGTGAAATCAAGATGATAAACCTTCTTTTGCAGAAATATGGTGATGCCTGAGATACTGTGTGTGAAATGATTTGCACTTCTTGGAAGAAAGGGATCTTATAAATAGAAGGCATTGTTCACGTTACCCACAGCATTCAAATTTAATTTGTACCACATGGAATATGTGGAAGGTCCATGACCTCAGTAATGAAAGCTGCTGAGCCCTTGATGCCCATGGAAAAAAGCGTTTTCTCCTTGTTTTTCTGGCTGTCAGAGAATGGTTGCTGTTTCCCCTGCCTGCCTATTCCAACTATGATGTACTTACTTTCCTCAGCCCCATCCCAATTTCTCATTACGAATACTGAAATGAGCAGGTCCTTTAAATTGGAGAGGGTAGAAGGTGCATACGTCTGAAAGAGCAGTAATAAGGACCCTTAACTTAGGAATGAAGAGTTGAGGGAGATGGGTAAAGAACACTGACTAGGACGTGCAAGAAAAGACAGATCAATCCGAACGATTCATCATGCCAGGAGCTGTCCAAATAATCAAAGGTATCAGCCAGGGTGATGTATAGCTGATGTCACTTGGCGAGACCCTTAACAAGGCAGCTAGTACAACAGCTGCTGCTGGTCAGTGAGTATCACAGCACATGCCAGGCCAGGGCAGGGGAACACAGACCATCCATCACTGACCCAACTTAATGGCTAGGCTTATTAGTAAACATTCTCTGTGGCTGACAGCCTGTAATGCTACAGGATGTTCCCCAACTGTCCCCCAAATAAACGGACTCACCTGACAGATGTGCGAAATCTGTGGTCCCTCTTCAGATTCTGTGGGTAGGTATAATTTGTTCTATTTTATTGATAGAGGGAAGAGTCTTTAGAAAGAGTGAGAGAGGGAGGATATGTATGCAGCTCCCATTTAGCAAATGCATTCATAATCTATTCTTCACCCAAGATGTTTTTTCTCTTCTTAACCGTAAATCAGAAAAGTGACAGTGTGTGTTACATACATGCATTATTCCATAGGCACTACTGTAGGTGAGTTTCATCTATATCTTTCCTTACTATGGATCAGAAATCCCCAAAGTGGAAATAAAATCCACTCTCTGTACTAAAGATATCTAAGTCTACTTTAACTACATTATGTTCTTGGAGGGGATATCTTAATGGACTAAGTATGAGGTTTGCAATATCTAGACTTCCTGGAACCACAGGTTCAATTCCCAGCTGAATTGGCTCAGTCCTCAAGTCTTCACTGGCAGATAAATTAAGATACTAAGAAGCTTACTGTGCACAGATCTCTTAGATGAGTTGTCGTAACCCATAATCTCATCTATTTTTTTAAGTGGACATTAAACTTGGTTCTGCTGTTTTTGACCTTGCTGAAAAATTCTATATAATCTGCATGGTAAATCTAATGCTTATTGTTCAAAAGAGATGTACCATTTACGATGAGAGTGCATCCTCCTCTAAGTCGGGGACTTTTTTTTTTTTTTAAGGCAGCTGGGCTTTGAAATGGGCAGGTTATTGTAATTCCAATTACTGCTTCCTAACTTTTCACCTTTAGTTTTCCTGGACTTGAGCTAACTGTTTCCCCTCACCCTTCAATGCATCTTCTTCCTGGCCTGATCTTGACTTGCCTCTCTAGTTTTGGCTATTGATCTCGCTTTGAATTCCAGCACAGGTGAATTCTTCAAGCCCTACTTAATGGCATGGATTCTGGATTTCCCCCTACTCTGACTTCTGAGATTGGTGTGATCCCTCAAGTCTTACTTCAGTTTCTGTACATAGAGAGGGAACATGATACAATGAAAAAAGTTCCAGCTTGGGAGAAATTAAGACAGTTTCCAGCAGGACTGTTTCCTCAACTGCCCCTATTCATTCTTCTTGTGCTCTGGTCCCAGCACTGCTACCAAGTGGTTTTCTAATGGTGGGCAAGTCATGTGGTCTGTGTGTTGGTCTGTAGAATGGGTACACTGGGACTCATGAATACATGGCTCCTTCCAAGTTCCAAGATTCTTAGATCCTCCTTTGTTTTACCTGGGATCCCTGTCCCTGGCTTCAGCTCAATAGAGAAAGGGACTGGAAAGCATTTTAAAACCTAAATTTTATGCATCATCATCACACTTGATAAATGCTGATTGAGCATTAACACTCTGTGTCAAGAATTTTAGAATTTTATATAATGCAGAGAGTATTGGCGCTTTGGAGATTTATATTCAGAGAGGAGACTCAAGAAAGTAGCCTCAAAGAGAAATTAATTTTTAATTTTTTGTTATGAGGACTAGAAGATGTGAAGTTTACTGGTCAGTACAAAGTGTCAGGGAAGAGCATGATTCAGGAGCCAAATGGCCTCCTCTAAATTCAGGTTCTACCACTTAACTAGCTGTGATACTTGAGCAAATTGCTCTCTGTGACTCAATTTTCTCATCTGTAGGATGTGGGTAATGATAATATCTACCTTACAAGGTCTTAATGAGGATAAAAATGAGTTACCATTTAAAAGTGCTTAGAATTATGCCTGACACATAGTAAGTATTATATAAATGTTGGCTAGATAAAGAAAAACACTGGAGCTATAAATTCCATCATGCATTTCAAAGTTTCAAAGTATGTTCTATGTATGTCCTGAGCATTCATGAGTAGCAGAGATATTATGGCCCATATTTCACATCTAGAATTAAGTTGTAGGCTTATGTGTATAGAAACATTGATAAGATTCAATATCATTAAGATTGCTGGAACCATCATCATACATGCAGAGTGTGTGTGTGTGTGTGTGTGTGTGTGTGTGTGTGTGACAGAGAGAGAGAGAGAGAGAGAGAGAGAGAGAGAAATCTTTCTAATCCACCAAGGAAAAGTCTGTCTATAAAATACTTTAGACATTTTTCACTGGTGTATTGTGCCTAGCTCAAAGACAGGATATAGAACATTTGTGTTAATAAACCTCCCATAGAGAGCACTGACACTTGAATAGCTCTAAATGTTTTCCAACATCTGGCCAAAGCTAATAACAGCTTCCACAGGTTGGTTTCTGCTTTTGGAGCATCATTCAAGACACTGCTGTAGGATTCTGTTAGCTTCTCAAATCGTATCCAACATAGAGACAAAGGTAGACATAATTTAAGCCTTGAACTAGGTACTATGCTAGAGCTGGGGAATGGCCTGGCTAACACTTATTAGACTGCACTTATGTGCCAGCTGTTGCTCTAGGTGTTTCAATTCTTATAGCAACCATAGGAGGTAGGCACTCTCCCATTTTATAGATGAAGAAACTGAGGCATGGAGAGAGTAACTTGTCTAGGTGACACAGCTAGTGAATGTCAGAGCTCATAGTCAAGACTTTAAGCTTATTGGCTGGGGTTTTAGGCATTTGAGGAAACGAGAGAGAACGAGGCACCACAGATCTGGGCTGAAGGGGAGGTTAGTGTGGTGGGGTTCTTAATGACAACACAAAAAAAGTTGATTTTTGCCATGCCCTTTGTGGGTGCCCAATAAGTATGTGGGGAGTATGAATACTCTCTTCAGTGCTGAACTTTTAATATGAAAAATTGATTTTATTTTGGTTTTTATCACAGACACTTGGAAATGAAGCAATGGAATGATAAGCATCGGTTGTCTGGAAGGATTAACTGAGTTAGCAGAAATAAACTTTTTTTGTGTTGTCATAAAACATTTACAGTTTTTTACTTACAGGTTTGACTCATCACTACTATAACCCCTCCCACCCCCCGCCCCAGCCCCGAATCTCGAGTACGTGTTTTGCCTATTGCTGAACGCCAACATTACCCTCCCCAATTAAAATACCAGGAAGACATTTGAACCCAAACATTATTCTTTGGATTAATGAAATCCAACAGCAACTGTTTCACCCCTGGACTATTCCAAACCAAGTACTAATGACTGAAGACCATTCCTCATCTTGTGCTTGGGTAGGGAGCTCTGAGAAATGAGTCTTGGGCCCTGTCCAGTTTGTAGTGGAAAGTGCACATGCCACAAAATGTTGTTTCCGCATTTGCTTCCCTGCTGACAGTATTTGTGCGAAGGGCAGAACATCCAGGCTCAGACCTTGAACTGAAAAACCCTTCTCACTTTTCGACAGTGTCCCTTTGGGTTGGAATGCAGGTCAGGCACACTTGTCCAGTCGTGGCCACTACTGGGCTGTCTGCTCTGGGGCTAAAAAAAGACGCTGATTTCCTGGAATATCTGCCCTGCAATTTTTACAGGAACAAGCTTCATTAAATTAAAAATAATAAGCCAGGCAATTTTCTTGTCGAAACCTGTTTCTTAACACTTGCTGTCTGCAGGGGAGGCTTCCAGAATGTTTCCTGTCCATGTCAGGTTAGGGCACCAACAAAGCTTTGTTTTGTGTTAAACTTAAAGGTCTCTTCCTGTAGATTCTTCCAGAACTGCTGGATAGACACAGGCAAAAATCGTGTCCAACAAAAGAATGATTTGCTGACTACTCAAAACAAACATGATCATCTCTTAAATTTCTTCTATTAATAAACATATATGACTATAAGATCCTAACCTTTTATTAGACAAGCATATATTAAAATGGAGTAGAATAGAGGTATAATATTCACTTGACTGATCCTCATCTAAAATTATACTTGTATAAAAAGGACATTGTGTGGGGACACCTGGGTGGCTCAGTCGGTTAAGAATCGACTCCAGCTCAGGTCATGATCTCACAGTTCATGGGTTTGAGCCCTGCGCCGGGCTCTGTGCTGACAGCTCAGAGCCTGGAACCTGCTTCAGATTCTATGTCTCCCTCTCTCTCTGCCCCTCCCCTGCTCATGCTCTGTCTCTCTATCTCTCTCAAAGTAATAAACATTAAAAAAATTTTTTTTAAAAAGGACATTGTGTAGTCCTTTATGATAACCAAGTGTCTTACATAGATTATTTCATGTAATCCTCATGATGTAGGGGGTAGATGTGATATAGATGAGGAAAGAGCCACTAGTACTTAAGTAACATGCACAGTCTCACACCATTTAAGGGACAGGTGCAGGCAGGGCTTGGAGTTCTCTGTTTCAGCCTCTTTAAACCATCTAGGGTTCTCGAGTCAGTGTGTATGGTGGTTTTCAGGTCAGCTGCATTTGCAACACCTTAAAGATACACTTTCCAGAGCCTACCTCTGTTCCACTGGATCTCAGGATGAATTTCTGGTTGAGGAAATGGGAAATCTACATTTTTTTTTTCTTTTTTACAAACTTCCCAATAATTCTATCATGCAGGCATGTTTGAGAAGCATCTAGCACCCCGAGTATCCTCTCAGACCAACGCTTACGCTATTATTTCAGGAAAAGCTAGTAATGCAGGGGGTGCTCACCGAAAGAGCTGTTGTAAAAGCACGCACTGTGAAAAACAAAATGCTGAAGAAAGAGGGCTGAGTGAAAAACAGGACAACCCAGGTGCAGAAAGTAAAAGCCAATTAACTTAGCACAATACACAGGTGAGGTTTCAGAAAATGAGTTAATCAAGGAATAGTTTCAGAAAGCAAGGGACTGTAGGCCGGGATGGGATAACTGTCCCCAAATATTTGAAGGGCCGTCCCATAGAAACGTGTAGAAGTGGATGTACTGGGACCTGTGAGCAAGAGCTAATGAGAAAGAAGGTTAGGCTCAGCATTAGGAAGACCCTTTAAACTCTGGAGTGTTCCCCCAACCCCCAGTCCTGGGGAACAACATTGGCCACCAGGTAGGAAGCCCCACCTCACTGTAGGGTTAAGCAGGGACCATGTGACCTCGTGTTGACAGTCCTGTACTGACTGGGAAGTTGGCTTTATCTCTATAATTCCATATTCTTTCTATACTCTCCTATTCATGCTTCTCAAAATATCTACGTAGAATAAATAGAGGCATACATTACCGATAAGCATTTTGCAGTCAGAGAAGTTGAATCGAGCTAAGATGAATTGCCAAAAATGATGGGCTTGCTAGCAAAGCTGAGAACAGACCTGTCTGTCCTTCCTGGCCTTCTCTCTTGTGCCTCCTTGCCCCACCCTATAAACCACTTAGGTGCCTTTTAAGAAGCCCTGAAGCACCTTGGAATTTGGGTTGGCCTGAAAACTGCTACTTCAGGCCAGTCACCTTGGAATTTAAAATGCAGATTCCTGGGCACCACCCCGGATTTACTGAATCACAAACTTTGGGAATGGGACCCAGGAATCTGAATGTACACCATTTTGGACTTGTTCTGTCTGAATTAGGGGGCAGGAAATCTG
This sequence comes from Felis catus, assembly GCF_018350175.1. Classification (NCBI taxonomy): domain Eukaryota; kingdom Metazoa; phylum Chordata; class Mammalia; order Carnivora; family Felidae; genus Felis; species Felis catus. The sequence continues at coordinate 36,996,152 of NC_058381.1, read as the reverse complement.
ATAATCTTGTGTTGTACATACTCTTCTTTGTAACTGCAAATCGATTTCTGTGAGTCCAAAAACATCACCAGGTGAGTAGCTTTCCATATAAACGTTTCATCGTCCTGGCTTTATATTTACATAGGTACAAATATTTATATAACGATCCCAGGTTCATGTATTTACAGAAGTAGCAGATGGCTGCAAAGGTGATATGAATGCATCTGAGTCATTGGCAAGGGTTCCCTGTGTACTTTACAGGCCTCGGTAAATGTCAACCTTTACTTAAATTATAGCAGCATAGAGTGTGTGGATATGGGAATAGTACGACGTTCAAAAAAAAATTCCCTGCCCTTCCCATCGGCTCTGAGTAAGTATCCCATTGGATTAACTGGAGTCCACTTGATTGCTACAGTTTCAATAGCTTGTTCAGACATCGATCGCTGTCATGTCACTGGGAGAAAAGGATTAATAATAGGGTGCTCAGGTTGGCTCAATACTGCTGATAGTGCCTGACAAAAGACCGTTCAGAGGACTCCCATGGGGATGCCGCCTGCATAGGAAAGCTACCAGCAACATCATTCAGGATTCCGCAGAATAATGATTAACTCCAGAACTTCAGCCTACGAAACCCAACCAACGGTTTCTATTATTTCCAAATAAATTCACTCCCTGATCTTCCTTCTCTTAGATTCACAGATGATCTGGAGCCAAATTCCCCAGTGGATACCCATGATCATGATTATGTCCTTGTGTCAGCCTTGTGCCTTGATTATTTCCAAGAGATGCGGCTTTTTTTTTGGTTCTGTTTTGTTTTTGTTTTTTGCCAATCCCGATCGTGGGAAATGGTAAGAGGCAAGAGAAGCGTGGTTCGGTGAGTGCCTCTGGAAATGTTACAGGAGAAAGGCTCCACCCCCCACTGTGCGTTCCAGCTCCATTTCAGTGGGCAGTTGTGGCCAGCAGGTATCACAGACTGGGGAGGACATTTAAAAGAAACCCCGTTTCACCTACAGAAAATTAAAGGGAGCCGCTTCACGATGGGGCCCCATGTTTAACTGGAATTAAGATGAAGGGGAATACATGAGAGGCAAGCACGATGACCCTGTTTGGCCAAGGTTTGGAGAAAGGGACTAGAAAGCAGGGGGAAAACTCTGACCTCCAGTGAAAGTAAGAACAGTTTGTAATTTAAACAGGTGGAATATGACACTACAAAACTTAAGCCCAACAGCTTTCCTCTCTGGCTCCCCCACCCTCACGTGACAAGAGTTTCAAGTTGTTGGGTCATTTGTTCTTGGCAGTGGAAAGTGTTTGAGGGCATTTATCTCCATAGCCAGCAATTTCATAACTACATGACTTCTTATTCAAGTGCACTTAGATAATTTTCCGAGGTTTCATAACAGCTTTATTTATCTATGCTTTAATGCCTTTCCTCTTAAGAGCTCAAGATGCTGGTTATTTAACATTATAATCCAGATATGAGAATTAAAAAGGCATTGGGTGCCATACTGCTATCTCCAATGATAGTGCCACTAAAAATAACACAATTAACTTGATGTCAGCACTCAGCTTGTTCTTATATATAGGTTTCTTAAAAATATCCAGACTACTTTAATTAGAGCCACAGACTATTTTAATTATTCCTAAAAGACTGAGTATACTCCACTGACTACAGTAAATATATGAGATAGAAGACAGTTCTCTAGGAACTTGTATATGCTAATGACTGTGTTCTTCAGTCACATTCATGGGAAGATAAGCAATTGTTCAGGATGAAGTTGCTACAGGGCTACACACAGCCAGTTGCAAAGGCCAGTGAGGCTACATGTCACCTGGCATCATGGAAATGGCATCCAGAGCTCAAGACATCAGCAATGCAAAACTCAAGGTAAATATGTTGTTCAGTTCGATCCAATTGTAATGCGATCCAACCCAATCATGTAAACCTTTAGTCAGTGTCTGTTATGTGTCAGGTAATGTTCTGAAAGCCCTGGCGGCAGGGGGGAGGGCGGTATCAAGATAAAGAAGAAATAAATTTAACTTTCAAGGAGTTATTTTTCTGGTAGGAAAGACAGTCAAATGAATAACACAATACACATGATGAAGAGAAAGCAACACTATAGACACATGCATTAATACAAAACAGATGAAGGAGATAAGTAGGGGTATTTTATGGTAGAATATGTATTGGTTTTGAAACCACGTGAACTTTGGTTTAAATCATAGATCTTTCAATTGCTTGCTATGAAGCTTTGAGGAAAATATTTTGACTGTCTTAGCCTTGGCTTTACAGTTTTCAGAATGGGGATAACACAAACTCTGAAATGCTTTGTGAAGACGAAGCAAGGTAAGATTTGTAAAAGTATCAAACATAGTTCTGGCATGAGTCTCCTAGCAGGAGCTCAAGAAAATGTTAATGTTAAGTGTTTCCTTGTGTGTGTGTGTATGTGAAAGCTTCACAGAGGGGACAGAGATGGGGCTTGGGTTTTAAAGGATGAATAGAAGTTCTTTAAGAATAAAGAAACAATATATAAAAAAGAGATGTAAAAAGTGGGGAACAGCTGGTATGCAAAAGGGAGAGTGAACAGCAAAGGGAAATGAAGCTAGAGAGTGGTACTGGTCTTCAAAGAAACTGAGAAAGGAACAAAAATGTACATACTTAGGGAGCATCACAGAATGTGTGACACTGGAGCATTAAGCACCATGACAGTTGAAGGTCAAGAACAGAGTTTCAAAAGTTAGCTTTCATTCTTCTACCGAGTTCATCAATGACTCTCATTAATTTCATTTAGTAGCAAGCTCAAACTACAGAGTGAGATCAATTACAACAAAACTCTGGGCTGGGAAATGCAGCCATTCTATCCTGTGCCAATGTAACAACAGCAGAATACCCACAATGCTGCTGCACAATGTGTTAAATTGGGACAAGCATGATTGGAGACATGTTCAACTGCCCATGAAGCACAGCATTTAGCAGTTCAGCAACGCCAAGGACACCTGGGGAATGTTGGTGTTCACCTCCCAAATCAGGCTCATAGCACTGAGAACACATTCTCTGCAAACGTAAGATGCTATTCCACTCCCAAAATAATATCACCCATAGGCAAAGTCTCGTGCACTTGGGACCAGAGATCATAACTCTTGCCCTTGCTTTACTCACAACGAACCTACAGTCAAACATACCAGAGCATACTGGCTTTTTACTACGGTCTAGTATTAGCTCAGGGGACCATATTCCACCCCTCCCCTTTTTTTAAAGTAATAGTTTAGGATGATCCATTGATATTTGTTTTTGAGAGAGAGAGAGAAAGCACGAGTGTGGGAGGAGCAGAGAAAGAGGGAGAGAATCTTAAGCAGGCTCCACACCCAGTGCAGAGCCTGATGAAGGCCTTAACCTCTTGACCATGAGATCATGACCTGAGCCAAAATTAAGAGTTGGATGCCTGAGTCACCCAGGCACCCCAGGATGATCCATTGACTTAAGAGGGAAACCACCCCAGGATTTCTGATGAAGCCCAGACACAATTTAAGGATAAAATTCACATGGAATCACCACAAAAGATGTTCAACCTTTTAAAAATAGTTACATGGGCATGGTATGATGGTGTTCTTTCAAAATCAAGGACACTAAAATCAATCATAGAGCCCATAAAGTTCAATCAATCTTTTTTTAAAAAAAAAATTTTTTTTCAACATTTATTTATTTTTTTTTGGGACAGAGAGAGACAGAGCATGAACGGGGGAGGGGCAAAGAGAGAAGGAGACACAGAATCGGAAACAGGCTCCAGGCTTTGAGCCATCAGCCCAGAGCCTGACGCGGGGCTCGAACTCACGGACCGCGAGATCGTGACCTGGCTGAAGTCGGACGCTTACCCGACTGCACCACCCAGGTGCCCCTGAATCAATCTCTTTAACATTGAGAACGCTTTCTGGTATTCTTTTCTTTATTCAACAAACATAAACTGAGCGCCTTCAAAGTTATAAGGACTATATAATGAGTCCTTATATGAGGTACAAAATAAGTAAGGTAATTGCCCTCATGGAATTCACTCTAGAAAAGGAGGGGACAGAAGGTAAACAAATAATTATAATACAAACTATCATTTGTATTAATACTTCTACCAGGTTCCATGGAATCACAGAGGAGAGTCACTAACCCTTCCCCAATCTTGAATATATGTAGAGGCTTATGCAACATAGTAGGTTCTCAATATTCATTGAATTAATGAATGAAAGTGATAAACCCCTAAATATAAATGATCTATATATAATATTAAGTTCTTTAGTCATTTATTGAAATTAAACAAAGAAACTTAACAAGCACGTGAGTTTGGCAATCTGCGAAACACTAAGAGACCATGGAAGACTATTTGACAATGGAGGGGGAGGGACAAATAAGGATGTTAACTTGGGCTATAAAGTTTGAGTTGAATCTTGAAGGAAGAGTAGGAATTCACTAGACATATAATTCACTGGGACAGGATTCTGGGCAAAGAGAAAAGCATATGCCAAGGTGTGTTTTCGTCCAGGGGACCACTTGGATACACTCTAGTGTATCTGTAGATATATGGTTCGTGTCGGGGAGTGATAGGAGATGAAGCCAGGTAGTCATAATAGTAACACCGATTTATTGTCAAGTGCTTACTACATGCCAAACTGGGCGATGCACTTTATATGCATTATACCGTGTAATCTTCAAAACAATACTAGGAGGAAGGTGCTATTACTGTCTCTGCTTCACAGATGAAGGAACTTGAATTCATTGAGGATAAGCAACCTGCCCATGATCATACAACTATTAAGCCATGCATCTGGATTTCAAGTCCAGCTCTTTCCGACTCCAGAGACCATCTGCTTAAACAGCATTAGTACTACCTTACATATTAAAAAGATATTTATTATGCCTTAACCACTCCAGGTTCCCAATTCCCAAATACAATAAGAGAACAACATACAGTTTTCAGGACTACAGTAAAACAAGAAGAATAAGAAGGAACTTTTTTCCATAAGGTTATGTAACTATTCAATATAAGAGACTTTACTTTGAACTTACGTTCTTCCTGTTTTCTGACATGAAAAAATTCTTTTGTGAAATTACGTTGATAGAAGGTGATAGTTATTTAAAAAATATTTTCATCAAAGTTAAAAATTCTCAGTCCTTCTCCAAATCTCGAAATTACTGCTCTAAGCTATGAAGCTATGCTGCCTTACTAATGGTTGTGTAAGCCATGCTATAGCATTTAAATTTGTCCTGTAAGCCATGGGCAGTCATTTAAGCATTCTTAGCGGGAAAATGATAAATTTTGCATTTTAGAGGGATTATTTCTAGGGGCACCTGGGTGGCGCAGTCGGGTAAGCGTCCGACTTCAGCCAGGTCACGATCTCGCGGTCCGTGAGTTCGAGCCCCGCGTCGGGCTCTGGGCTGATGGCTCAGAGCCTGGAGCCTGTTTCCGATTCTGTGTCTCCCTCTCTCTCTGCCCCTCCCCCATTCATGCTCTGTCTCTCTCTGTCCCAAAATAAATAAACGTTGAAAAAAAATAAATAGAGGGATTATTTCTTTATGATTGTTGAGGATAGACTGGAGAGGGACAATGAGAGGGAAGACAGGGAGATCAGCTGGAAGATAAGTGTAACCATCCAACAAAGATGATAAGAACCTTGAGCCAAGACTAAGGTAAGAGAATGAAGAGAAGGGCATCATTTCAAGGGACACTGAAGAGGTAGACTCAGTGGGCCTTGGTGACCAATGAGACATGGGGTGTGCAGGAGAGAGAGGGAATTTAGGACAATTCCCTAGTCTCCAAACTATAACAGTTTGAAGGATGGACCCTCCTGTATAAGAGTTTGTATACAGGAAGAAGAGTGGGGTGATAAGAGGAGACAGTTCAGTTCAGACGTGTTTTGATTTCAAGGACAATCAGATACAGATGATTTTTAAATGTTGATTCTACCTTACCAATATAGTCATGACACTTGATATAAAGACTCCAGGCCTAAAAAATAAATTTTGCTACATGAAATAAACATTTTTAGCAAATGTACAAAATTAATCTTAGGCACAGGTGTAGTTATCATGTGACCACTATTATATTGTGAGCACTGTCATACTTCATTGTTAAGATGAATCAGAGAAATGTTAGTGAACAGGCAAAATGTTTGGAAGGCCAGTAGGTTATTTTGCACCTATCAGAAAGACTAACGGCTACAAAGCGCTTTGAGATCTTCAAATGAAAGATGCCCAGAAGAACACATTATTAATGTTGGCTATTAGGATATATAGAGAGGAATCTTTAGTTATCCAGAAAAGCCTGCAGGTAAAAGACAATGACTAAGGGACTTGGAAACAGACATACTTGATATTATTTCTGAATTTCTATGAGAGTAAATAGTAACAAATCAAATGCACCATTTAAAAAATATGAACACTTGGGGTGACAGCAGCTTCCTGAAGACAGAAATGAATTTAAGACAACATCCATCTCTGGATGATGAAATTCACATTCCCTCCTCACGCCACCCCAATTAAAGGGAAAGAATCTCGACCTGACAATCTGCCCTTCAGTATCTCAGACCCGGGTTGAGGGCAGATCTAGTGACCTCCTCCTGAATAAAAAGGGGAAGGGGATTGGGCAGTAAATTCTGTCCTGGCGAACATCAGCCCGGTAGTAAATCGGAATCCTCTCCGTGCCCTCTTTATTATCACATTCACAGCATGAAGTTATGAGCTTCCTCAGAGCTCCTGCTATAAAAATGTGATGGATGGTAGGGAAACCTCAGGGAGTTAATCTATTCTTCCATTAAATTTTACTTTAATTGGTCTGTGAGTCAATCAGAAACTCACTAGACAGTGAATTAAGAAAGAAAAGAATGAAATAGAAAAAGAGCTTTCTTTTGCAGTTACTATATTATAATGCAGGATTATTCTTCCATTGAAAGAAAAGGGAGACCATTGGTCCATACAAATAATCCCCGGCTCTGTAAAGAAAATGAGAGAAAAACAGGCAACCATGAATCCTACTCACTGGTGACATTAATACATATGACATTTACACACACTCACCACATACTGAAGCAGGCTTCTCAGCCCCTCTCCACCCCCACCCCCAGTAATCAGAATGAGAGGGAGAGAGAGAGAGAGAGACAGAATGGAACGTCTAAGGAAATTAATGCAAAGAAAAATAAGCTGCTAAGAATCTCTATCATCAGTAACGTAACTCTGTCGATAGAAAAGAAGGTAGATGTTAAAGACCAAGGATGGATCCGCTGAAATTTTCATGGGTTCAGTTAGCAAAATGTTTGTGCAGTATTTAAGGCCATAATGGGCTCTGATAAAGATTCTCAGAATCTAATAATGGCCTCTCTGGACTTCTTGTCTAATTAGTGGAATACGGAGCGAGCCAGCTTGGAAGTGAGCATTGCTTGAGATGAAGAAGAAGTGGGGGGGAGGGGGGGGCGGTGCGGAAAAAGCCAAAGCTGAAAGAAAAATAAACCAGAGCGAAGCAGGAGAAAAACAAGAGCAGCCAGGGTTTTAAAAACTGTGCTCCCAAGCTGACAACTGAAGTTTATGCCTTGAAATATATGATAATAAGGTTTTATGGGAGTGAGCCCCAGGGACCCAAATGTCTCTCTGTAAACAACGGACTTCAGGGAAAAGCCAAGGTTTGAATAATGTACTCAGTCTCCCTCATGATAAAAAAAAAAAAAAAAAAAAAAAAGCGAAAAGCAGTGAAGACAGGAAATGCTTCCCTTTATTCTGACTGTAGAACCCTGAGTTGCAGCAAATACCCTCTGAGGGTAAAGACAATTGACGACCAATGTAGAAATACAGTTGTCCCATGTTAAGACAAGGGATTTAAGCCTCGGCAGCCTCAGAAACCTGCGGTTGTATGAGAAGAACCTAGTAAAGTGCTGCCTGTCCACCCTTAACGCATGGGCAATATATGTCCAGAAACCAAATGGTTTATTGTGCAGTGTAGCTGCAGTGGAATTACTGTGGGGACATCAGAATGACTGGATCCTTGAAGCGTGTACTATTTATCCCCGGTGCTGCAAAGGGTTACACCTGAACGTGCTGCCCGTTTCCGCTGGTCCACGTTTTGGGCCAGGGTACCTCGTGGGATATTACCAGCTGAACTCTATCCGTAGCGTGATGATTTCCTTTGGAGACTAGGGTCAGGTAAAGCTCAAAGGTAGCCTTAAGCAACTGCTAAATGATCAAAGTCCCCAGTGTACTCTGAGACTGAATCAGGTTGCCTTTAAAATTCTTCATCCTCAAAGACAACAGCTCTATCCTCTTTATATAAATGTAAGGCCATGAGACAGTAAAGTGCTATTTCTATAGGCATTAGTTCCACCTTATATATTAAAAAGGTATTTGTTGCGCCTTAATCACTCCGGGTCCAGGATCATAAGGGACCTTGTTTCTTGGTGGGAGGCTATAGTGTGAGAGGTTACTTAGTCATCACTAGCCTCTAGCGATGCTGGAACACCACACATGGGGCTCCTCAAACAGGAAGTCAAAGCCAGGCATGACCCCTGGATGAACTCGGTGCATTTTCGGGCAAGGGGCCTGATGAATCTCCAGGGACAGTGCTGCTCTGTGCCTCTGTGTCCGCATGTACGTGTTTACTCCTCCGTGTGCGTGTATGGAGGTGGGTGGTGCTGAAGGGAAGGAGGGTGTGAAGGTTCTGGATAATTATGAAAATTAGATCTTTTACAGCAGGCTTCAAGCTCAATTTGGGCTGACAGCTCATGAACAGATCATCTGAAGTCTTAATAGGCCAATGCTGGTTCAATAGTTGTATGGTTAAATCATGCACATTTGTGCCACAGCTGACACACACAAACAGACCCACATGCCTCAGAGGGACCATGTGGATGAGTCTATATTTAACATTCTTCCTCTCTGGGGAAGGCTAAACAAAGCAAAACAAAACACATCTAAAATCCTGCTTGAAACTTTTGCCGGCCAGAGAAATATTCTGGCATTCTTTTCACTCTAAGATGTCTAGTAGTAGGAATGTTGCATGATTAATAAAGCCCTTCCAGATACGTTTGACCTTGATGCCTTTCCAAAATATTTCTGAATCCCGCAGTCAGAGATATTATCTTCCAAGTTGCTTATCTATATTCAAAACCACCTGGCCGGGTCACGGTGGGAAATTTTCTCCCCTACTCTTTAGTTACCTGTCCCCAAAGCACCCCAAAGCACACTCTCCTGCCTTCCGTACTTTGGTGGTTAGCTTTGTAAAATGATGTCAAGATACCCAGGCCCCTGACACATCCTGAATTCTGGAAGAACGTGTTTCCTGAATATTCCCGATAATGGGCTTAATACTAAAGGGGTTAATGAGGTTGCATAAGGCAGCATTTCCTCTTTAAAGGAGAAAAAAAAAAAAAAAGTCCAACAACATTAGCAGCAGTTTCTTCTTATTTTTCTCTGTGTTTGCAGTAATGGCTCCTCCTTGCAGCTTCAACATGGGGGGAAGGGAGAAAGCAGTATTGCTAACCTGCCTGGCATCTGGCTTCCAGCAGGGAGAGAGGCTCATCCACCTCACCCCTCAGGCTTCTTTAACTGAATTAGCCGTATTAAGTGCCTTGGTAGCCCAGGGAATGAACATCGTCGATCAGTGCCTGAGAAGGCATGTTTGGAGGGTATAATTCTGCCGGAGGAGAATGGACTCCCCAGCACATGGGCCTAAACTGCAGAGTAACAGAGCCCTAAATCTCCAGTTGCAGATTTACAGCCTCCATTCTCCTTCTTTACTGCAAATACAATCCGGCAGTAATGGTCTAACACAGCAACACCATCACCAACTGGCTGATGGCTCGCATAAAAGCAATGTCAACCAAAAACTATGAGTTTATAAAAGGGAACAAACCCTCAACAGTGACAAGAACATGAAACCCATTAACAATTTAAACACTCTCCATTTTTTATTTCCTACCTTGAAGCTATTATTGCTGATAGAAAGCTTCTCAGTGGAGTTAACCACTGCAAGGGAGGGTTTGGAAGCTAGCTTAACTCCTAAGACAGGAGGTTATGTGGTTTGAACCATTTGATGGTGTGGTTTGAACCTTTGTTAATAGGAATGCCACCTGGTAACCTGTAGCTGAAAAGAAGGTCTCAGAAAATTGCAGGTGTGATAGGACCTCCCCTGGTAGGGCTATCAAATTATTCTCAGGAATCACACTGAATAAATGTGGTTGGGATTGGACGTTGCTGGTCTACTGACTATGTCAAGACTTGGGCCTGCACTATAGAAGGAGTGGTAGGATATTTTTTTTTGGAGGAACTTCTGCAAAGATCAAGGATCGAACCTTGGAATTATGATGTTCAGTGGGGGTACATTTTACTTGTGATAGTTCCAATCCCTTGAAGGGACACTGCCACCTGAATATTCCACTCTGTGAACTGACTCTACCTAATCTATGATGTAAAATGTAACTCGTCATACACTATGACCTTCTGGTCTTTAGGTAATCAGATGCAAATAGTATAACTAATTTGCCCAACTTAACTACGGGACTCTTCCACTAAAAAAATTATTACTATGGAATTCCTTGGGGAAAAATGCTTGAGTAAACCATCTTTTCCTCCTCTCCTCCCACCAGTGAACAAGAAGACATGACCTTAAGGAGATATATAAGCCCATCGTTGGGTGATTCACCCCAAAGCAAAAATTCTTCCCTCTGTTCTTTAAATCAGACAAACCCAATGAAAATAGCAAACTCACTCCTTTTGTAATTTTGAGTTTTGTGTGTGTAATTTGGCAAACAGTTCATCTTTTAGAAATAGGTTCTTAGCACTAAAAAGGAAAGAAATCCAGTTTTTGCAAAAAAAAAAAGTTGTGTTGAATATGGTTACATATATCCACACAAATAGTACCAATGAAGTTAAAGGTTCCTGATTATCATACATTGTGCTGATTATTTGAGCAACTGAATATAAAATTTAATCTGTACTAATGGGCCTGGGGGAAGTACAAATAAAACTGAGAAATAAATACTTGTTTTGCAGTAAAATGACTCCTATCTATCTATCTATCTATCTATCTATCTATCTATCTATCCGTCTATCTAAAATAGGTTTCAGTGACACACGATATTGTATTGTAAGAATATTCCCATATTTTTGGCACTTTAAAAATGCATTGCCTCACAAAAGAATATCAACCTATCGAGTCTCTCTTAACCTGGGCTAGCTTGAAAAGAGGGGTCATTTCATGTTGCTTTTGTTATATGTACATAGATTTTGAACTGAGCAGACATTACACCTGTTGGTTTTAAGTGTCTCCTCTGCCAAGAAAAAGAAAAAAATGTTGAGAAGGAAAATAAGAGAAGTTAAATAAAAAAAGATAAGAAAAAAGGAACTAACAAAAGTTATCCCCCCCCCCCCCGCAGTGGGCAAGGAAATCAAGCTACAGTAATTTTCATTATAATAGTGTTAGAAAATGGTTAGCCTTAATGCTTGATGATGACCAGAGCTAATATGGTTCTGTTTTCAGTGTGGATAACATTTAAGGAAGTAGTGGAATGTATGGCAGCTTTCTGGATCTATACAATCAACTCCAATGAAGCCTTTTCTCTAGCTTTGAGTCATAACCATAAATACTGACCCATCCCCACATTCCAGTAACAAAGTCCTTCCTTCCTCCTGTGCCCCTAAACAAAGGGGACAACAGTGTGTTCGGTGGGAACATCTTGAAATAAGATATCACTCCCCAAATGGAAGGAAGTCACAGGGGAGATTGACGCCATAAAGGCAGTTCTATCCTATTGAAACGCCAGCAGATGGGGTCATAAACATTTCCTTCTCCCCTTGCTAACAGCCACCGAGTCAGCTTCATCTTTATCTTTATCTTTATCTTCCTGTCAGGTCATAAATACCTCTCACTCAAGCCTCACGCACAGCTGGGCCATGCCAGGCAAGTTTACTTCCTGTTAAGGGTTCGTTTCAGCAAACATTTAGAAGTAGGTGGGGGAAGAAAACGGAAAACCCTGCTGATGACACACATTTAGCGCAGTAAAGGGAGTCTGAGAACCTCCAAGAAGGGGTTTGGTTAGACTAAGAAATGACCAAATTGTCCAGCAAAAAGCATGAAGATTCACTTAGAAGATGCTGTCATCTTTTAACTAATTAGTTAAAAATTATACTTGCTACAAATAAACACACAAAACAGCTGTATAGTATCAGTGGCTTTTGTTCTTCTAGAACCTCCAAAATGCTGCATGAATTCTTTCCATTGGTTCATGGGTCTGAACCCTGGACTATAATCATACCTGATGGAAGCAGATTTCCAGGATTAGAAAAGCAATACAAAGTCCTTGCTCAGCCGGAGGTTGGGAGAAAGAATGCACTCTTTTACTTAACAGAATTGGGGTACCGGAGGGAAGAGTGACTCTCCTTCCTTTCTGGGGAGCAGTTTTACGCTTGGAAAACCATCTGCCTGAGGCACTGTTGGCAACTCCAAAATTGTGGAATCTAAAATGGTAAGAACATGGGAGGTGATGGGTGTCTTCCTCCTTGGCTTGGCTAGAGCAATTGCTCCTCTTGAATTTCTAAGTTGGGTATACTTTTCAAAAGTGACTTTTCTGACTATGGTCTTTGTAACACACAACCCCCAATCTGATTATTAAAAAGCGGCACTTTTATGAACACATTCTGATAAAATGGTTAAGTCTTCTGAAGTAATAATAATTGTGACAGGTTGCAGGTGATTATAAAAAGATGTTTCTTGCTTAGACTGGAGTTGGGTAAAGATGTCCTCACTGCTTTGAGAATGGCTGTTCTGTACTGGCTTATTTTACTCAATCTTTTGTGTTGTTTATTTGTTTTTTGTTATTTGGTTTTAAAGAGAGAGAGTGTGGAGAGGTGTGGAGGGACAGAGAGAGAGAGAGGAGAGAGAGAGAGAGAGAGAGAGAGAATCCCAAGTAGGTTCCAAGCCCAGCTCAGAGACCAACACGGGGCTCAATCCCACAACTCTGGGACAATGACCAGAGTCGAAATCAAGAGTTGGACACTCAACTGACTGAGCCATCCAGGCACCTCAATCTTTTGATTTTTACATGTGCTTTTATTTTCTTTAAGTTTATTTATTTATTTTGAGAGAGAGAAAGAGCACAAGCAGGGGAAAGGCAGAGAAAGAAAGAGAGAGAATGCCAGGCAGGCTCTGCACTGTCAGTGCAGACAGTGTGGGGCTCAAACTCACAAACTGTGAGATCATGACCTGAGCTGAAACCAAGAGTATGACGCTTAACTGACTGAGCCACCCAGGTGCCCCTTACATGTGCTTTTAGATACTGTGTAAGTTACAGAGAAAAATGAACATAGCATTGATAACTTTTCTGTAACAGTTATAACAAATGGGTTTGACTCTCAGCCCTGACACTTTACTAGTTGTGTAAACCTGGGAAAGTTACTTAACAGCTCTGTGCCTCAGTTTTCTCCTCTACAAAATGGGTACAACCACAGCCTCCCCCCCCCTTTTAAAGCATTGCTTTATTTGCACTAAAATCTACTTTAAAGTCATAGTTTAAATGAATTTCAGTCCCTAATCCATAGGATTTCATCACTTTTTCCTATTTTATTTCATTTTGTTATATCTTTTCTTCCTTCATTGCTTCTAAATTATTTTCCTTTCTATTCCCTTTCTCATTGGGTATTATAAAGATAAAATAAATTAACTTGTGTAAGTCTCTTAAAATGGAGCCTGGCACGTTGTAGGGGCTGTGAAGGTATTAACTTGTGTATAAAATGGAAGGCCTAGGTAATTCAGCCATCTAGATGGCATCTAAAGTAAAGGCTATCAATTACATTCTTTTTAATTTTTTTTAATGTTTATTTATTTTTGAGACAGAGAGACAGAGCATGAGCATGGGAGGGGCAGAGAGAGAGGCAGACACAGAATCCGAAGCAGGCTTCAGGCTCTGAGCTGTCAGTACAGATCCCGATGTGGGGCTTGAACTCACAAACCACGAGATCATGACCTGAGCTGAAACCTGACGCTCAACCAACTGAGCCACCCAGGCGCCCCCTGTCAATTACACTCTTGAAAAGCTCCAATTAAGCTGAATATTCGGCCTGAGACTGGCATTCAGTTTTCCATAAATTAGGCTGATTTACCTTTACATAAAGTAACCCTGTGAGACTGGCCTGCGTGGTGTTTTCTGAGCACATCCTGCATTTTCCCACGTCTTCACTCTGGAGTTTGCCATTTCACTTGTACCCCCCCCCCCCCATCTCTACCTGTTGACATTGTAACACTGAAGAGATTCACTCATCCAAACATTAAGGCTTTATGCTACTTTTCTATCCACCCTTCAAGGCCTGAGTCAAATGCAGCTACTTCATGAATCATGGAGTTCTGGAGCTAGAAGAGCTTTAGAGACTCGATGGTCTACTTTCTTTTACTAAGGACACAAGAGATGAAGTGATTTGCCCAAAGACACCAAGCTACAGCCCGGTCTACAACATGGGCCTCTGAACTGTGCAGAGACCTCAGAGTAAAGTGCCAAGCTTCTTGGTCCTCATGGCTGGAGCCTGAACCTGACCGGTCTCCTCGGAGCTGCTATGGTACCTATTGCACTTAACAAACATCCCGCCCCTACCGAACTGCCGTTATTTAGGGGCATGTCTTATCTCCCCCTATGTCTCATCCACCTTTGACACCTACATTTCTACCCCCAGAGGGCTTAGAACAGAGCCTATAACCAGGAGGCACTTAGTAAATATTTGAATTCGTGTTCGAATGAATGAATGTTACCAAGGGGAGGGAGGAGTTAAGCAGCCTTTCCTTCCCTGTAATTCCTATCTCTCATAGTCTCGAAGTTCTTTCTAACCCAACTGTCTGAGCTGAACTATCAATTCCGGGGCATGATAAATAAATACGTCCACGTTCGCAGTTAGTGGAAATGAATGTGCACGCATTCACTTGCTTCACAAAACTTTCTGAGCGTGCATGTCACTATAAGGTGTGCATGGGAGATCTTGGACCAATCATTTACCAAAGCAGTAGGACAGCAAACCCCGTGTTTCCATTGGTTGGATTGGTGCAGTCAACAGGGAAGAGCCAGAGACATACAAGTAGCACTTTATTAACTAAGCACCATGAAAGCACTCGTCAGGTAGCATGTTGTCTCTTTAATGGGCCTCTGATTTGCAAACTAAGCCCAACTTGTGATTTGTTTCCCTCTGTCACTCATTTTCTTT
This sequence comes from Felis catus, assembly GCF_018350175.1. Classification (NCBI taxonomy): domain Eukaryota; kingdom Metazoa; phylum Chordata; class Mammalia; order Carnivora; family Felidae; genus Felis; species Felis catus. The sequence continues at coordinate 36,980,965 of NC_058381.1, read as the reverse complement.
ATTGGATGATTCAAGGATAGCCTTCTTTTCCTTCCCTACGAAAGTTTTAGTCACTGACCAAAGTGGGACTCAACACTGTTACACGTGTACTTTCTCACCTGAGGGCAGTTAGAGTAACAATACACGAAATGTTTTCAATTTTTCAATGTGTTTTTATAGATCTCTTTCTATCCTTCCCCCCACCCCCTGCCCCAACAAACTCAGGAGGGAAGTGCCAAGTGCAATCCATATACCATAGATGTATATGTGATGTATATCAGCAATACATCAATTTTGCAACATTGTTGTACTTTATTTCTGGAATCTCCCTTTATGAATTTCCCCAAAGGAGGAAGAGCATATCTCTATGACAATACCCTGCTTAGTTTCTTTATCACACTAATCACAATATGTGATTATTCTATTTATTGGTTTGCTTCTTCATTGCCAGTCTCCCCAAAAGAATATAAAACCCCATGAGGACAGGGACCTTGTCTATCTACAGGGACCTTGTCTATCTACAGGGACCTTGTCTATCTAAAATTGCTAAATAAATGAATGAATGGTTAACAAAGCTATTTGCATTAAGGCATATTAAGTCATAATGATAAAAGAGGCCAATGAACAGACTTCCTAGTGTAGAACTGCTTAACTGTATTTTTACCCATTTATTCTTCCAAGAAAGATGGTCAGAGGAACAAGTAGGTCCTCGTAGTTTTTAGTTTTCCTAATTCTTTACCAATTATTGTTTTCCCTGTATAGGGTACTGCATTAAGAACGGCAGGTGACAAGAAGTTTAAGATATAATCCTTGTCCCAGAGAAGGCCATGTGATTACAGCAATATGATAGTGATATAAGACTGTAAGGACAAATTCGGAAAAAGTGGTGCAGTCAACATGTTCTCTCAGAGAAGGGAGAAACTGTCTTAGATTGGTGTGGTCAGGAAGGGCTGCCTGGGGGGGTGGGGGCTTTGAGTTGAAGATAAGTGGAATTTCTGTCATGACAAGGGCTCACTAGGGGCGCTTGGGTAGCTCAGTCAGTTGAATGTCTGACTTCGGCTCAGGTCGTGATCTCACGGTTTGTGAGTTTGAGCCCTGCTTCGGGCTTACTGCTGTTGGCACGGTGCCTGCTTCAGATCCTCTGTCCTCTCTCTCTCTCTGCCCTTTCCTGACTGCGGTCTCTCTCTCAAAAAGAAGCTCACTAGAAGGCCTTTTAAAAAGATACCATAGCCGTGTTATGCCTCAATATACCCCAGGTTTAGGTAAGTTTAATTAAAGAATAGAAATACTCTGAGATCCTCCAATAGATAGCAGCTTGTCAATGCAATATAGTTCTATTAGACTATTGGGCCGGCCCCATAGCAGGTTTAATGGCTTTATGTATGTTTAATCACACTTACTTGGTCTAGCTCTCTCAGCTTTAGTCCCATTAGAATTTAAAAGGTCAAGTTGCAAAAGCCTAAAAAGTGATTTAAAACAGAAATGCCAACTTAACCTTAACCACAGTTAAACTAATGCTATCATTGTATGGAAAATCATACCTCGTATAAAATATGTGAGTGAAACAAGAATACTAAAACTTTATAGTTCTTTCCTGAGGTTATATTAAAAAATAATTTTAGTAAAATTTAAAATCACAATTTGAATTTTCCTAAAAATTATGGCTCACTGATAACTGTTGACACATATTGCTTATCTGGGAGAGCACAGAGGTCCCATTAAGTGAGTGAGGAAGGAGACTAGGTAGGCCTAACAACACGGAAAGGGAGCAATCTTTTGAAAACGACATAAATTTGTTATAGCTCTGAAGGGTAAGAGAGCACCTTAGGAGCGTTTTCTCAAGCTTGCTGGTTGCAGCTGTCACTCTTTACCTGGAGTATCCTATCCAGAGCCTCTCACCTTCACTGATGATGCCATTTAAACATCTCCGGCCTGTTTTCATATAGGCCCTTTATAATACGTTTTATATTCAAATGACCCCAAACTGTTACAGTCTATTATGATTTGAGGGATGATACCTTTTCTTTTTTTGCTGCTCTGGAAGTCAAGATGATTTTTCATTTTTAAACATTTGTATTATTACTGTTTTTTTTTATTTGAGCGTATTTGACACCCAACATTACGTTAGTTTCAGGTGTACAACACAGTGATTGGACAAGTTTATACATTATGCTGTGCTCACCACAAGTGTAGCTACACGTGTCCTGATACATCACCGCTACTACAGTGAAAGGTTGTGAAACTGCCCCTTTTCACTAATGGAAAAGTTAGAAATTAGCCTAAATATGCAATTCTCTCCTTTTTTTAAAAAGTTTTTTCTGTATTATTATTTAAAATCACAATTCCTTATTTGTATAATAACTTCTGCTATATAACTCCATCTATCAGGAATTACGGTTCCATTTCTGATATTTCCACACCTGCAGATATAGAAGGGATTAAAAGTGGATTAAGAAATGTTACCATAAAGCAAGCAAAATCCTGAGGGAGACGGCCTGGGAGACAAGTAACTTAGCATAAGCGGAAGGTGCCAAATGGTAATAAAGCCAAAATGGGAAATCATGAAAATAAAATAACTGCATTAAAAATATATTTGGACCAGCTCCTCTGTGCTGGTGTTTTGTAATATTAACTGTTTAAACCTGCCTAAAATGAGAGCTTTGAGTTCTCAAAATCCTTTAATTCGGTTAAACATCCGCTACCCTGAAAGGGCTCCGCAGAATCCCATAAAACATTATTTATCTGTGTGCGTTAACTGCACGATACTGTAATTTCCAGAATAAATGCTGGGTGTAAATTGTTGTTTATGTTGGATCCTGACTGTCTTTACGAGAAACAAAGTGAAAACGGAATCTTCACAGCTTTATTTCTTCCGTTAAAGTCTATTCTGCAGCAGGAAACATGCCTAGTGGAGTTTCTTAATGAACACTTATAAAGCCTGTTGGTTAAAACCAAGTATATAGAATCACCTCCAAATGTATACCCTCTTTTATTCCACATTCTTTTCATTTAAATCAAGTTCAATTAAAAGGAAAGTAGCACCGTTTGCCTTGTTATGGTTAAGGGTCTGTCAACATCACGCAAAGCCTTGTTGTCACAAGTTTATAACTTGGAAAGGACAGAAGAAAATTAAAAAAACAAACCCATCTTAATAGAGAGAAGCTCGGCCTGGAAATGAATTTTTATTTATTTTTAATGACCTCAAAGTCCCTCTTGGGGCAAAAGAAATGGACATACTAGTGATTTAAGACATACAGGTGGGATTTTCTTGGTTTTTCCAAAAAAAAGCTTTCAAAGGCATTCCAGCTCAATTGATTTTAATTGATTAAAACATGAGATTTTTTGTGCTTGGATTTTCTAAAGGATATTAAATATTAGAAATTTTGTGTTTCTAATATCGTATCACCTCCCACCTCCTGCCACACACACATACACAAGGTGCAACAAATAATCCTACATCCTTTTTTTTTTTTTTTTTTTACAAATGGAAACTCCAGCAAGGAGAAGCTAGGAGGGTTTTAATATGGGTTGGACCATGCGAAATTTCAAAATTCTCTTTTTTTCATTCTTTCTTTGAATCCTTGTAAATTTTGCCTTCCAAAAACACCACCGTTAAATTCTAAGTAAGAACAGTCCTTTATTGTATGCATAAAGCACCCATTTAGCATTTCTTTTGGAAAAAAAAAATTGCTGCACAGATTTTAAGCCCAAGAATTTACTATGCCTGCACAGTAGCTGCCCTCACCTGATAAAATTGTGATGATTCTTTCTGAACGATTATGACTTATCAGGTCAGTGACCAACAAACTATAAAATAGATTCTAACAGCCCCCAAAGGGTTGGTACAGACTCTTGAGTAAATAATATATGTAAGAGAGAATGGAACAGAAGGAGGGAGAAAGAAAAACACGGAGAGAGAGAGAGAGAAATAAAGAGGAGAAGACACACATGAGTGACTTAGTTTGTTTAGTGGACAGAGGGCAGGAAGCCAGGGTCGTTGATTTCAGTCCTGGCTTTCCCACTCAGCAACACCTCTTGAGCCCAAAAGTCAGATAAGGAGACAATCCTGTTGTTTAGCAAGAGCAGAGGTCCCACAGCAGCCCTATAGGAGTTTCTGATATGTGCTCTTTTGCAAAGCCTTGGATTTGATAATAAGCCACAAACTGGTTGTTACTTTGCCTGTATTTATATGCATATCTATCAATGATAGCCATTGGCTCCTGGGAAAACCTACCAATCCTTACAACAAACTTCTCAGAGAAGGAGTACAAGGGTGGAGCATTATTACCACCTTAGTGTGTTGTTCAACTTAAGACCTTAATGAATAGAACGGATATTCAAATACGTTTACATTAGATTTAAAGGAATCCAAGGGAACCTAACAAAGGGATTAGGTTATCATGATAAAAAAATGGTCAAAGCTCTAAGACAGTATGTGTGCGCGTGGGCACACATATGTGTGTGTACAGATCCAGCCACTTACAACCACAGCCAATATGAGGGAGGAACTTTGATCTATATACTGTACTTAAGTCAGGTTTTCCTAATTGCATCAGCTTCCCTGGAGGTCTCTGCTGCTTTATTGCTGCAGTAGATGCTATAGAACTTCTCTCCGGTTTAATGGCATAGTAAGAGTTGTATTTGCTTTTCAGATCTTGAGAGAAAACTGGATACAAATTGTTGCTTAGGGTTTAAGACCACAGATTGAGTGGCATCATTCTGGTGGCCAGTGGGGACATATCACTGTGGTCCTCTGGTTACTCCTCACTTAAAGAACGACACCATGAAGGAAGCACAGTACATTTCAGGTGGTGAGCTCTCCGGACTATTACTGAAGGGGAGGCTCGGAATCTTGACCTTCCCGGAAATTGGTAAGGTCAGAGTGGAGAGAGGCCTGAGGCTGAGGCAGGAATAAAATGGCTCCTGCAAATCCCATTGAGCCCAAGTCCAAAAGCACTTTTAAGAGCCTAAGTCCCAAAACTTGAAGACTGGACTTTTTTTTTTTTTCTGGGTCAGCATTTGGGTCTTTAAGCTGTGTCAAGGCCAAGAGTGAAATAGCAAGGGGAGGGAAAGGGAGGAAGGACAGATAAATGAAAGAACTGAGATGGTTTTCCAGAGATGAGTGTGGGATGTTTGCCAAACAACCAACACTGTTCTTGACTCAAGACGGTGCTAGCAGTTTTATGAGCAATGGCTTCATTTCCCTCTAAAATTACACAAGTGGCATTTCTTGGTGTGATTTTATAGAGATCATATTATGGTTGTTGTTTTTCTCCAAGGGGACCCAAATTAGGCACGGGATAGGATGGCTACAGGAGGCTTCTCTTAGGCATAGGTGTTGGACCTCTCTCTCCCCACCTAACCAGGACCCTGCTGTGTTCTGTAATGAGTCCTCTTCTCCTAAATGACTGTGGAAGGGACCAAAGCCCATGCCACCTCACACCTTGCCTATCTTCCCCTGAGAGATCAAGAGACACGCCGGCTGCTGCCAAGGGGAGGCAAGGAAGCAGAGTTCAGATAAACTTTTGATAAAGTGCCATAGCAAACCCCTCATCAGAAGGTAGGAAAGGTCACACAGTAAAAAAAAAAAATAATAAGAAAATATAACTGCTTTCTTATGAGGAAAATATTATGAGTTCTTCCCCTTTTTCAGCTTTTATGGAAGGAGATTCTGCCAGTTCCTTCAGAAAAAAATAAGAAAAAGTAGTTTTAAAATGAGATTATGCACCTTCAGGGTGCCATTAGGAAGTTTTACTGTACTGAGATGACATGAAAGCTCTGGAATTAATATCCCTGAGATGCTTCAAACCTGCAATAGCAATTATTGTACTACGTGTCCCTGGATAAATAATAGAGCCATTCAACTAATTAGCTTCAATGATTTCAGCTCCCTGTAAATTCTCTCTCACTCGGCTATAAAAATAACACTAGGAAAACTTTTGGTAAGAGAAACTTCTTTCAGGAAATGTTTTCTTTTCTTTTCTCCCCCTTCAGTTCATGACGCACCATGTGTGTGAAGCAACTTTCAGTCCCCGTCACAAAGCTAGGATGGGGTACACAAAATTTGCACGTCATCAGTTGCCGTTTGCTGCTACTGGATATATTGATTTAGCTCTCTAATTCATGCCTTCCGCATAAGGCGTAAGCATTTTGACAAATTTCAACTAGTTTCTTAATACACAGTATAAGCAATCAAGTGGGCGCGAATACATGCCAGGTGCACACCCACGTATATGCATGATTAAAGAGTTACTTATATCCAGACTTCATGACATTGTCACCATGTTATTGTGGAGAATTTTCACAGCACACGACTTTCTGATAGTGTTCAGGGGATATTAGTTCATTCTTTCGTATTTATTTACTGAGTGTCTATTAGATGCCAGACATGAAGTTTCTTCTTTATGTTTCCTTGGAAGAAAAGTAGCTTTACTTGAATTTGGTATCATACCTCCTTAAAGTGACGAGGATTCCCCTATACTTTTGTCACCTAGAAATACCATTAAATTCTATAGGCTCAAAGCGGTGAAAATGTGAACTTCAATAACGCTGGCTAATACAACTCTAACATCATCGGCAATGGGCTGCAGATCTATGGTACGATCCCACGAGACCTGAATTTTCTTAAAGCTTGAGGTTTGGTTTTTCTTTTTCCTTTGGGTAAGCTGTTGAGATGTCTTCTTTGCCTTTCATGGAAATTTCTCTACACATTGAAATGAAACAGAAGCTCCTCCCTGGGACGGGCTAGTACTTCCCTTCCTAAGGCTGAACGTCATCACAGCAGAGGGACCTAGTGAGAGGCAGCTGATGGTGAAGAGCTTCATCCTTGGTGAAGAAATGGAGAGGAAAAGAGTCTAAAACTCTTCTTGGGCTTATCTTGTTTTTAATTAACAGAACAGAATTATAATTAAAGCCAGACAAAATGACTGGATCTTAAATCAGAATTATGTCTAACACTGGAGACTGCAGTCATCTGTTTGCACTCATTAGAGGTGACCTGGACTACTTTCCGGGTCTCCCATTTTCCTCCACCACTTATAGGCAAGTGCTTTTTTATTTCTTAGCCACACGAAAAAAGGAGTTTTCTTCTTTGTGTACGAACACTTATGAAATAAATGTATGGAAACAGATGTACTGCCCATTAGAATGAAGAATACAGAAACAGATGAAAAAAAATCACGACTTTCCTCTGAAGCATCATGTAATTATAAAATTCAAAACAATTCCCCTAAAATTGATAATTATGTAGCCTGGCAAAGAGACTTGTCTTCCAGTTGAACGTTACAGTTTTCCTTAACTGTAAGATGCGGTCAGAGATTCGAGTTTTTGTTATGCAATTATTCCAGGTTATTCAAACATTCTAGTCCCCCCACCTTAAGCTCTACACCCTAAGAGCCATCTAGGAGGTTTGCAATATCGACCCCCACAATTTTTCCTTCGAAGAGATATGCAGCCTCAGCTTATGAGAAATGCAGTCTGTTCACCCTGGGAGAATATAAGTCATAACGTTTGTTTTGGAAATCTATTTTACCCAATATTTCTCAATGAAATAAATTGTGTAAATGAAATAAAACTGACACCTCAATATTTACTAAATCGCTACCGTCTGCTCTCTGCTTAACACTCTGACTATCATTGGTTTCTCCTTCTTGTTCAGTTTAGCAGGTGAGAGAGCAAAGGGAAGAGGCTTCTGCAAAGAATGCGTTTTTAAATCAATATAAATAAGGTTATAAAATAGCCAGACTTAGCATGGTTTCCTCCTTGCTTGCTACCCCTATGCATTTGTCCCTTTCTTTATACTCATGTGTATTCTTCAGTTTACCAAAATGTGTGTGTGTGTGTGTGTGTGTGTGTGTGTGTGTGTGTGTGTGTAGGAGTTGACACATGGAACTAGGTCAAGAAGGTCCACAGAGAAGAAAAAGAAAAATTCCAGTAAACCAGTCCCATATAAACAGTATTAATGGTCTGCTGATATTACACGATGAAAAGGGAAAAAAACCCTGTACAAATAATTAACATCCATGGTTGAAATGACTATCCATGAAAATTGAGTATTTCAAGATGAAAACACTTAGCAAAAAATTAAAAATTTCAATGTCAAGTGTACACATGAAAGGAAATAAACATATTTTCAGGGTCACATAACAGTGCATGTTTCTTCCAGTCTGTGGCGTTACATAGTCCTACTTTTGCATTGACAGTGAAGGAAGCTAGATCTCCCCCAGCACCGCAGTCCTCTTACTTTTCAGAACAGCTATGAGGCGGTGTTCTTAAAGCCTCATGCAGAGTAACCCCCTGTACTCTTTGGAGATGCTCTGACTCGTGGAAGAGCAGGACTGACCGATTTGTCTGTGCTCAGAAAGTCTTCTAAAGGACAATGCCTATGATATGAGAAAGGGAGAGTAAAAATGGGGCAGGAGGCACTGAGGGCTCCTTTGGCAATTGGGCGGTGGGGAAGGAAGGAGCCAAGCTATAAATAAAAAATATTTCTAGAAATGGTATGTGGTTGATGCATTATTAATGATTGTGAAATATATCTCAATATGGGAGGGAAAGTGGCCACATCTCAAGATGGAATAGAGCCAATATCATAAGACACTTGGTCCAAACACCGCTGGCACTCTTGTGATTTTAGAAGGATTCAAAATACCCCCTAAAGTCAAAGAGGGTTTTATTAAGTGTTTATAAGTTTACTTGATTAAGCATATGGATGATACCAAAGAATTGATATGTAGTAAAGGGATGAAAAAACACAGAATGTTATTTCAACAATTTCAATTTTTAAAGCTACCGGCAATAACTATATGAAAACCTAGCATAATGTAGTTTTAAATGTATTTTATTGTTATTTTAAAATCTCTATCGTAAAACATTTTAAAATAAGTTTCATTGCCTACGGAGTCCAGAAAGTACTTTAGCTTGCTGTAGGTCATGGAACCCAAGGATTTCTGGACTAATGTTCCCTGTTTTAACCACTAGCTGTATTCTCTGTTAACGCATTCTGGGGCTCAAAAATGTTTGCCTTTCACATTTGCCTGAACTCACAAGTATGTAGCCAAACACTATTTAAGCCATTTCTGTCACAAACACAAATCTTACATGTGGAGCTATGTAGGAAGTTAGCATAACTACAGCAGTAATGTAGATATGGGTAAAGATGACCAAGACAGGTGACAGATGGTCGTGAGCTTAAGAATCACAACTTCACAATGTAGTTTCACATAGAGGGGTATATTTGTGGTACATCCATGGACATTCATAAGATTTGCTAGGAAGTTAAGAGGAAGGGAGAGGAGTAGCGGGTTAATATACTCTTTTCTTTGCTTTCTCATTTTTTGGCTATCTAGACGGGAGATTTAGTTCTGCTGCCTGAATTTGAGGGTCTCTCACACTGCTCATCTGAACAATCAATTTTTACTGCTGTAGAAGATAATAATGGTAATAACACTATAGAAAAAAAAACTACCATGACCCATAACTGTAACTTATTACAGTCTTTTAAAAAAATAACTGTAGTGTATGGAGCTTCTTCATTTCTTGAAGCAGAAAAGGAGCTGACAGTTGGAGCCTCGGAAGCTGTCTATATATCTCTTGAATGCTGGCAAGAGGCTGATCTACTTACAAAGGGAAAGCTACTTTGGGCGTGGGCCACGTGGATGAGAAAAGTGACCCAACACTAGGAGTTTGCTGAGGACAGTCACCTTCTGGCCTGCCTGTCTTCTTGTACCAAGTGCCAGCAAAAAGCTGTCAGTGTGACGTGCCAGTGCTTTATCATCCTACACCAAGGAAGTCAGGATTCTCGGCCAGTTCCAGTGATGCTCTGAGGCAGTAAATTCAGCATTCCCGCCAGGACCATCCTCTGATGGTGCTTTTGATAAAGAAATTTCAAAGGACTTTGTTTCCCTGAACAACAACCAGAAACAAAATCTCTCACAAAGCTCAATATGTTCTTCTATCGCACTCATCAGAGAGGATGCAAAATTTACTTAATCCTTGTGCCCAGATTTCCACATGCTTTAGAACTCACCTGGTTTCTATGTTATGTGAAAGGACTGCCCTTATTAGACAAATTATATTCTAGACACTTTCAAAATGAAGTGGATTCTCCAAGCTCACCGTTTATCTTTAGATCTGGAAGCCTTCCTTGAAGCATGACTTTGCAACAAAGGAGTTTTAATGCTACTCTACTCTGAAATGCACTGCATACTAACACGGTTTATATACATTATTGGTGCCATTAAGGAAACTTGAATGACTTGAAGTTTCTCTAGATGAGATTAAAAAAAAAAAACCCTAGCATAAGAGACTCTTAAAAACAGAATAAACTGAGGGTTGATGGGGGTGGGAGGGAGGGGAACGTGGGTGATGGGCATTGAGGAGGGCACCTGTTGGGATGAGCACTGGGTGTTGTATGGAAACCAATTTGACAATAAATTTCATATTAAAAAAAGGCAGAAGGAAAAAAAAAACTTAAAAAGGATGTGCAGCGTACAAATGAAATCTGATGACATTAGAAGTTGTTTAAAAGTACAAGCATAATACTGCTTGTGTACCAGCCAGGGAACACACCGCAAAGATTTGTTGTACTTCTCTTAGACAACCATTCCACAGTCACTGAACATAAACAACCATAAAGTTACAGCTGCTTTTAAAATGTCACTTAGGGACAAACTGTATAGATGGGAAATTAGATAGTACTGAATGCTTTCAGGAAAGGACCAGCTCTGTACTCCCAACAGCCGGCTCCACGTTCATGAGAAAGAATAAAATATTTCTCATCACTAATCATATGTTATCATAAGCAAATACGTACATGTCCAGTGTGAGATCCAAATGATTTCTCAGATTAAGAACAATTAAATCACGCTCCCCAAAATATTCTTAAAAACTGAGCCTTGTTATCTCGTATGAAAATTGAGAAAAGTGAAGTTGGTGAAATTTGGGAAATAATTAAAATTTCAGGTAGATGCTCAGATGCTCATAATTTTTTAAAACGGGAGACTCTAGAGAACATGCCGCAAAAATGGCTTAAGCTATGATTTCCAGTTAAATATGCTAAGACAGGGCAATGTACTTTTAGTAGGCTGAATAAAATGCAGAATAACCTGTATTAAAAAAGCGCATAACAATGTCAAATCTTTAAGCTTCCATCTAGGGGATTTGCAATAAAATGAAATCATTAGGCACAGAGTGGTCACTGCTATGATGAGAAGAAAAAATAACTCAAAATTCTCATATCTGTTATTATATTAGAATAGTTCACTTTCTTCTCAACATAATAACACTGGGCATTAAAGAGCCATTTACGCATACCTTATTATTATTTATGAAATTACAAGTACACACTGTGTCTGATAACTCATCTCTCTGCATTAAATAGGAACATATATTGTTTTTTAAAATGTCTGTCTTTTACAATGTGCTAGGTAACAGCTTTCCATAGCATAATCATGAACGCATTATATAACGTGCTTTATAAGAAGTTATTAAGGATTATGACTATAGCAACGTAAACCTAATATAAATATGAATAAAGCATTTAGGAATGGTATTTTCACTTAGACTGTTACCTACATAATTTGTAGCAATACAATTATCATAGAAGAAGACATACCACATTTACAGAAAAAACCGTTTCCACGAATGTTAGTAAAAATCCTATAATGCAGGAATTTTTCTAGCCATTTCACAAAACCCATGTCTTTAAAAACATGAGAAGAATCCACGATGCCACCTACAGTATTCTCGTCAGTAATCTTGCCTTGCGGGAGAAAAATACCAGCTTTATTTGATAAACCAGGTGCATGTAGGTTTCCAAACTGCAAGTAGGTGGCAGTGGAGACATTTCTGGATGAATTTTCTCCGTTGGAATTGTAAAAGGAGGAAAAAACCTCCTTAAAAACAAGTTACAAACATACTAAAATAAATAATTTCCTGAAATGTAACCTTCCATAGCAGATCACCATTAAGAGCTAATAAAATATTTGTCTTCAGGGACCGAAGTCCTACCAATCCCGTAATGAAGATATCCACAGCATAAAGAGTGAACAGCACAGATGAGAAAATTGGAAAAAAATGTAAAGAGAGAAGGGCTGGACAACTGTTTCCCACAAAGCTCAGTGTAAGAATTAGGAATTTGATGTGGACAAGAAACTCTGAGGTTGGCAGCATTCGAAACTAGTGTTAGCATTTAAGGAGCCATTACGAAATCTCCTGTTTGAATGTAAATTCAAGAGGAAGGCGAATTAGTTCTTTAGGATCTGGTCTTTAATGAAGAATATCAATTGAGTCCGTCAAAAAAAAAAAAAACTGTGTACAACAAGAGGCTATTAAACAACGCAGACATATTTAAAGTGTGCTCAACTCTAAACAAACACTACAAACGTTAGAATAAAACCACCTGAATTGTCTTTCAAGGTTAATGAGTTGGCACTCAGATTCATTCTCTTCTGAAGTTTACCTGCAAAGACAAGCAGGGTCATTAAGTTGTATTATCAATTTAATCTAATTGATTTGACTTGTAGAGATCATAGTAGAAACTGGGATAGTGCCCAAGAATAAACTCTGGAAACAGGTGTGTGTGTGTGTGTGTGTGTGTGTGTGTGTGTGTGTGTGTGTGTGTATGTGTATAGATGGAAGGAAACAGGTAAATAAATTGCAAGGGGAGGGGTTCCTGGGTGGCTCAGTGGGTTAAGCGCCTGACTTTGACTCAGGACATGATCTTGTGTTTCATGGGTTCGGAGCCTGGAGCCAGCTTAGGATTCTGTGTCTCTCTTTCTGCCCTTCCCCTGCTCGCTCTCTCTCTCTCTCTCTGAAAATAAATAAATAAACATTAAAAAAAAATAAATTGTAAGAGGAAAAAAGAAATTTAATAATGTTATTCATATCAGAATCACTGTGTGAAAAGAAAAGAAAGTAAATGTCCAGATCAAAGCTTTTTCACATCATGGTTATCTCAAGTCAGCTTTTCTCCTTGCCTTAATTGGTTAACCATGCAGTTAACAACAAAGGCATCCAAGAAGTCAAGGGATGCAAGAAACCTGATGAAAGCAAATGTCACATTTTCAATACTACTGTTCCCCCTGCCTGGAACATTCTTCTTCTATTCAGCTTTTAGGATTCAATTTAAAATCCACCTACTCCAAAATGCCTTTCAGAATCTCCCAGGTGGAATTAATCTCTCCCACTCCTACAATATATTAAAAAAAAAAAAACTTCTATAGTAATTATCACATTGCAGTACTATATTCTAGCATGAAAATCATTATGCCTGTGTTTGGGTCTGGATGATCTCAAAGTTCACAAGTCTCAGGAAGGCAGGGGTCATTCCTTGACAATTTTTGGTGCCATGCTCTCCAAGAAGAGAATGGCTTCCTGTGTGTTTATTTGAATTAGTTGAAAGGATGACTTAAAGTCACCTCCCCAAATACGACCTGTTTCAAAGCTGAGGATACTGAGGATTGTTGATCAAGAGACCAGTGGCTTGCTCTGAACAGACCCTTATAAAGCATAAAAAGAAATGTGGCACCAAGCCCCACCTTCTCCTTATACGCAGAGTCCTGGAAGCGCAGACTTGAGAATCATTAGTGCACTGGCCTCATAGAAGCAGTAGGGGGTGCTTTACAGCTGAGGATCCTGGTGGACTGTGAACTCACCGACTACGTGATGGGTGGAGCCTGCAGAAAACCTCGTCATTGTTTTGGTGACCTTTTAAATGTAAGCAGAAGGGGGCATAAGTCAGGCCGCCCAGCAATGATCAGATGCCTATGGGAAAAATGTAAAATCTCTAAAAGTAAGAGCCAGGCCGAACCCATAATTCTCAGATTAACAGAGAAAGTTCTTACGTGGAATTGAGGAGCTACTCAGATTTCCATTATCAAAAAAGACTTAATGCCGTCCTTCTCTACCCCTCTGTTCCTCCCTCCTTGTGACATTAGAGATTACCTTTGTTTTATGGTGGGGGGATCCCCCCTCCTCCCATGAAAGAATACTGAAAATTTGCCTGAGAGCAAAATCTCTGGAAGGCATTCCTCCTCTCAGGCACTGGATCCATTTCATCCTTCTCCAGATAGCGCATAAAAATCAGCACCAGGCTACCTAAGTACTATCAAGTTTCAGTAAGGCTTTGTTTCTTGGTGCCAAAGACCTGCTACTTCTAACTGCCTGAAATACTGAACATAATGTTACATTAGTGTTGCAAACAACTAAAAATATTAGGAGTGTGGCTGAGGTGTCAGAGCATCTCACCTTTGGAGCAACAGAGAACCGTCCCATTTGCAGGACAGCCCTCAATCAGCAGGTTAGAAAAACATATTGAAGAAGAAGGAATTATTGTCTGAGTTTGGCTCCTATCTAGTGTCTTTCCAGTAGCCTTATTAGATACAAAGATTTACCTGGCTAAAGGCATATATTAAAATTGGACCAGGATGCATTTTTAAAGAATGCACAGAAAATTTTAGGAGCACAGCTTCAGAATAAAAACAGCACACATGGTGTGGTTTTTTTTTTTTTTTTTTTTGGCTGGAAAACTAGTTTTGGATTACCTGAATCCAAAATTTTGTCGTTCACTGTTCTGGGCCATAGTGACATTGTATTTTATTTTATTATAAAGTATTATATTTCTGTTTGATAAGTAAAGATTTGAACAATGAAAAGGAACCAGTGTATTGTAATATCACTGCATGAAGATTTGATTTGCCTACTTTATTGTACATTTAAAATTTCCTACCCTGTTTAAAAAAAAGCCATAAAACAGATTTTGTGAACATATGTTTTATGAGTCTATGCCAAAATAAGAGTGGTAAATCCCTCAATCACAGACATAATCTTTAGAAGTCAACACTTAATTATCCAGCCTGTGCATTTTCCAAGCTTGCCTGCCCCTCCTCCTTTCCCATATTTAGATATTCCATTGCACACAAATACTTCTTTTAGAAAGTGGGCAGATGAAAAGAAGAAGAAGAATTGTAACTCAAATCTGGTGATTTGGATACTTCTAACATCACTCTGAAGTGTTGGGGGCAAGGAAAGACAAGCTGAAGAGAAAAGATGATGAAGAGTTGGTATTAAGTAAAAATAAAGAATAGCTTTCATTTCAAAACAATATTCCACGCGCAATTTTTCCAATACCCGTTAAAAAGTTGTGGTAAATTGATTGTGGCTAGGATGTTTCAAGCTGATGCAGTAAACAGATTTTCATTTCAAAAACTTACCTACTTAGAAACATTTAAATTTTATTTAATATTGACTTTTAGATGGATTCCTCAGCAAAGTAAGAGCTTGTCATTAACTGCCAGCAGGTGGTGGTATTCACAAATAGGGTACAAGAAATACTGAAAGGGCTGTGACTATAACCAATATGTGGCTCAGATTTATGGATTATGGATTTTTAAAACATTTTTAATGGAGTTGTCAGCACTTTGAAACCACTTCCACTCCCATCTGTTCCTTATGAATGCGGAAACTTGGAAGTTACCTTAAACTATGTGCCTGCACACAGTTTCACATTAAGAACATCAGATCTTTTTATAAAGGGGAGACTGTTTTCTAGCTCTAAATATTTAGAATTTCTACCTTAACAATGCACTTCAAGACAAGCACAAATATTCAGATTCTTCCAATATGTCGGGAGACTCTAGGTTTAGAATCTGGTCTATTGTCTATTCAGGGCAGACATGTATCAAGAGGGAGCAGTGACTATACTCCAGCCACGCTAACCTGAGCCAATGCTGAATGGCAGACACTGTTTACACACAGTTGCTAGGGAGAAAATATGCCTGTTCTTGTCTCCAAAAATAAAACTCCCAGGTTTCAGAGGATACAGAAGCAACAGAGGCGGTGAACTCCAGTCATCGAGTCAACAGCTTTAGGGGCTTTAGGAACAGGCTGAAATTATTTGGTTTTGACCGCCAGATGACCTCCATCGCTGCCCAGTCTGATGGACAGTCGGACCATTAGTTCTTTTAACACACATTCTTTTTCCTGAAACACAGACACCACTCTGCGTACGCACAGAGCAAGAGAGGAGAGAAAACGAGAATGTCTGAAAGGGAGAGACAGAGATTCACATCCGCAGAGAACCTTCTAAATTAGCCGTGACCCTTCCACTGGTCTAAGGCCTGGGACCGAGAGGAATTCATTCCAAGCAGAGACAGCAAATCTTTTTCCAAAAAAACCCAATTTAAAAATCTGACTCTAGATTACAATTAGGCAAGATTACATCTACTGTATGTCCAAAACAAAAACAGGGGAATGCTTAAGGTTATTTTTTTTTTGTATTTCCTATAGCAATTTGATTTCTAGCTTAAAAATTGTCAATACTATTTTTTAAAAAATATATAGATCAGAAATGAAAAAGACTTACTATGTCCCGTTTAATGTTCGTTCAGGCTTAATGCAATATTGTTTTCTACTATATGCTACCCAGCTCTTTGTAAATCCATTTAATGAGTATAATTCCCTGGCCACATCACTGTGGTGTATGAGATTCAAAATACATTTTATTTGCTTTTTTTGGGGTATGCATGTGTTTTGATGCGTGTGAATAAGAAATGACTTTTGGTCTCATTATTCTTGCAAAACAAATCAAGAGCTAAGCTTTGCTCTGAAACAACCTCTTACTCCCAAGCAAAACTGAAAGGCACAAAGGTTGTACTCCAAAGAGACCTATCAAAGATACTGAACTTTCCCAGGAAACGGGGAGAGAGAAGGGAATAAAAAACTGAAATTTAGGTGGAGGGTAAAGTTTCCTGTAGATGAATCTATCTTTAAATAAAGCAAAGTTTAAGCCCACATTTAATCAGATTTAGAACACACACACACGCACACACACACGCACACACACATACACACACAAATAAGACCTCTCTCTATCTCCATTTTCTTGTGGCTTGGCTGACAGAATTGCGCTTGTCCCCAGCCTCTTCCGATTTTCCTCTTGGGATAAGTGATGAGCTACGCTGCAGTAAACGAGGAAACATCTGTTTGACTTTCCGAAGCTGGCATGGGGAGCTGAAGTCTGAATCACAAATGCCACTTTCACAAACAGGTTTCCCACAGGAACCTTGCTAAAAACATGACTCTACTGGGGAGAACCATGGCTCTGGTGAGCGATGGGCAGAGCTGCTCTCCTCTCCAGCTATTTGAAACAATACACACTCTTTATAGGATTTGTGTATGTGGGGAGATTTACCGGATTCCAATCTGCTAAAGAGAAAGGGTTCCTGGATCCGGTTTTAATTTGGAAAGTTAGTTCACATTAAAGCCCAAGACTTCAAAATGAAGTTTGATTTTAACAAATTGGGAGTCTTTTATTAGCAAGAAACCTATGAAACTGTGGTATGTGGTTACCGTATATTCAGAAAAGGCACATAAAACCTCAAATTATTTTTTAAGCATATTGACATGGTGGTTAAAGATCAGCATGCTGTTTTCACATTTTATTTTATTCTAGCTCTGTTGCCATCAGCAATGTGAATAACTTAGGAGCATCACTCTGGCTAGCAGTGTGTCTAACCCACCTGGGCTGTAACCTTTTTTCTCTCTCTCTCTTTTTTTTTTTCCTCTCGAACAAGGGAGTTGTATCTGCCCACAGATAAACTCCCACGGCAGGTGGCACAAGCTGATGGCCATACTCCCAAATGTCTCTTCCATTAGAATCTTACCATCTGCACATTTTTTTTGGGGGGGGGTTGTCCAAGTGTTCAGTTAAACTTATTTTTTTAAAACCTCTTTTCTTTAGTTTAGTGATTTTTCTCTTTATGAAAAATGACTGCTTGCCGTTTGATTCCTCTCCTGGGATATTTACTCATCTCTCTCTTGAACAGGGTTCCCATTTCCTTGTCAGCACTTGATTTGGCTGACATCATCGTGTGATTATTAACCTGTGAGTGAGCTGGAAATATTTTAGGGGCAATCTAAAAAAAAAAAAAACACAAGAAACAAAGACCAACCCAGGCTATTCGACTGAAGTATTTACTAAAAATAATAGATTTTATAAGATGTAGTCAGATATGCCTCCATGTAAATGTCAGGCTGATGCAAACATTATGCTGTATATTTATTCTTAGCTTTCAAAGGCAGAGAGCATTTATGTCAGAAAGGAGTTTCTTTATTATTTAAAGACAGTTTCCGTCTATGGGAACAGATGGATGGTTGTTGCCTGTGAGATACTAATTATGCTACATACATCCACAAATACAGTATTGAAACTGTTCGTGCAAGAAATCAGGTCCATATCTAGAAATCAACTAAATTTTAAAAATTCCGATTTCTTTTCCTTATTCCTCTTCTTTTTCTCTCTCTTTAAAACAGCTCAAAAATAATATTTCCACCATATAATTACAAGAGAGAATTCTTAGGTGAAGGACATGGAAATTGTTCAAATATATAGAAATTTTCTTTCTGCGAATATGAGTACATTGAACATATAATGCTTTCACTGCTCTAAGGACAGCTTTCATAGAAAACAGCAGAGGACAGAATTAGCACATTGAATATTGTTTTGCCAATGAAAAAATGTGATAGAGATTGATCAGAATTATTTTTCTCAAATTTGTTTTCTACATCCCTCCTCATACCCAGGGCTCTGAATGTCCTAGCATCTTCTTTAAATAAAATTTCAACTTCTGAATTATGAACAGTAATAACCCTTTCCTAGAATGAAATGAAATCAAGCCATGAAGCCGCTATTTAAGTTTTTAGGCCTTAGACAGAAAAAACAAAATTAGATACTCCTCAACATACATGATTTACCCTAAACAATACCTCAATTTTACTTCGTTTTCACAATCAGAAAATAAAGTTGAGCATAAGGAACAGTAGTGGGAGAATTCTTCCAAAATCAATTTTAATTAAATACACGCACACTTTAATGTTGAACATGCCCATCTAATCAACGATTTTGGCTCTAAGGGGTCATGATCAGCATTTACACTTAGAATTACCACTTGGTACTAATAGACATTCTCTATAGAAGCCCTTAAGGTTTATACCCAAATTATTGCCCTATATTAATTATTAATAACTTAGGAAATGATAATTTTCTAAACCTTGCTTATTTTTCTAAAGAAGGGTATGGACACTGGCTTAGCTTCATTTGCTATTATTAAAATGATTTGTAATTCATTATCAATTAATTTAATGCTAGATTGCTTACAAAATTATTTTGCTCTATCTCTATGCTCTTTCCCCATTTGGCCTTAGGTGCTGAGCTGTGGGAGAATTCAGGAACTCCCTGAGGAAGGGGAAATATGGAACCAAAGGCAGGGGTGACTGGCAAGGTTGATCTCAGCAGATAAACAGAGGGAAGGGGGTGAGGGAACAGAGAGGGAAGAGATGGGGCGCACCCTTCTTGAGTGGTTACATAGAAGCTGTTTATGGGCACCACTACTTTACCACCTCATGCATGTACTATCATGCCCACTTTACGGGCAAGAAAGCTTAAGATCAGAGAACTTGAATGACCTCCCTGAGATCAGGTAGTTAATGTAATAATCATTCCGGGGTTTGGAACAGTTTACAAAACAAACCTCGCAAAATCCTGGAAAGACAGCCATTACTCTCTAGAGTTGCAAAGAAGAAAACTTGAAGAAGTCTCCAACCGAATATAATAAGCCGATCATGAAAATGGGAAGAGGGTGCAAAGTGCATCAGTCCTGGGTAACCTACCAATTGGTGGGTAACGCTCAGCACGGCAGACTGAAATCACAGGATTACAAAGGACTGCTCTAAAAAACAACAAAACCTGTACTGCATAGTGGAAGGCTCTGAAGGGCACAGTTCTCCAAAATACAAACTTTTACGTGAATACGGGCAATCCCTGGACTTAGAAAGTCCTGAGTTACCACGTATAACGTACATTCATTGCTGCTGCCGACAGGGAGCGCCTGTGGGAAATGCTTGTAAGACTGAAAATAATTTGTTGGTACCAAGTGGAGAGATTCGGGTCAAGTTTTAAGCTTAGCGCTATACCAACTGAAACTACAGTAACATTTTGTAAGGCACTTGATAAAAACCATTCTAAAATTTACAGGAAAAATAAAAAGAGGAAGATAGAATTTTGAAATTTTGAAAAAGAAAAGTAGCGACTGACGTTAGCAATTATTAAAACATTAAAAGGCTACAACAGGTCCTTGTATTGGTGCAAAAATATTCAGATCGATGTAACAGAATAAAGAGCTCCTTTAAATGTAAAACATTAATATGTGACAAATAAGGCACACAAGTAAAAGAGGGTGATTCAATAAATTATTTTGAGAAAAGTAGCAATTTGGAATGAAATGAATTTAGATGTTCTTCTCACACTACATATCAAAGTAAATTACCCTGAATTAAATATAAATACAGAAGTCAAATTATAGAAAGCTGGAAGAAAACGGAAAGTTTAACAAATCTCTGGAGGAAAAAAGGGGCATTCTAAGTTAGATAGAAGTGGTAAAATAAGTAAATAAATATAAGCTTAAAAAACAAAAACCACCACAAAAACAACTTTTGTGTGTAGCAAGTATCAATCTACGCCAGGACGACAGAATGTCACATAAATGGTCAGAACTTCAGGACACTGACCCTGAGGGGTATACGTTCCCAGGAAGAGTTAATGTGGTCATATTCTTCTCCAAAATTCCCCTAATTCACCCTGCCCACATTATTGTGCTTCGGTGTTCCTCCACCTTGAATACCATCATTTGGAGAGTCATTTATGTTTTGAGACAATAAATAAATAAATATGTTTGAAGGATAATGGAGATACTAATCGCTCACAAATTGACACATATTAACTTAATCAGCCCAGCTCCTACCTCTAGCTGAGAAAATCTATGCTATTATAAAGAGAATTGTGACAGGTGGGGGGGGGAATGTAAGTAATTTGGGAGTTTTAAACACCTTGTATTATTAAAAAAAATGAAAACCACTTTATTGCATTTTCTTAACCCCAAAGTAATAGAAACATATAGTCAAATTTTAAATACAGAATATAGAAATAAATAGTCACCAAAGTATCTCAACATTTGTGACTTTTCTTTCAGACATCTCCTTTGCATACATGCATATGTTTGCATAAATACACACCTAATTTTAGCAAAATCCAATAGCTTTTTACACAATGTTTTATAACATGCTTCTAAAATCTCATGACGGATTTTCTAAAATAAGTAGGTTGTTAGCATTACGTTTAATGAGTACATACCATCCATGATTTGGACACATCATAATTTATTTAACAAATCTCCCATTGATGGACACCTAGGTTGTTTGCAGCTTTTCACCATAGTGATCAAGACATCAAGGCTGGGGGCGCCTGGGTGGCTCAGTCGGTTTAGTATTTGACTTCTGCTCAGGTCATGATCTCGTGCTCTGCAAGTTCGAAACCCCTCTTCGGGCTCTGTGCTGACAGCTCAGAGCCTGGAGCCTACTTCGGATTCTGTGTCTCCCTCTCTCTCTCCCCTCCCTTGCTTGCAATTTGTCTCTCTCTCGCTCTCAAAAATAAATAAACATTAAAAAAAAAAGACATCAAAACTAGAGTATAGCAGGTTTGTTCAGTTTGGGTTGTTGCCTAGTAGTTAAGAGAGCAGTTTAGAGTTTGGTAATACCAACTGTGCTCCTTAAATCCAGCCAACCTACTTGGAATGGAGCTTCCTCTTTGTTCCTACCTCACTTAGAAACAGTTCTCTTTCCTGCCTACCCAGCCTGGACTCCAGGGTCAACCTCCTCTTACCTCTTTGAGATCTATCACTGTGCCATTCCCAACCTCTTGGATCGATCTGAACATTGGCTTTTCCACCCCTCCTGTGCCACTGAGTACATCAGAAAGAAACAGCATACTTAAATGACTGGCAGCTTTATTTATGATTTCAACCCAGGTTCTTAGTGTTCTTTGGAAATCCTTTATTTCATTTTTGCTAGGTTCCATGTTTTTTTCCTGCAGGAGATATGGCAAACTTTTAATATTCTTTAGCTTCAACTCCATCTCCATTCTGTATGATTTCTATTAGTGCTTCTTTAATTTTAGTATGCATCCCTGTCACCTGTGGCTTTTTAATAATGCACATTCAGGGGCTCTTCCCTCCAATATTCTGATTCACCAACTATAGGGCAGGCCTGAGGAATCTCCATGTTTTTTGTTTTTTTTTTTAATTTTTAAGTTTATTTCTTTATTTTGAGAGAGACAGAGATAGCACAAGTGGGGGAGGGACAGAGAGAGGGAGACAGAGAATCCCAAGCAAGCTCCACACTGTCAGCTTGGAGCCCGACGTGGGGCTCGGACTCATGAAACCATGAGATCATGACCTGAGCTGAAACCAAGAGTCGGATGCTTAACCGACTGAGCCATCCAGGTGCCCCAGGAATCTCCATGTTTAATAAGAGCCCACGTGATTTAAATCTTCATCTTACCTTTTCTAGTCCTGACTTCAAAGAGGAAGGGGCTCTATCCCCTTCCAAGGCCAACCATTACCACCTTGCTACAATTTCCACTGCCTCTTTTCTTGTCCGAGATAATGCTTCATCATCTACCACTCTACTACCTAACATTTTCAATCTCTTCTTCACCAGTTCTTCTGCTAGAAAAGGCTCAGTTTTTCTTTTAACGTTTATTTATTTTTGAGAGACGGAAAGAGGCAGAGTATGAGCAGGGGAGGGACAGAGAGAGAGGGAGACACAGAATTGAAAGCAGGCTCCAGACTCCGAGCTGTTAGCACAGAGCCTGACGTGGAGCTCGAACCCATGAACTGCGAGATTATGACCTGAGCCAAAGTCAGCTGCTTAACTGAGCCACCCAGGTGCCCCAAGGCTCAGTTTTTCTAGAGAAAAACCCTTCTTTTAACCCCAAATCCCTTGCTGTTCCTTCATCCCTCAACACTCCACTAGATTTTCAGTTAAAACAGTATCTACTGTGGCGTCTACTTGTCACCTTCCATTACAGTGTAGACTTGAGCAACATGAATTTGAATTGCATGGGTTCAGTTAATATGTGGATTTTTTTTTGATACATACAGTACAGTACTGTAAATGTATTTTCTCTTCCCTACGATTTTGTTTTCTCTAGCTTATTTTATTTAGGAATAAAGTCTATAATACATATAACATACAAAGAATGTTGACTTTGTGTATTATTGGTAAGGCTTCTATTCGACAATAGGCTATTAGTAAAGTTTCTGGGGAGTTAAAGTTATATATGAATTTTGACTGTGCGGGGAATTGGCATGCCTAACCTCTGCATTGTTCAAGTATCAGTTGTATTTCCTTAACCATAGGATTTTGGCTCCCACCTGGAAAGCTACTCTAAATCTGTTCTTTCAAAGTATCTAGTGACCAAAGCCAATCCCAATGACTTCTCAGTGCTAATTCTGTCTGCAGAATACTCTCTGCAGTACGTGATATTGCTAAGCCCTTCTTTGAGCTTATTTCCCCCTAGTTCTCCTTCTACCTCTCTGATATCCTTTTAGGACATCCTTGCTAGTTCCTCTGTCTGCTTCTTTGTATGTTCGCATCTCCCAGGGTATTATCTCTGGTCCTCTTGCTTTCTTCCTTTACATTCTCTCCCTGAGTGATCTATCTCTTAGGCTTTAATTCTCAGCTTTAATACAATCTTAAGCCTGTACCCTTCTCTGAAAAGTCTTTCATTTAAAGCTCTAAACCTACAGTGTCAAGCTCCAAGTTCCTTGAACTTGAATGATGAGTTTTGTTTTGGACATTATTTGCGTAAGAGTTCTTAGCTGCATGACAAAAACCGACTCAAGGTCAGAATCAGGGGAGCTCACGAGGCCCAGGGGACAGGAACCACAACAAATATCCAGCAGTGCACCAACTACAATGGTTGCTGCTGCTATGACTATAACCACCAGATGTCTTCCCATCTTTGTACCGCATGGTCAAGATTCAAAGAGGGAGCGTCGTTTTGGCTAAGTCCAAATCATGTGGTCAGACTCTGGCAGCACCAGATTTGGCTGAAGAAGGACCTGGTAGTGGAAGGGGACCACCACCTCTCAACTGATACCACATATATTAGGAGACAACACAAAAAGAAATTGGAGAGTTTAATTTTTCTAATGTTTATTTATTTTGAGAGAGAGAGAAAGAGTTTGAGCAGGGGAGGGGCAGAGGGAGAAAGAGGGAGAGAGAGCAGGTTCCCCGCTGCCAGCACAGAGCCCAATGCAGGCCTTGAACTCACAAACTGCTAAATCATGACCTGAGCGGAAATCAAGAGTCGGTCGCTTAACTGACTGAGTCACCCAGGTGCCCTTAGCAACCAGAGAGTTTATAGGGAGGGAAAGGAGTTGACTGCAGATGGCCAAATAATGAAATATACCCACCACAAAATACTATAGTTGATTGGTCCCTAATGACTTGTAAAATAAAGTCTCAACTATCAACAGGAAGTGAAGGGAATGGACCAACAGAGGAGGACTCTCCGTATTCTTTACAACTAACTGCAACCTACTTCCCCAGCCATTCTCCCTATACATTCTCTAACACAGCAAGTATTTTCATACAACTTGCCTTTGTTTCCTGAATATTTTCTCTTCCTAAAGTAGCCTTACTTTCCTTCATTTGGCTGAATCTTACTCTTCCTTCAAGATTCAGCTAAGTGTCACCTCCTCTATGAAGCCTTCTCTGATTCCTCTGGGCAGAGTTAATTTATTTTGTTCTCCCTCTACTTAGCACTTTGCTAAAAACACTCATGTATCTCAATGATTAGGGTTAGCTGCACACATCTGTTTTCCATTGGATTATTAGTTCCTTGAAGGCAGGGACTGGGTCTTATTCATCTTCATATCTTCAGCGTCTACATCAGTAAGCACATTTTAAGGAAGAATTAGGAAACAGAAGAGGTGAGGTTGCTATAATGATAAGGTCTCTTAGCTTATGGTTTACATTTTTCAGCTGAATTTCTTTTGCTCCATACATTGTACTTGCCTAATCATTTCAAATGAAACAGTCTACAGAGTTCTAGGTCAACTTCACTCTGGGTCAGATAACTTTTCTTATTTCTTATTCTTTAGCTGAAAGAAGGGAAGAGTAATGTTCTCATCGCTCTTCACAACTGAGGTGTCATCAGTACTTTAAGAGATCCAACAAGCAATTCAATTTTGCTTAATTGATAAATGTTTCTTTCAGAAGCACAGACTGAAGTCGTTGCATGCATTTCTCTGTATCTTAGACACTGGGCTTAAAAGTAAGAATGCTAAAATAGCTCACGCAGTAAGTGTGTTGAGATCTTTATGTGACAGACTTCAGAAAAGAGGATATTATCTCTAATAGTGGAAATAAGTGTCTGTGGTTATGAATTAGTTTCTTTATGGTAAAAATGCTTCAATGAGATGTTTGCAAAATAGTATGGCTGGTAAGTTGACAAAGGCACAGAGGGAAATTTAAGTTTCTCTTTCAAGAATATTGATTTTATATTATGAAAATTATCTTAATTGAATAATACATTTTTTTCCAAAAATTAATTAAGAGAATGCTTTTGATTATCTAAAAGTTTGGAAAATAAAATACAATCAAAAGACTGAATTTTATAGGGCACCTGGATGGCTCAGTCAGTTACACATCTGACTTTGGCTCAGGTCATGATCTCATGATTTGTGGGTTCGATGTGCATGATTTGTGCATGCATGCTCACACATGCTTTCTCTCTCTCAAAAATAAAAGTTAAGAAAAAGAAGACCAAATTTTAAAGGAAACAGTTATTTAAATTTATCAAGTGGACATTCAGTAGCAACTAAGTATTAAAGTTTCATTTCTAGGGGCACCTGGGTGGCTCAGTCGGTTAAACGGCCAACTTTGGCTCAGGTCATGATCTCACAGTTCATGAGTTCGAGCCCCACATCGGGCTCTGTGCTGACAGCCTGGAACCTGCTTCGGATTCTGTGTGTGTGTCTCTCTCTACCCTTTCCCCACTCTTGCTCTGTCTCTCTCTCTCTCAAAAATAAATAAACATTAAAAAAAAAGTTTCATTTCTAGAAAACTAGTATTTTATACCTAATCTGTGCTTTAGTCAGGCCACAAGACTTTAAAGTGACAGACCTTCTGTCATTTGTAGATAGTCTAATTCCTCTGTTCTAAAATTAATTTACTAAAGAAGGTTGGATTTCCATGATGGGTATATGCAGTATTCCTGTTAAGAAGCTGTTTAAAAAAGGGGCACCTGGGTAGCTCAGTTGGTTAAAGTGTCTGACTCTTGTTTTCTGCCCAAGTCATGATCTCATGGTTTGTGAGTTTGCACCCCACATCGGACTCCGTGATGTCAGTATGGAGGCTGCTTGGGATTAAATCTCTCTCTCCCTTTTTCTCTGCCCCTAACCCACTTGTGCTCACTCTCTCTCTCTCTTTCTCTCTCTCTCTCTCTCTAAAAAAAAAAAAAAAAAAAGAAGCAGCTGTTTAAAAAGATTCAAAATCTGAAGATGTTGAATTAATTTCTTTTTTGGTTGATTTGACCATATTCTACAATCAATGGCTTTTCCAATTTCTAAATCCCGATATATGTTTCAAGAAAATGGAAATTTTGGGATATTGGATTGGCCACTAAAACAAGTGGAAAGATTTTAACAAAAGTTGATAGAAAAGTACTCAATGACTAAAGAAGGGGATGTTTCCTTAGCTGTATTTGTTCTAAGAGAAATTAGTAGCTAGTGGTAATTAGATATGTAACCTCAGTGATGTGGGAAACTACCCAGCATGTCTACATACTCTAAATTTTTAAAAAATATTTATCTTCGAGAGATAGAGGGAGAGACAGAGCATGAGTGGGGGAGGGGCAGAGAGAGAGAGGGAGACACAGCATCCGAAGCAGGCTCCAGGCTCTGAGCTGTCAGTGCAGAGCCTGACGTGGGGCCTGAACTCACAAACCGCTAGATCATGACCTGAGCTGAAGTCAGATGCTTAACCAAGTGAGGCACCCAGGCACCCCAGGTCTACAGACTCTAAAGAAGAATTATGCTTTGGGTTTGTATTATATTCCTAAAATATTTTCTGGCATGAAGAATCTGACTTAAAATTACATACATGCACATGATATTCTTAATTATCCTTCCAGATGTGATACAGTCACTGTCACTGCAAAGCTTTCTCTGACATGCCAACAGAAAGCTAATCACTCTCTCTTCTCACTTCTCATGTTACATTTACCACTTTTAATCACTTTTTTTGTATCTCTTTTCCTCATTAGGTATTGAGCTTATCTTGGGCAGTGAGCAGACTATATTCATTTTGTATTCTCACCACTTGCACTGTGCCTGACTCATAACAGATGCTCAGTAAATGTTAACAAATGAGTGAGTAAATAAAAAAAATTAATTACATGTATAAATACCGGTACAACAATAGCCAAGAAGAGTGACATGAGGGTGGAGAAAAGAATGAAATCATGCAAAGTCTTGGATGTGTTAATGACAGTGAGTCCAATTCTAAGGATAACAAGAACCTTTGCATGATGGCAGCATGGTGTCTCTATTAAAAGAAGCCAAGGGGCACCTGGGTGGCTCAGTCAGTTGTGTATCTGACTTTTGATTTCAGCTCAGGTCATGATCTCACAGTTCGTGGGTTCAAGCCCCATGTTGGGCTCTGCGCTGACAGTGCAGAGCCTGCTTGGGATTCTCTTTCTCCCCCTCTGTCTCTGTCCCTCCCCCACTCACGCTCTCTCTCTCTCTCAAAATAAATAAATTAGTTAAAAAAAACAAGTGAAAGAAGGCAAGAGTGAATTTGGGGAGTCGAGTTGGACAATTAGTAATCCAGATGAGAAGTGGTAAAGGTTTGGGCTAGGGCAGATATGGCAGGTGGGGAATGACGGATGCATCAGAGAGACATTTAGGAGGCAGATGTGCTGGATATGGTGGAGAGCTGGATGTTGGGGTGGGGTGAATGAAAGAGTGAGTCAAAGATGATTGCACCATTTACCAAAAGAAAGTAGCAGAGCTACAGGTTTTAGGGGGAACACAATTTGAGGCACGTTGAGCCCGGGGTGCTGTAAGACATCCGTGCATCACTATGAGGAAGGGACTATTCCTATCCCTTCCCCTAACACAGAAGGCAACCAAGGCTGAGGAGTTGACATAACTTGCTAGCTTGTAGAGCCAGGAGGCAGCCCCAGGCCTGCCTCCAAAGCCCATGCTGTTAACTTCCATGCCATATAGCATAGTGATCCTTGGTTTCGAGAAAGCACCAATACATATAGCAAGCAGAGGTGCACTGTTGACTTTCTTCTTCAGGAGGCCTAAATGTGTCTCAACTGAAGCAACCATACTGGAGGGCAAGGCCATTGAACAGCTTCCAAAGCTAGGTGGTGGCATTCTTTCCCACACATGTCTGCCTAAACAGATGGCAGTGAAGCCATAGGCCACTGGAGAAAGACAGGGAACAGAAAAAAAAAATGGTGGATCCTCAGGGCACCGGTAGAAGTGCAAAGGTCTCGTTCAGGTGAAAGAAAATGTGTAATAAAATTCACCGGTTCAGCTGAACAGGTAATTACAGAGTTAA
Organism: Felis catus; assembly: GCF_018350175.1. Classification (NCBI taxonomy): domain Eukaryota; kingdom Metazoa; phylum Chordata; class Mammalia; order Carnivora; family Felidae; genus Felis; species Felis catus. Next base: position 36,952,513 of record NC_058381.1, on the reverse strand, counting down.
TAAAACAAGAATTCCTGACACAATAGATTCTAACACGGCCATGGGTGTCATAGTCACTAAGTGACTTTTTAGTTTGCTGATCATTGATCCACTAGACACTAACAGCTCCAATCGGATCAATACGGGATAACGTATGAGGAGGACTTTTGCATGTTAAAAATCTACTGGAAATTTTACATGAAAGAGCTCATTATCTGGGTAGTGTGACCTGTGTCCAAATGATACATGTGGATCATTTGTTACATTTTTTTAATGGCAAAAAAATGAATTTTTTTCTAAAAGCTTAATTATGTGAGAAATTCCACTGCCGAGAAACTGAAGCCACGTGGGTGTCATGAATGTGTAAACATGTTAATTTGAGAGCTGTGATACCTAAAGAGGTACATTTCATCTTGCTCTCTCAGCTTGCCTTTCCCCAACAGGGTCACCTCACCCCCTTCTCCCTTCCGAGGGCCAGCCAACGCTCTGTTCTTGAGTCTTCCTCTCTCTGTAGCTTGGGCAGCTCCACTTTTCCGGAATCCCTTCTAGAAGCTTGTCATCCAAGGCCAGTATTTACCTCAGGATGTCTTTTGCTATCTTTATCCCCCTGGAGCCTTGTTGTTATATACAGTCTTACTAGAAGAAGGTAGATATGAGAATATACATGTGGCAAAGAACTCACATATCTCTTAGTTCTAGAAAGGCATGCCTTAAAGCTGAAGCAATAACAATAGGCTTGTTCACGGAAGCCAGACAAATCAAAAAGGGTTCTGGTAAATGAACATATTTTATATATTTGGTTCTGAATATTTTATCGAGACATAATTTACATAAAATGCAATTCTAAGTGTACAGTTGGATGACTTTGACAACATATATATATATAGTTGTACAAGCAGTTTAGTAAATCAAAATATCGAATATTTCCATCACTCCAAAAAGTTGCTTTTTGCCTTTTTGCAGTCAATATTCTCCCTCCATCCCTGGCCCTGGCAACCACTGATCTATTTTTCTATCTATAGATCTGACTTTTTAGCGGTGTTCTATAAGTGAAATCATATGATATTTAATCTTTTATGTCTGGCTTCCTTCAATTAGCATAAAACTTTTGAGATTCATCCATGTTATATGTATCAGCAGTTAATTACTTTTTATTGCCAGACAGTCTCCCAGTATATGGATATACCACACGTTATGTGTTTATCAGTTGATGGATGCTTGAGCTGTTCTAGGTTTAGGACTATTGTGAATAAAGCTGCTATAAACACTCAAGGCAGAGTCCGTGTTCAGACCTAGGCAGTCTGGATTCACAACCCACGTTTGTAAGTACTCCACTCCACTGTTGCCCAATCAGGAGCCACAAAGCTATTTGCCATCATCACAGCACCCCTTTTCTCCTGTTCTCCTGACTACTCCTGGTTCCTGTAATGCTTTCCAAGTAGCAATTGCCTGGCCCCAAATCAAGCACCACAGAGTTAGGCAAGTGGTCAAAAGCAACATGCCTTCAAATTGTATTTTTTTTTCAATATGTGAAATTTATTGTCAAATTGGTTTCCATACAACACCCAGTGCTCATCCCAAAAGGTGCCCTCCTCAATACCCATCACCCACCCTCCCCTCCCTCCCACCCCCCATCAACCCTCAGTTTGTTCTCAGTTTTTAACAGTCTCTTATGCTTTGGCTCTCTCCCACTCTAACCTCTTTTTTTTTTTTTTCCTTCCCCTCCCCCATGGGTTCCTGTTAAGTTTCTCAGGATCCACATAAGCGTGAAACCATATGGTATCTGTCTTTCTCTTTATGGCTTATTTCACTTAGCATCACACTCTCCAGTTCCATCCACGTTGCTACAAAGGGCCATATTTCATTCTTTCTCATTGCCATGTAGTACTCCATTGTGTATATAAACCACAATTTCTTTATCCATTCATAAGTTGATGGACATTTAGGCTCTTTCCATAATTTGGCTATTGTTGAGAGTGCTGCTATAAACATTGGGGTACAAGTGCCCCTGTGCATCAGTACTCCTGTATCCCTTGGGTAAATTCCTAGCAGTGCTATTGCTGGGTCATAGGGTAGGTCTATTTTTAATTTTCTGAGGAACCTCCACACTGCTTTCCAGAGTGGCTGCACCAATTTGCATTCCCACCAACAGTGCAAGAGGGTTCCCGTTTCTCCACATCCTCTCCAGCATCTATAGTCTCCTGATTTGTTCATTTTGGCCACTCTGACTGGCGTGAGGTGATATCTGAGTGTGGTTTTGATTTGTATTTCCCTGACAAGGAGCGACGTTGAGCATCTTTTCATGTGCCTGTTGGCCATCTGGATGTCTTCTTTAGAGAAGTGTCTATTCATGTTCAAATTGTATTTTATCTTTTTTCTTTTTTTTTTTTTATTTTTTTAATGTTTATTTATTTTTCAGACAGAGACAGAGCATGAACGGGGGAGGGTCAGAGAGAGAGGGAGACACAGAATCCGAAACAGGCTCCAGGCTCTGAGTGGTCAGCACAGAGCCCGACGCGGGGCTCGAACTCATGGACCGCGAGATCATGACCTGAGCTGAAGTCGGACGCTTAGCTGACTGAGCCACCCAGGCGCCCCTCAAATTTTATTTTAAAGAAAGCCTCTGTATTCCCAAACTAATTGAGGAAATTTATTTGTAAGGAAACTCTCTAATTTAGATTTTTAAAAAAATGTTTATTTTTGAGAGAGAGAGAGAGAGAGAGAGAAAGAGACAGAGCTCAAGCAGGGGAGGGCAGAGAGAGACAGAGACAAAGAATCCAAAGCAGGCTCCAGGCTCTGAGCTGTTAGCACAAAGCCAGACACAAGGCTCAAACTCATGAGCCGTGAGATCATGACCTGAGCCAAAGTCAGACGCTTAACTGACTGAGCAACCCAGCACCCCCTGACTTAGATATCTTTAAAGGGAGGGTCTAGAAAATAAATTAACATTGTGGCCACCATCTGGTGGTCTATGGCTTAAGTTCTAACATGGCACTTAACACTTCTCTTACCCAGAAGGGTTGATCTAACATAACTTATTATCTTTGGAACAACATAAATTCATTATATAAACAGTGGAAAAATATTTGCCAATGGTGTGACCTTACACCCATATTGTTTAGAAAAACAAAAACCAAAAATAGACTTATAAGAGAAATATTAGTATCGAAAAGTCCATGGACAAGAAAGACAACTTTAAAATTTTTTCTAGTTTACTATTGTAGGCATGTATTTTTAGTACTATAACAATAAAGAAAACCTGAATAATAACAGCTAAAAGTAAGAATATAGATTGTAGAATTAAAAAAATTACAATCAAGCATATACTTGATTCTTGGTGCACCAAAGGATAAGAATGACAGAGAAAACTGAAATCAAAAGATAATACAAATTTAGGGGTACCTGGCTGGCTCAGTTGGAAGAGCATGCGACTCTCGATCTCAGGGTCATGAGTTCAAGCCCCATGTTGGGTGCAGAGATTACATACATACATACATACATACATACATACATACATAAGTAAATAAATAAGATACAAGTTTGTCTCAGCTAACAATGTCACTTAGAAAATTCTTCTGTTTGCCCAAAGTTGAACTGTGCATAATTGTTCTTATGTCTTTCTTTTTTATTTTATTAGATTAAAAAATTATTATAAAAATTTCAAACATGTACTAACATACGGACTATAATAAACTTCCTTGACTTATCACCCCACTTCAGCAATTATCAACTCTTGGTCAATCCTATGTCTTCTATCTCCCATTCACTCCTCACCTCCACCCAAATTAATGCCTTTTTTTTTTTTTAACTTTTTAACTTTGAAATAATTTTACATTTTCAGAAAAGTTGCTAAAATAGTACAGTTCCCATATACCCTTCATCAGCAACCTCTGATGCTAACATATTACAAAACCACAGTATGACAGCTTAGCTGCCCAAACCAAGAAACTATTCTTATTTTTCTGCAAGAAACACTGCACAGTTTTTGTACTCCTCTGCTGAGTGCAAATTCATCCATTTGAGGGAACATTAACCATAAAACACCATCCATCCATCATTAGCAGTTTTGTAATTCCTCAAAATTATTTTCTTAATTTAGATTAAAAAAGCAAGTATTTTAAGATCTCTGAAATAGCCATATACTAATGACATTTTTACTTAACAAGATGTTTGCTAAAGTCAAGCTCCTATTTTAGGGACAGAATATGATCCAAACACAGAAGTACCATAAAGTTTTGGCTCAGACACATTGGCTGTTTCTAAAATATAGATAATTAATGTCAAGAGATTCCTGCTCTGATTCTACCATTAGTATGTTCAAGAGTAGGGGTGCCTACGTGGTTCAGTTAGTTAAGCATCCGGCTCTTGATTTTGGCTCAGGTCATAATCTCTAGCTTCATGAGATCAAGCCCCACATTGGGCTCTGCAGTGACAGTGTGGAGCTTGCTTGGGGTTCTCGCTCTCTCCCTCTGTCTCTCTCTGCTCCTCTCCCACTCATGCTCTCTCTCTCTCTCTCAAAAAAAAAAAAAAAAAGATGTTCGAGGGTAAATGAAGCTCTCCCTGCCTCTCAGAATTCCATATTACTTATTATGAAATACAGTAAGTTATCTAAGCCATCAAATATTTGGGATCCTAGGACCGAGGACTTTGCAGGGAGAAAGCTTTTCTTAACTCCCCTAGGCAGAGTGAGTGAGACCGCACTTAACTCCTTAAGAGCAAGCAGGGTTGTGATTCTGTTCCTATTTGTATCCCCAGTAAATAAGCGAACTACAGCAAGTAACATGGCCTAGGCCATTTTAGCGCTTACAGTTTTGTCAAGGTCATCAGAATAGTCACATATCTTTAACAACTTGAGGAGAACCCCAAAGCAGCTTTAAACAGTGAAAAAGAGTTTAGAGTTTTTAGACAAAATATGTAACTGATGAGGGAATACAGAGGTGAGCTGTGATGAGGGTGAGCTATAAGAGACAGAACTGGAGAAAGTATTCCAAGAGAAAAATCTGCTTAAAATTGTTATCTAACGTTTAAGTGCACATGATTGAGGCAGTGTAACCTAGGGGTTAAAGCCAGATTCGCTCTAGAGTCAAACTGCTTGGATCAAATAACAGTTCAACTCCCTCTTGCTCTGTGGCCTGAGACAAGTTATTTAAACCAACCTTCCTTCCTCCCTCCCTTCCTTCCTTCCTTCCTTCCTTCCTTCCTTCCTTCCTTCCTTCCTTCCTTCCTTCCTTCCTTCCTTCAGAGAGGGAGAGAGCATGAGTGGGGGAGGAGCAGAGAATGAGGAAGAGAGAAGATTCCAAGCAGGCTCAGTGTCAGCATGGAGCCTGATGTGGGGCTCAAACTCATGAACCCCACAAGATCATGACCTGAAGGGAAATCAAGAGTCGGAACCTAACCCATTGAGCCACGCGGGTGCCCCTATTTAACTCTTTCAAACCCAGCTTGACTCCAGGTGCTTGTAATAACCTCTGCTATTTTCAGGTGCAGCAGGCTTGGGACAAGGAGAACTACACAAATGTTTGTTGATTTGGCTGACTAGTGATACTTCACTCTCACTGAAATCTGCAGACAGGCAGGGGGTGGGGTGTCATTGGTTCCTGAACACTCGTCTACAGTTGTAGGTGAGGGCTGGTTACGAGCTGCTGCTCCCTTCTGTGTCCCTCAGGGTAGGTAAGTAAGGTATCAGAAGGACATGTGCTCTCAGTCTGCCTAATTGGGCCTTCTGTCTGGGCTTCTTGTACCTAGCTGGTCGCCCATGGGCTTGAACTCCAGCCAAGGCAGAAGCTAGTATTCTAGCCATCCTCCTTCCCTGAGACCAGACTCTACTTCCTTCCTTCCCATGTGGAACTCCCTGGTGAATGTCCCAGGCTCCCATCTGTCATTTTTTAAACAACTCAGTCTGTTTTGATGCCATTCTGTCTGGCCCTTTTACATTGAATACCTTGGAAGTCACTTTGCAATTGTTAGCCCTGCTTAAACTCAGTTCAAGGTAAAACCCAGCTGCTCCCTCTCTTTCCACATCCCTAAATCTCCCTCTACCTCTCCCCCTGCTTCCTCTTTCTCCTTAGCTAAATCCCACACAGCCCCTTCTCCTAACGGGAACTACCAACCTGTTGACTGATTAACCCAACACTGCTTATGGCAAACATTTGCAGTTGTTCTGATTTTAATTAGGCGATCCTTCACGATAATGTTTTTGAAAGTAGGTCATCAACAGAACTGCTAATAAAGGTAAGGAATAATTTGTGGAGGTCAGTGTCCTTTAAGACATTCTATATCAAATAGAAACTTTCTGGTGAACTTGAAACATTGAAAGAGACCACTCATGGGTCATTGTCAGAACATGTAGGAAACATTGTCTGCCATCTTAGCACAGGTGATTTATGAAATGGCATTCCTTTCCTTGTACTCAGAGATACGTGGGCCAATGGCAGCTCGGTCCATTCTTCAGGTGGTCATCTGTGATGGGGGCTTGGGTATGAGTACATGGGTGATGTTTACGTTCAGTTATTCTCTATTGCCGTGTTCAGAAATAGCTTCTGAAAAGCACAATTGGCACGTTGTGGGGAAAAAAAGATACCTGCTTTTGACAGGTCCCTTTCCTATAAGTAACTCAGGGATGCAGATATTCTGTGACAATTTCATTCTCACCTTATACTAGAGTCAACCAGTATATATTTTAGGAGTTCTATAAACTTGGAAATCTTAAAGAAAATTGGACATTAGCCAAGTCTCTTGGAGGACCCGGCTTTCGTGGGCTGCCAAAGAATCTGGCACAGATCTACATGATAAGACTGAAAGCATTTAGGTTTTATTCACAATTCAACAAAATTCTCCCACAGTAGTCATTAAACCCCGCTCAGGTTACCCGATCAGTAGTTTTCAGCATCAGATGCCAGACAGTGCACACTGAAATTCTTAGTTGCTTGAGATTTATGGAAGTCATATTGAAAGACATGGAGGTATGGATTAGCCTACAAAGCAATTAAATGCAGAGTTCTCTCACGGTAAGCCTGAGGCCTCTTGTGACACAGAGAGAGGACCATTTTTTATGCTTTTGGTATATTCACTCACTAAGCTCTCCAAATCTTCACAGCCATCTTTAAATATTCTTCTGGCTTTTTGCTCGATGGCCAGGGATGGGGAAAGAAACAGCTAGCAAAATATTTGAGCCATTTCTGAATGAGCAGTAAGATGGGAAGGGTGAGTCTAAGAGAGGAACAGAAAGCTTATTTTCACCTATTGTCCTTTCTTTTTCCTTCCAAACTTACAGAGATATAATTGACATTTAACATTACATATGTTTAAGGTATACCTGTTGATTTGACACACATATATGACAAAATGATTACCACCATAGCTTTCACTAACACCTCCATCAGGTCACATAATTACCATTTCTTTTTTGTTGTTATTGTGGGAATATTTGCAATCTACTTTCTTAGCAACTTTCAAGTATATAATACAGTTTCATTAACTATAATCACAATACTGTGCATTAGAACCCCAGACTTTACTCATCTTCTAGCTGGAACTTCGAACCCTTTGAATCAACATCTCTCCATTTCTCCCGCACCCCCCCCCCAACTCCTGGTAATCATCGTTCTACTCTCTGTTTCTACAAGTTCAATGTTTTTAGATTCCACATATGTTATTATATATAAGTATTTGTCTTTCTCTGTATGTCTTATATCAGCACAATGCCCTCAAGTTTCATCCATGCTATTACAAATGGGAGGATTTTCTTCTTTCTCATGGCTGAATAATATTCCATTGTGTGTATGTATGTATGTATATAGATACATTCATCTGCTGACAAACACTTAGGTTCATATCTTGGCTATTGTTAATAATGCTGTAATAAATATGGGAGGGCAGATAGCTCTTCAAGATACTGTTTTCATTTCCTTTGGATATATACCTAGAAGTGGGCTTGCTGGGTAATATCACAGTTCTATTTTTAATTTTGCAGGGAACCTCTATACTGCTTTCCATAGTGCCTGTACCGATTTACATTTCCACCAACAGTGCACCTGGGTTCCCTTTTTTCAACATCCTCATTAACACTGGTTATCGCTGGCCTTTTTGATGGTAGCCATTTGCACAGGTGTGAGGTGATATCTCGTTGTTGTTTTGATTTGCATTTCCCTGATGGTTAGTGATGTTGAGTACCTGTTTGTGTACCTCTTGGCCATTTGTATATATTCTTTGGAAAAATATCTATTCGGTTCCTCTGCCCATTTTCAAATTGGATTTTTGTTGTTGTAATGATTTGTATGAGTTCTTTATATATTTTGGATATTACCATATCAGATATATGGTTTGCATGTTAACTCTGAATAGATTAAACACTTAAATATAAGAAGTGAATCCATAAAACTCCTAGAAGAAAATGTAGGGTAAAACTCCTTGACGTTGGTCCTGGCAGTGACTTATTTGGGTATGACACCAAAAGCACAAGATAAAAGGGCAAAAATCATTAAGTAGGACTACATGAAACACCCGCTCTCCTTCACAAAATACCAACTCCTTTTGCTGGTCATGCTGGGTCTAGAGAGACAGACAGAGCCCATATGTCAATATTTCCCATGAACCCTTTTTGATCCTTTGGCCCTAAAGAAATGCTACATTTTTATTATTAATTTTGTTCTCCATCATAAATCATAATAGCCACCAAGTGTAATCTTATGGCGAAAACAGGAGTCAGGAATTCTGGGTATTGTTGCTTACTCTGTTCTTCATTTTCTCAGGCATCTATTTTTGGAGTTGGACATAAGTTAATATTCCTGTTTTGCCACAGCTGAGTAGTATGGTCTTGGGAAAGTTACTTAACCTCTCTGAGTATTAGTTTTCTTATCTGTGAAATGGGGGTGGTAATATCCAGTTTACAGAACTCCTGTGAGAGTGAAAATGAGATATTATATGGAAAGCAGCCAGGACTATGCTTAGTACATACAGGGCTCTCACTAAATGATTGAAATTTTAATTTTTGACTGTAGTTATTTAGTTTGGGTAAAAGTCTTTTAAAAGGTAGGGGAAGCTACTTCAAATGCTTGGTGGAAGGAGGAACTATATAAGCAAACAACTGAGAAGAAAGACAACCGAGGTATTGGTCACATTACCATATGGAGAGAATTTACTGAATGATGCTGAATTTTAGGTATTTTTGCGTGTGGGAGAATTGCTAGGCCATAGTAGGGAAGCTGTTTCAATTAAATAGGGAGGCATATAAGAGATGTGAAGCCTGGAGTACGTAAGACTTATTTTCACAACCTTCAATGAAGGGCATTACGCAAACATAAATTATACATTTTTACTTTTGTAATTATACCTAAACCACATACTCCCAGATTTCATTATGTAATTCTCCAGACTTAACTTCGTTTCCTTTATAAAGCAATGTGCCATAATAAAACCTTCCATAATAGAAATCATTACTAATCATGCATTTCCTATATAAAGGAAAAATGCCCCCCTAAATATTCATATTTATATTGCCACATTAGCTACTCTGAAATTGTTATTGGACAAAACTAATCATCTCTTCAAGGCAGGTAAAATATTTATAAACATGATTCAAATTACCTACATAAAATCTTTTTCAAATAAATTTTCCTCTAAAAATTCAGAAATATATTAATAGCCATTAAATTGTCATATACATTGTGGGTCATTTGCCTTCAATTCCGGCTCAGAATGGAGTTTATGCAAACTATTTTTATCCCCCAATTCTCTCCATGTCCTGCTAAATTTTTACAAGAAAGTTCTCTGCAATATTGCCATTGCAGTGGTACAAATAGGACTTTTCAAATGGCACATGTAGAATCTCTAAATATTTGAATTAGAAGAGCAAAGATAAAGTCTATGAATTCAGCCCAGAGGCAAACAGCCAACTAGGAATTACTGAGTGGATCTAAGCTACATAAGGACTCAACAGGCACACAACATTTACAACCAATACCTGTAACATCCATATAACAAACACACATATTTGACTTCTTCTTCAAGAGCAAGAGTTCTTTTTGGCTTTCAATCAGCTTAATAAGTACTATCCCCCCCCCCCCCTTTTTTAATGATCCCTCTTCATATTGTTCATCTTAACTAGCCAGATGATTTTAATTACCTCATCACGTGGCAGATTGTGCCAGCCATAACTAGGACATAGGCGTGGCTCTTACCACCTGGTTCCACATTTCACTACCTGTAGTCAGCAACCTCCCCCCAAACTACAAATTTCACAATAATAACAGAAAATGAAAAATATATCCAATAAGCAGCTTACACTTTAGGAGAATGGCAGGGTAATTACATTTATTGAGTAGAAATAAAGGCGAGACTATTATATAATATTTCGTTCCAAGATTCTAACTAAAAGAGTGTATACAAAATATTAAGCTTGAAGGTGTGAAAGGAAGTGATATATGATTGTTAATAACGTGGAATAGTGGTATAATTCAAAGCAGAGACACAGTTCCTATTAGCCACAGAAATTTTGGTAAAAGAAAAAAGGGAGAAATTTCTGAAAAACAAAAATACCAATACACAGCATACGAAAATAGAAACTTCTCAGTACTCATTTTTATGTAGTTTCTGACTATGCGCTATTAAAACAGGGTTAAATTGGTTAGTCTATTTATCAGTTATCGGTTAGTTATATGATCCTCAGATTATAGGGATCATTAGTTTATCAACCAAATACCAGCCATCTGCACATAAAGTCTCAGACAAGAGACCAGCTTGCTTATCAACATATATACACAAACTCAAGTGGAAAAGAAAAGTCTATTTTAAAATACATATTTTGAATTGTCCTTAATAAATAGTTGACACAGCTAACCAAAATGTTTTAGCGCACTCTTAACACCTTAAATAGCAGCATGATAAAGCATGTAAATAGACTTTAAAGCAGACAAAACTCAAATTTAGAGCTAAGCCATAAATGTACATTTTTTAAAAAGTAAAAAGTAAAGATGGACTGATTCAAGACTAACCTGGTATGTCTTTAATTTAACTACTGTATATTTGTTAACAGTGGTACTTAATTTGACAAGTATTCAATTCGCTTACAGATTATTTGCTAGTCTGTCTGATTTCTGTTAATTCCTGGGAGACTCTAAGCCAAGTTGGTAACATTTAATGGAGACATGTTCTGATTAATTATCTCTGAGTGATCTGTCCAACATACAGTGAGTTATGGAAGTTGTCAATAATTTCCCCTTATTTTAAAATAGCAGTAATTCCCTCTGTGTAAAAAGTTATGTTTTAATGGATTTATAAGTTTTCACTCTTATCAAAAACAATGAAGCACTTGCTTAGATTGTATCAAAATTGTGGTTGACTATCAGATTGAAAATAAATTTAAACATGTTAGTACTTGAGGCAGATTGCTAAGGTGTCTTAGTCAACTTGTTATCATAACTGTGTCTACCTAAAGGCAAGCAACAGGAATGCTGGGAAATAGCACAAAACAATGATTTTAAGAAAATACAAAAATGATATATACATATAAAATAAAAGTATATAAACTTGTGCAGTGTATAGCAATATAGCTACTTGTAATATAACGTGAAGAGTGTGGCTTCAGGCAATTGAAGGGAGAAGCGAAGCTGAACGCTGCTGTACCAACCAAATGGCAAATGTGACACCTGATAATGTAAAACAAAGGCATCCCCAGGGCGCCATGTAAAATTATTATAAAGCGGTGAAATAACAATATAAAGTTAATTTTATTAAAATTAACAATACTTCCCATCAGCACGAGACAATCTATATTCAAAATTAAAACAGTAGGAATGTTTATCCATTCAAGCATTCTGATAGGCTAAATATTATTGACTGTTAAAAGAAATAAAGTTTTCAGGCCCCTTTTTTTCTTATACCTTCATAAATACTCATCCTTATGAGCAACACTACATTCAAAGGCCTGAAATTAAAAACATGTTTCCTTATGAAATTTGGTATATCTGGCATGTTGCTACAGTAATATCTCAGTCTACTTTTTTTTTTTTTTTAAAGAAACTTGATGTCTTGGGAATTAAAAAAAAAAAAAGGACAAATTGGTCAAATTTTGCACAGTATGGCACTTTTCAAGTACAATGAATAGAAACAGATAAAAGAGATAACTTCATGGTATTATCTAAATCTTGATGCTTGCTGATTTCCACTATCTATTATTTGCAGAACTGATCTGCATATACTTGCCAGCTGTGAGGTTTTGTGTTAAGTAAAAATATCAACTTTTAGGCTCCTTTAGCTCTCAGAAAATAATACGGAGAGTTTTTTTCTTGATTACAAACAGAATGTGAGTTCTTTGTAGAAAAAATAAAACTACAGAAAAGTGCAAAGCAAAAACTAAACGTTATGTTATAACCTTTGGCTATTTATTAACACTTTGGAACACATCTTTTCAGGTTTTTATCTATGCAGTAATAAGCATCTATATTTTTTATTCTTAATATTTAATAAAAAGCCTGAATGAAGACTATGCATATTACAAAATGAATTTTACTTTTTCACCTAAAGGAATACTTCACAGCAGGTACTATGTTTCATCTAAAGTGTAGCTGCAATTATATGATAAATGGCTTTTGGTGAAGAACTGAACATTAGTTTATTTTTTTTTTATTAAAAAAATTTTTTTTTTTCAACGTTTATTTATTTTTGGGACAGAGAGAGACAGAGCATGAACGGGGGAGGGGCAGAGAAAGAGGGAGACACAGAATCCGAAACAGGCTCCAGGCTCCGAGCCATCAGCCCAGAGCCCGACGCGGGGCTCGAACTCACGGACCGCGAGATCGTGACCTGGCTGAAGTCGGACGCTTAACCGACTGCACCACCCAGGCGCCCCTGAACATTAGTTTAAAATCCAGGAGTTAATTAGTCAATAGCATCATGGAGTGAGATGGGGAATATATTCTCTGGATTAAGGTGAATTTTGTCATTAGGGGGCAGAAGGGTTAATTTGTGAGATCCCAAAATTTCGAGGGGCTTTCTATATTTTAGCACTTGGAAAATCTGTTTTATATGTTTGGAAATCTAAATCGACTAAATCTACTATGATAAAGATTCCTATATGAGGCTAGTTTTATGTCCTTGATATTTATTTAGAAACCAGAAAATATGGATTAAATAAAGTAGAGCAAGGGGCAATTTAAGAATTATTTAAAATTAAATAATATGCTTTTTAATATGCTATTTTAAAATAAAATGATACGCTTTTTAATGTCATTATCAAAGGAAAGAAGCCAAATCATAAAATCTTATGTAACGTTATGAAATTTAGGCCAAGAAAATCTAAACTTATACTGAACTCACTCCAATTATTTAAAACCCTGCCCACTGAGCCGAGGCTGTAACAGCGGTGTGTTTTCAGACAACCCACTAGAAATTTCACAAGATCAATCAAGTTGGAAGATAAACACGAACTTTTCTGGCCTCTTTTCTTATTCCTAGATGAAGACGAACTTTTCTGTTTTTAAGAGGGAAAAGGCAAATCTTATGCTTCTATAGTCCATCTCAGCACACTGTCTCCCTTCCCTATTTCATTTCTCCCATGTCTCAGCTCAGCTCAGCTCATATCATTTACTGCCACCCTTGAGGAATGTAAACTCCATGGGGGCAGGGTTTTTACACTGATGTATCCCCAGTGCCTAGAACAGAACTTAGTACATAGTAGGTGCCCAATAAATATCTGTTGAATCAACGAATGAGTTTTCTTCAATTGGATAATTAGAGTTAACAGAAGTCAATTTAAACCTTCAAAGCAAAGAAAGACAGTTCACAAGAAACAAAAGGTACTTCCGCTCCGAACTTGGATTTCTCTTACTTTGGAAGAGATTTTTATAACTTTTGGTTTCCTTTATAAGGTTATTTTGATAACAGTAATTACTTGACACTACTCCACTGAGAATTTGCAAATTCTTTTTTTTTTAATTTTGGAACCCCTCCCCCCTACTTTTTCTTTTTTTTTTTTGTCACTGCGCTGGAAAAAAAATTGACTCCCTCCGTTCTGTTTCTTATAAAAAATACAATCCTAACCACACAAATCCAGGTAGCTGCCTCCTCTATTGTCATCTATTCTGCATCATCCATTCTCCTGCTAAAGACATTCTATATTCTATACTCCTACTGAACAATAGGATCATTCTGAAAAATTTGCGTACTGGCAATCAAACCATTTTGCAAACAGTAACGCAGATTCCAGTGATAAGATATAAGATGAATGAGCAGGATGAAGAACACCTTAAAGATCACCTGCCACACTTGTGTTTGAGGTGCTCAATGGCTGTTTACACCAAGTGCCATCTGGCTCTATAGATATAATAACAATTATTCCATCGAGGTGTGTAGCTTCCTAAATCATATTAATATACAATGATTTCACTAGTCTTATAGGAGTTGATGTCTTTGTGTGCTCCCATTTAACCTGGGTAATGCGCTAAAACAAGTCTGCCTCATCATTAAGAATTGATTTTTTATTTATGTGAATGTCACTGGCAATCCCATGATATCCCTTTGTAATTCAGTTGAACAGGACTGCATACTAGCGTTAATCTATTTTTATGGCATATCTTTAAAAATTTGCAACATCTTGCTACATTTGGATATTTATATAGAGATTTGTGTTCCCGCAGAAAGCTGTTGTTAGCTTTGGAGATCCATTTCATACAGCAATAGGGCAAGTATCTAATATACTTCATTAGCTATCTTACATCAGATAAGGGTTTATTTCCTTAAATTATTTAACCTTGGTAGAACCTACTAAGATCACATAAATTACAAATACACTAATGAAAATCATTAGTTAGCCTATTAAAAAAAAACCCAAACAACAACAACAACCGGAATAAAATTAAAACATTTTAAAATCAGTCCTTTGGAAACATGTTTTAAAAATAACTTGGTGAATTTACCATAGTGGCCCATTTCTTAATGTTGTTGTTTGTCACTTATTTGGATATTGACATCAACAAACTATTCTGATATGCTAATATTTGTATTAAAAAAAGTCACATTGCTTTTTTCTGCCTAATTCGAAATCTGGTTTTAAAAGTCATACTTACAGTTATTTTCAAATGCGCCTTAATGACTTTTGCTAATTTAAAAAATATTACAATAGAAACAATAAGTAGTAATAAAGAGAAAAAATTAGTATTTTAAAGTACTGGGAACAAACACTACACGGCAAAAATAACACTTTAAGTCTAGTTTTCCAAGAGTACTTACAGGATCGTTAAATAATTACTGCATGAGGAAGTTTTGTCAGAACACCGTTCATATTTAGATGAGCATTATAGCTTAGAACCTGCTTAGGAAGCAATAGTGAACTTCTTCCCAAAAAATCACAGAATTTGGGGTGTGGGGAAACTATGGTGTGTTATACCCAAGGTTATTGCCCATTTTAGACTGCTGCTTTTTATTCTGCTGCCCTTTTTATGCTTTACAGTATTGCTTTTATACTGTTGAGCGTTTATCATATACAATTAGTGATGCAGCAACTCACAGGGAAATTGAACAAGTTCCAGGACACTTGAAGAAATGAGGCAGTACTTCTTCAAATCTAAAGGATTTTGCAGAAAAGTGTCACTGCAAGCTATAAACTACTTTAAGATTCTTGGCCTACAAAAGTTTCTTGTGCATTGCATGGATTATTTAGACAGTTAAAAGAAAAAAAAGAACACTGGGGGAAATTCATTTTTCTAATGTGACATGCCCTAAAACTTAATTAAGGGCTCAAACTTAAAGACGTGTTCATAAAAACCTACACGTGAGTTAGAAGTGTGAAATCAGTGTGGTTTTCAATGTAATCCACTAATAACCATACTCTTTAAACTGTAATTTCTACAAATATGTCCCCTAAGAGCTGTGTAAATTATCTCCTTTATGCCCTGCATATGTTATAAACAACTATGTGCTTTTGGATTCAATAAATAAATGCATTAAATGTTCAGATATTTTCACTAAAGATAGTTCCACAAAGAAGCTGGGGACATTTTTCTATACTCTTCAGAACTATGTGTGGTGAGCAATTATCAGGAATAATATACGTGTCAGTTTTTGAGTACAGTATTGCTTCTAAACATTATTAAAAAACCACTCCACAAAGGTGATAAAAGGTGGATTAATCACCTAAATGCCTATAAATTGAGATTTAAGGTCAGAGATATTCCCTTCGCTCACTCTGTTGTCTCACATGGGGTTGGTTGGTTACACATCATACCCTGGTTCGTAGAAGGTATGCACTGTGGTTCAGAGTTAATACTGGGGATTTGCTTCCCAGGGCTCACAAGTCAGATTTTAAAACATAATAATGGTAGTATCTATGATACTATTCTAATGAATCTAATGCTTTATTTCCACTAAAATAATTCTTTATTTCAGGAATGAGCCAAGTAAAGAGGGAACATGGAGTCAGTTTGAAATCGACTTCAGGGCTCACCTCAATCGGGTGAACAGTGAATGCTCTGACAATGACATTCACAATAGCATCGCTGCTGGGTATTGCTATAATTTGCTCTCTATGATTGTCCCTTTAAACAAAAAGCTCTGCACTCAGCATGCAAAGAAGTTAGAAGTGGAGAAAGGAGGGGGAACCACACATATAAGAAGAGAGAGGGGGAAAAAACTGCAGATCAATCATTTATAATTAACAAAAATCCGATTGGTGCTTTAAATAGAGATCAATGTGTTCCAGGCTGCCTGGATTGTGGGGATGTATTCACCTTCTCGTAACTCTCCAAGCAAGCTGTCACACCTACAGAATCACCATTTGTTTTCTTAACAAAGCTTCAGGGGGCGCCAGGCTCTCATTGAAATTTCATTAATCTAATGGAGTAAAGTCCTATAGAAAAAAATCAAATTCTCGTTGGACGAGATGCTACCTGGGAAAGATAACCTCTGTTTGAACTCTCAGACTCGGATCGCTCTGCTATTAGTCTGAGGAAACAGACAGCAACAACGCTGATTACAGCCACCGGCCTCAACAATTTTTTTTTCTAACTAGCAATTTCGAGTGCAAGTACCACAGTGTCAGCTAAAGAAACACAACTGTGGGTTTTCTGCAGAGCGAAATGGTTCTGAAATGTCACTGAATAGCTCACAAAGGACGCCAATCTACGACAACAGAGACATAAGCATATAGGAGAAAGGGCCCACACATCCTCTTTACAAAGGTATGTTGTTTACATGCATGTAATTTGTGAAACACACAGCTATTCGATTCAGGGGTTTCACAGAAGTCTAACCAAAATCTGTTTGGAAAGCAAGTGGCAAGATTCTTCCAGAAGTCACAGAATTTTGGGTGTGGGGAGATTCTGGTATGTTTTGCACATAAATAGATGTCCTACTATAGTGGATGATAGCCTTCAAGTTTCCAAGACATCAATTACAATTGTTACTTGGTTGATCATATTTCATTACCACCTCCACGGAAGTTGGTATACAAGTTTGCAAATGTGGCCCAAATGTGTACGTGTCAATAATACAGTAGGAACAGGACCTCTGAGAGGGAAATATGAAATGCTGATTCCTCAAAACTCCTTCCAGTAACGTCCCCATGGCTCCTCTGACACATGGCAAAAGTATGGGACGGTAGACATGTACGTGATAAGAGGGCTAACGTGAATAAGGCTGTGTTTATCATCAACTAAAACAGCTCCTCTGTGTTGTTTAGTTTTTCCCTACTTAAATGCCTATTTTAAAAAGCAAAAAATTTAAATGACTAATAGACCACTGGCTTTAGTTACCCTGTACAAGAGTCCAAAGAGAAAATGAAACAACCTGTACCAAGTCCTCCGTTAGGCTCTTATGTGGACATTATGCTCTGCAAGCAGCGACTGGGCAAAGGGCAGTAGACTTGATCAGGCAACATCACGGTCAGGTTCGGCACCGCTTTCGGATTCCATACATACACTCCTAAATCTGCAAGTGGATGTATAAACCTTGTTTGTGTTAAAGGAGAACACTAATCCTACTTTAAAGTAAAAAAGAAATAAGGAGTTTGGATGTAAACGACAACTTTGTATTTACTTTTAAAAAATATCTAAAAATTGTGGCATATAATAAGGAGAAAGAAGCAATACTCTGAAAAAAACAAAAGGAAGATCATGACATCCTCGGTAAGCAATGGAGATAATTGAAAAAATTTTGAGTCCGTCTCTTAGATAATATTTTTCTTTCACAATAAACTTGTTCTTTTTTTCACCTAGGTCACATAAAGCTTACTGCAGGTCAGGAAATGTCTTCTGTTTCCAGAGCAGCTCACAGGAGTGAGTCACTTCCTATGATTTATTTTTTCCATTTCTCTGTTTATAGGTAGATATTTTTCTACTTGGGATAGATTTAATATTTTTTCTTTTGGTCTAAAATTATTCATAAAGACTTATCTTATTTTCATACATAATTCCTTTAATTTCCTGTCTGAGATCCACCTGTAGAATTATACTTCCTGCTCTCTATCTACATCCTATTTAAAGATGCCACTGAAAGCATATCAATATTTTATTGTAAGCAATAGGAAAATGGGTAAATAGCACATTTATGTGTCTATGTGTATGTACTGCTTATGTAAACATATATAATGTATATAAATCCATACACACAAAAAATTTAGTTTACTCAAGTTAGGATTATTAAAATTGATCCTGGGAACAAAATAATACACCTTCCTAGGCATTCATCCCGACTATAGACACGGAGAAAGGAAGATTGTGAGAAGGAGACACACACATTCAGATGAGCCTTCAGGGAATTGTATGAACTTTTGAACCAGAGGCGGAGAGCCAGAGCCCAGCCTGTTCCCACTTTAATAAACATTTTTTTTCTTCAATTAATTAAGGTTTGGAAAGAAAAAAAACCACAGAAGAGAAGTAATTTAGCATGCAGTGCATACTTTACAGATGGATCCTACCTTCGGATGCTTATTAAATCTATGCATGATTGCGCTGGAGAAAATTAATTGCATTGTTTCTCACTATTCAAAAGGGGGTTGCAAACAGCTCAAAAATAAAAAGGAAAATGAAGCAAGGGTGTTGTTGTTGTTGTTTAAAAAAAGACAGCTACAGTATAAAAGTAACACTTTTAATAGTCCTAAAACAAGTAATACCCACAATTGGCGTAAGGGTGCAAAAATTCCTTTAAATTTTGTTGATATTTCAGAATTACTGTGTATGCTGCCAGAATACATATATCTACTTTAAGTTTACACATATTCTGGGCTAACAGAAATTTCCTACTCAGTGGCGTTTGAACTATTCAATTAAGTGGTGTGTTTTTGTTCAGATCCTACTGTGAAGAAAGATTTACATGGGCAGCTGGGAGTACACACTGGCACCCATTCACCGTGTTTTGGTTAGCTGGTATTCCCTCCATACCAGTCTTTGGAAAAAGTGATAAATTCCTAATTTGGGTGGGGGGAGAAAAGTAAAAATATTGTTATATTCAGACCATAGGTGATTGTTTGCATTTTTATCAGCTTTAATTTTTAAAAAAGCATAGAAGCTTCAGAAATTCGAGACATTTTTGCCTTTTCTGAAGTCCTGCAAGTAGAAATTGAACTGTAACCTCTCTCTTACACTGTTCTGAAAATGACCTTCATCAAACTTGAAAGGACCACTCTCTGTCTAAGGAGCTAGGAGAGACATTAATTTTCCTAACTCACTCTTTTCCAGATTAAAAAAAAAAAATCCCTGTGTTCCTTCATTACAGATGCTCCTTTGGATGTGATCCACCCTGTTGTTGATTTAACTAAACACATTTCGCTAAGAACTTCTAAACTTACTTTATTCCACGATCCAAGTAAATGGTGGTTTTATTTTATTCTTCCATTCTGAATCTATAAATCAATCTCTCTGATCCCCAGTAAACATGTGTAATTATTCTGAAATATTTATCATGACACAAATTTTGCTAAGAGTAACAAACTAAAGACATATCATAAATAAATGAATCTGTCCTAGGTACAACAGAGTTTATAAGGTATGGATAAAATATAGACATATTAACATCAGGATTCGCTTATATGCTGTCTTTGACAAGCAGATCTCAAAGAACGACATAGATGACCCTATAAACAGTTACAGATATCATCATCCCTAGTTAGGATGGGACAAACAAGATCATATGGTGAGACAGAGCAAAACTTCGAAGACAAGTATTCAACTTTTGTTCCTTTACTTTACCTTTTAAAATCAGATCCTACCACCCCATTCGAACAGCCACTATTTAAAAGTAGAATCTTACTAACACTCAAAAACATCCGGTTCAGTCCAGGAACTACTCAGAAGAGAAAAATCCATGCTGCTATGAGAAACTCAGGTCAAAACTGAGCCTGTGCCGTGTGCGGCTAGTGTCTTTCTAAATGTGACATAAAATGCGTAGTATCTATTTTACTGGTTATTAAAGAGCACAGACAGGAAATACATGGGGTTGGACCTATATAACTTTACCATTACAAAAGATAGTTGAACTTAGGTACCAAAACAAGGCCAGCTTCAGAAAGCTGGGCAGTTTTACTTAAGCCAAACCACGTGATAGTTACGAAAATGCCTGAATAAAAAAGGTGGGAAAAATCCAAGAAGGGAGATTACTCAGTTCAAGGCACCTGAACTTATTTCCCTGCCTAGAAAGATCTCTTCCTGTCTGCTGCACTCCAACTTGAGCAGCCACCCCCACAGGGCTAACTGCAGCCGGGACTTGCACATTTGACCTGTCTCTTTACTCCAGATTCTCTCAGATGATCCAACGTTTACCTTTTAAGGGTCTGTGCAATTAACACAATCCCCACCCACCTCAAACAGGGAGTGTTGCAAATGAAAGTCCTATATGTCATCCCTAATGACTGGTCATCTCAAGTTCCGGGACTTCCTCTGTATAGAACCTGTCACATTAGGGTACTTTATAATCTTCCTGCAAATTCCAAAATGAGCACCAGTAAGCTGCCAGAAGCTGCTGGCAAAGCGGTTTTGGTAGCATGAATGACTCAGGCTCTGCTTGAACCAATTCACATTGAGTATGTGAAAAGGTTATCAAAATCAAGATAACCAAAAGCACAAAATGATTCTGGTAATGCAGATGATTAAATCTGCTTTAAGGAATCCACGGTTTTAGAACAAGTTTTGAATTTTGAGATACTTAGTGTAAAAATAAGAATAGCTAAGGATACAATTGTAAACCCCTTAATTGACTTGATCTTTATTTTACATTTCCTACACACCTTATAATGAATGAGTACACTTTTCTCCTGGAGCAAAGAGCTCACTGATGACTAGGGAATTAGATTCAAGACACTATACTTTGATTTAGCAAATCTCTGTATTCATTTATTACATGGGATCCTGTTTTCTCCAAGGAGTTAAACTCCCTCTATAAGGTAAAGAGCTTAATCACTCTGGGATGAGATATTTTTTCTATTTTCCAATGCAATTACTCTTTGTCTTAAATCTAATTGAATTCACTTTCCATGTTAGTGGGGGAAGGGAGGTGGGCAGGAGAAATGCAGTATATGCTAGAAGATAAATAGTGTTAATTGTAGACTTTTGGTATACAGAGGATTTTTTTTTTAAAGACAAAAAACTGTGACCTGGTAAAAATATTAAAATTTTCACGTGGTATGGTGGGGGTGAAGAGACTTTGGCCATTAGGAACTGGATTTGGGGTATGGACAACATCAGGGACATTGCATAAGGCCTTTTCAAATTTATAATTTATAAAGTACCTTGGGATTTCTCTGGATAAAAGGCACCATATAAATATAAACATATTCAGGGCACCTGGGTGCCTCAGTCAGTTAAGCTTTGTACTCTTGATTTTGGCTCAGGTCATAATCACGGTTTGTAAGATCGAGCCCCGCATTGGGTTCTGACCTGACAGTGGGGAGTCTGCTTGGGATTCTCTCTCTCTCTACAAATAAATAAATAAACTTAAAAAATAAATATGAGCATTTTCACTTCATGTAGATGATTGCAGATAGTTGATATCTCAGCATAAACATATCTCAGTAGGGATATAAACTCTTACGTGGATTTGGTTTTTTCTGCCATTTTCTCTTCCCTGAGTTGTAGCACACACAATAGAGCATGCCCTTGTTGGCTGGCTCTTTTCCCTTTTCTAAAGTTCCTGTCTCTTTCATTTGTCTTTGTGGTGTCACTGTACTGTCCAGTATTTGCCTTTGAACTCACAAGTTATATAATTGAAGGAAGTAAACATTTATCTTGGATCTGTCTGGCATAGTGCTTTCCACCCTCAGTATTTCTGGTGTCTAAGTCCTCCAGATACCATGGAAGCGGGGAGAGAGGGAGGCAGTCACTCTGTGGCACAGTAAGAAACACTGTGAAACAAGAGACTGTTATTATCTCATGGTTCTTTGAAGGCTTTTAGGATCTGACATAATTTGAGAGTCCGAACCACATAATCATATTTTGTTCAATTTGACAAACACTTACTGAATGTCTAATCTATGCTGAAACCTGTAAGATACATAAAAATAATTAAGACACAACCCCTGCCCTCTGGAGCTCACAATCCATTGGAAAAGCCAGCACATGTAAGTACTATAATGCAAGGCAAATGGAAGTAACAGCTAAAATAGAGGTACTGATCAAGTGAACTGCAAGACAGGGAGATGTTGAGTATGAGTTGGGGCAGCTAGAAAGCCATGTTGAGAGGAAAAGAGTTTAGGCGGAGCCTTGAAGGATTAGTGGAATGTGGGTGGCTGGAGAGGTTGGGAAGGGCATTCCAGGTAGAAGGCACAAGACTGGATTTAGGGAAATACAAATAATTCCATAAGGCCAGAGGTAAGAGGAAAGGTAGGTTCAGAAACACAACTTGTATTTCAGATTGTGATTTCAAATCCTCCTCAAAATAAGCGGAGATGATGAAACTGCAGTGTAACCAAATAATAGTTCTTAACAACGAGTGTTCCTAGACTGTTATTCCCCCTGTGGGCTCAACAGGGTCTGGCTACACTGGCTCAGTTCCTTCCCAGGTCTGCCCCCATCCAAGGAGGGCTCTGCCATCCTCAGACAAGTGTCTTGGTGGTTTGTGATGCAGCATGGGGAGATTGAGGAGAACGAGAGAGGAGTTTGAAAGGACAGAGGTCACTTCAATCAACAGTAAAAGACAGAGAAGCAAAGAAGCACTCTCCACCTTGCATGGTTGAGGACCCAGAGAGACAGGGCAGAATGGCATGTTTGAGAAACTTCTGGGGCAGGAGAGTAAGAGGCTCTGGGGAGTCGTGGGGATTTTGAAGAGGGGAAAGTTGCCTTGTAAAATATGCTAAAGATATTTAAAATATCTTTTTTCTTAACGTTTATTTTTATTTCTTGAGAGAGAAAGACAGAGCATGGGTGGGGGGAGGAGCAGAGAGAGAGGGAGACACAGAATCCAAAGCAGGTTCAAGGCTCTGAGCTGTCAGCACAGAGCGAGATGCGGGGCTCGAACTCAACGGACCATGAGATGATGATCTGAGCCGAAGTTGGATGCTTAACGGATCGAACCACCCAAGCGCCCCTACGTATTTTTGAGAACTGCAGTGCTTACTCTTACTGTGTGTCTGTGAATGTGATATGGCTTCAGGACTGGGCCTCGGTGTCAGCAGGGATGATAGGTAAGCAAAGATTCGGGACTGCTCGGCAAGAGATCATATGTGATTTTCTATGGACTGGAGGCTATGGCTCACATTATACCAGCAAAGAGAGAGAGGAGGGCTGAGCCTGAAAATGAAGTTGGACCAGTAACTTTTACCATTTCATACCTCCATGAATTCTCCATTTAATGTTTAACGCTTGTTGAATAGATTGAGATGGTTCTCACTGTATATTATTTACTGCTCAGCAATAATTCTTATTTTCTTGACTATCGTATTTCTTTAGGGAGTTTAGCTGCCCTGAACTTCTACTCCCCATTTTCTCCAAGCCCTGGACCAATCCCTACCCTATGCTTTTTACTCTCAGCACAAGGCTTTGCCCTCCTCTCCCTCCAAGTGAAAACACCCTGTATCTTTACCTCCTTTATCTTTGAACTCCTAGGAGTGAGTGTTTTGCCTTTTAGCTAAGACTGATTCTTGAATAGTATTATCCAACCCACTTCTACCTTTTCCAGGACTTGATTCTATCCATTATTTTTTAGATTGGTTCTTTCTCATTTCCTGGAAAAATGAGCTCAGATTTACCCTCTCCTACAACAAAAACAAAACAACCAAAAAAGTTCCTCTTCCCTGCTGTCATTTATCCCTGCTCTTCTTTTGGCCAAATTTTGAGAGCAGCATAAATCCACAACCTCTAGTTTTTCACCTCTTGCTCACACCTGAATCCCTAAAACCAGGCTTCTGCCTTCTCTACTCTACTTACCTGCCTCTCAGAAGATTAGCAAATAACTTCTTGTTTTGTTTCCCATTTACTCCCACCATCCTTGCCCCCTAGGCGCATGTCTAAAAGCTTATGAACATGATGGGGGTATTGTTAATTACTTACCTTTATAACCCCTCAACACCCAGCATTATGCTTTGCATGTGGTAGAGACTCCCAGAGTATGCGAATTGCATCTGAATTTCTTCAACCTTCCTCATGGTCCCCATGGCTCCTGATATTCTACCACATTAGGAACCTAGCAATGGTTTCAGATGCTATCGCTGGTATCAGGGCATGTAGCTTTCTCTCATGGGTTTAGAGAATTAGAAACATCTCATCCTCCGTTGTTGACAACCAAATTATTTTAAACTCTTGTTTACCAGAAAGTATGGTGAAGATTGTGTTATTTTTATTTTGTTGCTAACATACACAAAACCAAAAATAAATATCCAACATGAAATGTATATCATGATGATCAATAGTAATGATCAACAGTTCACAAATGAAGAATTCAAGACAAACTAAAAAAAAAAATAGGGGCACCTGGGTGGCTCAGTCGGTTAAGCATCTGACTTCAGCTCAGGTCACTATCTCGTGGTTCGTGAGTTTGAGCCCCGCATTGGGCTCTGTGCTGACAGCTCAGAGCCTGGAGCCTGCTTCGGATTCTGTGTCTCCCTCTCTCTCCGTCCCTTCCCTGCTCACACTCTGTCTGTCTCTCAAAAGTGAGTAAATGTTAAAAAAATATATATTAAAGAGAAAAAAAGACAAACTGACTTGCCAAACTTATCAAGTGGCCTCCCGTTGACCCAAACATAAACCACGTTGTAATACAGTACCTTGTTCTATTCAATAAGCTATATTTCTTGAGACCCTTCCCCAGGAAGTTCTACAGGTGGCTGAGACACAACAAATACTAAAACATAACCAGGAATTGAGCCAGTCACTACTAATGTGTGGTTATGACAACTTTAATAAATACGTATGATTTTTTTTTTTTCTGTAGAGGGTACAAGAACACACTCTTGCTTGAAATCCAAATGCATAAAGATAATCAATGGGATGTAAGAACTCTTTTTTACTTCTACATTTCCCTTAGGTGTCTTTTTTTTTTTTTAAGTTTTTTTGAAAGAGAGAGAGGGTGAACAGGGGAGGGGCAGAGGGAGAGAGGAAGAGAGGGAGAGAGGGAGGGAGGGAGAGAGGGAGAGAGAGAATCCCAAACAGGTTCCATGCTGTCAGCACTGATAGCATGAAGCCTGACATGAGGCTCCATCCCACGAAGCGTGAGATCATGACCTGAGACGAAATCAAAAGTTGGACACTTCACCAACCGAGCCACCCAGGTGCCCCTCCTTTGGTGTCTTATATTGCTACAGAATTTTACTAACAGGACGTGGAGGACTTTTCTCCCATCTCTCACAAACTCCTCTGTTTCACTGAGATCCTTTAGGAGTAGTGAGGACCAGCACAAGTGTCACATGACCTCTTCACACATGCTCATACCAGGGGTACCCTGCCACTTGTCTACACTACCCTGCCCAGCTTATTACAAGCCATGCAAAATGCCCAAGAAAGCCAGCCATAGGGGCTTGTTACAGTTGTTTGCTTGCAGTGTTCCTTTAGAGTGGGTGTATCCACCAAAAATGTAAAGAATCCATGAGTTTCTGCATGGCATTCTAGTGCTAAATCAAAATCCACCCTCTTTGTCACTGGTTCAACAGTTCAGGTCAACAAACACTCCTGGAGCACTTATCCTGTGACAGGCATCATGCTAAGGCCTTCAAGGAGCCAGAGTCCAGTGGGAATAGAGATTTGTAAACACAGATTCCAATATAATATTGGCAGTGGTTTGGAAAAATCAAATCACAGGGATAAAAAAAAAAAAAAGAATGAACTGTGCTTTGGGCAATTCTACATTTTAAGATACAATTTAAAAATTACATTAAATTACTTAGATTTAATTAAAAATTTAAGCTTTATCTTAAAATGTAGAATTGCCCAAATTTAAAACTCAAAATTTAAGGTTTTAGAGATCCTTTAGATGTTAACAAAATAAATAAATAAGAACAAAGTAAAAACCAACAACAACAACAACAACAATGACAAGTCTAGTCACAGAACAGATTCCTTTCAAAATAAAGTTCTTCAAAGGCATTAAATGTTTTTATTCAACAGTAGTATGGGACAAGGAGATATTAGAGAATCTCACTACCACTATCAAATTTATCTTTTGATTATGCTAAGAAGTTACCAGATGGTGGGTGATCCAGTATCACTGTCCTGTGACACTGTTTTAGGGAAGGGAATCTTTTTATTACAGTCGTGTTTTCTTTTTTTTTTTTAAGGCCCTCTTTTTCTAGATAAATCGCATTTTATTTCAGCCCCTTCATATAACCTGTAAATAGTCTTTACATTAATGCCTCTGTAATCTGTCAAATAATACTCTGCAGTCTTAGAAATATAAATAGATGAGCATTTTACTCTCATGGAGCACTTTATTCAGCTGGCTTCACTACAACTCTATGACCCAAGTTGTTCAGTGAGTACTCTAAGACCATATTGAACACATATAAAGGAGGCAGACTTTTAGGGCCAAATGTTTTCCTTCATGTACCTCTAATTTTGTGGCTATAGAACCATCTTATGTCAAAAAAAAAAAAACCCTCCATATGTGTTAATATTAGTTTTCTGACAAAAATATCTGTAAAAGATACAGGCTTGGGAAAAACCTTCAAAATTTTGACTCTCAATGGCTATTCTGAAAATGAAATACAGTCCTCTGAATTTATCATATCTAGGACATATAGAAGATTGTTAGATAACAAGGGGATGTTTTCTTGCCATCTATGAAATAAATTGTTGGTGCTTGTGAAGCTACAAGGCATACAGCTCAGTAGGCCATCCAGGAGTTTGAACACTAAGGTCGTAACTGGGGATAATATGTAGGACTGCCATCACATCTGAGAGGTTTTATGTTTTGTTTTTATCACATCACCTCAACAGACACTAAGGAAACAGAAGCAAACTCTGGGATGACTGTGAGTTTTAAAGCTGAAAGAGGGGTACCTGGGTGAGCGTCTGACTTCAGCTCAGGTCGTGATCTCACAGTTTGCGGGTTAGAGCCCCGCGTAGGGCTTTGTGCTGACAGCTCAGCCTGGAGCCTGCTTCAGAGAGCCTTCAGGGAGCCTGTGTCTCCCTCTCTCTCTGCCCCTCCCCCATTTACCCTCTGTCTCTCTCTGTGTCTCAAAAATAAATAAATGCTAGAAAAAAATTTAGAGCTGCAAGAAAAGAATTTAAATTCACAACCAGCTATGTTACTTGATTTTAAGAGAAGAGATGATTTGCCACATCTATCATAATATCAAAGTATTATGCAACTAAAACAGTTATGAGTTAAGAATATGGGCCCCTGCAAATGACTTATTTTAAGTAATAATGACATTTATAGACATTTTCACATATGCATCTCTTGGGAAATGAAACTTTTAGATACAAAGAAAAGATGTCTTTAACCTTTCCTGTTCCTGATCCTATCATAAAATAGAGATAAAGACATTTTGGAAAGAGTTCTTTGAACATTACAACAGTAGCTAGGAGAATAGGAAAAACATACACGAGAAAAAAATGAATGCCTGAGAAAAGGACTGGAGGTCCTCATCTTCAGCTGCAGAGGTGATGTAGAAGTTGTAGAAGGTGGGGTAGCATTGTGTAGAAGACAGAGACGAGCTCATCATTATTCCTAAGGAGTGGAGAAGTGGGTTTCCACTGCATCGTAAGGGACTCAGCCTAGATATTAGGACTACGATCCCAATAGGAATAGCCATTAACGTAAAATGGCTTGTTAAAGGAGATAATGAAATCTCCTTCTCAAAATATCAATTAAATGAAGATAATTCTTCATCCTTCTGAGATAGTTTAGATATAGTCTATCTAAAGGACAGGGATGGGCAGGCTTGTTTTCCAAAGCAGCTTTCAATTTTCTAATTACACAGTATTGAATCCAAAATGGTTACCCTACTTTTAGAGCTAGAAAGTCGCTGAATTTAAAGTTTTTCAGAGAGTAGTAAGTTTAGAGACCATCTAGTTTCTGAACCCTGAGGGGCGTAAGTGCAGTGGAGAGATGAGCAAACTATGACCCATGGGCCAAATTTGGCCCCACCCTTTGTTTTTGTAGGGCCTGCAAGCTTAGAGCGTTTTTTGTTTTTGTTTTTGTTTTGTTTTACATTTTCTTTTAATGGCTGGGGGAGATCAGAATAGTATTTCATGACAGGTGAAAATTATATGGAATTCAAATTTCAGTGTCTCTAAAAAAAGTTTTAGTGGAATACAGCCACATTCATTCATCCACATATTATCTACGGCACTTTTGCCCTATACCGGTACAGCTGTCACTCTAGAGGTTGAAAATCCCAAGATGCCATATGGTACTTTACAGAAGAAGTTTGCTGGCCCCCTGGTGCAGTGGATGAAGCACATAAAGTCTAAAGCCAGACTACCTGGGAGTGATCCTGGAAAAGGTGGCATGCCTCCGTCTCCTGATCCGTAAACTGGGGGCAATAATGGTACTTACCTGACGGGGTTGTTGTGAGAATAAATGAAGGTGCTTAAAACACAAGGGCCTGGTATAAAGCAAGAATTCAGCTAAGTGTTCAGTGTTCTTACTATTACACATGAAGAAACTGGCCCACGGCAAACTTCTTGATTGTCCTTGCCTAGGTTGTCTTTTTTACTTTCTACATTGCCTGACAAAGAAAAACGTTCTTCTGAAGTTTTGGTTTCTGTTTTTCAACTACCTGAAGGCCACTGTGAATGAGAACTTCAGTTTCATCAGCCTGGTCTCCTATCAATTCTGGGACCTACAGTCGCCCAAAGGCAACTTGTGGAACATTTGAGATTTTCAGGTCTTTACCTCAAACTTCTAGAAATCAAGATTTTCTTTATGCCTTCCACAAAAAGGACAATCCAAGTCCCCTACAACTCAAAACTGATGAGTCTGGCTTTTTTCCCAATATTTACTGCAAAAACTTCAGAAACCAAGAACTGAGGTGTGCATACGGACACCAGGATCTGAAGGAGAGCAGATTATTCCATGTGCATTCAAGGGTATTTATTATTCTCGGCAAAACATAACCCATTTTCTCTGGTCTCTTTTCTTCCTTATCAACCCTTGCATGTTACCAACACCACCCCAGGTTTTGCTGACTCTACAACACCTGTTAAACCTAGTAGGATGCCCTGGACAACCACCCTTTTTGAAGATTTGTTCACAAGGAGTCTTTCTTCATTAACTCCGTTCCCAAATGGTCACTCCATTATATCATGTTCCCTTGTCAGGTGGTATACAATTTTAAACAATTATACATCTGGCATTGCTGTCTAACTCTGCTCCACTTTTTCTCTTTCTATATAATACACCCTATCTTGCAACAAAACTGGAATTCCTTAGGGCCAGGGGCATACCATTTTTTTGGTATCACCTCACAGTACTTCTTTGAAGTTTTTTATGTAGTAGGCGTTTGACAAATGCTTCTTGCATTAATAAATGAATAGCCACAAACACCTCCCATGAACAGAATTTTTAACTTTAGAGATGAATAAAATAACACTTTTACACTACCACCAAGATGGTGGAGATGATAATTTGTTAGTACATGGGTTTAAAGATCAATCATCAAAATTAAAACAAATCAGAAGTGTACAAGCACCTTAATTAAAATGGAGACTGCAACCCACAAAAGAAAGATTAACTCTAGATCCTTAATCCTTTTCAGATACATTAGCTCTATGACACTGGAAAATGTTAGATCTCATGTGGATACGGTGGCCACTGGTAAAACCTTATCTAAGTATTTTTTTAAATCCAGCCATAAAGGATTATGTTGGAATCCCGCACTGGTATAATTCTCATCTGCATGTATAATACACCGATAGCAACATTACTTAATATATGAGTATGTGAAGTATATTTTATTATAACAGTAGACAAGCAAACTGAATGTGTCCCAGGAAGGGGTCTTTTCCATTAACTTTTATAAAGGCTTTCATTTCAAACTTTCATTAACATCTGACAAGCAAGCTGAAAAAGCTTTGCTTAGAGCTTGGGTTAGGGGCAAAATGCATTTTGGCAAAACTATTCCAAGATTACACTGACTGGGTGTGCGAGAATATACTAATTTGTTTTGTTTTGTTTTGTTTTGTTTGGAGTGTGGAGAAAAGAGAGAGAAAGGGAGAGAAGGAGTCATGGACCCTACTTTATGGTTACCATGGAGGCAAGGTCAGCCTTCCACACTTGGATCTACCAGCAGAGTTCAGACAGGTCAACGTGTGACCGGCTCAGGCCCTGGGGTTAAAAGTTCAAGCAGCGATGGAAAAACCAATATGTCCACGCAGAGTATGCTGTGCAATTTATTTCAATTTACATCAAGCCATGCATATAAAATTTAGATAAATTCCATTCAAATCTGATGTTGCCTGACACACAATGTATGCAAACAGATGTCTGTGGGGCTTTTTCTGTGCTTTGGAAAACAACATTAAATTTAAAAATATGTCTCTGGGATTTCTTTATTGAATTACAAAATGAACATAATTTTAACTTAAATGTTTTCATTCTTTCTTCCAATTTTTTTTGTGGGGTTCTTAATAATTTCTCGGTTCTCAATCTACTCTGTGTCATATTAAAGAGGATAATGTATATTTACAACTACAGCTCCCCTGTTATTGTAGTTATAGATTCTATTTATATCCCTTACCACTTTCTGCAAATATTTAGTGATTGATATTTCTGATTTCTCTCTGGCTTCTACCCTCATCGCCTTTACTTCCTACACGGAACAGAGCAAGGGCTCCAGAGGCTGCTGGGTCATCTTCCAGCCACAAGGTGGCTCCCCCCACCCCTTCTCTCTAGCCAACAGGGCACACACCTTTGCTGAGTACTGCCGGCAGACTAGGATTCAGAGGCTAATTATGATCCATAAATACCATTATTTTCATTGCGAATTGAATGGATAACAACCCGGACGCTGGCACAGTGAGATGCAATGCAAAACTGGTCTTCAGAAAGAGGAGAAGGAAGATTTTCGTGTCCTGCCTGATGGCTCTTCACCTATCCTTTCAAGGGTACAACCAACTAACTAAACTTTGAGAGAAAAATAAAGGAAAATAATGACGTGTTCTAGAGGAACCTAATTTTGTTGCCAAAGAAGAGGGACACAGAGCGGACAAGGCAAAATTTCAAGCGAAATATGCAACTTCTTCCTGCTCAAACCGGAGCCTGCATTTGGAGTAGAAAAGGGGTTTGAGTTTTCTGTTCTGGGAACTTCCACACAAGGAAGTTTTTTGTGAGGATTCTGTAGCACTGGCTTAGGCGTCCTGCACCGTGTCATAGATGAAGAACAGTGATCTCTAACACTTCCAGGCTTTAAAAGGAATAGAAATACCATGTATCTACTTCTTGCTGCTTAGGAAACAGGGTCCATATTTTACAAAGGTGATTTTTACAGAATACATCCTAATTTTCTACACATGAAGCAAGCATAGAGAGACAAATCATTCATCTGATTACATGGAAATTCTTTCCAAAAGTCTGAGTCCTAATTTCTCACATTTTCCACTTTCTGTTCCAGGGACAAGTTATTTGGGCAAGTTTCATTTTCCTCATCTGTAAAATGGAGGTAAAAATAGGACCTATTCCTCATGGGCTTTTTGTCAGGATTAAATGAGTTAATATACATAAAGCACTTGAAAGAGTCCTTGGTACTACACAAGAGCTATATAAATGTTTGCTATTACTATTATTATTCATTTGAGCTCAGTACCTCCTCATTGGCAAGTATTTCGTGAGACAAACATTTGAGACAAATGGACTTCCGTGGATTTTGTAAAGACACAAATGTATCATTTTCTAGATACCTGAATGTTCTGATCAGGCGTAACTGGTGTCTGGGCTTTTTCCTCCTCAAGAACTTAAAAAGTTATATAAGCATTTCCCCCCAATTCATGATATTACTTTCAACATGACATTAGAAAAATAAACTGCCAATTTCCAACTCTAAAACTTGTTTCAGATGTTATTTTACCAAATGCATCACTTTACTCAAGCAAACAACCGTAAGTGGTGGTTTCATAACTTGGTTACAATGTGCATATTATACAAGTTTTAATTTTCATTTTTCACCAGTTAAAAAAAATCTCCCTACCTTGCTCATGCCAGAATGTAACTTTGTTAAGCCTCTTGTTAAACTTAGAACATATGAGCCCCCTGCTTCTAAAGTAAATAAACAATTTTGAATTTCCTCCTAAGCACTGCCTTGACAATTCCCAAACACATTTTCTAAGGGTACAAATGGTATCCTTAACTTAAGGTGACCTACAATAATTCAACCATGAGCAAAAGTTTATGTGGACATAAAATCCTGCATTCACATAAATCCTTGTTTGTATAAGGAGAGATCTTGTATACATAGATGTAAATATATATATATGTGTCAGTGCGTGTGTATACATATATGTCCACGCATATGCCCTCCACATATATTACAAATAGATGGAAATGCATGTTTAGAGACCAGGCGAGATAGGCAAATCAATTTTCAATAAGGCAAGGAAAAGGAGTATGACATTTTTTAATACCTGCTACACTGTCATGCAACCCTTTATTCTTTATTATCTCTGTCAGCTACTACCAGGTGCCTAGTAGACAAATGCTAGTCCCAGTCCCGACCATTTATTTCTATTTGGAATTATTTCAAGCCTAACTCTTTCGAACTGCTTGAAAATGCTGTCCTGATGCGTTGGCCTTGCGCTCCAGAGTGAGGGGAGGGGGTGAGCGGTCCTTATGCAGAAACAATTTGGCACCTTTTTAGAGGGAAGCTTGCCTTGGCTTTGCCCACACTTGCACAAATACAACTCTGAAAGACCCCTCTTCCATTCCGAACAATATGTGTGTGTTACCAGCAGCAGTGTCTTTTGTTGCCAGAAGCAGCTTTTGCTACATGCAGCAACTTTCACTATATTCTTAGCAACTCTTTCTTTTATGCCAGTTTCAGACATCAGTTAACAGAACCCCTTGAAGAACAGATGTACTGAAGAAATGCATCAATTCGTTATTTGTTACAGTTTGGGGGTGTCTGTCCTGTGGGTTTTCTAGCCAAAGGCTTATATGTTTCCCAAGAGAAATTTACTTTCATGAGAGAAGAAAATTGAGGCAAATCACTGCTGTTAGACCCTGAAGTCAGAGACACTGGTTTGTTGTCCTTCTGTACATAGGAAGAAAAAGCCCACAGTTACAGAAACAGTTGTGTTTCAATCCATCCCTCATTCTTTCCCAGTGTGAAAAATTACAAAGGAAACCAAATTTTTCTCTGTCAATAGAATGTGTATGATTACAGCTGTTCATATTTTCACTCTAATGAAGGGCTGCACATTTAATTGTAAGATTTATTACATTGCTGTGTACATGCAAAACAGTTAATCGACATCTAAAATGCTGGTTGTTTATTCTGACATTAATGGTCATATTTCTTAATTTGAAACAAAAAGCATTTGGGGAAAATGTATTTTGTCCCCTCCAAATAAGAAATTAATAAATTCAATGTAAGAAATAAAAAGGGCTGAAGAAAAAAATTACTGATTTATGTATGTGAGGCTGGGGGAAAAAAAAATAAAGATGCTTTAAAAAAAAAAGTCCATAATCCCCCATTCGGCTGGAAACAAGAGAGTTGATTGCCAGCTTTGTTTGATTTCACAGAGATCTCATACGAGGCTGGGTTCATAAACAGGTGAAATGATGGAGTTTATTGCGACGCACATCAACACTGAAACCAAATAACTGTGTTGCCATCTCAGTCCCGCTGAAAGACGGATGGTAAACTTGACCTGCCGCTGGTACTATCCGATCGCCATTTTTTATTCCCCCTTCGCCGCCCCCCCAGGCTGAGCCACGTTGAGTAAATGCATGTGCACGGTCAGGTCAGGCCCCGGGATCGGGTGAAACTCGGTTCACATTTGCATACAGGCGGAGCCTCACAATGAAAGCCCATCTGTTCCTGTCTCGGAGTACAAATCGAATGTCACCCAACTCACTGCAAACGACAGCAGTATGGCCATTAGATGGAGGAACACTCGGCTCAGGTTACGGATATGGAACTGCTGATTTGGGTTTAAATACCTGATAACTGAAGACTTTTCATTATATGTGAACAAAGAATGAACTTTGAACTGCTTAGGAGTTATCCTCTCCCCACATTGGGCACCCCTAGTTCTGTCCATTACTAATACTTTTAACTGCTATATTTGCCACTGACTTTTTTTTTTTTTTTTTTTGTATAAAAATTAGTCAGGCTGAATGTCACAATGTCCTAAATGATTGCTTTTCTTTTCTTTTTTCTTTCTTTCTTTCTTTCTTTCTTTCTTTCTTTCTTTCTTTCTTTCTTTCTTTCTTTCTTTTTTTTGGAAGGGGGAAGGGTAAGAGGTGGGGCAGCAAGGGATGTTGTAAACAGAAAATGAACTTTGAACTCTATATGCCCTCAAAGGTCATTAATATCATGGCAGTGTTGTTCCTTGAACTTCTAAGTTTCACCAGGGTGGAAATTTTAGTTTCTCGAATTTAACCAAAGTGTGAACTGCCCTAGCCCTTTACCCCTCCCTCCCAAACCCATTTAGTCCAGTGAGGCACCTGTCTCCTAGAATCTTCTCCACTCATAGGATTGTTTATTCCAAAATAGTTTGTCCCAAAATAGTTTATCAATCACGATCTGTGTCAGAGATTGTTTTTCTGTTAAAATCTGGCAAGTATCTTAGAATTTACAGACAGAAATCACATACACTCTGACACAAAAAAGGAGTTGTTCGAGAAGGAACTCCAGGATAATGAGCCCATCCAAGCATTGGACATGATAAATACAAGGAAATTCATTAGCAAAAATATGGGTAGATTTAATCAAGTGTCTTCTTGTCCTGTTTTATGGCAAGAATCTACTTCACTGAATATCGTTCTAAGGATACAAGCAAATGGGGTTTGGTTACTAGTGTTTATATTTGAAATCTTTCTGTATTCTGTACATGAATAACATTTAACATGAAAATACCATTTCAGTCATTAGCCAGTTTGTTTGAGCCCCAGTCATGTGTGGTGGCAGGTCCTCACACATGGCTCCACTGTAGAGCAGAGAAAACAGATTGGCTAGTTTTTCTTTTACCAGTTATGCTTCTTGGTTTCCAGTCAATAATAATGTCACTTCATGAATTGCAAATGTAATACCTGATTGGGTGGAAAAAAATACTTTTTAAAAAATCTGCAAGAACTTTCTTGATTTGCTTTAAGCAATTTTATACTTTTTTGCATGTATTTCTCTTTCTTAAAACACTTATTGAAACACTCTTATAGAATTTAATGTATTGGGGTTACACATGGAATCCAGAATATTTAAAGGCCATTGGATCTTAAAGGCTGTGTCTCCTTAGCCAGGGTTTCTTTACCACTATGTGAAACTATGTTCTTATTGTTTGCCCTTTAAAAATAATACCAGGGAAAAGAAAAGATTTGACGGCTTTTTCTTTTTTTCATCCCATGCAAGGCTTACGGTCAACCTTAATGGAAGTTCTACATGCATTAAAAGGGAGAATAGACCCTTTGTTTCAGAAGAATGACCAAGACAAGGGTGAATTTTGGTTCCACTTTGTCAAGTTTAAGGGGAAACTGAATTCAGGAAAAGAGAGAGAGAGACCCAAACAACTTTCTGAGCTGTCCCCCCACCACCTCCAATCTTAAACTTAAAATATTTTATTGTTATCTTGTAAATGAGTTAGGAATTTGCATTAGGGGACACATAGCCATGTGATCTCTTGAAGATGAGCTGTTCATTTGCATTCCGCGCAGCTGAGTGTCTTGTGTGTGATCAGCAACAAAGCAGAAGAAAACAACAAGCAGGAAATATAATACTAGAGGTATTCTTTCTGTCCATATCAGGAGAAAATACCCCGTGAAGGAGATGTAACTGCTTTAATTCCATATCCCTGAAGGGATATGAATGAGAAAGATTCTACTTGTTCCAAAAATGATAAAATAACTGTTTATAGAAATATTGGTTGTTTGGTTTCTTGTTATACACTACTGGTGGGGGTATGTGAACAGGAACCGAACCTTGAACTTAATTTCCCCTTTGAACTCATGACCTTTGACAAGATTCCCCATGCGTTCCCCTTCAGACAAATTTCATCACAATTACAGTCCCTTCCACTTGAGTTAAAGATATATAATCATTGATTTGACCTAATTATCTGATACATCCCTTTCTTTGCAAGGTGAAAGCTAAATGTGTGAACAGAAGCTGACCCGTGAAGTTCTGATATCCAATTTTTATTCTAATTATCATAAAACACTTTCAGTCTTACTCTATTTTTCTCAAGTTTTCTTTTGGCCCCTTCTCTGAACCCACTATTCCTTCAAATTCAACAATGCCCCCTAGGTTTCAAGCTGCTTGGCAACAGACCTTCAAATGCATTATGCACTACGTGTTCAAAGTGTCATTTTTAAACAAAAAACTAAAGACTAACTCTGCATTAGAAAGTCGTCACTAATCCCTGTCTTTCATGAAAAAGTCTTCTGAGGTGATAAAAGAGTGGAAACTAGAAAGTTCCCACAAGATTCTGAAATTATCTGACTTCTTAGCATCAATCTATTATGATTCAGACTCTCTCCTAATAATTTACAAACTTCAGCTTATAAAATGGACACTGGCAATATCAATAGAGTTAGTACAATCAATTTAAACTATAAGGGATTGTCTTTTTTAAAGGGAATGTGTGTGGGGGGGTGGCAGGGGGGTTATGTCTGCTCAGTTTATTGCAACAAATGCCAAACAAAGACTTTAATAAGAAAGTTTAAATCATGGAATACATTTTTAAAAATTAAATATGTTATTTAAAAGCAAAAGTATAGGTGATAGAAACTATCAATTGATTTTTAAAATGAATTGGTATTTCTACCTCGAGTTACGTCTTTAAAAGGAATAAACTGAAACCACAGAGTTTTCACTATCTTGTCTTAGACAACTGAAAAATAAAGATGAATTGCAAAAAGTTAAACAAGAAAGAATAAACAAAGAAGAGATTGTTTTCATTCTTTATGTCATAGTTTAAACTCAGGGCATCATGTTCTCTTACAAGTGAAATGACAATAATTTTCCCCTTATATCATGTTTACATCATATCACTCCAAATGTTAATGGGCATTACAGGTGGAAGAGGACAAAAGACTTGAAAAAAACACACACATGAAGTTGCATCGTCAGTTCTTTTTTGCTGGAGCTACTAGTGTCCTCTCTTGCAAAATTAAACAACACTGAAAATGTAATCCTTCATCTGATCAACATGGTGGACAGCATCCCAAGTTTTATTCTCAGTAATTAGTTTTAATTATACTCTGAAACCAAAGGCCTAAGCAAACAGGGAGAAAAAGTATGTGGGCAAACTTTCTAAGTAGGAAATTATCACAGTGTACACTGAGGCAAATCTTAGATTAATGTTTTCTGATGTCAAATGTAACTAGGGTTGGACAGACATTACAAAATAGGCTAGAAGGGTCCCATGATGCTGGGCCATTGGGTAGAGTTTCTAAAGGAAGCAGGTAAAATCTGCTACCTTCCTTCACTCATAAATGTACAACAATTATAAAGAACTCTGAAGAATACTTGAAAAATCCATTATTTCTGCTCCCACTTCTGCACAAGGACCTGAGGTATAGCCAAGGAAGGACAAAAGAGTGTCACAGAACTTCCTTGAGGAGAGCAACATATAGCCAGATGGCTGGGATCCATGTTAAAATCACATCACTTATTTATATAAACAGTACTTCTATTTGTGTTTGACTATCATAAGGACCTTTATCAATATATATTAATTTTGGTCTACCAGGCAACACTCCAGGAAACAGAGAAATAGAATAGTCATTCAGAAATGGATTTGGCATCATTCTGAACCTCAGGATGGTTCAAATGTCAAGAGGTCATAATAAACAGGTAGCAAAATACAATAAAGAAACTGGCTCACTTGCAGGTGGGAATTCTAAACTTGAGGAATAAATTAAAAATCTGAACTCATATAACAATTTTAGGATTGAACACAAACATGGACAGAAATACTGGAGTAGAGTATTCAGAAAGAAAGGACAAATGGGATATCCCTGGGGGGGTGGGGTGCTGTGAAATGATCCTCTACAGTTGAGATTCTTAATGTGGTATCTGTGAACACCCTGAAATTATATGCAAATGTGTGTGTGTGCTTGCCTGTGCATGCTCATTTTTATGGCATGAAGAACCACTGCTACACAGTGATAAGCAAAGGAATAAAAGCACACAAAAAATGATTATTATGTTCCCAAAGAAAAGATGTTGGAAGCCAACTAGCAGCCACCATCATCTCTCACTTAGAACAGCGGTTTTCAAACTTTTAAAAACTGATTGCTCCAATTGTAAATTTTTTATTAGACACAAAAATATATGTATATTAATTTACAAATTATATACATATACTACCAATAAGTCATTAATATTAGAAAACTTTAATTTCACACACACACACACATGCACACATTCTAGTATTTTCTCCCCATCTGCTGTGGGTCATCTAGTACCTCTCATTCTGGTTTTTCCCCTCATCCACCTCTATTCCCCTTTTAATCAATTCTGCAAAGAGTAATTAAAGAAATTTTTTATAAATATAAATTATACCTTACTATGGCTTCAGAGGCCCTCCAGGACTTAGTTCTTTCTGCCTCTTCAACATTATTTTCCTCACTCTGTCTCATTCATTGAGTGCTGCACAGATTTCTTAACTATTCCTTGAACTTTCCAAGATGGTTTCTACCTCAGAGCCTTTGCATTTGCTGTTCCTTCTGCCTGGAACACTTGTCCTTCAGATCACAGCATGGTTTGACTTCTCACTGTATTTAGGTCTCTGTCTCCAAGAGTCTTACTGCCACCCCTTTCCAGTCATTTTCTATGTCTGTGCCCTCCAGTCTTTTTGTTTTGTTTTGTTTCAGAGTATTTACCATGGCCTGACATTATACTATTTATCTCCCCAGTAAAATTTAAGCTCCACATGGCTAGGGATTTTGTCAGTTTCATTTCCGGGTCCCAAACAACCTGGCCTACAGTCTAGCAGACAGTAGGTCTTCAATGAGAAATGAAGAGTCAAGGCAACTGACAGGCATTCCACCTGTTGTTCATTTGAAAACGAACCTCAAAGGAATATTTACATAACAGAAGCCACCACGCTAAGGTGAACCATCAGCTGACAATCAGCTAAAAGTCAGCTCTCTCTTTTCTCAACTCAGTTAACACTAAAACCACACTTCCTTATGGTACCTATTACTACTTCTTTTTCATCATGCTTATTTGCATACAGATCTTATCTCCCCTAGTAGCCTTTGTGGGAAAATCCCAATCTAATCCTTTACCTTACCCATCACCACATCCAACATGTAGCAGGTGCCCAGCCTCTGGATTGTGTGGGGGGGGGGGAGCTGACAGTCACATCCTGGCCATGACAAATTGAGGTCCAGCTGCTCATGCAAGAGTGAGGGTTGCCAGCCCCTTGGAGCTACCCTAAACGATGATCCTTGACTCTACACTCAGATGGATGTTCATGGGCATTCATCTGTTGACAAGGCTGAATGAAGAAAAAAGACTCACACTGGAAATGAATCTATGAAAAATCACCAATTCCTTGCATGATAATGGAGGGAAAAACTATCTCAATGTTGATAAAAGAATGATGAACACAAATAGAGACTAAACTTAAATTATCAGATGACCTTCATTTCTTTTTTAGAGGTCAATTCCCAACAGAAGTTGAAATATCACAAACATGGCACTTAAATAACAATGCTTAGAACGGGTACATATACTGTATTGAATAAGCTTAAATCAAGATATGCAATAGGAACAATTTTAAGGATGATGAAATGAAATGTGCTCAAATGTTCAGACTAAGCAAAATATAATTCTATACTTAGATCGGTAGGTTGGTCATATAAAATGTCCATAAAAATCTCCCTTTGAAATAAATTCAAATATACTTGGACGTGAATAATTCTTACGTACCAAAAATTCGATAAAACTTGAAAACAAATGATAATAAGCAAGTGACTTAACACTTCTGTAGCTTACTATCATTACAAACTAAAGGAACTGAAATAAATAACTTCTTCAGGTCTCTTCTTATTTGAATGATAACAGTTCAGATATGAATCTAGTTGGGTTTTTCAGGATGCTTATGTGTTTTATGCTTATTAATGATGAAGACTAGGACAAATATTACTCTCAGGAGACATTAACTTAGAAGGTATCCTAGAAGTCCGCAAAAACAGAGAAGTAATCAAAAGGCAGAGGACAGGTAGAAACTGAAGCACTTCAAGAATAAAAATAAAATGGAATTCAATCAAGAAAAAAAAATTTGCAATCAACAGGTCTGGGGGAAAAATAATCCAAAATACAAGTATCAATTAAAAGGAAAGGTTTCAAAAGCATAATACTATTAAAGAGCTTGTGGCCACAGAGAAGGGCAAATGAACTTGCAATATGACACGCTAGCGAAGACAATGGTTTTTAAATTTCATATTCATCACCATAATTCATAATGGCCCAGGAAGGCATTTGGGTTTCTATATTCTTACACAGGAACTGCCATATTGAAACAGACCACGGGTCCATCCCCTTTGCCATGTGACTCTGACGGGGAACAGATGCTTCAGAGGAAAGCTCTCCTCTCAGCAACCCAAATCCAATAATACACCTAATGGTGCAATTCTATATCAAGAACATCATTTCTTTTTGACCTCAGATGGCAATTATCTTCTACCCAAAGCAGGAGGCTGACTCACTTTGATTTCATGCTGGGTGGCCCACTTAAGATGTCCCACTTAAAATTACATCAAGGCTGCTATCTTCATTCACTTGGCTTTTCTGACACACTAGACTACTTCCACAATCTGCTGTCATCACCGTCACTATTAGGCTCTCAGGGATTTGGAATCACGTAGGTATAATACAAACGGTTGTATTTGTACTAGCAACTGATGTCTTAAAAATCGTGGCTCTCTTTAAAAAAATCAAAGTTTTCTATTATTAGCTTCCATGTTTTCAAAGACTCTAGTATTCCCAATTTAATATAAATAATAATCTTGAAGTGGAGACAAAAAGGAGATACGAACCTTTAATGTTTGAAGGAGGCCATAAATACACAAGAGTGGCAAGAATAACCTTTTGATAGAAATTTCCTAGAACAAATGAATTCCTGTGACTTTGTTGTTGATGGTTCTCTGACAGAGTTAAAAAAAACACAATAAAATAAAATAAGTAGACTGGAATGGCAAAAGGCAGGCAAGTAATCAGGAGTGTGAAACTAGAGCCAGTCGCCTTCAGGTTCAAATATCCATTGTAGAAGCATTTTCAGCCATAACCCCCAGATCCTATCACCTCGAGAGGACTCTCCTTTGGGAAAGGTCTTTACCCGCCACACCCTTTCCATAACTCTGGAGCAGACAATTTTAGGAATTAGAGCTAGAACATATTTAATAATTGAAAGAATAGATAAAGTCTTTTCCCAACTGGGAAAACAATGACAAACTTGGAGAAGCCAATCATTTTCTCCATTGGTGTATTCTGGTGGTCAATGGTGGTGCTTCACAACTCGAACAGAACAGTTCTATTAAAATTATGAATATTGTATTTGAGATGACTCTTTTCTGTGAATAAAAATTTAAAGATTTAATGAGAAAGCTTATGACCAAGTGTCTAAAATATCCCTTAAACAAAGAGCATCTACCAAATGGACAAGTAACCCAAGGTCTTCCAAATATCAATAGGTGAAAAAAACTGAAGAGCAAAATTATCAAGATATTTCATGAGATAAGAGATCCAAAGGCATACATAAGGTAACCCAGGAACAAAAATCAAGCCAAAAATAAAGAAGGATGTGTATATTGATTATACCAGGAAATAGTCTCTCATGAACTACAAATAACCACACAATAACTCAAGAGCAGGTCATCAGGAAAAACTTGGCCTTAAGTATGAATTAAATGATCTTATTGGCTCTTTGTATACCTTAAAAAGCCCCTAAATCAATTCTGGGTCCTAAATAATTCCATAATATTACCTTAAAATTAAACTGATATCCTAGGCAAGGATATCTTCCAAAAGTAAAATTTTTCTTTACTATTTTGGAAATAAGGTTGCTGTAAAAGCCTATAACATGGTAGAAACTCATAGTGTCCAGCACACTTATAAAGGTTAAATAAAAGTAACTTATTGGGGCTGAACTTTGTAATTCCTAAAAATAGCAATAGTTACACTAGTATAAAAAAGAAAGTAACCTTCTCTTAAAAATCTTATTAAGGCAAAGGAAACACAGTCTAAAAGAAAAAATAGTACAGACTTTTCATCAAAAGAAAAAGGATTTCTTCTTATCAGTAATAACAGTAGTTAAAACAGCAGTAATAAAACATGTTATTGTATACTTGAAAGTTGCTAGGAATACACCTCAGGCATTCTCAGCACACACAAAAAAGAGAGAGTTAAGTGTGTAAGGTGATGAATATGTTAATTATCTTGATCTTGGCAATCATTCCACGATGCATATGTATACAAAATCATCACACTGTACACTTTTAAATATATACAATTATATTTGTCAACTATTCCTCAACAAAGTTGAGGGAAAAAGAACAATCATGAATAAAATTCATAGATACTTAAAAACTCATTCAACTGTTATCATGCTGACCAGGGAGGAATAGAAGACAGTGATTACTGAACTCATTACACATCTAATGTTTTCTATTTCTTGTGGAAATCTGTGTATTCAGGCATAGGCTACCCAAGCCAATGGCGGGCATCCAGATAATGGGAACCTTGGTATGTGAGGTCTCAGAATTTCTCCAGATTTTTTTTGGAGGATGTCATACTAATGAGTAATATAGTTAGCAGTCTACAATATGATGGAGAGAAAAAAGCAAGGGGCTTAGATAATCAGTAATCCAACCACATTGTAGGAGTTACCATTCGTTCATGTTTTCCATTTGCCACAAGGCAGAAAATGGTCCCTCAAGAAATCACATGGCCAATCCCTTACCTTCCTAGATATAAATATGCAACTTATTCAAGATAGATGATTAGCCATCCTCTTTAAAAATTTTCAAGTAACAATATTCCACTGTCATCTTTGGTGTCTAGTTCACCCTTCTGTTTCATCATTTTACAGTTAAAATGCTCTCTCCAACCCATCCCTTGCCTTTCCCCCCACCAATGAATGACATGGAAAGGTCCTCATCATTGCTCATGAACACCATGGCAAGAGCCTGCTAACCTTGCTTCCTTCCTCCTATAACATAGATCTGACTGTGTCAATTCATGACTTAAAATTTTTTTCATAGATGCCTACCACCTACAAAATAAAATTGAAACACAGTCTTCACAATCCATACCCGAAGTATTTTCCAGGTTTGTCTCCCTCTGTCTTCACCTGTGCAGCATATGCCGCAGCCACATCCCACTACCACATTCTACCCCCAAAAGCATCCTTTCATATCCTCGCTCATGTTTCATTATCTGCCTGGAATTGCCTTTCCTTTATTTTAAACTGCTGACCGTACTTCAGAAGGCCCACGGCCTTCTCAAAGTTTCTGTAGAATTTCCCACTCAAGATGGATCTCGCACTCCTTTGTTCTCTTAACACATTACATAATTACCATATTCTATCTTCATTACACTTGCACAAAAGTTTATTTGTAATCCAGTTGAGGGCAGGGATGCTCTCTCCTTTATTTCTTGGCATAGATCTTGCACAGGCTCTATAATAAAGGGAAGTTTACTGATAATTACACT
The DNA here is from genome assembly GCF_018350175.1 of Felis catus. Taxonomy (NCBI): domain Eukaryota; kingdom Metazoa; phylum Chordata; class Mammalia; order Carnivora; family Felidae; genus Felis; species Felis catus. The sequence continues at coordinate 36,908,307 of NC_058381.1, read as the reverse complement.
GGAAGAATAACAGAAAGAGTGCTCTGTAGATCTATGTTCTTCTAGTTTTGCTACTTAATGGCTATGTCTAGGGCAAATCACAGTATCTCTGAGCCAATGGCTGCTATGGCTCTAGGCAACAAGTCTGTATTCCAGGTAAGAGGAAGGTAAAGGGATAAAAGGGCAAAGGACTTTTTTATTTTGGAACAGACACTTCCTCTGGTGACTTTACCTTACAACTTGATGGCCAGAACTGTGTCTGGTGGCCACCTTCCTGCAGGTTTGTCTAGGAAGGCAAGGGTTTTCAGCTGGGCACATGGCCACTTGGACAAAATCAGGGTTCTGTAAGTAATAAATGAAATGAAATGGATGCTGATACACAATTAGTAGGGCCGGCAACAACTTAGAAGAAGGAAGATAGTCAAATTGCTACATTTTCAGGCAACAGTAAAACAAAGCCAGAGGAAAAAAAAATCACGTTAATGCGGACAAATTGCAGAAAAGCCTCACAAGGCTGCATCAATCACAGGCAGAGAAATGGCAGATGAGCTCCAGTGCAGCTAAGTGTTAGCTAATGCTTTTTAGTACTAGGAAAACATACAAGAAATTTTACTCACAGAATCTAAATTATACTTAATGGATTATGGACATTCAACAATTAAAACTAAAGAAAAGTTTCTCACTTAGATCATGAGAAAGTGATGCTTGAAGACATTAGTCTAATGGGCTTCTCTGAGCAAACAGGGCACAAAATTGGAGGCGATATGATAAAAAGCCTTGTGACTTCTATTTTTCAATGTGTTTGTTTTAAAATTTGTTTAACAAGTACATACTGAGCTTTTCTATGTGAAAAGCGCCATGCCAGATGCTGGAGGCTGAAGAAGAAAAAAAAAACCCAAAACACAAAGTTGGATTAGGCATCATCACCACCTTCAAAAGAGGCGATGATGAAGAAGGAGACACATATGAAGGCCTGGGCGAAACAGAAGTGTGGGAGAGATGGTGCTGAGCCAAGGAAGATTCCAAATGGGACCGTGAGTGTTGGGCTGTCTGTTACTCTAACACTGCTCCAGCGACAGGATGGAGAAGTCTTCTCAGGTCTGGTTGGCATGTTCTCTATGACATCGAGCTCTTTACAAACACGTGCTGTGACTACCGTTCGCTCCTTTGATGCGCTCATGTCACTGTGGACTCTCTTGCATCCTCTGCTGTTCATCGATACTTATTTAATGTCACAACTAACAAGCACGCTCATTAAAACAAAACAAAACAAAAAAAACCAATGACCTTTCATTTAAAAAACTAACATGCTCAAAGCAGCAAACTTAGGAAATGCAGAAATGCACAAAAGGAAGAAAAAACCAACAACATATAATACCATAACCCAGAAAAACCCACTGTTAACATTTTGGTAAATGTCCTTTCCATACTGTTTCGTATCCTGCTTTTTCCCTTTAATATATCATGAACATCTTCCTATGACAGTAATGACTCATCTACTGACAACATGACTTCTAATGGCTGCACTGCAGTCCATCATATGGTGTACCATAATTTATTAAACCAATCCCATGTAATTAGACATTTAGCTTGTTTCCAATTACTTGATGTTCTAGGAGCTATATTGGCTTATTTCCTTAGAATAAATTCCTAGAAGTGAAACTTCTGGGCCTACGGCTCTGTATGTTTTCAAGATTTTTGAAAAATAATTTTTATTGTTTATTGTTCATTATAAAAATAATATTCTATATAAAATTTAGAAATAAAAGCATGTCAAAAATTATGGTGAAGAACATTATGGGGGTTTTTTGTACACATATGTATCTATTTTATTTTATTTTTTTAATTTGTTATTTATTTATTTTGAGAGAGAGAGAAAGAGCACAAGCAGGGGAGGGGCAACAAGAGAGGGAGAAAGAAGATCCCAAGCAGGCTCTGTGCTAACAGTGTGGATCGATCCCACAAGCTACGAGATCATGACCTAAGCCGAAATCCAGAATCGGATGCTTAAGCAACCGAGCCACCCAGGCACCTCCATATATATATCTATTTTAAAAAGTGGGGCTCTTATAACCTTGTGTTTTCACTTAACAGAGTATAAGCATCTTTCCACTCATTAAATGTTCTTCTACAAACATCACTTCTAATGCTTACATATATTCCATTATATGCTGGTAGTTAGACATTTAGCCTGTTTCCAATTTTCTGCTTTCATAAACAAGTGTTCAATGAACATCCTTATACATACTTGTTTATTTTTTGAAAGCACATTAAAAGTTAAACTGTCAAGTCAAAGGGCACTTACAATTAAAGTTTTTGTTATAGTCCCCCTGATATGTCCCTCCAGAAAGACTATAGTCAGTACTATAGTCACACTGCAGTGTGTGGCCGCTTCCTACAATTTTGCCCAACCCTGAATATTTTCACTTATTGCTGCCCAACCCTTGTCAGCCTGATAAATTCCTATAGATCTTTTACGATGTAACTCAAATATCACCTCCTCCGAGAGGCCTTCCCTGATCTCATTTCCTTTCCAGGTATAGTTGTTCCCTTCATAATGCTCTCTAACACAATTAATGCTCCTCATTTTTAGTGTTTACTTCTAAGAAGTTAAATTACTCATTCAAATATTGTCTTTCCAACTAGATTGTGTACTTCTTGGAGGTAAGTGTCGCATCTTGTTCACTGCTGTAGTCTCCGTGCCTGGCTGTGTCTGACACACACTAGGCACCAAGAAATGTTTGTTGGGTGAATATACAGATTACTGTCACAACTTCCCATGCTTTCTTACAGAAAATGCCGCAAGTTTCATTTCAGATTTCAATTCTTTTTTTTTAAATGCTTTTAACGTTTATTTATTATTGAGAGACAGGGGAACAGGGGAGGGGCAGAGAGAGAGGGAGACCCAGAATCGGAAGCAGGCTCCAGGCTCTGAGCTGTCAGCACAGAGCTGGACGCGAGGCTCGAACTCACAAACCGCCAGATCACGACCTGAGCCGAAGTCGGACGCTTAACCGACTGAGCCACCCAGGCGCCCCTCAGATTTCAATTCTTGACATAATTAGTTATGTAAGAATCTGTAGGTGTTAAACACAGGAAGTGTCCGGATTTTTAAAGTATAATCTAGCGGGAAGTGTTCATTAGTAATCTTTATGGAAGGGAAAACAAGGCTTGCATTTCCAAACTTTGACCTTCTATGTCAAAATCTCTACCACATATTTATAAGCAAAAAATGTCTTAATACTATAAATTGCTTTCATTTTAAAGGGGAAAATGCTCATTAATAAACACAAACACACTTAGCACTGCCAAACAGACACACACAGACACACACCCTATCTCTGCGTGCAAACGACTAAGATCTACAAGTTCCAGCCAAGCAGAATATGGGGAAACTTAAAAATAGTTATGTTAAACTAATTTTATAACACTTCATAATCCTTCCAAGGGTGTAAAACATCAATAACTCCACTTTTATTATAAACAACCCCAAATATGAACATATTGCTAGAACTTACATCTTGCTAGAACTATCCTGATAATGAAGGGAAAGGCATTGTTTATTTTAGCATGACCCCCACTGATTAGGATGCTGTCAAAATCTTCCTGTCCATATTATATTCTTGAAACCTCAATAAGTTCATTTGTTTCAAAGCTAGGGAAATAGAGATGATAAAAAACAAAAGAAACTATCATAGCCTGTAGGAAATTCTACAGGTCGAATGGCCCAGCCTCTTCAATCTTCTGGAGCTTTGGAATTGATTGGAAATGACATCTGCAAGGTTGTCTCTCATTGGAATATTTTTTTTCCCTGCAAACTCAGCACCCCTGTGAGTGAAGGACTGATTTTGTGTTAAATGGTTTACCTAGAGCAAATTCAAACACCTGGATGTTGCAATGTAGTATAAGTGCATTCCTTTCATGTTTGAAATCTTTTATTTTTATGTTTGTTTTCATTCTTATATTGATTGTAGATCAGAATTCAGAGCAGGACATTAATAACATATCTAATAATTTCTCCTTACTGTTTTTCCTAGATTATTCCTTGTTCTGATGGCCATAAACTCGAGCATTATTAAGGTTTACCGAATACTAGTAACTTATTACAAAGCTCCTGGATCCAAAATGCTTTCTTTCCAAAGAACCATTTTAAGTGATGACCACAAGGTGTGTGATAAGAAAACTGGTTGGGCAAAGAGTTTATGGCCATTCAGAAAGGACCATTAGGATCAACATACAAAAGAGCAACTCCCACTTATTTCTTTTTAAAAATGTTTAAATATGTATTTTCCAAAGTGATTGCTAAATATGAAGCTAATGGAACACTCTTTCAACTTACAGAAAGGCATAAAGCTCACAATACTAAGTGGCAGACCAGGAAATAAATCCTCTGTTCAGATATATCTGCACCTTAAGTTTTTCTTTTCCTTTTTAAAAATCTTGCCCATGTAAAAAAAAAAATGTTATGTCTCGTAAATCTTTTTGCCCTTCATCCCTTACTTTTCCTTATAATTTATCCACTGAAGAACCTGGGATGTTCAATTGTTTGGAGGTTCCCACTGTCCGAATTTTGCTAGTTGCAGGCTCACAGTTCCCCATGTTCTTCTGTCGTGTTTTTCCTGCAAATTGCCAGTTGGGCTCAAAGCCTTGATGGCTCGTGTCTGGCACTGTTCTGTGCCTCAGTTCCTTATCTTTCTTTTTTTAGGTTATGTTGTGCTTACCCCAAGTGTAGCTATCTACCATCTGTCACCACCTAATGCTACAACAATACTATTGACTACCTGTTCCTCAGTTTCTTAATTTGAAAAAAGGAGACCCACACATTACAGCTCACTGTGGAGGGAGCTGAAGACCAAGAAACTACCTTGGCAAGAATATGGTCAGAGAACCCAGACCCTGCTGTTGCCTGGCTTCTGTCTGGCTTCCAGCTCTGCCACATGTGAGGTGATCCCAGACAAATCTCAGGCTCAGTTTCCTTCCCCTCGATCAGACAGGGATGCCACTCACCTCATGAGACAACTGAGGGTTAAATGGGGTGATGCAATCACACAAGAGTTTTAAAGTCTCAAGTACTATAAACATGTACAAATTAGTGACATTACTCATTAGTGGGGGCTTAAACACTTTCATAATGAAAAAACATTTTAATGCCTTGGAGAATTAATTTCTTGAGAAGGGTTAGATGAGGCACTAGCACAAAACAAAAAGATGATATGACTTAATGAATACTTGTGAAGGAATAAATGACAGCCTCCCAGCTGCACCCCAGAAACTTATGGCCCTAGGACTCAGGAGCTCTGCGAGTTCCGTAGGATGAGAGCCTTGCAAGCTTCCACCATGCACAAACCTCACGGTACTGTTTAAGCAACCCATTCCAAAGCCACTCATCAAAATGATGAGTAATGATTTATAGCAGGTGAATACTGGGTCGGGGGGGGGGAGGGGGAAATGCTGACTTCATTTACCTTTCAATCTGTGCAAATCCGTTAACTATGGATTCTAATACTCTCTTCTTTAAAGCACTTTGCCAGGTCGCTTTTCTTCTTCCACTCCACATCCTGTTTTCTCCGGGCTTCTCACATAAATTCCCCTGAGAGCCCTTCTGCCTAGTCACGTACCTGCCACCTCTGACCTTCTTCTCAGCCGCAGCCTGTGCTGGAGCCTTCCTTTCTTCTCTCCCTTGCCCACCCAACTCCCATCCAACCCATGTCTCAGGGAGTTTCAGAAATACTATTTCCAGGTTGTCTTGATTATCTAATTAAGAAGAAGCCATTTGTCCAGAGCCGTGCTCTTCAATATGGTAGCTACTAGCTACACGTGACTATTTACAGGTATATTTAAATTTAAATTAATTCGAAAAATACGGTTTCTCACGCTTGCTGGCCATATTGTCGAGTGCTCAGTAGCTACATTTGGTGGTGTGTAAATATTACAGAACATTTTCATCACCGCAGAAAGTTCTTTTGGAAAGCATTGTGCAGGAGCACCTTTCCTCTCCCTCTACAATCTCGTTAGACAATGTGGTGTAGCGGAAGAGATATGAGCTCTGAAATTAAATGCCCTCTAGCTTTTGCATATTGGACTGAAAAGGGTGATTATGTGAAATTGTGGAAGCACCTAGCACAATACCTGCCACAGAGTAGGTGCTCACTCAATGGTAGCCATTATTAATACTCTACTCCTTGTTCAGGTAACTCCAGAGCTTCTACCTTTTCTGTTTAGCAGTATACACAAGTATCTAAAGGAAAAACAACAAAAGTTGTTTTCTTTTTTCTATGAGGCAATGTGGCATATTGGAAAGATTATGGGCTTTGGATGCATAGAGACTCGTTTAGATCCATTTTATTAGCTGAGGGTCCTGGGCAAATTAATCTCTCTCTGAGGCTCAGTTTCTTCATCTATAATATGGGAATAATAATATTTATGCTGTATTACAGTAGTAATGATGATTACAGGTAATGTATGTAAAACACTATGTCTGGCATATGGTATGGGTTCAATAAATTTATTATACAAGGCAGGTACTATTAATTCACCTTGGAGAGTGCCATGTATTCAGCATAGTTAGATGCTAAGTGATTGTTGCTGTTGCTAATGAAGGTCAGGCTAATAAACCTTTTGTAGAATGTGTTAGGTGTTAGGCATTGTTCCAACACTTCTCCCCACATAGGGCTTTCTTTAGTATTCCTGGGATACAGCTAAACTAAACTTTTCCTCTGTGGTATTATCAATTCCACTCATAACAGTTATCTTCAGTTTGTATGATAGGGTGAAAAGACCGAGCATTCACAACTCATCAGATAGATTTTAACTTACTGTCACTCAGTAGTTTTTACTATTCTAAAGGCACTTACAGAGTGGCGTGCTGGATTGGCACTGCAAAGATTGGCATAAAGAACTGTCACCATCACTGTCACCAAGAGAGGCTGCAGCTAAAAATTGTGCCTGGACGGCAAATCTGAAATATATGCCTTCAGAGCACAATCCAAATATCACAACTTTTTTTTTTTTTTTTTTTTTTTTTTGTCTTAACAGAGATTAGATGCATGCATGAGGCATTGGAGGGCTGGGGGAAGGAGAAGGGAAACATTTTGCATTCTGAGACCCTCTTACACATTCACGCTGCCAGGAGAAGGGCAAACGAAAATCAAATCTCTCTTGCTTCTAGCAGTTGGTACACCCTAAGTGAGAGTATATGTCAAGGAGGTGTTCTACTTGCTTGAGTTGTCTTGTTCCTTCATCTGCAACTTGTGGGTCTTTCTAAAATATCCCCGGGGGAGGAGGTGGAGAATAGTGAATAACCAAGTTAGTACCCAGTCGTTCCACAGGAGAGAGAGAGAGAGAGAGAGAGAGAGAGAGAGAGAGAGAGAGAAACTGACCAAGTAACCAAATAATGAGAGCTCTGAGTTCAATAACTGGGATTATCCCATGGCAAGAGATAAAGGATTCTGTTATCATTGAGCAGGATTCCTTTATCTCTCAGAGACAATCAACCTTCAGCCAGAGGAGTGTAACCTTAAAACCTCATAACTCAATTTAACATAGTGTTAAAGTTTGGGGGGACATTTGTCAGTGCTGGGGCTGATATAATCAGTCTGAGAGCCCCTAGAACAAAGAGCAGTGGGTGACGAGCATGTCACCTCTCTGCACATTCGTTTCCTTGATGAACAAGGAGCTATTAGCTGCAGAGAAAGCATTATCTAGGTGAAGAACGATGCCGATCGTTTTAGCTGCTTCTCCCGAAATTGTGGAGTAGAACATAGGGTCCCAGCAAGTTACGGAGCAGTTTTTGTTACTGTGGTGTTGAGGCTTTCTTAAAATTTAAGTTTAATTTGGGAGGGCATATAGACACATACCTCTTCCTCAACAGCAACCAGGAATCAATCTGAGACATAGATCTCTTTGTAACCTCTGCTCTTACCTCATTAAATTAAAAAGTTTTAAGATACTCAATCATATAAGACTTCTTAAAAGTCTAGTTGGGCTGAACACTAGCTTCTAGGCAACATTCAAGGACTAGTTAGTAAAACATTTAAGGAAAGGGAGAATATATTCACTGGGCACGTGGGTTTTGAAGGAGTAGGCACCGACTTCAAAATTTAATTCTCAATAAAATATAAACTTTACTCTAATTACGAACTTCTACACAAAATGTTATTTCTCAATTCATCTGCCCAATAAAATTGTTTGCCACTTGACAGTTTCTTCACGTTATATTTTAACTTAATCATTGCTTTTACTGACTCTAAAGAGAAATGGAACCTGTAATACATTAGCAAAAACCACTTTATAATTTTAGTTTGTTTTTTTAAAAACTACAATTTTTAAAATCACATTCGTTTTTTAAAAATATTTTTCTTTAATTTTATCATTCAGCAGAGTTTATAATATTACTCTAGCTTTAAAATACTGATGCAATTTATAAAAGAATAACACTATTAACTCTTCTCTGAATGTAGGCTTCCTAGCCTTCAGATACAAAATTTTGTTCTTACTTTTGCTGAGTAGGCTTATTTTTATCATTTTTTTTCATATGTTCTCTGGATATGCTGGATCAAGGACCGATAATTTAAGTTAGCATCTTAGAAATCCAGAAACTTTCATGTAACAAACTCATTAAAATATATTTCAGAAACTGACTCAGACAACAACATAAAATATCTGCCTTTTATCATTTAAAAATGACCAGCATATTTCATTTTTAAAGGATAGTAAAAGTTTCTTAATCAAAAACTTCTCAGGGATCTTTCACCACATGGATTTACTGCAAACCTGCTATTTCTGCCAGACCAGTAAACCTGCCAGCCCACCTCAGTCAATATCTCACACTGAGATGCCATGTTTTAAAAAATCTCCCTGATCAGGTAAATATTATAGGATATATTCTTTCCTAACCCTGCAGATACAGCTTTCATGGAGACATTTATGAGACCTGAAAGGACTGAGGGAAAAATAAAACCCATACTGCCTTTTAGGGTTTTTTTTTAATTCTTTATTGGAATTCCAATAATTCATTTAGCAGTGTGCAAAAGATTTCATAAAAATCTTTTCCTAATTTTACACCTTTGCCATATATTGAAAATCATACACAGCCTGCTCTTATATCATTTGGACTGAAAAACAGAATATGTTAAAATTACTGTGAGTGATAAGTCGGGTAAGAGTTTAAAGGACATTGTAACTAAATCAGACAGAACTCAATTCCTGCCCATTTTATATAGGAAAAGAAAACTTGCAAGTTGTGAAACTTTTGTACCTCAGTCTGGCTTCTGCAGTGCTAGACCTGGGTCTCTGCAATGTTGTGTATAGTGATTTATACCGTAGCAGTCATAACTGTAATATACAGTATACCACACTCTAATCATCATCAGTGAACTGTAAAATGTGCCTCAATACTCACCCAACTCTTAGAATTTACCATCTCGCCACTTGTATCTTTCCAGCAATCCCCCCTTAACTAACTTCCTACAGCAAACAGGTAAACAAAAAGAGTATAAGAAACAACAAAAATGCTGAAGGAAGACCATCAGATATAAAAGCTGAACATCTTAAAAGTTTATAAATGTTATGTGCCTTCACAAGCTAGTCCCCATTTATTTTTGCCAGACATAATTTAGTGGAGTAACCTAACCTTTCTCACTGAACTAGAATTAATACCAACTTTTCCAACATTCGTTCTAAATTTCTTTGCACCAGATATGCAAAGTCATTACTCATGCATGTACTTTTCTCTCCCAATTAGATAAAGCTGGGACCTCTTTCATAGCTGGAAAACGTTTTCTGCACTGGTAAGACAAGCTATATGTATTGTCTCTTAACGCTAAATGAAACATATCTTTTTTTTCAAAGTTAACATATTTAGAGCTAAATTACAGTACAATTTGATAAGTCATTCATCGGACAGACACAAAAGCACCGAGAAGCTGCTTTTTTGAAAAGCAGGATTTGATCAAGTTAAAAATGTAGTAAAAAAGTCTTCCCTGTTTGGCTCCTTCTTAATGTCTCTCATCCTAAATGAAAGGGAATTTTAATGAATTGCAAATTAAGGGGGAAACACTTAAAAAGCAACACTATCAAATTTAAATAAATTTATTATTTTTGGAGAAACAAACATGCAAAAGATTCCATATGAAAAGCTGCTTGAACTGCCTTGGTGTCCTTAAGAAAATTCAGAAAGATGCTTGCTTTACAGCTGAAGGTATTTACACATAGAGAGTGAGAAAGCAAGGAAGAAACAAGTAACTTGCTTTCTTTTCAGCTTCAATGATATGATAAAGAAAATAACTATTCTTTATAATAAGACACTTAATAAGAACTCAGATGTAATTTCTAGGAAACTCTCTTCTATACCAACAATGACTATGATACTCCCTCTGACACCTCTTTATAGCTAGAAAAGTCAAACTTCTGCAAAAATTTCTCTATTATACTATATTATTATTAACTGTAATTTCCAAGAAACTGATCATTATACTTTCCCCGTTTTAATGCTAAAATAAAGAATTCAAACTCTCAAACTGACTAGTAAATTTGGGTTAATAAATATTCTAAAATAAATCTTCTTCCAAGAGCCAAGGAAAGACAGATCTCTAGGTAGGAACATACATGCCAGAGAGCTTTGTGAAAATACATATATATGACTTAAAATCGATAGTCAAAGAATGTATGTCCAAGAGCAGTCACAATTTTTTGGTGAACAAACCAATCGAAATATACGTGGTGGTAAATAGCGCAGGGATAAGTAAGGGCCGTTTTCCGTTTCTCCACTTTCCATTTTTATGAAAATCCACAACTTAATCTGTCTCATGAAAAGTGCAGCTTTACGTGAAAAAAAAAATCAGATACAGCAGTTGCTTGAGAAAGCTGACACAGATCAGAAAATCAGGTTTAAAGATCACCTAAACTGATTACAGAGAAATCTCAAAAATGTTGTCAAATTATTGTTTGTTAAAAAATATATATAAAAATTATACTATTCCTATTAAGATCCATACTTTGTTATTAAGAGGTTTAGGTTTGTTAAATTTTGTCTTCAGAAGCTCAGAGGAATGTCAATACCACAGATTAATAAATAGCTGAGATTAAAATTTTATTCATACATCTTAAGGGGGAAGCACACAAATTGAATTAATTTCCCTATTTAAAAGAAAAAAATGATCATCTCTTCAAGTAGGGAAGAAAAAAAGAGAATCAGTCAAAACTATCAGTTTTCTATTTAATATTTAAATCATTACAATATTCTTACTTGTTTCACCTGTGACCAAACCCTTTTCATTTTGTTCTGCTATGTCTATGCCATTCCTCTCTTGCAATGCCTTAACTGGTGCAATACTCAATATCTCCCTTTTGGAAAAAAAATCTAATATTAAAAAGCATGGTCCCATATTTATTTCTAGAGTTCCTGGAATTTCCAGATAGGACCCCATATTTTCACTAGCACGTGACCTGAGCATGAAGGCAATCGACCTAAACCATTACTCAAGTTTTTTGAGTATCTCTAAAAAACAAAACAAAACAAAACAAAACAAAACAAAACAAAACTACTTAGGGGCAGTGTTTAATTTGAATCTCTCTCCTTCCTGGATTATTATGCAAGGCATATTAATAACAATCCCTCATTGGTTCTTGTCTATATACCAACTATTCCAAGACATAGGTGTTACCTTTAGTGGTGTCCTAGAATAATAAACATAATTTTGTGTTACCTGTAGAAATTTCTTTCCATCGGCAAGATACATGACCTTATTTGCATGCCAGTTCAGTCTTCCCTTCAGCTATATGCTACTTACTAGGCCTTTATGAATATCTAAAATGCATCTACCATAGAAGGAATGCTACGGTCATAAATTTAAAAACTGGTCAAATTAATATGTTATAGAGGATTTAGGATATCTGTTTAACTCTGTCAGAAATGCTAACCACATGCATTTAGAATGGCAAAGAAAAAAAACACCTATAAATTTGGTTTAAAACTCATATCCAAGCCTCCTTTATTTATCTATTTAGGAATATAAAACCTTCAAGATGATAGTTTTATTTTATTTGTCCTCATCCTAACTTACATAATAAGAATATACTGAAATGACAGTTGTAAGAAAGTAATATCTTTTAGGTTTTAGGGCATTAATAAAATAAAAGAACAGGAATTTCTCAGATCTTAGTGTATGTGTACTTGGGTACATATATAGGGATATACATGTGTGTATAATTTTTAATTTTTTTGATTCATTATCTATGCTCATATGTTGAGAATTTAAGCATTTCAGCCTTCCTCAGCAGCTAAAACAAAATAATCTAGGAAAGCCCAAATGTAGTATTTTCTTTTACCACAAGAGGGGGCTAGAGAATTCTGATCTCTTCTAAGGTCTGTAAAACCCTCTTAACTGCTACTTTATAGACATTCAATTACAACAGGCCATAATACATTAAGGCATTAAAATACACATATATCCCAACATATGCCAAAGCAAGCACTACACTGGCGTGCCCACCAGATGATCACCAACAACAACATCAAGTAAGCACTTAGGCATCTTCTAGTGGTTTATATGAGATTTTACGCTTTAGCACTTCCTCCCCCAAAAGGCAGCTCTCTTGGTTAGGTGATCCCCTTGGAATGGAAAATATCAAGGAGTGTGATAAAATACTCAAAGACTAGAGAGTATGGCAGGGGCAGAGTGAGGCAAGGATTAAGAGAACTGAAATTTATGTAGTTTGGAAAAGTGAAGACTCTGGGGATAAACGTTCACAGTCTTTAAATACCTTCTAAAGGTAACAATATAAATGAATTAGGGGAATTATTCAGTCTCAGAAGATGGTATAGAAAAGAGCAATGGCCTGAAACTAAGGAAGGAAAAGTTTAGGTTAGACATGAAGAATAAATTAGTAATAATAGTTGGGCGGGCAAGATGTCCTGCAAGGGAAGGATACAAAGCATAATCGCTATATTTGATAATTAATTAAATGAGATATTAGTAAGAATGATGTGAATTCATTAGAAGGGCTAGATTAGATAACTCAAGTGATTTTTTTTTTCCCCTAAGCTGTGACAATCTCTAGGCCCAACTGTGTTCTTGGGCATTCATAAATGTCTTTCAATGATGATAATGATCATTGGTAGAGAGAAGAGCTCACGATCCCAGTTAACCCTATGTGCTGTTGATTAAAAAAAAATATCTGAGTATTACTGTAAAATAACTTAATTATAAAATTAACCACAGCAACAATGTTTATCTGTCAGAGCACTCGTTTAAAATATACTGTGCCATATAAGTTATACCCTAAAGTTTTATAGAAATGGATCTATAAATTGGATAAAGGCTTCTATAAGTGAAAACTTTCCATTAAGGAACAATTCCCCTATAAATCCCAATTTTACAAGCCAGAGAAACTACTCTGTATAATCTTTCTTTCCTATTAGACTAGTGTATCTGGGCTTAAGCTACGTAGGGCCCAGCAGAAAGAAAGGCTGTCACTCAAAGTCAGAAAGGCAATCTAGAGCCTAAGTGTAAAATGATCTGTGAATTCAACAATCTTTTCCTAGTAGAACATAATGTTCTAGATTAACAGGTGCTTTCACGTTGTTTTAAACAGCATTACTAATATTTACTTTTACTTGAAAAGTCAGAGTTCTATGACAGGCCAAAGAATTTACGGACAGCTGAAAAACAAAGATCACCAAAGCATGAAGAGCTGAAAAAATATATATGAATAGAAAGAGTATAAATATAACTGTATATTTACATAAACTAAGTACATGTATCTATATCACACCTGAGAGTACAGAATTCCTGAGCTTTAGACATGATTGTCCTAGGTCAGTTAGCTAACTCTCAGGTGATTCAGTGTTCATCTATAAGGCAGATGCTATGTTTAATTATAATGCATTTACAGATTCTAAGAGCAAGGTAATTAAGCATGGTATATAAGATTTTCTAATAAACAGCACACAAAGATACATAAGCCCTCCCGACTTCTGATTGATTTATATATCAATTCGATAAATATGTTACATTAGCAACCAAAACATGGTGTATCATGCTACCACCACTGTAATGACCACACACACACACATCTTCAATAACCATATACTGGAACTTTCACATTACCATTAGAGTTGCTGACTCTTTTTAGAATTTGGAGAACTCCAAGTTGGAGAGACAAAGAATACTCAAGGCAGTATGAGAAGGCTTAATCTCATTTGCCACGTCACTCACTTAAAAATAAACTGTTTGCACTTAAAAATGGCCACTGTTATTTCGCCCCTAATTATAGTGGAAGCTCAATAAAGGTTTGACCTTTCAGAGAATGGACTTCTGTGCACACTCCCAGCCTGGAATCGACTTCTAAAAACACTTTGGCCACAGCGCAGGCCAAATATTATCTTGACTTTCTTCCAAGCTTGCACGTCTAACCAATTGTGTTTTTTTCCCCCTGCAAATTCTGTCCCTGATAATCAGCACTTGATTATGTACTGTATACTTTGTTGTGGGGGAGTCTAATCTTTTCTCTTCAACTAGATTATTTGCTCACTTAGGAAAGGGATCATATCTTATTCCTCTTTGTATCCTCCACACAGTCTCTAAACTCATGACTGAATAAAAGGACATTCAGTATAGGTATTCAATAGCCAACTCTTCATTGGCAGTATATTAAAATCTATAACATGGACAAAAAGGCCAAAAAAAAAAGAACTAATTAGTTCTATGTCAAATCAATTCAGAGGCTGATAGTATGCTTCTCATCGTTATAACTGCTAGCATTTATGGAACTCTTTGGGATTCTTTATAAAATGTAATACCCCCAAATCATTCTGGGAAGAGAATAAGAACATACAAAGGCCAGAGAGACACCTGTGTGTCTCAGGAACTTGCAAGAAATAGCCTAAGAGCCATGATCAAGTCTCCTGCAAAGCTGTTGGGGACTGCTCTGAAAAGCTTGTTGAGATCATGCAGGTGAGGGAAGGTGTGTAGTGTGGGTCTGGGAAGGCCACTCCCAGGCGGTGGTCTTGGTTTCCATCCTGGTTCTATCTTGCTAGACATGAGATGTAGGAATTTAGCCTCTTTAGAATTTAGTTTCCTCTTTGGTAAAACAGAGATTAGATTAGGTGATTACCAAGCCTCTTCCAGCTGTAAAATGCCATTATTCTATATAAAACTTTGCGTTAACTCTATAGAGTATATTATAGTGAAGAAAAGCATTACGGAAGATATCCAGCCATCAACACAAGAAAGAATACTTTACTGGGTACTGGACAGAAGGTTAGACTTTAAACATGCACTAACAGCCCAACATGCCAGGCTGAAGAATGAAAAATGGGTTGTTCATAGACAGATAATTGTTATTGTTTTTTTATTCTTCACAAAACATGTATAATCCTTGGTAATCATTTGTTTAAGTTATATAAATTACTGTCAACTTTGAAACCCAGTTTGTCATCTTCATCTGTGATTTATACCAGACTATATAAACGACATGATGTCTTCGATCTAATAAGACATTTATCTTCATGAAGGAGGCCACTGTGATCGTGAGTGACAGCTTACTTACCCTTATCACAGTTAACTCAACACTGAGTCCTTAATTTCTCCCAATGATCTGATCTGACGGACTCACCTGAAGCCAACAGAAACTTGTTCACAAATACCATGCTTATGAAAGTATTTGTTTTACAGTAGGATTTGTTCTTTGGCTCCAAAAACACACATGTGGAAGGAAGGAAGCTTTGTGTTCTTCCACAGTGCGTACCATAAACACACACACATAAACTCCATCAGGGTTGACAGGAGTCATGTGCCTTTACTAAAGAAAAATATACCTGTGAGCAGCAAAGATGAAAGCAACTGTCTGAAGAATAAAAAGAAAATGAGATAAATACCGTTTGAATGCATGTATATATGCACGTATATTTATTTACATATTTGAATATGGAGAGCGACTATTTTGAGTCATATGCATTATTTTCACATCATAGAATAAAAAGGAACTAAAAATTCTAAATATCTTCATATAGTTTATGTAATTAAACACACACACACACACACACACACACACACACACACACACACAAAAATAGTGGGCTTGACCCTATCAGTGAGAAGGAAGCAAATAACTTGTTGTATTTAGGCCATTAACTCTCTCCACCTACTAGGGTACCAATGACCGAGCCTGCAATAGGTTTCTAACATTCTAACATTCCAAGTAGAGCAGCCCTAAAATATGCACATTTTCTTCCAAAGTCATCATCAGGATTTGGCCTAAGATTTACCTGATCAGTAAGGTCACTTACTGCTAACCACTGCGTCGTTAATTCACATACCTCAGTAAACACTGTAAGATGTGCAGTTTATTTATTCTGTGATACAACATGATTTAATACCAAAATCAGGCCTCATACATGACTCAGAGCAACAGGGGTCTCAAAGTGGCTTGTGAACAAACATTTTTTTTTTTTACTCCTTGAGCGGAAAGTCTATCAGGGGTGCTATGAGTAGACCAGCTTAATAAGTGGAAATTCTAGAGATAGGATTTCAGTTCAATAAGAGGAAACCTTTTAAAACAAATTACAGGTCTTTATAAGTATCTAATAACATGACCTTGAAAATGTAAAACAAAACACAGAAAAATGGATAAATCTACAACTATAATTGGAGATTTTAATGCCAAACTTTCAGCAGATAAAAGAAAAGCCAGGATATAAAAGATTTGAAGAATACTATTTATAAGTATACAAATAGTGAGTGTGTTAAATAAATACTGGGGGAGCCACACAGCACATAAGCATAAATTGATCATTACCAGGCCGCAAAAGAAATCTCAACAAAGTCCCAAGAATCTAAATAATATGTTCTTAGACTATAAGAACATAATATATGTTCTTATATTAGACTATAAGACTATAAGACTATATTAGACTTAGACTGTAAGACTTTAATATATGTTCTTAGACTATTTTTTCAAAATAGAAAAGCAGGTTTAAAAATCCCTGTAAACTAAAAACAAACCAAAATAAAAACTGGGAAAACACACACACACACACACACACACACACACACACACACACGCTTCTAAATAACACGTAGGTTTAAAAGGGTATCATCAAAGGAATTACAAAACACTTAGAAAGGAATTGTCAATTATAATGAAAGTAGCACATATCAAAGGATGCGGTTGAAGTGGTATTTAGAGGATAGGTTTTAGCTTTGAAAACATTTATTTTGTAAATGAACACTATATTTGGTAGAATAAAAGCAATAAGGAGAATGATATGTAAAGCCCATAAGAATGGGTGTTTGAGAGGAAAACTATGCAGCTAACCAAAACTCTTCACAATGCAGCACTCTATTGGAACCCTACCTCCACCCTCTACCGGTGGATTGGGTACTCCATTCTTGGCCAAGTAGTTAATTTCTCTAAACCTCAATTTTTCTTTTTTTACCTGTAAAATGGGGATAACAGGATCTTCTTTAGGCTGGTTTGAGAATTAAACGAGATGATCCACAACAAGCACTTAGGGTAGCACAGTGCTCAATAAATGGTTCCTGCTACTATCATCCTTTCCGACTCCCAGACGGCATGATTCTAACTTTGGTACAATGAAATTTAAGACAAACATGAACTCCAGCCAAAAAAGTCTAATCAATAAATTAAGTCCATTTTTATTTCAAAATACTAATACAGTTTTATTGAAAATACATTCTTCCTGCCATTAGGGAAGATATTAAAATACTATTCTCATCCTATTACTATAGAAATGAAACACACAAGGATCAACAAAAGCTAGTCTACTGTTGTTCATAATATCAAATCCAAAAACAGACTTCTATTTCAGAACTAAAATGAAAACAGCAATGTAAAAACAAGGAAAGCGCTAAACATAAAGCTGTGAAAGACGGATTCTCTTCATTTTCAAAATGTTCTATATATTTTCTAATGTACCTTTCAAAAGGGGCCTGGAGTTGAAAATGGCCTCTGTTAAATGGGTCTGCAATTTCTTTGAAATCAAGTAGCATGTAACAAATTGATCAAAAACAGGTTTTCACATATTCATGATTACTCTTCTCCAAAAACGGTTATAGCTATTTAACAATTCTGATTCTATTTTTCATTTCACTGGAGAATAAGAACTTTCTCTAACTTTTGACAGCCTGATGTAAAACTAAACTCTAAAAACATTCTTTCTTACTTCTTCCCAGATTTATTTGTCCAATATCCATTCATTCCTTTTTCTTTAATTAGAATGTGATAATACATAATACATAATAAATAATATACCGTTACAGACTCTGGGTTTCTTCTCCCAGAAAATAATTTTATTTTTTCTTTTTCTTCCAGAAGGAGTCACTATACCCTGTTTATAGAGTACCTTCCCCAACTGATCTGCAAAAAATATATATACGTACACTTATCTTTTAAAAATGTACACTAATGAAATAATTTTATGGACACATTAAAATCCATCGTATATTTTGGACAATGAAAGCAATTAGATCTTGAGCTTCATAGCTGGCTGGCTTTTGTACATTAATTATATCCAGTGTTTCATAGTAAACTTCAATATGGTAGAAACTACGCCTCCTTAGGTTTAGAAATCTAAATGTTATTACTTGTTAGTAAGTTTTCATTCCCATGCTGTGACTATGCTCTTATTTGTGGGTGTCTCTCCAGAGGGTATAGCCTGCTGTTCTTAGATTGAGGGCATTTGCAAAGGAAAAGGAGAAGAAATTGTGATTAGGGAGCAACATGCTCTCATTTTTATGCATGGTTTAGCCTGTAACCTTGGTTTTCTTTTTTCTTTTCTTTCTTTCTCTTTTTTTTTTTTTTTTTTTTTGAGCTGTGCACCTGGCCAGGTTTCTATATGCTTCTAGAGCCCTTTGTAGCCTTCACAAAAGCATGATCCAAACACGACACGCACCATGGTTATTGCTTCTCACACTGACGTTATGGGTGGATGGGTCAGACCGTGTGTCCTTTTATAATTGTACATTTAGGATACTGCTCTGGCTGGAGGTGGAATTCAACAAAGCTGAAATATTTTAACAGTGACATTTCATTTTCTAACAAAGATATAAAGTTCCAAAAGTCTAAAACAACGGACACAACAAAAAAAGTCAAAGAATATCTTTTCTTCCTAAAGGATCACCTTAGCTATTTCCCCAACAAATGAAGACATTTTTATATTTGTTCATTTGTCTGCTCATAACAGTGTGTTTTCCCAATGAGGTGGTAAACTCCATAGGACAGGGACTATGTCTGATTTTTTTACTGCATATTTCACTTACTGCTTAGCACAGTGCCTTGGTAGTACCTTGTAATCTCTAAATAAGTATTTAAAATAATGAATAAGTAGCATATCAAATGTTACTGTTCTCAATAATGGTAAAATCTAGTTATGTCTAGGATACAGCATTTACTGAAAATTTTAACATCTTTAAAACCTCGTTAATGTCACAGGAAATGTATGTATCTTTACTTTTTAGGGGAAGGAAACAAACATTTATCGTGCCCACTATGCATCAGGCACTCAGGTACTGTGCTGGTTTCAGTGCTTTGCAGAAACTCATATTAAAACATTATCTCCCTCTCTTTTTTCCCCCTTTGCTCCTTTGTTTCTTAGGTTCCACATATGAGTGAAATCGTACGGTATTTGTTTTCCTCTGACTGACTTGTTTTGCTTAGTGTAATACTCTCTAGCTTCATCTACGTCATTGCAAATGGCAAGGAAAAAAAAAAAAAGAAAAGAGAGAGGGAGGCAAACCATGAAATAGACTCTTACCTAAAGAGAACAAACTGACGGTTACGGGGGCGGGGGGGGGGGGGCGGGGGTGAGTGATACAGATGAAGGGGATTAAGGAGTGTACTTGTGATGTGCACTGGGTGTTGCGTGGGAGTGTTGAATCACTACATTGTGTCCCTGAAATTAATATTACACTGTATGTTATCTAACTGGAATTTAAATAAAAACTTTAAAAAAGTGAAATTTAAAAAATATTTTAAAATAAACATTATTTCAACATCCTACAATCAAATTTCTAACACATAAACAATCTATTCCTACCTCTGGCATTGACTGTGTCCCTTTGAGAATTCTCTTAACTTTTAGGCACAAAACTATAAATTAAAATCAATGAAGTAAGAATTTAATATTACTAATATAGTTAGCTCCTCTCTTATGGGGAACTATTATGGAGCAAAGTTTCCACCTTGGAATTTTCCAGATACTAGGTTTACTTCTTTTAACACTATTTTTTTTTTTAATTTCAACTATTTTTAATGAAACTACTTTTAAGCAAACTTTCCGTATCTGTATAGTCTTAACCAAAATGTCTGAAACATTTTTTTTAATGTTTATTTGTTTTTGAGACAGAGAGAGACAGAGCACGAGCAGGGTAGGGATAGAGAGAGAGAGGGAGACACAGAATCTGAAGCAGGCTCCAGGCTCTGAGATGCCAGCACAGGGCCCAATGCGGGGCTTGAACTCACAGACCGTGAGATCATGACCTGAACTGAAGTCAGATGCTTAACTGACTGAGCCACCCAGGTGCCCCCAAAATGTCTGAGACATTAATCCATCATCTTTATCTTTATCTTTATCTCCAACATAGATAAGGAGAGTGGTAAAGATAGTAGAGTGGTTAAAAGCAGAGATTCTAGAACTAGACTGCATAGGTATAAATCCTGGCACTATTGCTTACTAGCTGTGTGATCTTAGATAAGTTAACTTCCCTGGGTCTCCGTTTCCTTCTCTGTGAAATGAGGCTAATCCTAATATCTACCTCTTAGGGCTCTTCACAGGATTAAATGGTGATATATGCAAAGTACTTAGAACACAGATGCAAGGCACACAGTAAGTGCTCAATAAATGCTAGCTAAAAAAGTTTTACTTTATTAAGGCACTGAGCTCTTAGTTTGGGCCACTTATTTCTACAGTATGATATGGCCCCAGTGTTTTTAAGTTCCTATATAAATTTTATTTCTTTACAGATTTTGTTTTCTGTATAAGTTTTTAGTTGTTTTCTTGTTTCTCACCTCCATATTATTTAATTGATGCCTCTAAAGTGCCCCTTCTTCTAACTTGATGTTTCAACCTACTGTGGGTTGAGAAATCAAAACATGGTAATGGTTATAAATTTGTAAGGAGAGGAGGGGCGCCTGGGTGGTTCAGTCGGTTAAGTGTCTGACTTTGGCTCAGGCCGTGATCTCACGGTTCCTGGGTTCAAGCCCTGCATTGGGCTTCGTAGTGACAGCTCAGAGCCTGGAGCCTGCTTCGGATTCTGTGTCTCCCTCTCTGTCTCCCCCTCCCCTTCTTGTGGAGGTGCGTGCGCACATGTTCTCTCTCTCTCACTCTCTCTGAAATAATAAATGAATAAACTTAAAAAAAAAAAAAAGGAAATTTGTAAGAAGAGGAATCCCAGTGAGGGCCTCCGGGGTCTTCCCAAGAATATGATATGTAAGTGTTAACACAGCACTTGGGAACATCTATTCCCACTTAGAGGTCTTTCTGGCTAACTTATTGTGTTCTCAGCTGTGTTTGGGAAAGTTGGAAGTACCAAATAAGTGACCTATGGATTAATGAGGTGCTACTGTTCTAATTCTGTCAAGCATTAGGTTAATCAAAAACAAATGGAAGGTTGGTTTTTTTAATGTTTTGCACTGTTAATTTTCTAAAATTATAATAAACCACTAATGCAACTATTAAGCTTTCAATCCAAACAATGTTTTTAAGTGTAATACTTGAGTCAATATACAGATCCTAAATTGTAAGCCCCAATTTCTAAAACTTGGGTATTACTAACTGCGTTAGTATACAAATCTCAAGCAAAATAAAATGTTTCTGCACAATGGAATTCATAGTTCTGACGTGGAGAAAATATGAACCGTCGAATGGGCTAAATGAAATGAGATTTAATGGATAAGTGAACTAATATCACACCGTATATTAGCTAACTGGAATTTAAATAAAAGCTTCAGAAAAAAAAAAAGAATTAATGGATATGTTAAAAAGAGAAAGGAAGGGGCGCCTGGGTGGCGCAGTCGGTTAAGCGTCCGACTTCAGCCAGGTCACGATCTCGCGGTCCATGAGTTCGAGCCCCGCGTCGGGCTCTGGGCTGATGGCTCAGAGCCTGGAGCCTGTTTCCGATTCTGTGTCTCCCTCTCTCTCTGCCCCTCCCCCGTTCATGCTCTGTCTCTCTCTGTCCCCAAAATAAATAAACGTTGAAAAAAATAAATAAATAAAAAATAAAAAAATAAAAAGAGAAAGGAATTAGGGATTGTGAACTCTCGGCAAATGCCAAAGTCATAGGGAAATCTGACAGAAAAATAAATTAAAAGATTACAGGCTAATGAAGAGAAATAAGGAATAGTTTACCAACTTTACTCCCAATCCCTAAGTGAATAATATGATTCCAATTTAATATTCAGTTTAGTAGCATCTCTACCTTTTTCCCCCCACTGAAAAGGCACAAGAGAGGCTTTGGTAAGATAACCGTGTGCATCAGTGATGATCAAACCGTCTGTTCAAGTGGCCAGATGCCAGAAGAGGCACAGTGAACCCCCACCCTTGGGATATCTGAGCCTGAGCCAGAAACTAGCAGCCACTAAGACAAAATTTTTATATTCATGTATCTTAAAAATTAATGCATATTTTGCATCCCACTCTATTACATACCAATGTAATACAAAATTTAATATAAAAGTAATGTTTGTAACAGTTGAATTATTTAACTCCTCTCATTCCCAAATCTTCAAGGAAAATGAATGCTCCATGAAGATTTACATTGTGGTTCTTGTGGCTTCCACTTCCCTTTGAATAACACCAACATGGTCAGAGAGGGATAGGTGAGAAGCATGGATAAAAATCATATCTTACTATAATATTATCGGTTCAAGGGTCTCAAATAATCCACCACAAATCAATAATCCAATAATCGCCAAATGAAAGCTCCAATTCTCATGCAACACTGTGAAACTAAGAAAGCTGTAAGACGGTGAACTGGGCAATCTTAAAATGCCCTCTTAGCTTTTGAGCTACAGTTCTTATAAAAAGATCAATAACGACGTCTTCCTGCTCCAGCATGGAATTAGCGTTTCCCTAACTACATTAGCTTCAGAAGTATTGACTTACCTAGGAGGATCGGCACCACAACTAAACAAATAGTTGTTCTTTGCAAACTAGTGATTACCAATACAGAAAACTCACTGAAGTCAGCTTGGTTCAAAATGACAAAAGGCAAAGACACCAAGACAAAAAGTAACGAAGTGCGGCCAACCCAAGATCCAGGAAGATGACACTCACCCTCATCCTGATAATCGGGCAAAAAAGGTGCATCTGATGTGAGAGAGGGGCCATGAGTTCCACTATGGTTATCATCAGAGCTGTCCTGTCCAAGGAAACTTTCAGCTTGGTCTCCCCTGAGGGATAAAAAAGGACAAAAGTCAGGTCACACTTGGGACATCTTTATAAAGGTCTTCATAGATTTCTTCTGCCATTCACCCCAAAACCCCAAAAGATAACATGGCCACTATCCATTAACATATGAGAAAAAGATAAATAAGAACCAACTTACCTGGCTGGGAAATTTTCCATTCAACTAACTAGAACTTAGAAACGGTTATCAGAGAGTGGGGAGACCTCTTGCCACCAGAAAGAAACTTCTCCATCACACTTAAAATGAGAACACAGCTATATAAATATGCATTCGTATTTACTTGTCTTCCATTAATTACAGCCTTTACTCTGAATGCCTGTTTCTCTATATATTTCCAAATAGGATGGAATAAATCACACAAAGGGTTAACCTATACATAATATAATGTAACAAGGCCAGTATTCTTCCCTTCTCTGAAAACTAAGAGCCTTAAAAACAGAGAGAACCTAGACTTTGCTGGATTCTATTCCAATTTAAATCACTACTTGTTTTGCAATCTTAAGAAAGTTCTCTCTTTATAATTCTAGTTTACAGCCCATGCAACCAACCTCTTAGGAATTCTAAAAGCCCTAAGAAGGTAATGTTTGTTCTGTAAAATGGCTTTGATGAAAGGTAATGTATATGCAATACTGAATTATGCAATTAAAACAATGCTAATCCCTTTTGGGTGTTTTCAACATACATTGGATTATATTTTGTAGAAGTGGCCCATGCTATTATGATACTTTAAAAGGTTCAGATGGAAGATGTTCGATCATTCAGAAACCGGAAGAAAAGACTCTGCATTGCAAATGGTTTCCTTAAAATCCCCCAAACAGAGGTACAGTGTGCTGATAAAAGGACACCAACAGCTGCTCAGTTCATTTCACAAACATGAAAAGGGGATTTTCAACTGAATTTAATATTATCTCAAATACTAATTTCCAAAGGAAATCACCAATGCTAATCTCCGTAAACACTGTAGAGTTTTGGCCCTGGATTTCAACAAGGGAGCAGTGAAACCAAACAACCTACATAGAATCTGTATTGCCTCACTTTAAAGGTTTATTTCCTACAATTAAACTGGAAGGATAGGGAGGATATAAAATGATGAAAAGAGAATGGCTGTGGCCTTCTCTTTCCATAAATTAGATGATCGTATCTAGACTCCTCTACGAATACTCAATGGTAGGTAGCTTGTCCATAACTGAGTTGAACACCTGCATATACAGGACTTTAGAAATAAACTATGGGCTTTATTGTGGAAAAGAAAAGTTTAAAACAAGACAACAGCACCCACCACCACCACCTCACACAGTAGTTGCTGGTCAGAGCCAGAAGAAATGCTCTCCTTTATTAGGCTACTGATCAGGATACAAAGCTGATTACGGTTATGCTTAAAGTATCACTGCGAAATTTCGCCTTTATAACCAGAAAAAATTTCAAAACCTGGACTGAAGGTTAAATGACTCAAATTTTACATCACTACAAATCCACTGAAATTATATTATCAATACAACCTAATGGACTGCTTTGGCAAGTAACCTGAAAGTGAGCTGTGAGGTTAAAGGAATTTTAAAAATTTGAGCCAAACCAAAATCCATTAAAAAAAAAAAAAAAAAAAAAGAAGTAGCAGTTTGGGTTGCCAAGCAAAATTTAGCTTTTGTAGGATATATTGAACATTATCAACTATCGTTCTAGACTCAATTTTCTGCTGGCTTCAGAAATTTGCAAAACTACTCTTACATATTCTAGCATTCCAGACTTTATTTTTTTTAAATAAGCAGATCAGGAGGGGCTTTGTTTTGTTGTGTTTTAATTACTTACTTAATTTTTTAATTTTAGTAAAAGGCGAAAGATTTATGCGATCTGAAGAGAAACAAGAGCATAATTTTTTAATTTTAGAAAGAGAGAGTGCACGAGTGGGGGAGAGGGGCAGAGAGAGAGGTGGGGGAATGAATCCCAAACAGGCTCCATCCCACAAACCTAGGATCATGACTTGAGCTGAAATCAAGAGTTGGACGCTTGACTGAGCTACCTGGGCCCCCTGTTTTGTTGTATTTTAAATGAAAATTTTATTTTGGTATAATTTTAGATTTATTGTAAATATTGCAAAGATAGTACAGAGGGTTCCTGCACACCCTTCACCCAACTTCTCCCAATGTCAACTTCTTACATAACTAGGCTATGTCCAAACCAAGAAATTAACATTGGTACACTGCTATTACCTAAACTATAGACTTTATTTGGATTTCACCAGTGTTTCCACTAATGTTCTTTTTCTGTTCCAGAATCCAATTCAATTGGATTTAGAGTCTCCATTTAAAAAATCTCATCCAGGGGCGCCTGGGTGGCTCAGTCAGTTAGGCATCCAACTCTTGATCTTGGCTCAGGTCATGATCTCACAATTCGTGAGATGGAGCCCCGCATTGGGCTCTGTGCTGAGCATGGAGCCTGTTTGGGATTCTCTCTTTCCCTCTCTCTCTCTGCCCCTCCCCCACTCACACTTTCTCTGTTTCTCTCAAAATAAATAAACTTAAAAAAAAAAAATCTCGTCCAAAATACCTGCCTGAATTTGGCCTTTGATTTATCAACTTCAAATGGAAAAGTCACTTCCATGTGGTTCCTCTGGTTTCTGGACATAGTTACCCAAGGGGGGCTTTTAACAGCCAATCCTGTGCCAAATACAAGGCCATGCTTTTGTAAAGTATCAACAGCAAAGGTATACAACTCGATGCAGCAAAAACAGAGCCTGGGTCAGTACTAAAAATGGTTGTGGTGGGGGAAACATTTAAAAATATGTTTTACATCCAAGCATAATTAGTTCCTGATGATGGAAATGTTGCTAGAAGTGTTTTTAGTGTCACATCAAGTGGCCCAACTCCCTTGGGCACACACAGAAAAAAGCCTATAACAGTATATAAATAGACACTCCCGTGTAATTAAAATGATTACAACTACTCAAGATGCATGGGTGAAAAGTTTTATAGGAGAACTAGCAATTACTGTGGTCATTTTGGATTTGTTTAAGTTTAGAACATCATTTTTCCTTAAAACATAACCGCAAGTGGTCGCTGGATTCATCTGCAGCTCTGAGAATCGCAGTTCCAAGTGGCCACTACCGTTGTCCAGTGGGATCAGACATAAATGATCACAAACTATAGTGACAGACACTTCCATTCAGCAGCTCTACAATTAGGGCTTAGAACTCCATCTGCTTAGAGTGGCTTTCTCACAAGCAAGACCCCTTGCCACTAGAGACACACTTTCCCATTGCAACTTGCTCAGAATCAATATATTTCTACACAGATATATATTCTAACACACAATATCTCCATTAATCACATCCACCACCTCTGGTCCCTTTTCTTTGTATTTCTGTACAAGATCTGGGGAAACTATATCAAGTGTTCATCTGCTATTAGCTGGTAATTTGCTGCTCTACCCTAAGTGTCGTAAGAATTGGGCACCGGATACTCTCCTCAGTATATTCAATGGCAGTTCTCCTCTGAGTATCGTGCTGAGGGGCCTATAAGGGGGATGATTTCTCTATTGTTCGTTCCTGAGAGTCAAACTCAATTTCATCCATGCTCCATAGAATGATAAGTTGGGAATTTCTGAAGTTTGGAGCAGAAATATAAAGCAGCTTTGTGTCAGGTGTGAGGTAATTATTTGCTAGGGTTTCTGTGCTATTTGTTTTTATTCCCTGTGTTTTCATTAACAGTTAATGAGTCCCACCACCCCCCCCAACTCTGAAACAATAACTTGGCCACTAGAAGTTGGCTTTTTTCTGCCATGGATTCAACCAGCTGTTGCTGCTCCATAAACTTTATGGAGAAGTGAATTAGATTGCTAAAAACTTTCATTTCCTAATTCAATTCCAAATAAAACAGGGGGAAAAAATGAACCATGATGATGTTCCCCTTGTAACTATTTTGACTCATAGCAAACCCATCTGATTCTTAACTTACAGGTACTATTTAGGGACAAAAACAGGCCATAATGACAACTTTACCAAAGAACTGAAAACAGACTGAAAGCAGTTTAAGCATAAAAAGTAACATGACAGTTAACAAATAGATAAAACATATAAGTATATGTTTGCTTATTCAACATGTAAAGGCTCAATGGTTTTTCCACGTTAGTATGAAGCCATCATCTTTTACTTCTAATTAATTGTGAGCTCTATTATAAAGACTTTATTCACGTCTGCAACCAACTGTTTCTATGGTGTGGTTCAAAATTCCTAGGGTTTGCTATCACTTCACCAAGTACCTCTGGATAAAATCAGGAAATTGAAATTAATGTAGAATTGTCTGCAATTTTTTGTTCTTTGTTTTTATTGTTGCTGTTGGAAAGGAACACACGACTTCTGACTCTATTTAATATTTAAGAACCCATGAGACACACAGCTCCCTCTTTAAACTAATAAATCCTAAAGAAAATGCTATAAATAAAGGTCCCTGATCCAAATCCAGTTAGTTTTCATGCTTCATAGCATTAATATTGCCAGGTTTTCACAGACCAATTTAATGGTAATACAGTTCCCAAAGCTGAACTAAGGTAAGATTAGAAAAACTGCTGCTTATTATTCCTTATTATAACCATTCACCTAAGTTATTGAATGTAACACCAACTAGAATAGGTTGGGTACATATGTGCCCGTATATGTGAAATGTCCCTCACATGTAAATATGTTATGGAGCCCATTTGCAACACCAAAGCTAAAGTTCTGTCAACACTTGTGTTATAAATTAGATAACATTTTGCACACACTCATGCATTAGAAAATGTATGGTGTTTCCCACAGAACATCTTAGAAGCTTCACTGATTTCTAAATATCCATTTGGATTTACGTGGTTAGTCCTTGTGATTAATCCATGTGTAGTGAAGGTCTCAAATTCTTCTCCATTCGATGCAGCCTGACTTCCTGGCCATCCCCCGCCCCCCAACATCTAGCCATAACTCAATGTATAAATATTCTTTTTTTCCCCCAAGGCCCTGGCAGTGAGTGTAATAGTACTGAATGTCATTAAGTCTACAGAACAAATGATAGGTCAGGTAAAGAAAGTTCCCATTTATCATTCTTTTAAAAAGCTGCTCCAACTAGATCTTGAATGTACAAGAAATAAATTGAGCTTAACGTTAAGTTTTTTAGCTCATGATACTGTTTACTAATTGTATTATTTTCAACATGCTGATAATAACAGCCTTCTTAAGAACTTTTAGGGATATCATTGCAGAGAATAGCAGTCCAAATGATTAGAAATGGAATCAAATTGCTTAGACACTTATAGCACAGTCACTACAACATCTGTGAATCCAACAACCAAAAGTGCAGCATAGCTTAATAATATTTCAGAAATGAACTACACCTGTCAGTGGGGGGGTTGGACAGGAAAATACCCAGGGGAACAAACTGAAAAGTTTTTTTTCCCCCTCCTTCAAAAAAGTGGTCTTTTATGATGCAGTTTTTCATTTTGACCAGTAGGGTGGGCTGCAGTGTGTAGCATCATCCTAGTTCTTAAAAAAGAAAAAAAAAAAAAAAGGTAGCCACCAAGTGAACCTTCCTACTCCTCCCCCTCCCCCACCAGAAAACGCTGAGATTTTTAACCCTTTTTAGGTTTCACATAAGGCATAACTTCTGGACATTCACAAACTGGAGGGCTGGCAGCAACAAATACAAACCAGATAATTGTATATGTGACAACGCACACTTCATAAAGCAAATTATAGCCTGTCAGCAATCATTCTGGCTTTATAATAACACATTCTATCTACTACTGTTATCGTTCAACTGGTACTAAAATGGAGCCTGCTGGGTTAGAATATTTTCAATAGTAATGAGACTTTGACAGAATTCAAAACATGTAAACCTAAGTATCTGGTATATATGGATAAATACAATGTAAAATAAACGCATTTGTCATATGTCAACCAGGCGATCATAACCTGGAATTATTGGTGCATAGTTCTGTTTTCCTTGGACCACTGTATTTTTCAGTGTTTAATTCTTATTATGAAGCTATTCAACTGAATTCTCCACATGCTTTGACTTACAGGAGAAAGCTATAGCAAGAATAACAATACAACATCTTACTGAAGGCTTACTGGGTACAGGCTCTAGGTCAAGATTCTTCACATACTATCTCATTTAATTCTCAAGCTAATCCTGTGGTATGTTATTATCTCAAAGCTGCAGATAAAGAAATCGAAACACAGAGATTAAATAACTTACCTAAAGTCACATAAGTGACTCATAAGTGGCAGAGCTAGGCTTTGACCCCTTGTTGTCTGATTCCTAAGCTCTTGTTCTAATCCACTGAGCTGTACAGTCTTCAAAACTGTATGCTTCCTAAATCATGATCATTACTCAAAGGCAAAGCATACTGAATGACCGTCAATGACTTGGGTTTATGGCATATGCTATTAATTAGTGTTTTTTTTCTTTACTTGGGTGAAGTAAATCTATAATCAAAAGTATAAATCATTATAAATAGTAGTAATGCTAGTAACCACATTAGGCATTGAACTGATCAACAAAGCCAAATGTGGTCAGTGATTTCGTGAAGAAGGAGCTGGTTCAATTAACGGGTTCAAATTTATTGGAGTAGTATTGTCGCAGTGATTTTAATTTTAATTTTTTATATATTTTTTTATTTGACAGAGAGAAGCACTAACACAAGGTGGGGAGTGGGGCAGAGGGAGAGAGACAGAATCCCAGCAGAGGGGGAGGGAAAGAATCCCTCCACTCAGGGTGAAGCCTAACCCAGGGCTCAATCCCACAACCCTGGGATCATGACTCGAGCCGAAATCAAGAGCTGGACGCTCAACAGACTGAGCCACCCAGGAGCCCCTACAGTGATTTTTAAAATAACACCTTTTGGCATGGATTTCATGCTTACAAAAGATAGTCTTTTGTAAGTCTTACTGAAAACTTTGGGTTTTGTCCTATCAATATATTGAAATTTTTTTCCAGCATCTTCTGTTTGATTTTATTGAATCCTGGGTATTTTTGACCCTGCCTCATAGAAAATGGGCCAACACACTCCACACCCAAATGCAGTTCTGACCTGGCTTAATTAAAGAATGTACTTCCTTTCTGGCACTACACAGTAGGAAAATGCCTCAAAAAAGATGTAATTACATATGAATGCAGCAATTTTATGACTATTGGTTCATCCCGCTCTCTCCTCCCATCTTTTTTGTTTCCTTCTCCCAAATAACAAATTGTAGTAGTCTTTAGCAATGACTTCCAGTCCTGATGCATTCTAGGATCTATTATACCCCAGTTAGTTTACCCATATCTCTTCTTCTTGAGAGAAACCGTAAGGCCAGTTGGACCCCAGTATCTTCTGCTAAAGAAGAATAGAACTCCATGATCTATAGGGCGAAGATCAGATGTAAGAAAAGAATCCAAAGAGTAAAAATGAAACAACATATGATAAAGAATAGACTGTGGGTAAGATTAGCAGGCCTGAAAATGTGAAATGACTTTTTTTTAAGTGTTTATTTATTTGTAACAGACAGTCAGAGTGTGAGCGGGAGAGGGGCAGAGAGGGAGGGAGACACAGAATGTGAAGCAGGCTCCAGGCTCTGAGCTGTCAGCACAGAGCCCGACGCGGGGCTAGAACTCACAAACCAGGAGCTCATGGCCTGAGCCAAAGTCAGACACTTAACCGACTGAGCCCCCCAGGTGCTCCTGGACATGAAATGACTTTTAACGTACTGAAGAGAAGGTGAGTTGTCTTTGAGTAATACAGACCTCCAATACCACTGACACTGATGGCAGAGGGTGACAAGGTTCAGCCTCCTCACGCCTACCCCACCTCAAAAAGAGGTGTTCGTGTATGATAACAACACGTAACAACAACATCAACAACCAAAATCTCTCACTGCCAACAATTCCATTCAATGTTTGGTCCTTTTTGGAACAGAAGTTTCACATGGAAGAGCATTTCCTTGTTTTTAAAATTTATTTTTGCTTCTTCGTTAGGGTATCGCTAACATGAGGAAAGTGCACAAATCTTCAGGAGAGTAAGTGGGTGTTGCATTTTAAGTTTAGGAAAATGCCGTCTGGTGATGAACCATGATCAAGAACCGGGTCAGGCTGGCAAGTCTGCGTAAGTACACGTCAGCTGACAAGGGTGGGTGTGAAGGTTGGTTCTCTTACTCTTTGCCTCACAAGAGTCAGCAGGAACTGGAAGCTTCATTTTGCATATCGTATAATTCCCTTGTCCATAACTAAGCCATCCCTTTCCTGTATTAGTGGTACTTCAGCCATCCTGGTAAACAGTAACTATTAAACAAGTTTCTGAGAGAAGTATGTGTTGATGGGCAGCACAGCAAAAAATTACTGCTGTATAATTAGGCTCGACCATCACATTATTTAGCCTCCAAATATCAAACAAATTCACTGGGGTTCAAGTCCAAAGACTTAACCTACTTACTCACAGAAGTTTTGAGCAGAAAAGCGAAAAATGTTATATTCCACTTTACCTCACATTACACATTTCTCTCAATATTTTGTGTCCAGAACATGAGAATTCATTAGAAGCAGAATTCCTGAAGTAGATTAGTTCTTATGCCCAAACTTTCGGTTCAGAAACTACTCCTCACATACTTTTCTGTATTATCCAGGGAAAATACTCTCCAAGAGAAATCATTTATATGTTTTTTTTTCCTCAACAAAAGTTCCCAGACTAATCAAACTTAAAGCAGTCATTTATTTATCAGTTTCATTCTTTGCATCTGCATAAAAACAAGAAATTTCATGAACTTTTAATGACCACATATGGAAAAAAAAGACTGAGATGGGGTAAGAAAGGTGTTCTTTATCGATGACCATGGGTATTATATGATACTACTTTATTATCTATTTTTAAATTCACTTTTAAGTGATAAGCCAACCTAACACAAGTATATATTGCTGGCCCTCAAACACTAAACAACAGAGAATGCCGTTATTTCATACCATCATCAGGATTCTGCCTGATGTAAATTCAAATGTAAAAATAAATAAGTAAAGGAGAGGGAAAAAAAATCTGAACGGACATGAAACTACCAAATCATGATTCTACTGAAAAAGAGCTCACTATTGTGTTAAACGAGGTCGTTTTGTGAGCTTTTTTTTTTTTTTTTGCCTCCAGTTTTATTGAGATATAACTGACATACAACATTGTATTAGTTTTAGGTGGACAAAATCGTGATTTGTATATCTTGTGAAATGATCACCACTGTAAGTTTAGTCAAAATCCATCGCCTCACATAGCTACAATTTTTTTTTCTTATCATGAGAACTTTTAAGATCTACTCTAGTCAACTTCCAAATATACAATACAGTATTGTCAACTATAGTAAACTTCTTTATTAGATTTAAAAAAAAGTTAAACATGCCCAGAGCAAAAAATTTCAAACATTACAGGAAGGTATATAATGAAATCTCATTTTCCTTTGCTTCTCTTGGTTCTTCTCTCCAGAGGTAACCATTCTGGGGGTTTCTGAGTGTACCATAAATTTTTTATCTCAATGTAACAAGAGTCTGTGTTAGTGGATTTTTTTCAAACAAATGTTAGTATTTGTCCTGTTCTGTAATCTACTTTTCTTCCCATTCATTTATCTTGGAGGTTCTTCCATATCAGCATATATAGATTTATTTCATTTCTCATTTTAACCAATATTTAGTTAAAAATAATATATACACATGGTGAAAATTCAGATAGTACCAAAGGATATGAATAATGAAGCTTCTTTCTTCCGCTCATCTGGATATCCCCCTCAGCAGAGGTTACCACTGTTCATAGATTCATGTGTATCCTCCCCAAAATATTCTATACCTGAGTAAAAAGCAAGCACATGTGCAAGATACATGTACACACACACAGAGAATTGTACACTGTGTGCCCAAATTGCCCTTTCATTTAACAATATGCCTTGGAGAACTTTACATGTTACACATCTATATGTATTATGTTCTTTTAACTTGTATGTAATATTCCATTAAATGGATGTGACGTACTTTATTCAGCTAGTCCCCTAATGCTAGACATTCAGGTTATTTGGAGTCTTTCCTATTCTAAGGAATGCTTACATATAACTCATGGTGTAGAGGACACAGAAGGCAGCAGCATCTGATTCCAATGATTTTTTCCTTCAACTGTATTAAATCCAGTTTTTTTTCCTTTCTTTTTTTGACCAACAATAGGCTTTATTTTTTATTTTATTTTTTTCCAATTCTTTTTCTTACATCTCAATATCATCTACTCCAGAATAGGGAATTTAGAAAGAACATAAAAATCTTAGAAAACTTTAACATTGAAAAGAAAAAAAATTAGTCTTTTCATTAAAGAAAAATCTTAACTCTTTTTGGCAACAGCTACAAAACAGTGTATTAACTTTAAAATATACTGGTGCACTCTTTTTTTAAAAAATGCACCAAACAGTAGATGTATAGGAAGTAAAATATTTGAAAAGGTATCAAAGTCAGTAATTAACTTCAGAAACAACTTGTGTGTATATCCACTTTCTACAGATTAATTTGTATAAAATGTAGCAAAAAAGGAAAGGGGGAAAGGCCTAAAGGAAGTCAAGTCACAAAAGCAGCTGTCAAGATTGTTGATGCTAAGAGGTTGGGCTAAAGCCAAAGGCAAGAGTATTCGTCCTGTGTACATTTCCCGTTATTAAATCCCCAAAAGACATAGAAAACATTCTGGAAGACTTCTTTATAAAAAGTAGTATAAGTTAGGATATTCTAGGTTCATAACCAACACTTGTGTTTATAAAATATTAGCATTCCAAGAATAGTGATAGAAAAGATATTTAACAATAAATTACAAATATTGTAAATTCAGACTTTTTCTTACAGTTGCAAACACGTCATAAATTTGGGCTGTGTTTCTTTGTATAAATCCTACTTACGACTGTGCTAAAGCCTTCTGGCATGAATGCAAAGAGTATTTTCATAAATAAAACTTAGTAAAATCACTGTACACTCCATCAATTTAAAAACACTTCTCTCCAACTTCAAAGGGAGACCCTTTTCTCCTTTTTTAGTGCAAAGATGGTGTTTCTTTGCTGCGTTAATGGTTTGCTTCTTGTAGCTGTCATAACTACATGCCCCAAGTATGTGATAGTAAGAGACGAGAAGTTAAATGACATCTTTGCTTCGATTCAACATGTCTCAGACATTACAGAGCAGCAAGCTCATCAATCTAACCTCAGAAGTGCCTACCAATACAAATCCTGCACATACATCCTTTAAATGCAAGCCTCACAAATATATACATGGCCCTATACTAGGGTTCAGCTGGAATAGATGAATTTTATGGGAAGACATATTGTTCTGGGAGGTACATATTGTTTAAGTTCTATGCATGGATTTACTCACATAGACCTACTTTGAAACATAAAAATAATACTTTGGTTTTGTGTGTAGTAAGTAACTACCAGGAAGCAAGCACTCCCCCTGAGTTTGTCATAGCATTATAATTTCTTACAACTCACAATAACTATGAAGTAGATATTATTAGCAACATTTTGTAGATGAAGAGGTTATGTCACTTGCCATAGCTCACACAGTTTGTAAGTAGAGGAGTCGGCATTCAAATTTACCTCTGATGTCAAAACTCATGCTCTTTCCATCACAAAACATTAAACTTGCGGGTTTTTTTTGAAAAAGGCTAACTATTCTATGTATTTTGTGCCCGAGACACATAAAATATCTAATGCATTAATGTACTAGTTCTTACAATAGAAATATAAGAATAATGTCACATTTTAAAAAATTCTCAACCTGGATTTCTTTTTCTTTTATCTTTGCATTATGAGAATTTTAAATGCATACAAAAGACAAAACAGTGTAATAAACCCCCATGTACACATCATCCATCCTCAACAATCAGAGTCAATTTATGATCCATCTGGTCTAATATACACCCCACCCCATTTCTTCCTTCCTCTCCCATACTATTTTGAATACTATGTCAGACATCTATTACTTTATCTTTCAATATCACAGTGTATATCTCTCTAAGATAAGGACTCTTTAAAAATACATATATAAGCATAACACCATTGTCACACCTAAAATAATAACAATAGATTCTTTTTAAATTGAAGTATAATTGACATACTATCTCCTGCTAGTTTCAAGTGTACATCACAGTGATCCAATATTTACATATATTATGAAATGGGCCCCATGATAAGTCTAGTTAGCATCTGTCATCATACAAAGTTATTACAGTATTATTGGCTATATTCCCCATGCTGTACATTACGTTCCTGTCACTTATTTATTTTATAACTGGAAGTTTGTACCTCTTAATCCCCTTCACCTATTTCACCCACTGTGGTAACCAACAGTTTGTTTACTATATCTATGAGTCTGTTTCTGTTTTATTTTGTTTGTTCATTTGTTTTATTTTTCTATTTTTGTTTTTTAAATGTTTATTTATTTTTGAGAGAGAGAGACAGAGACAGAGGCAGAGCACGAGCCAGGTAGGAGCAGAGAGAGAGGGAGACACAGATCGGAAGCAGGCTCCAGACTCCGAGCTGCCAGCACAGAGCCCCATGAAGGGCTCAAACTCACAGACTGTGACATCATGACCTGAGCCAAAGTTGGATGCTTAAGTGACTGAGCTATCCAGGTGCCCCCATTTGTTTTAGATTCCACATATAAGTGAAATCATATGGTATTTGGCTTTCTCTGACTGATTTATTTCACTTAGCATAATGCCCTCTAGGTCGATCCATGCTGTCACAAATGGCAAGATTTCATTCTTTTTAATGGATGAGTAATATTCCATTGTATAAATCTACCTCATCACCTTTAACCATTCATCCATCAGGGGACACTTAGGTTACTTCCATATCTTAGCTATTGTAAATAATGCTGCAGTGAACATAGATGCATATACGTCTTTGAATTGGTGTTTTTGTTTTCTTTGGATAAGCACCCAGAAGTAGAATTGCTGGATCATATGGTAGTTCCATTTTTAAGTTTTCGAGGAACCTCCAAACTGTTTTCCATAGTGGCTGCACAAATTTACATTCCCACCAACAGTATGTAAGAGTTCTCTTTTCTGCACATCCTCGCCAACACTTGGTATTTCTTGTCTTTTTGATACTAACCAGTCTAACAGGTGTGGGGTGATATCTCATTGTGACTTTGATTTGTGTTTCCCTGATGGTGATGAGTGAAGCTGATCATCTGTGTGTCTTCTTTGGAAAATGCCTATTAAGTCCTCGCCCACTTTTTAATCAGGTTGTTTGGGGTTTTTTGTACATTAAGTTGTATCTTTATATACTTTGGAATTAACTCCTTATCAGATGTATGATTTGCAAATAAATATCTGTCTCACTCAGGAGGCTGCCCTTTCTTTTTGTTGATGGTTCCTTTGGCCGTGCAAAAGCTTTTTACTCTGATGTAGTCAAGAGTAGATTCTTAACATAAATTATTCAATGTTAAAATTTCTAATTCTCTCACAGATATAATTCTTTACAGTTTATTTGACTCAAGATGAAAATGAGGTCTACACATTAGTTGATATGCCTTTTAAATCTCCTTTTTTTAAGTTTATTTATTTATTTTTGAGAGAGAGACAGAGAGAGAGAGAGGGTGGGGAGGGGCAGAGACAGGGAGAGACAGAATCTCAAACACTGTAAGCGTGGAGCCCAACGCAGGACTCAATCTCACAAACTGCGAGGTCATAACCTAAGCTGAGATCAAAAGTGAGACACTTACCCGACTGAGCCACCCAGGTGCCCCTTACATCTCTTAAAGCCTACAGTTAATAAGGCTTTATAATAACATTTTCTTTATTCACTTTGCATTAGTTGCTTATGCCAAACTATATTTTTAGGCAATTTACTTTGATAAGGGATATAGGCCTGCCATTTCATAATAGGGTTTTTAAGGTTCACACAGTAGAAAATTTTCATATTAAAATATACTGAATAATTTTCTCAGAAACTCTCCACACCCCTCATGAAGATACTCAAAGAATCTTCAAGCTGGCAAGAAATTTCACTGGCTCATAGTGACCACTGGATTAAAAAAATATTTTTGGGGGGCCTGGGTGGCGCAGTCGGTTGAGCGTCCGACTTCAGCCAGGTCACGATCTCGCTGTCCGTGAGTTCGAGCCCCGTGTCAGGCTCTGGGCTGATGGCTCAGAGCCTGGAGCCTGTTTCCGATTCTGTGTCTCCCTCTCTCTCTGCCCCTCCCCCGTTCATGCTCTGTCTCTCTCTGTCTCAAAAATAAATAAAACGTTGAAAAAAAAATTTTTTTTTAAATAAAAAAAAAATAAAAAAAATATTTTTGTTGTTATATATATTTACATATGGTCTTTCTTAAATTTTTATTTAAATATCGTGTCATTTGCTTCAGACTCTGGGTCCACGGTGGGCAATTTTTCTTCTATTCATGATAATGTTTTTCCAGTAATAAATTTCTAATTAAAAACATTATACCTTGTAATTCAAATCTGATTAAACTATAACTGTTGATAATTAACTTGTTTTACAAAAAGGGAAGCTAAACAAAATGAAGTATATCAGTTTGCTTAATGCCACAAAGTCATACTGTCATTGTATCCAAAAAGTAAAACTAATGTTTAACATCTGATCAATATCTTGCTTTAGATACCTGATACATGAAATGTAAAAGCTCTACGGCAAAGATCCCAGTGAATTTTCTTTGTAACTTTAAGTGAAACATTAAGTAGAAAAACAAGTTCTTAAAGCAAGCAGGACTTGAATTGTGAAAGGAATCTATGTCTTATTAAAAAATAAAAACAAAAAGCTTTTCCCACATTCTCCAAACATATTTGAGCTCACTAAAAGAGCTCTTTCACTTCTGTTCCTTCCACATGAAAATAAACTATTTGGATTATGTTTTATTTTCCCCATGTTTCACTCTTCGTTAACAAACATCATTCAGGAAGGTGACTGTGGGCCAATTAGAAAATTTGGGTGGAAATGTGAGGGCAAGAATTGCCATTAACACACTCGTAAATGCACACTACGTTTTCTCACTGTTCACTATGCCCAGGTACTGTGCTAGGGCTTATACATATTACCATTCGTCCTCGTGACAGCACTGCAAATGAGACAGTAATATACAGTGATGAAGAGCATGGGCTCTGGGACTATGAATGAGCATGAGGTTTCTTACTGTACTTACTATACTAAAAACCACTGACTTGTATACTTTGAAAGGGTGAATTTTGTGTTATGTGAATTCTATCTCAAAAAAAAAGCATATGCCATGGAGTCAGCCTGACCAAGTTAGAATCCTTGAGGGGCATGACATTGAGCAATTCTCAACCTCTCTGTGCCTCAGTGCCCATGTCTGTCAAATGGGTTTATTAGTACCTGCTTCATAGGGCTGTTCTGAAAATCAAATAAGAGAACACATATATAGGACTTAGCACGGTGTCTGGAGCATCTCCCATTTTATAGATAAAGAAGCTGAGTTTCAGAGAAATTAAGCAACTTGTTAAGGTCACATGACCTTTAGCTAAATGTTTTGGGTGGGATTTGAACCAGGTCTGTCAAAACTTGATGTCCATGCTCTTTCTACCATTGCATGTTTCTTCTCTAGACTAGGGACAAGACTCTCCCTAACACTATTCAATGGTCACCCTGCTACCACATTAAACCTGGGGTTTAATGGAATGATGGGTAAGAAAGAGTTTGTTTGCAATCTTTTCTATCTCGGGGCAGTCCATCCTCCCAAGCATCTTTCTTTAAAGGTGACCCTTTCAACACATTGTACCAACTCATCACAGACTTTCCCGTAACCAGATGTTTAAATGTGTACTACTAAAGAGATGTGTAAATAAGAGATCTTTTATAATTAAGAACTATTTTCCTCCCAGGCACCAGACTCTAGTTTAGTCCAAATATCCTGAAGAACACAGGTGTGTATTTAGGCAAATGCACGGAGTTAATAAAATTCATCCCATCACCTTCCTGCATGAGGATGCTGCCATAGATAAAAATGGTAAGAAAGTTTGAGGCCATCATTTCTGTCCTTTCTCATTCCCTTCCCAATACTCCCTAGTCTTCCAGGGCTTTTTAAATTCTTTTGCCAGCTGTTCTCTTATTTACATATTCTTATTCTTTTCATATCCCTAAAATGTCCTATAGTGCCTTCCAGAGACCTGTTAGTGCCCTCCTGCCCCGCACACTCTGCCAGTTTCTGAATGTGCAATCAGCTAAGATCTGATCAAAAGAGCAAGGTAAAAGATACTCTGTCAAAAAAATGTCTTAGGGGGAAGAGCAAGGCTGGGGCCAAGACATCAGTATGGGTTTTCCAACTTGATCTTTCCTTACTTGTGCTTCCAAATGAGCAAAGAATTTGCTACCTATATCCAATCATTGTTGAGAAGCAAATAGAGTTGTCTGTTCTAAGTAAACTCTTCAATTGTTCCGTTGGTTACTCTACCTCTGTCCTCTAAGACAGAAAGGCTGTGTAGAAGTTGCCATAAACTGGAAGGTGACTGCAATGCCACCACTACAAGAATCTGGTAAGATCTGCCCTTTGTCTCTGTGGTCCCATATAGTCTCCTGTGTTAAACTCCAAAGTATCTTCTCTTCGCGACACATTACTATGCTGTATCTCTGACACTAATTCTTTATTTCTCCTTTAGGTAATTAATTCTACTCTCACAGTTCCATTCGTTTCTGCCAGTTCACATTCACATTCTAGCCCCTGTGGATTTTGGTTAACATCTGTTAAACCCTGAACTATAGAGGGCCATTGCCTGAAGAGCATATTTCATAGTCTGCAAAGCAAACTGCTACATTATTACATATAATTCTCTATTCTCAGTCTATGTTTTTAGCCATAAATGCTTTAGGACAGTGAGATACACAGTAATACATCACATTATTTAAAATATTATAAATTAAAAAATATTACAAATACTACAACCAATGTACAAGAGTCAAAAGCCTTTAAAAGTGTAAAGTATTTATTTCTGACTGTTTTTAAAGAAAACCTTATATAGACTTGAAATACACTAAAAGTGTGAGCTAGGAAAATTAAAATTTTCATAAAACTAGTATCATTCCTCACAATTTGAATTTCTCTACGGTATTACTGCTCACTGACAATGGATACACTGACAATATTAAGAGCAAAAAAAAAAAAACCTGGAAAAGTTTGCAATTGATTAAAAAAAGTTTTAGAGGGGCGCCTGGGTGGCGCAGTCGGTTAAGCGTCCGACTTCAGCCAGGTCACGATCTCGCGGTCCGCGAGTTCGAGCCCCGCGTCAGGCTCTGGGCTGATGGCTCGGAGCCTGGAGCCTGTTTCCGATTCTGTGTGTCCCTCTCTCTCTGCCCCTCCCCCGTTCATGCTCTGTCTCTCTCTGTCCCAAAAATAAATAAACGTTGAAAAAAAATTAAAAAAAAAAGTTTTAGAGCAAAATAGTTCATAAAACTATTTGCAAGCTTGATCTAAAACACTCTGTGATTCTCTGAAAAAATGAAAATCCCCCATTTATAATAGGTTAATAATCAAAATTCAGAATGAGGTTTCTGACATTCTCAATCAGAGTACTAAAAAGGAAAAAAATGCATATAGTTGAAAGACACCCCCTCAAACTGAATTCAGGCAAAAAAAATCCAATTTTGAACCTTTTAAAAATATGTTCTAATCCTGTCCTTTTTTTTTTTTTAATTTTGCACACAGCTGTCTGTTGTAGTTTTTAGAATCATGCCAGATGCTGGGTTCATCAAGCAAAAGCAGGAAAACAATGGTTTGAAAGCAATTAGAAGCACCGAGGCTGCAGTGAGGCTCATATTAAAATGTGATAACACTGTTCTAGTGGGAATTTCAACACTACTCTATTTCTGACATTTCTCTGCTGCCAGACAGGCAGGCTGTGTGGAAGACCACTGTGACCAAGGAGGTAACAAACTGGAATTTATTTCTGGAGCAAATGAAGGATTAGCTGAGTTGGAGCCCTCCCAAGGTTTTTATTATGGACTCGGCCACCATTTTATTTGAATGCTACTGGATCCTGTTGGCATCTAACAAAGCTCAAGGAGTAAAAGCATATTATAGCTTTGGTTCGATAAAATAATCTAGCACCAATCCACTCAGAAGGCAGATGCATCACAGCCTCTTGTTGCTAAAAAGCAGGGCAGGGGAGCCCAGCAGGGTGAAGGTTAATTAAACACTCCACTAACTTTCCTTAGATATGGCTAATACCATTCTGTGTAGAAGCTTGTTTAAAAGCTTGTTTAGAAGACACAGAAGTAAACAATACCATCCACACATTTTTAGTGTGAAACCATAAATGGTCAAAAAGCACTCACCTTGGGGCTGAAAATCCCAATAGTACCTGAAATACAAGGAAAAGAATGGAAATAAGTCAAACATATGGTAGATACAGCACCTAGCCCAAAAAGCTTGCTAATAGTCAATAACCAGCCAAGCCACTACCCACTCTGAGAAAAACCAAAGCGTCCCTGAGATTTGGAAGATTCTCAATGGCCTGAAGGCAACATTTAACTCTCTGTAACTCAGAAAATTTTGACCATATTGCTGGAAAGGCCCTAAGAGGTTACCTAGCCATCCATGGTCCAGAGTTTCTCATCAGGAGCCCTACGGGCTTTGAGTATGACAATTCTTTGTTGTGACAACCTGTCCTGTGTATTACAGGACAATCAGCATCACTGGTCCTTGGTACCAAACACCAGTGGCACTCCCACTTATAATGACAGCCAAACAGCATCCCCCCCACCCCCAAAACATCCTCAAATACTTCTAGGCATAAATTCTTAATTTTACAGGTGAAATCCAAACAACTGACTTAAGGTCACCTAACGTTTGAGTGTCTATGCCAGGACTGGGGCTCTTACAATTCACTGTGTCATTCCATCGCCTCTTTTATTTTGGGATATCATCGGCAAAGCCAACAACCCTTAAAGTCTTAAACCTAATGAAATGGCAGTAGCAGAAAGGATCATTTGTAAGTCACCTACTTGGAATCGAATAGCACTTTCCCCCATAGAAGCAATGTTATATATGGCGGCTACCCACAAAAGTCTACTGTACTTTGGATTCCATTTCCTCCCGCCTTCACAGGAACCTTACATTATTCTGTATTGATTTCCTTTTGTATATATTCAACCTCTTCCTCTCAATGTGGCCCTTTCCATCAGTATTTATGCTTGTATAAAAATAAAGCAAACCCTCCCTCACTTTCTTCATATCCCTCCATCTGCTATCCTCTTTCCCTTCATATCACAGTGAAATTTTCAAGAAGTGTTGTCTGTAGTTTCTCTCTGTTTTCTCACCTCCCACTCACTCCCCAACATACTCCAATCTTGCTTATAGTAACCACACATTAATTCCTGTCATGGACATAGTGAATTCCATGCCACTAAATAGAATGAATATTTTCCTATCCTCATCTTAACGTCTCAGGAATGTGTATGTGCATTTGAGCACCTTTTTTCCTTGGGAGAGAGTCCAGAGTTATTTTTTAAATCAAATTCTTTAAAATTTTATTTTTTCAACGTTTATTTATTTTTGGGACAGAGAGAGACAGAGCATGAACGGGGGAGGGGCAGAGAGAGAGGGAGACACAGAATCGGAAACAGGCTCCAGGCTCTGAGCCATCCGCCCAGAGCCTGACGTGGGGCTCGAACTCACGGACCGCGAGATCGTGACCTGGCTGAAGTCGGACGCCTAACCGACTGCGCCACCCAGGCGCCCCAAATTCTTAAAAGAAATCCATAACCCAAAAAAAGATTAAGAAAAAGGCAATACATAGGTAATAATGGAGTGTCTTCCAGCATACCCACAACTGAAATAAGGTGAGGCTACTTGAGAGAGTATCATCCCAGTGAGTATCTAGGTTATTTCTTTATAAGACAAAAATTCAGAAAATG